>NC_137160.1:65516949-66116949 GCF_951394435.1 Stenella coeruleoalba | reverse complement strand
TTTCTTGCCTGGTGTGCTGTAATTCGCACTCTGGAAGCAAACCCTCCTTGGCAGCTTCCATATCTGTGCAGGGGTCAGGGTCGGCCTTCTTCTTGTCCACACCTTGGTGGGGCTGTGCCCAACTGAGCCGTGCTGGAGGGGGGGCACCAAGTAGGCTTGGGTCAGCTCAGTACAGGGGACGGCAGGCTGTCTGCGTCTACCACTGGCGCTTGCCTCTGGCTGGAGAGAAGGCTTTCTCTACCCTTTAAGCAGATATTTGAGTGCAAGTGTTGTCTCGGTCAAAGACCGATTTCCAATACGCTTTCCCGCTTCCTCCCTCACACCAGTACATACACATCTACATAAAGACCCTGCTACAGAAACTTAAAAAGAAGGGAAATCGTGGCAATCTACCAAGTCCTTCCCACTGTTCAACTCAACTGATTTCCTCAACTTGAACGTCGGAAACAGGCTTTTGTAACCATCATACTCCTCCCACTGCAAGTTATCTTCTCTGCAGATGGGATGGTCTACGTCCTGATATGTCTCCAGGACAAAGACAAGGTCATCTGTCTCCAGTGTGAGGCTGGACCACCGGCTGCATCTCCTCTCTCCCGTTCTTCACAGGCAAGAGTTGTTTGTGTGGCTGAAAGTAGGCAGATGGATGGGTGGTTAAGCTGATTGCTTAAGAACTGCTGGGACTGGAGGATCTCAGGGCACCTGGAAATTCATCTGATCCTGCCTCACCCGCTAACCGGCTGGCTGAACGTTAGCCTTTGCTTGAACCCTTGTAGAGAGAACATCCATTTATTCCTGCAGCTCCTCCTGTAGTCACAGCCTTGAAAGGACGGCCCAGAGCGTCCTGCATTCTGATTCCAGTGTCTCAGTGTCTTTGGCGATCTATCCTCTTCCTGGAAAAACTGCCTTCCCCTTCCTCTTCTTTTTTGGAGGGGAAGGGAGGCGTCTTTTCCCATTTCTGCAGAAGAAATGAGTCCAGAGGTAGAATCCTGCTCCTTCTCTTCTGATGAAGAGCGAAATTGTTTTCTCTTCCTTCTGAGGATCCAGGGTGGTTTAGACTAGAGCCCTCTTCTGTCTTCTTGGAGGAATGGGACTTTCTGCTCCGACTCTGGGACCCAAAGCTGGGTTTTTCTGTTTTAGCTTTTGGGGTTTTCTTTTTTTTTTTTTTTTTTTTTTGGCCACGCGGCTTGTGGGATCCTATTTCCCTGAGCAGGGACTGAACCCAGGCCCTAGGCAGCGAGAGCGCAGAGTCCTAACCACTGGGCTGACAGGGAATTCCCCCAAAGCTGTTTTGCTTACGACCCAGATCTCGCGTTGGCTTTTCTGAGGAAAGGTGGGCTCTGGTTCTACTCTCCAGGCACCCCCACCCTGGCCACATGGCCTGTGGCTGCTGCCCAAGTCCTCTTTACCAGCCCAGGGAAAACAAATCCTGATGTACAATAGTTGTGGGCTTTGCCACATCAGCTGTCTCCTAACTGGGTCGACGTTCCCTGCTATTCCCGGCTGCTCGCAGCTTTTCTTTCCTCCTGAGTGGGGCCCACAGGGGCTGTGGCCCTGGGTCCCCCACTCAGCTCCCTGCCACTTTGTAATCCAGGCTTTATCTCTGTTTCCTCATTGGCGTCCTCCTCCGCCCTAACTGGTTTACCGCCTCTGGTCTCTGACCCCAACTCTCAGGCTGAGAACTTCAACCCTGAAACCCCGACAGTACGCCCGCTGACAGCACCGTCGCAGCAGGTCTCGAGTTAGTTGGGGACGCGGTCAGGAAGCCACGGGATGAAGCAAGACAAGGAACCATCTCTTCCTAGAGCTGGGCAGCCACAGCCTGATAGCTCTTTCCACACACAGCCCCACTGCCAGCTCCCCGGAGGAAGCTCCTGCCAGAAAGGGCTCTATTGACATATCAGAAAATAGGACAGATGCTTAAGCAGCTTTTCTGACCACCTCCCTGCTTCCACAGCAGGTTTCCTGGTGGTACAAACGTTGACATCGAATGGCCTTCAAGGCAAACCCCAGGTGTGCAGTCCCCGGGAGGAACCCAGCTCAGGGCACCAAGAGAACACCCAGCCACTCAGCAGGCTCCCTCCACCAGCAACCTCAGGGCATGTGGAGATAGCACAGGACGCAAAGTTTGCAGCCAAGGACTGCAGGAGGGCTGCACCTGGTCCAAAGCAGAGTGTCAGCGAGCTGTGTCTTTCCTGACAGTTACAAAGTGTAAGGAGGGCCTCCCAAGTGTGCTGCTGCTTGCAGGGTTCAGAGAACTTTCACCTACCTTGTCTCCTGGGATCCTCACAGCAGCCCTGTGAGGTGGGCAAGGGGGATGTTCTCAACCCCGTTTAGAGGTGAAGAGACTGAGCCTTCGAGAGGGGAAGGGAGAGTTCAAGGTCACACAGGAGGGTGAGGTGGGAGGGGCCAGCTAAACCCTGGGTCCCCTGCCTCCTGGCTTAGTGTTCAATCCACTAAGCCACGCTCAAAACTTCCAGAAGTGTTGCGACAAGAGTGTCCCAGGAGACAGGACTCTCCAGCCACGTCCCCACCTGGCCAAAGCAAGCGCACCATGCAGAAGCATCCTCACGCTCACCAGACAGCTGCCCCAACTCCTTCAGCAGATAAGGCGCAGCCTCCTCCACTGACGCTGCTTGCAAAACACGAACCTCAGCCCTTCTAGCAGCCAACGAGCCCTGGCAGAAGCTCAGGGACAGGACAGACTTCATCCAACACAACACCAGGGCCACAGATGCCACCTAGGCCAACCTCAGCCGCAAGCATGCTGCCCTGCTCAGAGCACCTGCCACTTTCCGCTCTCGTCAAGGCCACAATCTACCTGGGCCTGGGCTCTTCCGACCATTTGTGCTAGAGAGTTTCGGCCCTTGTCCATCTCCAGACTCGACGTCCTTACCTGGCTGCTGACTTTCACGTGCCAGTGGATCAGCCAGCAAAGCTCTTGAGCAGGACCCCTCATTCTCCCACCTCTTGGGGCCTAATGACTCCCACCAACCTCAGTAGTTCAGCGCATCCATCCTGCCCCCTGGGCAGCAGGTGTGTCATGGGCCCAAGCCTGGGAACAACACTCTCTGCTGTTCTCACTTGCTGAGCTCCTGGCAACTCCTGTTCCAAGCACCCCAGGTTTCTTGGAAAGGAAAGGGTGACAAACAGCTGGCTGGGGGATAAGGTGTTTATCGCTCAGTGGGAAGGGAGGGAGGGCTGGCCGTGCAGAGTGGAGCCTGAAGCAGGGTGGTCAGACACCCCCCGGCCTCCCACATGGGCTCAGGCCCATCCCCTGGACATGAGGGAGTAGCAGGGAGATTACCTCGGTTACAGATACTGCAGAAGTTGCTGGGCCCCTCGCTGTGCTTCTTCAGGTGGTCTGCCATGTACGCTGCCCTCAAGTACTTCCCGCATACCTGGCAGGGCACCTTGTCTTCGTGACAGGCCAGGTGGGAGCGCAGACGGTCTCGGGTGGCAAAAGAAGCATTGCAGGTCTGAGGGCAGAAAGGAAAACGGGGTGAGGTAAAAGCTGGCGTCCACACCCGACTCCCTACCGAGCACACTGTGGCACAAAGCCATTTCCGGCCAACACAGGGACTCGCTGTGTAAGAGAACTTCAGAATGCGGCCAGGCTTCCTCCCCAGATGCCAAGTAAGCCGCTCCTACTCCCCATGGTCTTCCCCACAGGACCCCTGAGCTAGGATGACTGGTTCCCACTGGCCCCCAACATGCACATTACATGGCAGGCTGAGTTCTGCAAAACAAAAGAGCTAGGGGCTTTTCATTCTTAAACATTTAAGAACTGATGTTTGTTGCATTGGCTGTAAGTGAATTTACAGAAGAGCTATTGGCATATAAACGGAACAGTCTTCACCTTCTCCACCCTGGGTTTCCCCTGGTTACTTTATACAAAGAATCCAATTTACTCACTTTATTCAAAAGCGACATTAATCGTGGCCACAGGGAAATGGAAAGGAAAGGCAGGACAGAACACAGAGATTACTCTTCATAATATCCGTTGTGCGTTTGTATTGAGAAAGCAGCCCATAAAGTGACAGTGTCAATTTTGCGAATGTGAAAATTAGCAGAGAGTGAGGGCCGGAGGCTCCGGGGGCATCTGTGGAACCCCAGTGCTGGTGCCAACAAGGATGGCACCACCCTGCACTGACCAGTGCCCCCCACTGTGCCAGGCAGGCCCCAGACTTCACCTTCAGAGCCCTTCGTCGCATGCAGTGCATCCTCACGGTGGCCCTCGAGGCAGGCCGTGCTCTCACCCCACCGGCCAGGAGCTGCAGTCAGTACCACACCCTGGGAAGGCAGCCCCGGGTCCCCTGACTCGGTCTCAGCCCTGGGTCTACCCCCAACATCTCTCCCCCAGCCCGGGCCTGCATGGCTGCCCAGCCTTGGAGGTCACGGAATGTCGGGAAAGCCCTCAGGAGAGTTGAATCTGGTGACCTTCACTATTTTGGATCCACGGACATGTCTCAGAAGTTCTAGTCAAGGTTGACTCATTTCTTTTCTCTGTACCTGTGTTTACCATTTTAGAGCCACAAGAGAAAGCAACATTCACCTTTAATTGCATCACAGACCAAACGTTAACCCACTGAAGACCCGCCACCCCGTTAACTGGCTAGAATGGGGGTGTTCCTGCGGCTCCACTGAACAGAAACAGATCCTGAGACCTTAAGGTAAGTGTCTGAACACTGTCACCATGTACAACGTCTATCTATTGCTTTACTGTACAATCAGAGCGAGAAACAAATGCATTCGATGCTGTGGAGGTAGAAGACACCGTGGTTGCTACCCCAACCCCAAATGTCTGCATCAGGACCAGCTGAGCTCTTCTTAGTCGTTATCTTTTGAATAAATGTTACGCATTCGAATAGAACAATTTATGCTAACAAAATACAGTTGACCCTTGAACAGTTTTCCAGGGTTTGAACTGAATGAGTCCACTTATATGCGAATCTTTTTCAACAGTAAATACTATGGTAGGTGGTACACCATCTGCAGTTTGCTGAACCCGCAGATGTGGAACCGCGGACGTGGAAGAATCACATACACAGAGGGCCGACACTAAGTTGTATGTGTATTTTTGACTGCTTGGAGGGTCGACGCCCCTAACCTCCGTGTTGTTCAAGGGTCAAGTGTACTGCTTTCATGTTTTATATATTGAGTTTATTCATCTGACAAATGAGGGAGCTAAGTTTAGAGAGTAATTTGCACAAAGCACAGTGCTCAGCTACTAGAGAAAGCAACACCCTGCCACTGCCGGGCCAGTGCCCTCCCGATCCTCCTGGCCACCCTGGGGTATTCCCCTCCTCCCCGATTTACAGCCGGGCAGACAGAGGTCCTGAGAGGACTCGGGGCAGCTGGACTGAGAACCAGCCCCTGAGCATGTGTTCTTACCACCTCCAGCCTCAGCAGAGGTTAGCTTCTGGTAAAAGGTGTGGGTAGTTTTTATCAGTGTACTTGGTAGCCAGGGCTGTCCTGATAGAGGTGACAGGTTCTGTGCAGGGAAACTTGAGCACTTAGGTGACTCAGAAAGTACCATGGGTGCTTGGTCTCATGGCCACAGGTGGGCCCCCCGGCAGGGACCTTGTGACCCAATCATAGGCCACAGTGGGTGGAAAACTGAATCTTTCCCCAGCCCCACCAGACTGTAAACCAGAGTAAGGGGTGCCGTGAACACCTGCGGGAGATAGGGGTGCACCTGTCGATTTATCTGGGGACGGGAGCCGGCTTGGCCAGACAGCGACTTGAGGACCACCGCCACAATGGCGAGAGGCAGTGTGGTCTACACCGCAGAACTCAAAGGAGCCAACCATGGACCAGGTGTTACGAAAATGCAGCTGAAAGCACACATTCAGGATCCCACCTTCTGTGGCCCCTGGGAGAGGGTGCCACTAGAGGGATGTGAAAGAGATGCCTTGTTTCTCTTGCCAACTTTCTTTTGGGATGTGTCCCTTAAAGCACTGCCTGTCATACTTTGCTAACGAAAGATAATGGACAGCCAGACTTCAATTATCCACAAGTGGATTATCCATTTGGGGGATTAGCTAAGCAAAATTAAAGCTGCAGACCAGGCTGAGTTCTCCCACCCTGTCCTCCATTGATTATCTCTCAAGGAATGAAAGCAAACTTTAGCCTGAGCAAACATAATTAGGAATGTAAATCTGCTGCTGGGAAAACAAAACAAAACGAAACACAAACGCAACAAAAACTATCACTGTGTTACAAAGCCAAGCTGAAATGGTGGTTGGCTTCTCTGTGCCAGGATTGACCCTTTGTGGCTGGAGTACCCAAGGCTTTCTGAACTGTGAAAGTGCCCAAGTCCGAGTCTAGGCCTGCCAGAAGTTCAGACAACACCAAACATAAAAGGCCTGGTCACTTAACCCAGGAGAGAAAGGAGAGAAAGGCTGAGGAGAGAGATGGATCTCCAAGAAGGGGGTGCCCGGAACCTCCATGCTGGGGCCACTCAAGAGAAAAACACTTCCTGTCCTGGAGGCAGGGAGAAGGCAGAGGGACCCTGACAGGATCAGCACCCCAATCGATCGCCGGTGGTGCTGGGAGCGGCCGCCTCGCCCCCAGCCCTGCGCACAGGCAGCCTGCTATTGCTGGAGGCGCACCTGCCGAGTCCTGGCCCAGCCCCCAGAGAGGTTCATCACCACTCAACACTGAGCCCCAGCCAGGCTCCCTTCCCTCCCTGCCAGTTTCTCCCCGTCCCAGACTTCCGAATGCTTTTCTTCCCAAGGGTTGAACAGCTCAGGAATGGGGCCTCAGTGGTACCAGGGGCACCGGTGCACACCTACTCTTGGTGGCCTTTGAGCCTGGCAGCCTCAGGGGGTATCTTAAGTAGTCTTTTCCATAGCCTTGGAAAAGTCTGAGGGCAATGCATGTGGGCTTAGCACCATGGGCCTTGCTGGCCCCCTTCTTCTCAAGGGTGTCAGCTCCCTTATTCCCATCTCAATTCCTAATGAGTTATCCCTCCAGCCCAAACCCCCCAACCAGCCCCCAAGAAGTGGGGCCACTGGGAGCAATGGGAGAGGTCTGAGCTGTTCTAGCCTCTCGGCTTCAGGCTGAACTCCATCTGGGGTCAATGTCCCAGCCCACAGCACTCACAGATCGAGCAGCATTGGGACATCTGGGCCATTTAAGCACACTGAGGCCAAACCCCGAGGAGACTTGCGTGTCACTGCCAAGCCTGAGCCCCCATGCGCCCACGTTCGGAGGGCCTTTCCCCTCAAGCTGTGGCACCCGTCTCTGTAACTGGCCCCTACTGTCTCCTCTGTGGCATCAGGAGGGACCGAGAGGTATGGCCCATGCCCAGCTCTGCCAGGGGCTAAAGGAACCAACTCCCAGAGAGCTGTCTCTTCACCTCTGATACTTTCAGCAGACACACCATGCAAAACAGATGGCCCGGCTGTTTAACAAAGCCCAGGCACACCTGGCCAGCCAGCTCAGAGCCTGAGAGGCAGCACGTCTTCACCTGCACCTGCCAGGTCACTGTTAGGGGAGTTCTGGCTGTGGGGCTGGAGGCAGGGCCAGCAGGCTTGTGAGAGTGTGTGTCGGAGGGGCAGGGCAGGAGCAGGCTCATACACCAAGGGACAGTGATGTCAGTGTTATGACACAGACCAAGGACAAAACACACAAAGCCTCAAACGTTAGAATGAAAACTTTTATCATCACTCCTATTATCCCCGCAGAGCCCGCGGGGACTGAAGGGCACACCACTGGGATCCGACGGAGGTCTACATCTGCTTTATCAGCACCCAAAGCCATATATTGGGATGACCCAATGTAAAGCTACTGGTTAATCTAGTTCCTGAGCAGACCTGCTAATAAACCTCAAAACCACAAAAGTCTAATTCACAAGCCAGAAATGAAAGCGGACCTGTGTGAGTGGGAAGGGACGAGGGCAGCACGGTTGGCCCAGTTGGAGTTGCGCCGGAGTCTCCTCTCCTCTGGAGGAGGATTCACTCCCAGGGTGGGGGGAGGGGTGGCCAGGCCCCATTCTAGAAACCCCTTAGGGGAGGTGATGCCAGGGGAGGGGAAGCATGTAAGCCAGTGGCTTAGTTCCTAGGAAAGCATCAACCTCCAGGCAAGGTCAGACACCCAGGGGTACCATCTGCTAAAGAGGGAAAACAAGGCAAGAGAGCCCAGAAAGAAACGTGGAGACCATGGGGAGGCCCCAGGAAGGAGCCCTTTGCTACCCCTATTTGGGGTCCTTGAGCTGGGAAAGAGTCCAAGTCACCCAGGGAGGAGCTGGGCATGGTGGGCAGGGACCACTCTGCTGGCCTCTCCCAAAAGCAGGGGGCTCAGACCACTGCCACTGCCGTTCCCCTCCACAGAAAACCCTCTCGGGAGGCCCCGGCTAGCCCACAGGCCACTGGGTAAAGGCCCGGCTGCCCTCTGGGGCAGTCCAACCCTGCCTCAGATAGCCCGGCGGGGCTGGGCAGAAGAGAGCGTTGCTGGAGGGTGCCGGGCCCAGGTTTTCGAGGGCTGGGAAGGATTTTTTTAGAGAAAGGGAAAAGGCGGTGTCAGGAACCGAATGGGACGACCTCCACAAAGCAGGCTGGGCAAAGTCCCATGATGGCAGGTCGCTAGGAAGAGATTCCAGGGGCGGCAGGCCGCTGCTGCTCCCAACCCACACCTGGAAAAAGGGCAGAGAGTGCAGGTTACCCCCCCAGGCCACCGGGCATGCCCCCACTGCCCTCTGGGCTCCTCCTACTCTGCTGGGCTGCTCAGCACACTACCTGGGAGAGTCAGAATGTGCTCCGTGATGAGAGACAGAGGGAGAGGAGGCAGCGAGGCACAGGCGCATCCCAGCAGGCCCACCCCCGGTCTCCTGGCCGTCTGGGAACACCACCGCACCTGGCCCCTGGGGGCTCTCTGCCCCACCTACAGCATGTCCGTCCATCCCTCCCTATTATCGGTCTCCCCAGACCCTCCTCCTTGCCACCAACAGGATAAAGAGAAGCAGGTCACCCCATCAGACGTTGCAGTAAACACCCCACAACTCTGTTTCCCACTCAGATGGTAGGAACTTGGCCCAGGAAAGGGGGTACGACCAAGGAGAAGATAGAAGTGTGTTTTCCACCCACACAGGAATGCTCAGTGGCCAGGAGAGGAAGCTCAATTTTCTGGGCATCACAGAGCCCCCAGATACTGTTCAAGCAGACAAACCAAGGGTGAGAATCTTGCCCAGCCTCCCCTACCTACTGCTACACAAAGAGCTCTCAAGGACAGGAAACCACCTCGCTTTCCAGTTCTCAGAAGCCCTTGGCTGTGTGCACACGTGGCTCAGGATGGGTTAAGCAGGTGCCAGTGATCGCACCACTCCCTGCCTCCTTCACCCCCACCCCTGCGGCCTGGTGCTCTGAGCTGAGGGGACCCAGAAGCAGCTCCAACTCAGGTCAGGCTGCTGGGCATACAAGGGGAAGAGTTGTTGGCTGGACCACCAGGAGCCCTTAAGAAGCCATTCCCACCCCACGGTGGCCCCTGCAAACTGCTGGGAACCAGAAGCCGGACCCAGTGGGGTGCCAGTGCCCCCAGGACGACACTTGTCCAATGTGGCCCACCATCCAAGGAGCTGGCAAACGCCAGGAGAGGAAAGCCAAGCAACAGAGCAAAGACAGAGACGGGTTGGGAACCAGGACCCAGCGACCAGGAAGGAGGGGACATCAGCGGTGGGAGGGAGGGGGCTGGGGGAGAACAAAGGAGAAGAGCAGACAGACGGTGGGGGGACAGAGGGGGAGGTGTGCACAGCGGTGGTCAGTCAGCCAGCCCAGCACGCACAGCAGCTGGCTCATGGCCGTAGCTGTGAGGACAGCAGCATTCTCTTTCAGCCCATCTCTGCCCCGGCCCAGCCCCTACCTGACACTTGTGAGGCCGCTCAGAAGTGTGCACCTGCTTGATATGTCCGTTCAAGTGATCAGGCCTAGAAAAGAGAACCAAAAGAGACTTTAAAACAAGACCTTAAGAAAGGGGGCTACAAGCTTGGCCAGACCCCTGCCCCGACAAGGCTGGAGAAGACTCCCTCACCCCACCCCAGCATGACAAAGAAAAGTCACCACCCAGCTCTGGCTCCTGAGGCCCAGGCCTCTCTGCCCTGGATTTCTCTAGAGGGGGAAGGGGAGTGAGCATTTGTCTCTGACCTTGCCTACCCGCCTCCCCCCACCAGAAACTCAATGATTTCTAGGACCCAAGGAGGGGACTTTAGAATGAGACTGGGCTGCCTTGCTGCAGCCTTTCCGGGAGGGGGTATGTGTGATTCATTGTCCAGACTAAAGCCCCGTAGAAACTCAGCATTCCCCTCCCCCAGCCTCTCCCACCACAGCAGCCAATGAATGCCACCCGGATGGAATTCAGTCCCCAGAGGCCAAGGGATGAAGCCTTAAGCCCCCAGCTGGGCTGGTAAACCAGATGCCCGACAGAGCAGGTGGGCAGGGGCTGCCTGACCGGTAAGACTGGTTCCTGCTTGGGGCCCCTCTGAGGGAGTTTTCCATCCCTACGTTCATACACACAAGGCCCTCAGTACCCAGGCAAGTTAAAACGAGCCTTTTATTCTGAATATTCTCTTAAGAGGAAAAACAACCCTCTGCTTGCAGACAAGTCTTCAGTTCCTTATCAGGCTCACTAAAAAGTCAATCTAAAACGACATCCTGCCCTCCTTCCTCTCTGTCCAGTGAACGTAAAGGGGATCTGTGGGTTCAGGTGGGCTCTGGAGCCACCAGGTCAGAGCAGATCAAAGGCTTTGCTGTTCAGAAGAGACTCTGGGTGCCCAGCTCTGTGCCCCGTGATCCCGGGGCTGTGAGAGGCAAGGTCGGAGTCTACTGACCCAGGATTGCCAGTGCTGTGCGGGGGGACATGGAGGCATGGGAGCGTAAGGAGTCCCAGATGCACTTGTTTCGGTCCCTCCCCCGGCGGCCATTCAAGCGGGGAAAGTCGCTGGAGGAGCCTGGCCTCCCGCCCCCAGAGGGGGCCCCTCGTCTGGTGCCGGAAACACAAAGGGAGCCCAGGGAGAAGAATGGTGAGGCCCGGTGGCTGCGGCCTGAGGAATCCGGCCCCTTCCCACAGGCCCCAAGGAAGAGAGATGGTAGGGCACGCCTAGTGCCAGAGAACTTCCCTGAGGGAAGAGAAAGCAGTTCTTGGCCACATCATCTCAAAATCAGGGCCGTTAAAACACTCTCCCCAAACCTGACATGGCCCTGCAAGGTCAAGTGAGCCCCCTGCAAGTCTCACACCCCCAGCTCTTGGAGAGGAGCTAGTCCATGAGTTACGAATAGGACAAGTCATGGGGGATGGGCACCATTCCTCACCTGGAGAAGCCTTTCCCACAGCTCTGGCAGATGTAGGGCTTGCCCACGGACCCATCGTGGGACCGCACGTGGTAGGACATGCGATCTTTCCTCTTGAACCGCAGCCCACACACGGGGCAGGAATAGGGCTTCTCCCCCGAGTGGGACAGCTTGTGCCGATTGAGATGGTACACATCACGAAAGATCTTGCCGCAGATCTCGCAGGCCACCTGCTTCCTGGTCCGGCTCCTCTTTCGGGGGCCGTCGGGGTCCTCAGAGATGGGTAGCCCATTCTCACCCAGCCTCGGAGGAGGAAGGTCGATGTAGCCCAGCTGGAGGCTGGTGACACCATGCTGGGCCTCGTGCTGCCGGAGCCGGTTGGCATCAGTGAACACCTTCCCACACAGGCCACATGGAAGGATGCCTGCCTCCCTCAGGCCCCCTGGGGACCCGAACATTGAGTCCAGCAGGTTGGCCTTCCTTGGGCGGCCCCGGCCTCGCTTGCCAGTCAGGGGAGGGGCACTGGATGCCACATTGGGGAATGGGGAAGTCAGCAGTTGGGGGGACAGGGGTCCGGCCACCATGGGCAAGCGGTCCACCCCAGGTAACACAGGCAGGGAGGCTTGGCTCGCAATGGCTGCACCAGCCGCCCGAGCTGCCTCCTCCTCAGGCTGCATGCTGCCTGCGATGCCATTGCTGTTGGCTGCCAAGGCTGCCCCATTGGTCATGTCCAAAGGGAAACCCAAGTCCGAGGTCCCAGGGGGACGAAACAGCATGATGTCAGCCCGGGCAGGGGGCACCAGGATCTGCACATTGGACTGTTTGATGACTTCCTGGCAGATCTCAATGACCGACCTCATCAGCAGAAACTTGGCGGCCGTCATAAGCTCGGGGAAGCTCTCCAGGCGAACCACAATGCGGGAAGTGTAGGCGAAGTCCAGGATGTCCCCGAACACCTTGGAGCTGATGGTGTGCATCTCCAGCTCCCGGCTGCCCCCAGCCCCGCCGCCCGGGGCCGCCGCTGCGCCCCCCACGTCAGCGGGACCCCCGTCCGCAGCTCCGCCGTCGCCCAACTGGGCGCTGAACACCGACTCAAAGTACTCGCTGCAGGCAGCCAGGACCGCGCGGTGCGCTGGGAAGCTCTCGTCGCCCACCCGCAGGAGCACGTCGCAGAAGCGCCCGCCGTTTTTGCGCTGCTGGTTCAGGTTGTGCAGCATCTCCGTGCTATGTCTGCTCACCTGGTAGGTGTAGCAGCCCGACGGGCCGCAGGAAGCGTCGTTCACTCGCTCCATGGCCGCCGCCCCCTCCCCACAAACCGGGCCGCGTCACTTGCCAGCCCCACTCCCTTCCCCTAGGCAGCAAGAAGCGGGGTGCAACGAACGTGTCTACACTCCCCACACGTGCCGGCCCGGGGCTCTGTAGTCTCGCAGGTGCGCGGAGCGCACACACCCCCTGCCCGGATCGGACTGTCTAGACGGCAGGGCACACCACCTCCCACATAGCTGCCCCCACCCCTGCTGGATCGTGCACTCCTCTCTCCTCTCCGCCCGCCCGCCTCCCCTTCTCGGTCTACCTCTGGGGGGTACGCGAGCACAGAGGTGCGCCCCTCCCGCAAACGCGCCTGCCACCTCCCCTCCCGCCCGCCAGGCGGCGCCGGCGCGCAGCCAAGGGGGAGCGCGCGCGCGCGCGCGCAGGGAGGAGGAGGAGGGGTTTGTCGCGCAGGCGCGCGCGCCGCGGTTTTACCCGGGCCCGCTGGGGGCGCGCGCTGCGTCCCCTGCAAAGCGCGAGCCGGGGCGGGGGCGCCGGAGCGGAGGAAACAAAAGGCTAAGGCTAAGGCGGCGGCGGGGCGCGCACCGGGGCGGCAGCGCGGGCCGGGTCCCGGAGCTTGGCGGGCGGAGTCGGTAGCGAAGGCTGGAGCGGGCGGGCGGCGGCAGCGGTAGGGCGGGCCCTTTCCCGGGCCGAGCGAAGGCGGCGGCGGAGCGGCGGCGCTGCGGCCCTGGGCTCCGTGTGTTCGGAGCGGAGGAAAGATGGCAGCGGCTGCACTTCCTCTTGCACTTTCACCCCTGGGGGGAGGAGAAGGAGGGGGCGATACCAACAACACCCCCCCTCCGCTTGCAGAAAAAAAAAGAAACGGCGAGCTCGGCTTGGGGGGCCCCCGGCGCCCCCGGCCCTGCACGTGCGCACCCGAATCCCTGGCCCGGACCGCCCAGCGCTGCAAACTTTCCACTTTCTTTGTCCCGAGCCCCCCCCCTCACCCAGCCGAGGATGCACGTCCCCCCTTCCCTATTTATACACCCCCCCCCCGCAGCTCCGCTCCCCCCCGCTTCCTGCCCCCCCTCCCCAGTCCCCTGCTCCGCCAATGCTAGCGCAGCCTGAGCCCCCGTCCGGCCCCCGCCTCGCCACCCCGCCCGCGGGGCCGGGGGCTGCAGTCTCAGCCCCCCCGGACCAATGCAAACGAAGCGCCTAGCCAGCAAACCAGCTCCCACTGCCCCTCCCTCCCCGCCAAGAGTGGCGGAGAGCGGACGGGGCGGGGGGTGGGGGGAGACCGAGGGGCGCAGATGTGGGCCCCCCAGCCAGCGATGTGCACCCGTAAGTCGAGCGGGCGTTGGTTACCCTTCGGAGCCCCCCTTCGATGCCCGAAATCCCCAGAAGTCGTCTGCAAGCGCCTCCCCGCTACCAACCCCAGAGAGGGCTCGGGGTCCTGGCTGGGGGCAGGCCGAACCTTCGGAGCTGCTTCTGGACCCCGCTCACTGACTGAACCGAAGGGGCTGCGCGCCCGGGAGAGCTGGGGATACGAGGCCATCGTCCACCCTCTCCCCCAAACCGCCACACGCCAAGCTTTGTGCCCCAGGGAGCGGAAAGTAACCAGCTCGGGGAGGCGACAACATAGAGGCAAGGGCGATGGGAAGGGGCAGGGGTCCCCGCGCACCCCAGGGAAATGGGGGTACTGGACCCTCCAGGGAGCACCCTTTGGCCTCCTGAGGTCGGGAGCATCCCCGGCGCCCGCAGCCCAGCGAGTCGCCGAGCGCTCGGACCATGAGCCCCGCCGGCGGGCCTGGGCGCTTTGTCCCGGCCGTCCGGGAGATGCTGCCGCGCGCGGGTTGGACACAGAGGTTCATCTGCCTGGGAAGAGCTGGCGGCCGCTGCCAGGCAGCCCAACTTGGAGCCCTCGGCTGCAGGCACCGCGTGTGCGGGCGGGAAGTTCCCACAGTTGCAAAGAGGGAGCGAAGTATGTGTTCCAAACTTTCCACGGTTCCAAACTGAGCGCTTCCATTAAGAAAAGCGGTGTGCGGGGGAAAAGCATTCTGGGTATTAGCATGCAAATGAACGGGCCAGGCTTCCAGCTCCGCTCGGGATTCCCACCGCCGCGCTCCCTGCTTGCGCAGAGCCACGCGTGCCCACGGGTTCCGGGGGTGGCGCCGCGGGAGGACCAGAGTTCGAATTCGACACCTGTGCTCTCTGGTTGAGTGTTTTGGTGACGGTCACTTGGCCTCTCTGAGCCTTAGTTAAACACAGTTTCCTAATATGTAAACCGGGGACAGCAACACCTGTCTCTTGAAGTGGTGAGGTCTGCACAGCACATAATTCTGGGCTGGGTGTCTCTCCTTACACAACTCCGCCCTTCCTAGGTCGTAGTAGTTGCCAAATGCCTGTTGGAGAAAATAAATGATGAAGCTTAGAGGGCTGAGGGAAGTTCCCCGGACCCGGAGCCAGGTGATCTGTGTTCTAAGCCCAAACTAGCTGTGCCACCTCAGGCCAGTGCCCTAACCTCTCTGACCCACAGCTCAGATTCTTTGGTGGATTCGGGGAACCGACAATTTTTGTGTTTGAGAGCAGCCACAAAGAAAGAGGGATCTGGGGCTTCCCTGGTGGCGCAGTGGTTGAGAGTCCGCCTGCCGATGCAGGGGACATGGGTTCGTGCCCCGGTCCGGGAAGATCCCACATGCCGCGGAGCGGCTGGGCCCGTGAGCCATGGCCGCTGAGCCTGCGTGTCCAGAGCCTGTGCTCCGCAACGGGAGTGGCCACAGCAGTGAGAGGCCCGCGTACCGCAAAAAGAAAGAAAGAAAGAAAGAGGGATCTGATTATTGAGGGCCTACAGTAAACACACAGACTCTCTCCAAGGTAAATATATTCCCATTCTACCAATGAATAAACAGGAAAATGAATGACTTGCCCAAGGCCACACAGATAGTGGTGGAGCCAGAAATCCAACCGGTTAACCCAGATGTGCCCCTTCCTTGCCAGTGGCTTCTGAACCCCCTCAGTGTCTCCACATGAACAAGGAATTGGTTCTCAGTCTGCCGTGCTTAGAAAACGGTGCTGAGATGTTCCTCCCAGAGGGGTCATGCTGTGAACGTGGGTTCACAGAGTGCTCTCAGATCACTGATCCACAGTGCTCTGAGGAAAACAGGGAAGATGCACCAGCCCCATTTTGCAGAGAGGAAGCCTGAGGCTCAGGGAGCTTGAGTGATTGGCCTAGGATCCCACCATGAGGAAGTGGCCAGACACAGATCCAGATCCCAGTCCTGACCGCAACTGGGAGCTTTTTCCTGCATGTCACCTTGGCGGTGTAATTGTGCAGGAGGCCTGTGATGATCTCCCAATTTCATCTATAACTGAACCTTCAGTCTTGCCTATATCTTAGGCTCTTTCTCTTTCTTTTTTTTTGAATTGAGGTGAAATTCACATAGCATAAAATTAACCATTTTAAAGTGTGTAATTCAGCAGCACTTACTACATTCCCAATATTGTGCAAACAAGACCTCTGTCAAGTTCCAAGACATTTACGTTTCTAAAAGAAAATTCTGTCCCCAATCCCCACTTCCTCCAGCCCCTGGCAACCACCAATCTGCATTCTGTTTCTGTGGATTTACCTGTTCTAGATATTTAATATAAATGGAATCATACGATATTTGATCTTTTGAGTCTGGCTCTTTTCACTTAGCATAATGTTTTCGAGGTTCATCCACGTTGCAGCACTGTTATTCCTTGTTATGGCTGAATTCCACCATATGGATATACTACCTTTCCTTTATCTATTCATCTGTTGATGGTCTTATGGTTATTGTGAATAGTACCACTATGAACATTTGAGTGCAAGTATTTGTTTAAGTATCTGTTTTCAGTTCTCTTGGGTATATACCTACCAGTGGAATTGGTATCATATGATAATCTATGATAATTCTGTGTTTAACTGTTTTCCACAGTGGCTGCACCATTTTATATTACTACCACACACATCTTTTTATGAGCAATTGTAGAGCTGATCAAACCTATTTTATGAATAAACATGCTGAAGCCCAGAGAGATTAAGTAACTTGTCCAAGGTCACACAGCAAGATTCAGACTAGAACCAAACTTTCCAGAGTCCCTAGCCTTCCACCCACTAAGAGCCTCCCAACCTCCTTCAAAGACCTGAACTACTTACCTGAGCATTCACTGATTTGACAAACCTGTCCAGTGAACAACTAAGTTAACTGTATTATGAAGCTCCTTCTCTTCCTTCAACATCTGTTGAAAGAGCCCACCGCCATGTTCCCAATTTCCAGGTCACACCTTGACAAGATGCAGAGCTCACAATCCCTGCGTCTGCCTCCTGCTGCTGGCCTGGCAGGCCCTCTTCTGTTGCCATGGAAACCACGCACCTCCGTTTTGGCAGTGCACCAGCTGGACAGCGAACTGAGAGCATCCTTGTCTCCCAAGCTAAGTGGAGCTTCAAGGTTACTTGCTCACTAGATCCGTATTTATTGAGCACCTACTAAGCACCAGTTCTTCGAATTTTTTTTAAATTTGTTTTAGATGCTAGGGATACAACAGTGAACAAATTAGACCATGGACCGTGCCCTCAAGGAGCCCACAGCCTAGGGGAGGAGACAGACAAAAAAAACAAGGACATGAAAAAGGCTTCTCCTGGCTCTCCTCCCCCATTCTTCAAATTCTCCCATCCTTCCAAGCCCTGCTCAAACCCCACTTCCTCTGGGGTATCCTCTCCACAAGCCCAGATCCAAGTGATAGCTCCTCTCATCTCTCACAATGCTTATTTTTTTTCCCCCGATTGCAAAAGTGATACGTGCATTGCAGGAAAATGTAGACAATGCATGAAAACACAAAGAAAAAAAAAGATTCCTTATAATTTCATCACCAAGAGTTAAGTGCTGCCAACATATCCTTCTGGTCTTTTTCCCCTTCTACATATGTATAATTTTTTTTTGTTTTAAATAATTGGGTCCTGTTTTATATACCGCTTTATAATGTTGCTTCATAACAATATATTTTCTTCCCAACATGTTTCGGTGTTCCTGTTTTGGAACAGGGGGTTAACAATAACAGCAAACATTTATTGAACACTAACTGTCAGGTGTGGTACTGAGAGCATTACTTGGTTTACCCTCTGTGATTCTTGAAATTCCCCTGTGAGGTACCTACTCTGGGGTTCTCATCTTACTGATAAGGGCACTGGGGAACTGCCAGATGAGGAAGGGACAGGGATGGCCGAGTGTGCATAAGACAAAGTGGCACCTAGACCCCGGCCGCTCCTGGGGCCTTCCCCATGAACCCAGACTGCCAGGCTTTGGTTGAGTGATTGGCCATGAGCCAGGGACCCAACAGGAGGGGGTGATGGAGGGGCACCCTCGTTTCTGCCAGACAAGAAGAAAGCACCCTTCTCACCTTTATCAGGCTTGCTTAGAAGGCCTGTGACGCCAGTGCGCTTCCTTGGCTGACTCTTCAGTGCTGGGCTGTGTTTGGCTTCCTAATAACAGTAGGAAGGTCATTCATTGAGCCATCATGGCACCTCGTGCAGGAGCGGAGCTCAGGGTTTGGAGCCAGACAGACAGTGTAGCTTTGGGTGAACTGTGCCAGAAGTTTAGTGTCCCCAGCCCTCCTCTGAGGATAGGCTTACTGCCTTCTTTTTATAGGTAAGGTAACTGGGAAGTTAGGTGGTTTGTCCAAGCCTGCACTGGTGGAGGGTGGGGTCCAAGTCGAGTACAGCCCTCCCTGAGTCTAACAGCCAGTCTCTTAACACCGAACCCTGGGCCTCTTTTCTTTCTTGACTATTGGGTTTCCTTTGTGACTGGGAAGTGTGCAAATCATCTGCCTGTTCTGGAGGCCTAGCTTTTTGAGCTTCACTGAGGAGCCTGAAAAGAGGCCCAGGAATTCCTGCCTCCCCACCCCCACCCGGCTTATCTCGACCCCTCTGTGCTGTGGTCTCCAGGGCCTGACAGGGACCCTATGGGCCGTGGTTTATCATCAGGCATATTTCCTGCCTCTTTGTCACCAGCAGGACTTTCTTTCACTTAATCGGGAACAAAAAAAAGCAAAACTTTCTTTCTATGTAATTGTTTTATTTTTTCTATATGCAAATCTATGAGGATTTTCTGTTTTGTTCCTAATTAACTGAAGGAGAGTTATGGTGCCACTGGTGACATGGGGACAAGAAACATGGCAGATGATAAACTGTCACACGTGCGCACGCGTGCACACACACGTACGTGAAAGACAAGTGGCCAACCAAAGAAAATTGGCTCCAGAAGCCAGAGAAGGAGTTAATATCCTTAACATGGAAAGAGTTCTTAAAGTGCAATTAAAAAGTAAACATCCCCCAAATTAGGGTATTTGTTTTACTGCTTTTTTTTTTTTGGCTGCATTGGGTCTTCATTGCTGAGCACGGACTTTCTTTAGTTGTGGTGAGCGGGGCTACTCTTCGTTGCAACATGCGGGCTTTTCATTTTGGTGGCTTCTTTTGTGACGTAGCGGGCTCTAGGCACGCGGGCTTCAGTAGTTGTGGCGCGCAGGCTCAGTAGTTGTGGTGCACGGGTTTAGTTGCTCCGCGGCATGTGGGATCGTCCTGGACCAGGTATCAAACCCGTGTCCCCTGCACTGGCAGGCGGATTCTTAACCACAGCACCACCAGGGAAGTCCCTGTTTTATTGCTTTTTAAGCATTTTGTGAACTTGAAATTTTTCAAAATAAATTAAGTAAAAAAAGAACTCCACACTGCACAATATTGTGAATGTAGTAAATGCCACTGAATTACGTATGTTAAAATGGTGAGTTTGGGGAAGGGTGGGGGAAAGAGATAGGGAGTTTGGGGTCGACATGTACACACTGCTATATTTAAAATGGATAACCAACACGGACCTACTGTATAGCACAGGGAACTCTGCTCAATGTCACGTGGCAGCCTGGATGGGAGGGGAGTTTGAGGGAGAATGGATACATGGATATGTATGGCTGAGTCCCTTTGCTGTGCACCTGAAACTATCACAACATTGTTAATTGGCTATAGTCCAATATAAAATAAAAAGTTTTTAAAAATGGTGTGTTTTTTTTAAAGGAACCATTTAAAAAAAATAAGTTTATTTATTTTTGGCTGTGTTGGGTCTTCGTTGCTGCGTGCAGGCTTTCTCTAGTCACGGTGAGTGGGGGGCTACTCTTCGTTGCGGTGTGGGGGCTTCTCATTGCAGTGGCTTGTCTGTTGCAGAGCACAGGCTCTAGGCGCGCGGGCTTCAGTAGTTGTGGCACGTGGGCTTAGTTCCTCCATGGCATGTGGGATTTTCCCGGACCAGGGCTCGAACCCGTGTCCCATGCATTGGCGGGCAGATTCTTAACCACTGCACCACCAGGGAAGTCCAAAACTGTTGAATTTTATGTTATGTGAATCTTACTTTAATTTAAAAAAAATTTTTTAAAGAAAACCCTAAAGGAAAAAATGTGCAAAGGACGCAAGGAAGCAACGCACAAAAAGAGGAAATGCAAATGGCCTATAAAAACCAAATACTGTTTCCAGTGTACTGATTGGTCTCTGTTTAAATGTGGCTTCCCCAGACACCATAAGTAGTTAACTCCTCCTATGTTTCCAGTAGTGCCCAAAGCTGCTCCTTTCCCCTTTTCACAACACCTCTGACACCACTACTTCTCAAGGTAATAATTACTCCTTAAATTGTCTTCTTTCCCACTAGACAGAGGCTCCCATGGCAGAGACTCCTCCTATCTTGTCCCCACAGTATCTCCACTGACCAGCACAGTGCATGTGACTCATAAATACTTGAATGAATCTATGAAAAAAAATCATTTTTGGCTATCAAATTATCAAATATTTTGCTAACTGCCATTATGGCTGCAAGGGCCCAAGAGGACCATTATACCCTGCTGCTGAGAGGGTACATTGGTACAACTTTCTGGAAAGCAGTCAAGGGCAATATGTTTTAAAAGCGTAGGAAATACACTTACCCTTTGATCCAGCAATTTCATTTGTTGGAATGAAATGATGAAATAAGCACAGCTGCGCTCTAAGATGTACATTCAGGAATAGGCTTCCCTGGTGGCGCGGTGGTTAAGAGTCCGCCTGCCAATGCAGGGGACACGGGTTTGATACCTGGTCCAGGAAGATCCCACATGCCACAGAGAAACTAAGCCCGTGCGCCACAGCTACTGAAGCCCGTGTTCCACAACAAGAGAAGCCCACACACTGCAAGGAAGAGTAGCCCCCGCTCACAGCAACTAGAGAAAGCCCACGCGCAGCAACAGAGACCCAATGCGGCCAAAAATAAATAATAAAATAAAATAAATAAATTTATTTAAAAAAAAGATGTAGGTTCAAGAATGTTCACTGGAGCACTGTTTCTAATCATGAAAACTGGAAATCATCAGTTGGTTGCATGAAAGGTGATGGTGCTTGGGTTGAGTTAAGCTTTTAGCTGGAGATTCCATGGTAACATGTGGCCCAACCACCAGCTCCTTTTGAGCACTCTGTGTCAGCACAACCAGACTATAAGGCAGGATGGTCCCTGGGTCACTCTCGTTCCCCAGCCCTTGGCACAGGACACAGATCCTGGCGCACCCTCGGTGCTCAAAACAAAACATGGTTGTTGAACTGAACTGACCTCAATGGAGAGACCACAGGGTGACTTCCCATGGATCTCCATGCTGGGTCTCTATCTCGGGCTCTTCCCACATCACTGACCTCCTCTGAGCCTCAGTTTCCTCACCAACAAGCTGGCTCAAAAAAGGTAACTCATTATTATGGCTCACCATGGTGGTGGTCAACCTGGCTTGGATGCAGCCAAATTCTACACAAACGGAATCTTGAACTAGTACTGATTCTTGGGTGAAGTAAGATGAAGAAAGAGAAAAGATGCAATCTATCATTTTTATTTTTATTGTTAATTTTTCCCAAAAAGGATTATTTGGAAAACGAAGAAAAGCAGAAAGAAAAACAAATTACCCACAGTCCCATCACCCAAACAAAAGTACTAAAATGTTGTTGTATTTTTGTCTAGCCTTTTTTCCCCCATTTTTTTCTTATCGTGGTAAAATACACATAACATGAAATTCGCCATCCTAACCATTTTTAAGTGTACGGTTCAGTGGTTTTAAATACATTCATAATGTTGTGCAAGCATCACTGCCATCCATCTCTGTAGCTCTTTTCATCTTGTAAAGCTGAAACTCTGTACTCATTAAACAATAACTCCCCATTCCCTCCTCTTCCCAGCCCCTGGCGACCACCAATCTACTGTCTGTCTCTATGATTTTGACTCCTCTAAGTGCCTCATATAAGTGGAATCATACTGTATTTGTCTTTTTGTGAGTGGCTTCTTTCACTTAGCATAGTGTCCTTAGGGTTCATCCATGTTGTAGCGTATGTCAGAATTTCCTTCCTTTTTGAGGCTGACTCATATTCCATTGTATGGATAGACCATATTTTACTTATCTATTTATCCACTGATGGACACATGGGTTACTTCCACATTTAGCTATTGTGGATAATGCTGCTATGAACATGGGTGTATAAATACGCTTTTTTTCTATTCCAGTGCATAGGTTTTTAAAAAAGTGATACTAATGAATATATACAATTTTATTCTGATTCTTAAAGTACCAGTATATCATGAATGCACTGCATGTTACCACTGGGGCTGGAGGTAGGTATGTTTGTGGGGCAGCTTCACCTCTTACCTTAAACGTTTCGGGAGTGTTTTATTTTATTTTTATAGTGAAAAGGGATTACTTTTGTAATTTGAAAAGCAATGAGGAATCCATAATATCATGAGTACTTTTCAAGTCATTACATAAACATTAAAAAATAAAATAAGTACATATTTTCACTCCCTGCAGAGTTTCCTACTGCGTGGATGTATAGTACCTTGACTCTTTAATCAGTTTCCATGTTGGAAATTTAGGTTGTGTTCTTTTTCTTTGCTGTTAAGAGTCAGCACTCAGATGAACATCTATGCACATCAAACATAGCAGAAGTTTTTAAATGATCAACTGATTTTATACGTTAGGCTGGAAATAGAGGGAGACAGTTTGTCGGGCTAATGTGCTTTCAAAAGGTGTTTTTTATTGGGGGGGAGGGGTGGGATATAAATAGAATTTGGGCAGGGGGCTTACAACAACAGAAATTTATTCAGAAATCCAAAACTTAGATTTTAAAATATTTATTTATTTTGACTGCACCAGGACTTAGTTGCAGCACGTGGGATCTTAGTTGCGGCATGTGAACTCTTAGTTGAAGCATGCATGCAGGATCTAGTTCCCTGACCAGGGATCGAACCCAGGCCTCCTGCATTGGGAGCATGGAGTCCTACCCACTGGACCACGAGGGCAGTCCCCTAGAACTTAGATTTTAAAATAAGAATTATCATGTAAATTACCAGAGTTTAGCTAAATGAGCCTTACCTCCACTCTGGCTCAGAAATTTGGGGTGTCAATCCAAACTGCTTAGTGGTGACTCACCTCAGTCCTGAGCTGGGGTGAGGGGTTGGGGGCGGGAGGGGGCGGTGGACGGGACACATGCAGAAGCTTGCAGTCCGCCGTCCACATTTACAAAACCCCTGCCAAGCCCCTTGCGGTTCCCTCCTAGGGCGACTCCCAAGCTCCCCATCTGTGCAGCCTGACATTGTAAGATTCATGTGCAGAACCCGGAAAGTTGAGCTGATGGGGTAAACCCACAACCTCAGGGCTTCAGGTCTCCCTTGATTCTGAAAACTCCTTTCTAGCAACTGAGGTACAGAAAATAGGAAGAGCATCAGCTTCTTGTCAGGCAAGGAGGCCTGAATCCCCTTCCAGCTGTGAGGTTTGGGGTCAATTTACTTTACTTCCCAGAGCCTAGGGGGTTCTTACAGAGATGAGTGAGAGTATTGTTATGCACATTGTAAATGTCTAATCAAATGATATCTATTTTGTTGATGTCTTTGTTGTTGTTGTTGTTACCTGCAATTCAGTATTAAATGCCCTGATGAGGGAAGCACAAGAATTAAAACTCATATCAGGCATGATGGTACTCAGCCTTGGGGTGCTAGGGCAGGCTTCCTACAGGGAGCCATGGCCAAATGCTGAGCGGTAAAGAAGGAAGGGCCCAGGGTATTTCTCTTCTGACAGCTGGACCTTCCTGAGTGAGAATATAGCAGGGATTCCCAAACCTGTTGGGATGGAGGTGGGGGTGGGGGTTACTTGAGACTCTGGGGACAGCAGCCCGGCGGGAACTGCCACTTCGTTCTGCGAGAGGCACCTGGCATACAGTACGCCCTCAACCTTCACGACAGGCACAGGGATTGCTGGTTTTCTCGTTCCTGGCTTGCGCTCTAAAAGAAACACAGGATTGGAAGTCGGACCTTGGAAACTAGCTGGAGTCTCCAGTCTCTGTGACCTTAGTTAAATCCCTTCCCCTCTCAAGGATTCAGTTTCTTCACCTATAAAACCAGAGAGTTGACCTAGATCAAGGGTCTCAAACTCACGTGCCTCCAGGGGCCAGGCTGACTTGGTGAGGTGTGTGAGGCGAGTGGGGACTCCAGGGTGAGGCAGGCGCCACACACAGGGGCAGCCAGGGTCCAGCGGGTCGTGGGAATAAGGGCCCAGTGTTGTCAGGTCTTTCCATTTTTCATGAGAATCTAGGAATCTGGAAATCTCCCATTTCTAAATGTGTGTCAAGTAGTCCAAAGTTTTTAGTGAACATGGTGCTGCTGAAACAGGCCAGAGGGCCCGAGTGGGCCCTCAGTCCCCAGTTTATCATCCCTGGAGTGGGTCCTTTCAGAGGAATACTGTTACTCACAGTTTGCCATTGGATGTGCCTGGAAATGGCTCTTGGAATTCCCTGGTGGGCCTTTCTCCCCCAATGGGATGTAATATATGATCTTGGGCCAGGAGGTCAAGTACTTTGAGCCTGCAGGCTGTACTCCCATCTCAAACGCGTTCTGAGATGGGGCCTGGGCCTCGAAACAAGTCCCTGGTTGCCTCTGAGAAACTTAGAGCTTTCTTAGAAATTCCTAGAAACCCTGCAGAATCTCCTATCCTTGAAAGGCTCATCTGATCCACCAGATCCAGGATGGCCGGCAAACAAAATGTGGTCAGTTGGAACTTAGATTCACAGGATGTAAGCCTAGACTGAGCCTTAGGTATCATCTACTTCAATCCTCCTTTAACAGACCCCCAGTGGGAAGCAATCTGCCCCAAATCCGAAGGGACCCAGATCCCTGCAAAAGGGGCAGTGGTCACTCATGAGCACGTAGGAGCCAGACAGGCCCGGGTTTAAATCTTGACTTTGTCACTTGCCAACTCCTTTTCTTTTTTTTTTATTTTAATTTTTTTTAAAGTAGGACTTTATTTGGATGACCAGTATACCTTAACATTTGGGACTGTTAGTCTAATGCAGATTCGAATTTAGAGATGCCAGCTCCTTTTTCTAGATAAAAAAGTCTGTTCCATAATCCACTTCTGTTTCTTGCCTCTACATCTTTGCTTTTGCTGTCCCTCTATTAGGAATTCCCCTTTCCCTACATTTTTCTCTTCTAGAAAAACATCCTGCTTGTTGTTCAACAGTCAACACAGATTTCAGCTCCGTTGTGAAGACTTTCATGCATCTATTCATTTGCATAGGTAATACATTCAAAGTTCATATGGAATGAAATCTTTTTTCCTTTCTTTTTTTTTTTAAAAGATTTTCTTTTTTTTTTTTGATGTGGACCATTTTTAAGGTCTTTATTGAATTTGCTACAACATTGCTTCTGTTTTATATTTGGTGTTTTGGCTGCAAGGTATGTGGGATCTTAGCTCCCCAACCAGGGATCGAACCCGTACCCCTTGAATTGGAAGGCGAAGTCTTAACCACTGGACCGCCAGGGAAGTCCCCATCTGTCTTTCTTTTTTAATTGAAGTGTAGTTAATTTACAATGTTGTGTTAGTTTCAAGTGTACAGCAAAGTGATTTAGTATATGTTCGGTATGCATATATTCTTTTTTCAGAGTTTTTTCCATTATAGATTATTACAAGATATTGAGTGTAGTTCACTGTGCTGTACAGTAAGTCCTTGTTATCTATTTTATACATAGTAGTGTGTATATGTTAAGAATGAAGTCTTTCTTGATCTCTAGCCTTTATTCCAGTATCTTTTTTTTTTTTTTTTTTGTCCATGTTGGGTGTTTGTTGCTGCCTGCAGGCTTTCTCTAGTTGTGGAGAGCGGGGGCTACTCTTTGTTGCGGTGCGCAGGCTTCTCATTGCGGTGGCTTCTCTTGTTGCAGAGCACGGACGGGCTCTCGGCATGTGGCTCGCAGGGTCTAGAGCACAGGCTCAGTAGTTGTCGCGCAAGGATTTAGTTGCTCTGTGGCATGTGGGATCTTCGGGGACCAGGGCTCGAACCCATGTCCCCTGCCTTGGCAGGCAGATTCTTAACTACTGCGCCACCAGGGAAACCCTATTCTAGTATCTATGAATTCTACTATCATTAAACTACCACAGTTCCCAGTATGGGGTCTTGCAATGAAGGGGGAATGGTTGTGAAAATTAAGATTTCTCTCTGGGATGAAATACTATGCAGCATTTAAAATGAAGTGGAAGGGACTCTGGAAGTGGAAGCTCTTTTGGAAACAAACAGCAAAGACGTATTCAAACTAGCTTAAGTGACGAGAATATGAATTTACCAGAAGGGCACTGTCACATCTCACCGAATCCAAAAGTAATGGGTGCTTCAGGAGGCTTGGCACAAGGCATGGGAGTCCTGAGAATCAATTAGAACTCTTTTGGTTGCAGGGGACAAAGTCAGCTCAAGCTCCTTAAATAAAAAAGGACTTCACGGGGCTTCCCTCGTGGCTCATTGGTTAAAAATCCACCTGCCAGTGCAGGGGACGTGGGTTCAAGCCCTGGTCAGGGAAGATCCCACATGCCACGGAGCTACTAAGCCCGCGAGCCACAACTACTGAGCCCATGTGCCACAACTACTGAAACCCATGCACCACAACTACTGAAGCCCACAGGCCTAGAGCCCATGCTCCTCAACAAGAGAAGCCACCACAGTGAGAAGCCCGTGCAGTGCAACGAAGAGCAGCCTCCACTCGCTGCAACTAGAGAAAACCCATGTGCAGCAACGAAGACCCAATGCAGCCAAAAATAAAATAAATACATTTATTAAAAAAAAAAAAAGGAATTCACTTGAAAGACCCCACTGTGTCTCCTGGAACCCACAAGCAGGAATGCCAGCGGGCCCAGAAGGAGGGAGAAGAGCACTCTGAGGACCAACGAAAGCCTTTCTCGCCATCATTTGTCACAGACATGCTTTTCCCAGGCTGCATGCAGACCAGATTCTCTGTTTCTTTGGTCTAGAACATGTCTGCTCCCTAGTTTCCAAATGCCACATGTGTAGTTCCAGCCATGGAGAAATTCCTGGGGGAAGGTCTCACTGGCCAGACTTGGATCTGCTGCCACGTGGGTCCAGTCAGCTGTGGTCAAAGGCAAGATCACATGGTGCAAATATGGCTGCCTGGAGCCAGCCCTCATCTCTTCTTTCTCCCAAGCAATCTTGCCCTCTACAGATTGGTTTTCTCTATCTATACAGGCACATGGCACAAGAGGGCTACAGTATGGATCCCAAATTTTGTTATTTTCCTCATCCCAGTCACACTAGAAACCAAGCAGAACTGCTGAACCCCAATGCTTAGTCCCTTGGAAAGACAATTGGATGAGCCCAATTCAGGTGTCTTATTCACCCTGGTACCATGCCCTGTGGCCAGGAGAAAGGAAGGGGTCCTGTCCTAACAAATGGCTCCCCACTGTGGGGAGAGGGCAGTTCTCAGAAAATGTGGATTGTTATGAACTGGTCAGATACCTTACAAGATGAAGGGTCTTCCTGGTGCAATTACATCGTGTCATAGCTGCTAAGCTGCTAAGCTTGAAAGCGTCTTCACAAATGAGGGACTAGCTTTGCTATGTTGCATTGAAACACCAGAAAAACTGGGGCATCTTTTCCTTTTAAGGACATAAGGATGAGAAACCTTTGTGCACACTGACTAATTCAGTCTGGCCAACATATTGAGTATTTACCTCGAGCTAGACACTCTACTGGGCCCTGACCATCCAAAGACGATCAGATATCATCTCCACTCAGTAGAGCCTGCCCTTGCCCCCAATACTGTGTTTATATTAGTCAAGTTCATTTAGAAATCTGTTATGTCCGACACAGCCTGCTTTGCAACTTCCATCTGACTGCATTAGGAGGCACTAAATTGCATGAATTCATCTGAGAGTTGAGATCACAGGAACTTATAATGTACTTGATCTTCTTACTTGGAATCATAATTTTTTAAAACAAAAATATTATGAAGGCCATTGACGGTGGTGAAATTAATATCCGGTTAGGATTTCCCAGGCAGCCGCGGAGGCCTGTCATTATAGAGCAGAATCTGGGCCAGACACACTCGTGATCCTCTCCAGTGTCTGCCTTGGCTCCTCGTATTACTAATGGTTCTGCTGAAGGCATGAGGGGAACACACTCAATGCAGGACGCAGACCCATGTGGATACCAGTCCAGATCCTTCCATTTATGAGCTGGGCACTGTGGGTGGCTCATCTCCCCTCTCTGAGCCTCAGAGAAAAGGGCGCAGAACAAGGGACTCACTGCCACAAGTTCTGGGTGGAGCCAGGGATTTCATTGAGCAGCAAAAGGAAATTTGCACATATTGCTTTGTTAGATAGTTTCTGAATTAACTACGGAGAGCTTATGTATATCTTATGATTTTTAAAACAAATTTTAAAGATTCCGAGTAGAATGGACAAAGACAAATTAAAAAAAAAAATTGATGGGACTTTCCTGGCAGTCCAATGGTTGAGACTTCGCCTTCCAATGCAGGGGGTATGGGTTCGATCCCTGGTCGGGGAGCTAAGATCCCACATGGCTTGTGGCCAAAAAACCAAAACATAAAAAAACAAAACAAACAAACAAAAAAAACAGAAGCAATGTTGTAACAAATTCAATAAAGACTTTTTAAAAAATGGTCCACATCAAAAAAAAAAAAGTTGAGCATCAGCTTTTAACATATGTAGGTACATGTTGCTGCTAATATCATTTTGAATTAAAGCTAAATAAACTGTGCTGCTGTCTCAGCCAGGTTTTTTTCTCTTCTTTTATCTCATGTGCCTCACTCAGAAGCCGAGATCCCAGGGTTTTTCTCTAGGCTGCCCCCAGGGCCAGCTCTCTAATCTGCAGGAGCCCGTGCAAAATGAAAATTCAGGGCCCCTTGTACAAAAGACAGGAAGAAAAGTGCTGTTGAAAGTAATAGCATGTAAGGCTTTCTCCTTTCTTCTGTGGTCTCTCTATTATCTCAACTTGTCATGGTGTTTTTCATTTGCTATTTAATGTTGTTCTAAGGAAAGAAAAAATAAAATTGTAAATTATCAGCACGAATTTTACCATTTGTGTTCACATTGTGCAATGCCAGTTTTATTTTATTTTATTTTTTTATATAAATTTATTTATTTGTTTTTTTAGCTGCACTGGGTCTTCGTTGCTGCACGCGGGCTTTCTCTAGTTGCGGCGAGTGGGGATTACTCTTCATTGCAGTGCATGGGCTTCTCATTGCGGTGGCTTCTCTTGTTGCAGAGTTTTAGGTGCACAGGCTTCAGCAGTTGTGGCATGCGGGCTCAGCAGTAGTGACTCACGGGCTCTAGAGCGCAGGCTCAGTAGTTGCGGTGCACAGGCTTAGTTGCTCCGCGGCATGTGGGATCTTCCAGGACCAGAGCTCGAACCCATGTCCCCTGCTTTAGCAGGCAGATTCTTAACCACTGTGCCACCAGGGAAGTCCCTCAATGCCAGTTTTAAATGCAAACATCTATGAGAGTTTAACTCACGTGTGGAATCACTGAATTACACAGTTTGCATTTTGTAACTTGTCCACGCGTTTGTATTTTGTGCTTGCCACAGTAGTGGAAGTGCTGCACAGAATATACTCAACTGTTTTTATTTCACTTCTTGAGACATGCACGTTCCAGCCACAGCTTACTGATGAGTCAGGGAAGACTGGAAGGAAAAGGAACTCTGGGTTGCTCTGTCTTTTCTTTTCCTTCTGCTGTCATCTTCAGCATAAATAGTTGGCTAACACAAAGGCACATGAGTAAGAGAGAATATGATAGGGTTCTTTGGTCATTCATCTTTCTTAGAACATTGGCGCCTTCTTTCTGCATTCAAGCAAGTCCCAACTCAAATGGAAGGCATGGCCTCTCAGGGCTCTGTCCCCACTTATTCTCAGAGTAACCCTTTTACCTTGTGCTTGCCTTGAGTCTCGCTGAATTCCCATGCAGCGTGGGTCCACTGGAATCTGTGCTCACCGGGCATCGAGAATGCTGGGACAATTCTCAACGTTATCAGTATACATCCTTATACATAAGCAAACCCATGCTATACTTCTCTCCTCTGCTCACTGTCCATGGGCCTTCACTTACAAAACACCAGTTCAAAGATAAATTTTTAAGAATTTCAAGACAGTGACAGCAGAGCATTAAACTCCAAGGGCGAGGCCCTTATGGGGGAGGGCCCCTGGGGCTATATAGGTCGCACATCCGTGATGCCAGTGTGGCTGTTCCCCACCTCAGCACAGTGGAGCCCACACTAGCCACAGCAGTCAAGTGCAGAGAGCTTTGGATGGGGAGCTAGGAGTCGTGTTCTGGCTCCAGTGATGCTGCTAGTTTGGGCAGGACCTCACGAGTTTCCAGATACACCTATAAGATTATTTTCTGCCAGCACCAAAGCCCACCCCAGCTTCCTCTCGGTCTCAGGTCTCAGCTTAAACACCACCTCCTTACAGAGGCCTCCCCTGACCACCCCAACAAATCCCACCCTCAATATTGTTTCTATCACTATATCCTCTGTATTTCCGTCATAACACTTCTTCAAATTGTGATTATATATTGATTCGTGTGTTTGGGTTTTTTCCTGCCTCCGCCACCAGAGTGTCAGCTCTTCCAGGCCAGGCAATATGTTGGTTGTAGCACAGAGCAGGTGCTCGGAAAACACCTGTTTGAAGGAGAGGTGAGCTCCAGGAGTATTTCCCCACAGGGATTCTGATGAACCACGATTGTTAATGAAGAGAAAAGGTGCTCATGATATATATTGAGTTCAAAGAAACAGGGGAAACAAAACTGGATATAAAGAATGATTCCCGGGACTTCTCTGGTGGTGCAGTGGTTAAGAATCTGCCTGCCAATGCAGGGAACACGGGTTCAAGCCCTGGTCCGGGAAGATCCCACATGCCGCGGAGCAACTAAGCCCATGAGCCACAACTACTGAGCCTGCGCTCTAAAGCCCTCGAGCCACAACTACTGAGCCCACGTGCCACAACTACTGAGCCCACGTGCCACAACTACTGAAGCCTGCCCACCTAGAGCCTGTGCTCCGCAGCGAGAGAAGCCACCACAATGAGAAGCCCGCGCACCACAACGAAGAATAGCCCCTGGTCACAGCAACTAGAGAAAGCCCACGCGCAGCAAGACCCAACGCAAAATAAATAAAACAATTTATATATTTTTAAAAATCATTATTTAATTATTAAAAAAAAAAGAAACAGACTCACAGACATAGAAAACAAACTTATGGTTACCAGAGGGGAAAGGGCGGGGAGGGATAACTTAGGAATTTGGGGTTAACAGATACACACTACTATAAATAAAATAGGTAAACAACATAGCACAGGGAACTATATTCAATATCTTATAATAACCTATAATGGAAAAAGATCTGGAAAAGAATATGTATATATATGTATAACTGAAACACATTGTTGTACCGTGAAACATTGTAAATCAACTATACTCCAATTAAAAAAAAAGAATGAGGGCTTCCCTGGTGGCGCAGTGGTTGAGAGTCCGCCTGCCGATGCAGGGGACACGGGTTCTTGCCCCGGTTTGGGAAGATCCCACATGCCGCGGAGTGGCTGGGCCCGTGAGCCATGGCCGCTGAGCCTGCGCGTCATGAGCCTGTGCTCCGCAACGGGAGAGGCCACAACAGTGAGAGGCCCGTGTACCGCAAAAAAAAAAAAAAAAAAAAGGAATGAGTCCCAATTTTGTCTAGAGAAAAGTAAATGCAGAGAAAAATGTCTGCAGGATACATGGATAAATGCTAAGTGGTGGGATTATATGTGATTTTCATTTTCTTCTTTTTGTATATCCGTGTTTTCTGTTTTGAAGATTTCTTTCTGTATTGAATATTTATTATTTTTGTAATGAGAAAAAAATCAAACTACTCCATGTGTGCATTGAAAGAAGCCCTAGAAGGAAATTTAAAAATAATCAAAAAATAATGATAGTGGATACTGGAGCTGTAGGTGTTTGATATTGTTTTCCTTATACATTTTTGTATATTCCAAACTGTCTACAAGAAGACTTTTTTTTTTTTTTGACCCTGCCGTACAGCTTGTGGGATCTTAGTTCCCTGACCAGGGATTGAACCCGGGGCCCGGCTGTGAAAGGGCCGAGTCCTAATCACTGGACAACCAGGGAATTCCCAAGAAGACATTTTTAAAAATCATAATTAAAAAAATTAAAATCAATCAATCAATTAATTAAAAAGCAAACAAAGAACTGAAGGATCCTACCTTTTCCAGGGATGCATTCCATTTCATGGGTCTAGGTTCAATGTAGTAGTGTGTTCCTATTGAGATAGATTTGGGAAAGAGAATGGTCAGGCGACGGTCATAGGATTTTACACTTTTGACACAGAAGGGCAACATGGGATCATCCATAGAGGCATAGAGTCAAAATCCCTCATTTCAACTGACTCCTTAAGATGTGTACAATTACACATCCATTGGTATTTCTGTTACTATTTTTAATATATAATTTTAAATTTCAGAAGCAATATTCTGTACATACTTGTTTTAACAGGTGAAACTATCTTTTTAAAAAAATATTTATTTATTTGGCTGTGCCAGGTCTTAGTTGCGGCACTCGGGATCTGCGGCATGCAGGATCTAGTTCCCCAACCAGGGATCGAATCTGGGCCCTCTGCATTGGGAGCAAGGAGCTTTAACCACTGGACCACCAGGGAAGTCCCCAGAGGTGAAATGATCTTAATCATCTCTTCCCACTGGCCTCTCTTTCCACCCCATGAATATAACCAGGTTTTGCAGCCCAGTGTGTGTCCTTCTAACTCTTTCTCCACATCCATACATATATCTGTGGATAAATATAACTACATGTATGTATAGGATTTTTGAAAAACAGACTTTAACTTTTAGGACCGTTTTAGATTTACAGAAAATCTCAGGAGAGAGTATGGAGAGTTCCCATATACCCCACACCCAGTTTCCCCTATTATGAATGTCTTATATTAGTAAGGTACATTTATTACAATGAATGAACATTATTGATACATTATCCTTAACTAACGTCCATGGTTTAAGATTTCCTTCATTTTTACTTAATGTCCTAGATCCCATCCAGGACACCACATTATATTGAATTGTCATGTCTCCTTAGGCTCCTCTTGGCTGTGACAGCTTCCCAGACTTTCCTTGTTTTTGATGACCTTGACAGTTTTGAGGAGTATCTGCCAGGTATTTTGTAGAATGTCCCTCTACTGGGATTTGTCTGATGTTTTTCTCATAATTAGACTGAGGTTATGGCTTTGGAGGAGGAAGACCACCATTCATCACATCATATCCAGGGTACATACCATCTACATGACTTATCACTGTTGAGGTTGACCTTGATCACCTGGTTGAGACAGTGTTTTCAGGGTTTTCCAGGGTCAAGTTACCACCTCCCTCCATATATGCTATACTCTTTAGAAAGAAGTCACTATGTAGAGCCCACACCTAAGTAGTGGGGACTTCTCATGGACAGAGTACCTACATAAATCATTTGGAATTCTGCACAGATTTGTCACTTTTCCCCATGTATTTATTAACCAATAATTTATACCAGTATGGACTCATGGATATTTATTATTTATACTTTGGCTGTATGCTTCTTTTCTTTTTTTTAATAAATAAATAAATTTATTTATTTTTGGCTGAGTTGGGTCTTTGTTGCTGCACACAGGCTTTCTCTAGTTGTGGCAAGTGGGGGCTACTACTCATTGCGGTGCGTGGGTTTCTCATTGCAGTGGCTTCTCTTGCTGTGGAGCATAGGCTCTAGGCATGCAGACTTCAGTAGTTGTGGCTCGTGGGCTCTAGAGCACAGGCTCAGTAGTTGTGGCGCACAGGCTTAGTTGCTCCGTGGCATGTGGTATCATCCTGGGCCAGGGCTCGAACCCGTGTCCCCTGCATTGGCAGGTGGATTCTTAACCACTGCACCATCAGGGAAGCCCTATGCTTCTTTATTTATCTTATTGCTCAAATTGTTCTAGCTTTGGCCATTGGGAGCTTGTATCTGCAGGACTTTATCTGAGGTTTTTTGTTTGTATTTTCATAAAAATTAGGTAAACTGTACCTATTACTCTATAAATTAATTTTCCACCTAAAAATAAAAGTATCATGTATATCCCACCTAGTTAAAAAAAATAAAGATCTTAAAAAAAATAAAGATTTTACTCATTCCTTTTTAGTATCTATGTATAATTCTATATTGTTCATATACAGAATGGATTCTACTGTTTTCTTACTGATGGACTTTGGATTGTTTCAGGTTTTTGTTGTTTTTTGAGGGGGGGAACTGCAAACAATACTGCCATAAACATTCTTGTACTTATTCAGGAATTATATGATAGATTCCCCAAAGTGGGAATACAGGGTCAAAGGACATGTATGTTTTAAATTTTAGTAAACACTGTCATCTTATTTCCCAAAAGGATTATAACAATTCACCTTTCTGGTAGCAAGGAATGAGAATGCTCCTTTTTTCCACATTCTCACTAGCACTGGATGTCATTTCTCTATTTTTATCAATATACTGGGGACAAAATGTTATCTCATTGTTTCTTTAATTGGAATTCCCCTAGTCAGTAGACAGGGTAAGCAGTTTTTCCTATATTTACTATTTGGGTTTTCTCTTCTTGGAATTGCATGTTCATATCCTTTGCTCTCTCCTCTGTTGGATTGTTCATCTTTTTTTCACAACAATTTGTAGAGGCTTTTTTTGTATAGTAAGAATGATAAACCTTTGTCTTTCATATGTGCTGTAAATATTTTTTACCAGTTGGTTATTTATATTTGATGTTGTTTTGAGTGTATCCTGCAGTCCAGGAGACATGCAAAAAAATATGTTGTTTTGTAGTTAAATTTGCCAGTCATTTCCTTTAAGGCCCCTGGGTTTGTCTTATTTTAGGAGGCTTCGCTCACCTAAGGTTTTATAAATGTTTTCCTAAAGTTTCTTCGAATACTTTTGATTATAGTCCTTTTAAAAAGATTTAATATTGTACCATTTCGTGTAAAACGTGACACTCTTACAATAATATAATGCCATTTACACCCCCAATATTGTCCTTTATGCTGAGAGTCTTATATTTCATGAGCATATACAAAACTCACAATACAATATTACTGTTTTTGCTTTAAATAGTTGTCTTTTTAAGAAAATGCAAAAGACAAAATTTTCCAGTTTTACTAAGACATAATTAATATGTAATTTAAGACAATTTAAAAAATATTGATCTACATATTTGTTATTTCCAGTGCTCTTCATTCCTTTTTGCTCATCTGAGTCCCATCTGGAGAATTTCCTTGAGCATTTCTTGTGGCTGGCAGTGAACTCTCTTCAACCTTCGTTTATCTGAGCACTTCTTTATTTCACCCTCATTTTCTTAGAATTTTTTTTTTTTTGGCCTCACCACTTGGCTTGCGAGATCTTAGTTCCCTGACCAGGGATTGAACCCAGGCTCTTGGTAGTGTAAGTGTGGAGTCCTAACCACTGGACAGCCAGGGAATTCACTCCTAGAATATTTTTACTGGATAGAATTCTATTGTGTATTCTAGAGAACACTTTCTCTATTTCAGCACTTTAAAGACCTTGCTCTGGTGTCTTCTTGCATCTGTTTCTGATGAGAAGTGAGTTGTCATTTGTATTGTTTTCCCCCATATGTCTTTTTTCCTCTGGCTGCTGCTTAGACTTTCTCTTTATCCATGGTTTTCAGCCCTTTGGATATTATATTCCTAGGTGTGTGTTTGTATTTATTCTACTTGAGGTTTGCTGAGCTTCTTGGATCTGTAGGATGATGTTTTCTGCCAAATTTGGGAAATTTTGGCCCTTATTTCTTTGCATGGTTTTTCTACCGTATTATCTCCCCTTCCCTTCTGGGCTCCTGATACAGGTATGTTACAGTTTGATATTGTCCCATGGGACACTAAGACTATGTTCATTTTTTTCCCCCAATTTTTTTCTCTTTGTTTTTCAATTTAGATAATTTCTATTGATTCTTCAAGTTTAAAGTTTTCTCTGCACTTTTTAATCTTCTGTTGACTTTATAAGGTGAAATTTTCATTTCAGATATTGTACTTATCTGTTTTATAAATCCCATTTTTAAAATATTTTCCATGTCTCTGCTAAGATGTTCCCTCATTATGTCCACTTCTTCCTTTAAATCCTCAAACATGTTTATAATAGTTGTGTTAAATCCTTTTCTGCTCATTCCAACATCTAGGTCCTCTTGGGGTCTTTTTCTATTGATTTTTTTCTCTAGACTATGTATCTCACTTTCCTTCAACTTTGCACAGGTAATAATTTTTTATTGTATGGAAGACATGAATGATACATTGTAGGCAGTCTGGATTTTCCTGCATTCTTTTCAAGGGTTTTGAGTTTTGGTCTGGCAGGTAGTTAAGTTAGTGATGGAGCCTCTTGTTCCTTTCACGTTTGGTTTTAAGTTGTGTTTGGGAGAGTCTCTTTTGGTTTTGTCTTTGGTCCTTGGGCATGGCCTTTACTCTAGGACTTAGTTCTTACTCCTAAATCATGGCCTTTTGGGAGTCTCAACTGAATGCCCCAAATGTTCAGCACGTCCACTATGCCCGGGCTTGAACTCCATGTTCCAGTATTGAGCAAACTTTGGTATCTCTGTTCAGCTCTCAGCCCTGAGCAGTTGCTCTCTGCTGAGCCTCACAGAGTCTCACTCTGTACACACAGAGCCCACAGCCCAGCCTTCTTTGGCCAAAGAATCAAGAGGAATTCCCATGTAGACTTTTGCCTCCTCCCACCCACTGTTGTGCTGCTCCTGTACCCTGACCTGCAAATTCCTGCTGCTTCAGCAGCCCCAAATACTGATTTCTGCCTTTTCGGCTCAGGGAGACCACTCCTTTGCTTGGGATCCACTGCAGTTGGGAAATTGTCACCAGGCAGAAAGCCAGGACAAACATGGGGCTCATCTTGTCTATTTCCCTTTTCTCAAGGATCACAGTCTGTGTTGCCTGTTTTACAAAGCCTGAAAGCAATCACCTCTGATTTTGTCCAGTCTTACAGTTGTTTAGAATTAAAGGATTAGTTCCTCATCATTGGAAGTGGAAGTCCTACTTTCTCTGTCTTTTCGTAAACATATTTTTGGAGGTATAATTGACATACAGTACATATGTAAAGTGTACAGCTGATGAGTTTTGATTTATGAACATCCCTATGGAACCATCACCATAATAAAGACATGAAGATAATGAACATATCTATAACCCCCAAGTTTCCTCTTGCTTTTTAAAATTGAAGACGTCTCAGCTGTAAAACCATCTGAACCTGGTGCCTTCTAAAATGATTGATTACTTTTCCAAACTCTTTTAGAGTTACATACTAGTCTATTTAGGTCTTCTTTCTCTGCTGGGGGAATTGTAGTATTTTATTTTTTTGCCAGGAATGACAATATTTCCTTAGATTTTCTAATCCTTTGGTATAGAGTTATACAGAATAGCCTTTTGTAATCATTTTAATTGCTATTATTAGTGGTTATATGTCCTTTCTGACTCATGGTTACTGTTTATTATTTTTTTTCTATCCTTTACCCATGTTTCAGGCTTGCCAGGATATTTTTCCTTCCTATTTTATTGGGCCTTTCAAATCCTTTCAACTGTTTTGACAAACTGTTATTTTATTAATTTTCTATTTTAATTTTTTTTAGAATTTTCTTTCTACTTTACATGGTTCTTGTACTAATTTAAAATTTTGAATATGTAACTCATTTATCTTTTTTTTTTTTTTTTCTTTTTTTTTTGTGGTACGCGGGCCTCTCACTGCTGTGGCCTCTCCCGTTGCGGAGCACAGGCTCCGGACGCGCAGGCTCAGCAGCCATGGCTCATGGGCCCAGCCACTCCGCGGCATGTGGGATCTTCCCGGACCGGGGCACGAACCCGTGTCCCCTGCATCGGCAGGCGGACCCTCAACCACTGCGCCACCAGGGAAGCCCTATCTTATTAAAAATATTAAAACCTTTAAGACTACACAATTTCCTCTGAATACAACTTTAGCAGTATTCCTATGGTTTTGTATGAAACGTTTTATTCATAAGATTATAGATAATTTGAAATTTCACTTTTTATTATTTATTTATTTATTTATTTATGTATAGTTGAGTTACAATATTATATTAGTTTCAGGTATACAACATAGTGATTCAATTTTTTAATAGAGTATACTCCATTTATTTATTTGTTTTATTTTTATTTTTTAATTTTTTGGCCACGCTGTGTGGCTTGCAGAATCTTAGTTCCCCGACCAGGGACTGAACCCAGGCCCCCAGCAGTGGAAGCATGAAGTCCTAACCACTGTACCACCACGGAATTCCCAATACCTATTTAAATTTATTACAAAATAATGGCTCTATGTCCCTGTGCTGTACACTATATTTTTGTTGCTTACTTATTTTATACATAGTAGTTTGTATCTCTTAATACTATACCTCTATCTTGCCCCTGAAATTTCACTTTTTAAAATTTATTTAGGAGAGTGTTTTTTAATTTCCAAGTGGTTACATTTTCCTCATATTTTTGTTGCTGATATTTAGTTTAATTGGATTCTGTTCAGAGAAAACAGCCTATATAATCTCTACTATTTGGACTATTTAGAAAATTTAAAAAATACAATTCAATGGTTTTTAGTATATTCACAATGTTGTGCAGCTATCTCCACAATCAAGTTTATAACGTTTTCATCGCCTCTAAAAGAACCCCCTTCCCTTTAGCAGTCATCAACTCACCATTCCCACCCTACCCCCAAGTCCTAGGCAGTCACTAATCTACTTTCTGTCTCCATAGATTTTCCTGTCCTGGACATTTCATATAAAATAAATCTTACAATATATGGTCTTTTGAGACTGGCTTCTTTCACTCAATATAATGTTTTTAAGGTTTTGTGTATTGTAGCATGCATCAGTACTTCATTCCTTTTTATTACTGAATAATATTCCATTTTATTGATATACCACATTTTATTTATCCATCATCAGTTGATAGATATGTGGATTATTTCCACTTTTTACCTATTATGAATAATGCTCTTTTTCTTCTTGTTTGCATTTATCTGGCACATCTTTAACTATCTATGTATCAGTCTATTTTCATTCTTTTATTTTTAACCTTTCTTTGTCAATTGTTTAGGTGTTTTTTTCATATTTAAGAACCAGCTAGATTTTTTAAAAATCCAAATTTCTGTTTTTTTTAATTAAGTAATTAAGTAATTAATTAATTTTTTGGCTGTGTTGGGTCTTCGTTTCTGTGCGAGGGCTTTCTCTAGTTGCAGCAAGTGGGGGCCAGTCTTCATCGCGGTGCGCGGGCCTCTCACTGTCGCGGCCTCTCTTGTGGAGCCACAGGCTCCAGACGCGCAGGCTCAGTAGTTGTGGCTCACGGGCCTAGTTGCTCTGCAGCATGTGGGATCTTCCCAGACCAGGGCTCGAACCTGTGTCACCTGCATTGGCAGGCAGATTCTCAACCACTGCGCCACCAGGGAAGCCCCCAAATTTCTGTTTTTGAAAGGGGAATTCGGTCTCTTTATCATATGATAACAGATATATTGGATGTTATTCCTTTCATTCTATTTTATGCTTACTATTATTATTTTATTACTATTATTTATTACTATTACTATTTACTATTTACTATCTACCTTATTATTTTCTCTTTTCTTTTTCCTTACTTTTGCTGCCTTAATCATATTCCTTATCCCTCCCGTTATTTTAGAAGATCTCCTATACTTTTCAATTCTACCACTGTTACCTTCCCATCGCTTGCTAACATCAGAATTGAATGTCTATTTCTTTATTAACATACCACAATTAAATATGAGTAAGCCTTTGGAGGCACAGTTATTTCTCTATTCTACATCCATTTTGCTAAACTAGGTTGACATTTCTTAATAAGATTTCTCATTAGTTCATTTATTCGGTTCTGAGCATACTTAGAACAAACAATACACGTTTTGGGATATTTTTACAATTTTCTCAGAAGAAGGTTAAGGAAAGAAAGTGAATTATCTTTTAGCAAAGTACTGTTTGCTCTTTACCCAAAAAATGACTGCCCATGCTGACCGTATTCACAATCTCAGGTGAGCAGGCCGTCTGTTGATGTTTAGGAATGATTTCCTGTTTTGGGACACCCTTAGCACACACACTCGCTCCAGCCCAGTGGCACTTGTGAAGCACAGATGCTGTGCTTCCCTCTTCCCTGCCTTTGCTCATCTGCCTGGAATGTTCCCTTTTTTTTATCTCCATCTTCCCGGGCACATCTCGTGCGGAGCCATTTTCTGACCCAAACCAGATGTAAGCACTTCCTTCTTTGAACCCCACAAGGTACCTTGTTTATATCACTTCTGACACTTGCCTCACTCACTGGGCTTTGTATTACTGAGTTTTGGGTATCTTCATACCTTTACTCCTCTCCTGGGGGTTAAAAGGCATCTTACCTTTGTATTCCCAGTGCCTAGCACAGTCCCTCGCACATAACATGTACTGAACTGAAATGACTAGACTATTATATGGGTCAAGGAATCACCCACTTGAATGGCAGAAGAGGCAGACTTTTACTTAGTGAAGACTTTTGTGTATTTTCATTTTTTTGCATCTAAGAGACAAAGTGTTTGTAGAGAATTGTCTTCATCGTGCCCTAGATGTGCACATTCTTGAGAATCCCCCATCTAAAAGCAAAACATACATCACTCACTACCGGTATTAATACCTATCCTTCATGGAGGGCTTCCCACCCTCTACTGTTAGGGTATCTGGGAATTTTGATCTGTTTAGAAGCTAAGCTTAAAAAAGTGGTAACATGGATTTTTCATGTATCATTATCCTGTTATTTCTCCTGCCACCAACCAGACACAGTTGTTTAGCTCTCAATTACTATGCCATCTGTAATAAGGTATAAATGCTCATTTAGGAAAGAAAAAATCTTTCCTGCTTCTTAAAAATTCTTTTTTCCTGTCCCCTTGTTTTTGTTTCCATTTGTTTAATAAGTATGTTTCAAGGGCTTGCTGTAGCTGCCCCAATGCTGGTGTTGGAGATTTATGCTGCTCCTCCCTCGTGGGCTCAGGGGTTGGTGGGAAGTCAGAGGAGTAACCAAGCAGGGTGACTGTGCTCTGATGGGGTAAGAACCTGGGGCAGCCATCGGTGGGCCTCTACCCAAGCTTGAGTTCCAAGGAAAGCATCTGTGTGGATCAGAAAAGATGTGGGTGGTAGAAGGAAAGGGTGGGAGAAAAGCATACTGAGCAGAACACGCAAGTGCAGAGAACACCTGCCCATTTGAAGAACCAGTTATTTCAGAATGATTGGAGTGTCCTGGCAAGAGACAAAGCTTTTCTGTCTGTCCTTCCTCTGTTTCATTAATTTTTTTTTTTTTTTTTTTAAGAAATACAATGCCAAGGCATTAGTGGTTTAGCCCTATGGCAAACAGGCCCTCTGTTGTGGTTAGTGCCCAGCAGACCTGGGCTGGCTCTGGCTCTTAGGAGCTGAGCTTAAAGGCCTGGCCTTGGCTTCCCAACCTAGATACTTCTTAAGTGCAGGGACAGTATCTGATTCACTCTCTGCTCTGTCCTCAGACCTGGTACGGTGCTAAACAGCAGAAGGAGCTCAGTTAATATTTGTTGGATGAATAAGATGGCCACCCATGGGCCAGTGGTTGAGAGTCTGCCTGCCGATGCAGGGGACACGGGTTCGTGCCCCGGTCCGGGAAGATCCCACATGACGCGGAGCGGCTGGGCCCGTGAGCCATGGCCGCTGAGCCTGCGCGTCCGGAGCCTGTGCTCCGCAACAGGAGAGGCCACAACAGTGAGAAGCCCGCGTACCACAAAAAAAAAAAAAAAAAAAAAAAAAAAAAAGATGGCCACCCAGTACCCTGGGGGAGGTCAATATTACCCTTTGGCACAATCCTGACAGTTTGGGCCCCTAAGGTGGGTCCTGGGGTGTCTTTGAGCAATGAAGTGGTTAACTTAGCTGCAGGCTTCCTGTGACAGATTTGCTAAGTAGAACCTACTCACAGAGCATCATACCCTTGATATTGTCAGCCAATTAATTCCTTAAGTACTCTAAGTTAGTAAAGTCCTGCTGATTTGATTTTATCTGTCTTTTAAGACTGATCTTTGATCATATCCCATTCCAGCTGGACTTCCTCTCCTCTCCTTCCCTCCTCCATTACTGACAGTGTGGGATCTAATTACCTCATCACCCCTTAATTTATTTATGAAAAGGCTGAGGTTAAAGAAGAGAAAGAAACTCCTGAGCCCTTCGGGACCTTCTGTAAAAGCTTGCCTTTTCCCATTCCCTCCTTTGTGCCGGATATAACCTCCTTTTGCGTCTCTGGCAAGTTGGAATTGGTCTTACTTACAATTTTAGATAAATAAACTTCCCTCCCAGGGCTGAGTGGAGGCCAGCCCTGCAGGTTAAGCCTGGCCTGCGGACTCCCGATGGATCAATCAATCTATCAACAAGAATTCATTGATCCCACAGGAAGCAGCTTTCAAAATCAGCACACAGCTCCTGGGCGTCCTGGCATCCTCTTCACAAGACACTTGGGGAAGACGCGTCTTTTGAAATTTTAAATTCTATTATAATTATTACACAAATAATACATGGATATGTTAATCTTTTAAAAAAATTGAACGACACAGTAATATATGGAATAACAAGTGAAAGTCTTTCTCTGCCTTTCCTTGCATCCTATCCCACTGTTAACAGTTTGAGATTGTATCCTTTTATTCAGACCATTTAACAATGCGCTTTCCGACATGTACACCTATATAAATAAACATCTAATTTTAAACTAACATAAATGGGATCACAACCTAGTGAAGTTCTGCTACCATTTTTTTTTTTAAACAGTATGTCCTGGACATCCTTCCAGTTAGACCACACAGATCTATGTTTTAACGGCTGAAATAATATTTCACAGCACAGAGGTACCACTATTTATTTATCCTTCACATAGTTTCGAATTTTTCAGTATTTCAAGGACCGGTTCTCTGGGAATTATCCAGTCAATCATGCATTTATTGTGGGCTCACTATGTGCTGCGCACTCTACTCGGGGTTGGGGGTAAACAAAACAAACACCTAAAAATAGTTTTGAGTGATGGAAAGGGGGCATTTTCTTTTCCCAAGAAGACAGGCTGAAAATCGGTCTCTACATCGACCCTGGAGGCCGAGGAGTTCCCCGCCGTGTCTTCCCAGCAGTGAAAGGGGCCCCAGGACCCGTCGGTGCCGGCGAAGACGGGTGGACGCCGCGAGCGCGCTTTTCAGGAAGAGGGTCTGAGAGCTGCGGGCCTGCAGCGAAGAGTCACTCATCACACACTACGTGCCTGGGGCTGGGCGCGGAGCAGGACGCGGGGCGCAAGTCCGGCGGGGCGTGGCCGAGCGGCGCGCGACCCTCGGCGCGCTCGGGGAGGTAAGGACAGGGGTGGCCTCTCTGGCCCCCATTCCCGCGGGCTCTATGACACCGCGCTGGCTCGCGGGACGGGGCGCGGTTGGCTGAGGAGGAGGAGACCACTTCACGCTGTATCTCTCTCAGTAAGTCTCGCGCGGAACTCTCGCGAGAAATAGGAACTACCGCGCTTGCGCACTGCTGTAGCGCCTGGTGGCTGTGGAAGGTCCGCTGGCGGGTGTCCGAAGGGAGACTGTCCGTGTGGAGGCCACTGCGCCCCCCGCGACTCACCAACATGAGCAGCACTTTAGCTAAGATCGCGGAGATCGAAGCCGAGGTAATGGGCGCTCGAACACTTCGTCCGAGCGTTCCTCTTCGGCGGCGTCTCTCCTGCCTGAACTTCCCTCAGCCTCCTCAGGACCGGGCCCGCGTTCCCCGACTCCCCTCATCCCGGGCCCGCGGTCTACACCTGTGCAACTTAGTCAGTGCCCCCTTCCAGCGTTCTGCTCCTGTCTGAACATTGTTTCTCTCAGTCTTCTCTTCTTTTTATGTGAGCAACACTGAATCCTATCCCCCCACTTCTGCCCTGACCTGCTCGCGTACTTAAGTATCTTTCTTTATCGCCCCTCGAACCGCCCTCCCCTTCCCCAGTCTCTACTTTGATGACCCCCTTTCCCAGAGTATTGCTCCCGGGAATATGATCTGGATGTAAATTGTCATCTGCGGTGGCTGTTGATTCCACCTGGATTGTTGTGTGATTGTATGGTCTGAAGTGCTCAGAGCTCTTTAAAATCGGTTGGGGCACACCAGGTACAAGCAGTTGAAAAGGAATCAGCAGCTGAGTTTTAGTCTAATCTGTGAATGCTGATTGTAATGACCTTGGTCATGTTTCTTCTGTTTGGGCCTCAGCTGTTTGCTCTGTAATGCGGGGAATAGTCTGCGTGATGGAGAGAATGGATTTTTACTCTTTTAAGTCTGAGTTAAAATGGGTGTATTGAAGTTAGTGGGACCTAGATAAAAAACATCATTCTCTCAGAGCTGGGGGCGCATTCATTCTGGATGTTTTAACTTGTAGGAACTGCTTCTGATTTATGGCTGTGATTCCTCCCTTATAGATGGCTCGGACGCAAAAGAACAAGGCCACAGCACATCATCTAGGGCTGCTTAAGGCTCGCCTTGCTAAGCTTCGCAGGGAACTCATTACTCCAAAAGGTGGTGGTGGTGGTGGACCAGGAGAAGGTTTGTGTTTTGCTTCGACTTTCTTTTTCTTGGTATAATTTTTATTAATAAAGGCATATGGTTTAAAAATAATTTTAAATTTTATATCAAAGTCGATTTGTGTTTCCTAAGCCTAAATTCTTGAATTGTGTTTATTTTATTCTACTGATTTCTTTTCTTTTTTTTTTTTGGCCATGCCATGCGACTTGTGGGATCTTAGTTTCCTGAGCAGGGATCGAACCTGGGCCCTGGCAGCGAAAGCACCGAGTCCTAACCACTGGACTGCCAGGGAATTCCCAATTTTACTGATTTCAAAGGCAAACGAATATTCTCTAAGTGAACTAGGGTTTTATTTATGTATGTCCTGTACTGATCCAAAATAGTTTTACATTGGCTCACTGAAATATGTAAATAAATAGTCAACAAGATAAAGGAAATTAATACAAAGGGAAATGAAGGTAGAAAGAATAAGTTGAAGCCGAGAGATAAAGTTAGGATGAAAAGTAATGTCATAAAGTCTGTACACTTCTTAGAGAAGGGCCACAAATTTGGCTTTGAATTTGTTTGCAATGCACTGTAAGAAAAGAAAACTCTGTCAGTGACACAGTCCCCAGAGTTTATAAGAAAAAAAAAAGAAACCGATTTTTTAGATCAGTGGTTATATAATATTTGGGCCCTAAATACTGTGGGTACTAGAAAGGTATATAACATGTAGAGGTGTAAAGTTTTTACATCAAACACTCCATTTAATTTAAGAAAAAAAAAATGTCATGAAGAACCTAGGGGTAAAACAGGAATAAAGACACAGACTTACTAGAGAATGGACTTGAGGATATGGGGAGGGGAAGGGTAAGCTGTGACGAAGCGAGAGAGAGGCATGGACATATATACACTACCAAACGTAAGGTAGATAGCTACTGGGAAGCAGCCACATAGCACAGGGAGATCAGCTCAGTGCTTTGCGACTGACTGGAGGGGTGGGATAGGGAGGGTGGGAGGGAGGGAGACGCAAGAGGGAAGAGATATGGGAATATGTGTGTATATATAACTGATTCATTTTGTTGTGAAGCAGAAACTAACACACCATTGTAAAGCAATTATACGCCAATAAAAAAATAAAAAATAAAATAAAATAAAATAAACAAAACCCACTCCATTAAATATTTTGAATTGCTATGGGGGAATTTTGTGTGCTTAAGCTCTACCCTAGAGATAAACTGTAAAAAGTTGGAGAAATAGGTTCTAGAGGGATAGGCAACCAGAATGTAAAAGGAATTACATTAGTCTCAACACTCCCAGGGATAACTTTCCTCCTCCTTTTTATATTTGTTGATGTTTTAGGATTTGACGTTGCCAAGACAGGTGATGCTCGAATTGGGTTTGTGGGTTTTCCATCTGTGGGGAAGTCAACACTGCTCAGTAACCTGGCAGGGGTATATTCCGAGGTGGCAGCCTATGAGTTCACTACTCTGACCACTGTACCTGGTGTCATCAGATACAAAGGTGCCAAGATCCAGGTGAGTCAGGCCTGCAGGCCAAGGAAGGGAAGAAATCAATTCTTTCATTTAAAAAACACTTACTTGGAGCTCTGTATATGCCAGGCCTGATCTTTGATCTACCAGGCCCTCAGTGTCTAGTAGAGGAGACAGCGCAGTACATAAAAACAATAATACAGTGGGATATCGTTTGTGAAAACACAGAGAAAGGAAGGACTACTTTTTCCACCTGAGGATGGAGGTGGGGGAAGGTCTGGTAAGACAGAAAAAACTGCATGTAGAAAGTGACAATGGGGTGGGTTTTGAAGTTCAAATAGAATTTCACCAACTGGAGAATGTAAAGGACAGTTTTAAGGAGCCATAACAGTGAACAGCCTGCTGTGGTGTGAGCTTAGCTGTGGGACAGTGAGTGGTAGAAACTGAATCTGGAAAGGTAGGTTGGAGCTGAATTATGAAGGATCTTATGTGCCTGCTTAGGAAGTTGAATTTTATCTTGTACATAGCTAGGAGCCATCAGAAACTTTAATAAATACCATGATCGGACCCTTTTTATTTATTTATTTATTTTTAATTAATTTATTTATTTTTGCGGTACGCGGGCCTCTCACTGTTGTGGCCTCTCCCGTTGCGGAGCACAGGCTCCAGACGCGCAGGCTCAGCGGCCATGGCTCACGGGCCCAGCCGCTCCGCGGCATGTGGGATCTTCCCAGACCGGGGCACGAACCCGTGTCCCCTGCATCGGCAGGTGGACTCTCAACCACTGCGCCACCAGGGAAGCCCGATCAGACCCTTTTTAGAAAATAATTCTTATCTGTGAGACTTAATGAAGTTGTCATCTTCAGAAGTTCTCAGATAGATGATAGATTTAGGGCTCCCAAATGAGGAGTCCACTTGGGTATGAAAGAAAGAATGTGTAAAATGTAATGGAACACATTCTTTTTTGCTCCACAGCTAAGAAGGTAAGGTTCTGAATTTCATGGCATTTGAATCTAGACTAGAGGTTCCCAAACTTTCTAGTTCACAGCATCCTTAGTGTCTCAGCAATTATTTCCTGATAGTTTTCTGGTCCCAGTAATTTTTTATGGTGCTCCAGGCTAAAAGAAATAACCTAATGGTTCTGTTTGTTAAATAGTTAGATCCAAACAATTATTTATGTCCTTACAGCTACAGTTATTTACTAATGGGATATGGGCACTGTTGGGTACCATATAACTTCTCAGATTTTGGAATCAGATTGGATACTGCCACATTTGTTTCCTTTTCGACACCGATTTTTGTGTGGTGCTTATTTTTTACCATAGTAATCGCTGAAAAATCCAACTTCCCAAAGATTCGGATCTGATGTGGTTGAAAGCAGTGTACTAGGATCTAATGGTGAAATTATGAGCTTCTTGGATTTAGTAGTTCCCTCAGTGCCTGACAGATATTAAGAACTGCTGTTTCTTTTGAAAATTTAGAACGCCCTGAGTGCCTTGGCACATCGTTTGGAAACTCTTGGTGTAGGTATTTGTTTTCCCTCTTGCTGAGCTACACAGTGAGTTGTGAAGTACATTCATGCTTCTTTATTATAGAATCTGAAGTAGTGAGGGACCAGTGTCCTGGTAGTATTTTCAGTGGCTTTTTTTCTTTCTGGTTAGGTATCCATGCAGATACTGTTAGGACATGTACCTTTCTAGGACTCCATGTCCAAATGTATATAGTAACAAGAATGAGGACACTTGGGCATATCTGGACCATTGCTTAATTTCTTCTGGTTTCAGAGTCTTTGGCAGCTCAGAGAGTAACCTCTTTCCTGATGAGATGTTATGGCACCTCTCTCAGGGCTTCTGGGTATATCAGAATAAATAGCCACTTAACCCCTCTCTTTCCTTGTCTTTTCCTCAAAACCTTCATTTATTTCAGTCTCTTGATCTTTTCAGGTTTTTTTCTTCCTTTTTTCCATGGTACTTTCTTTTCCGTCTGTGCCCTCTGCCTCTGTTTTTCCTTCTGACTTTCTCCAGAAACCAAGTTAAGTAAGCATACTAGTAGGTGTGTTTAACTGCATTAAAAGGCCCTCAAATGTTCTTTTAAAAGGCTGTTTTGTGGCAGAGGACTCATTATCTGTGACTTGGTGGGGAATGGTGTACAAAATTAGAACCACCTAATAAGAATTATAAAGAGGTAGAGTTCTGTTTTTTTTGTTGTTGTTCGGAAAGAAGATCTTTTTAACAAGAAAGGTGCCTAAAGATGGAATGGTACCTCTTGAGGTAATTAATTACTATGTCTGGAGGTGTTCAAGTAATGGCTGAACCACCACTTAACCAGGGATGTACATATGTATACATATATATGTGTATACGTATATGTGTGTGTGTGTATATATATATATATATATATATATATATGTATATATATAGACTTGTACCTGCTTTAATCTCTGAAGGCATTTGAGTTTGAAGTAGGTTAACATTCCAATTCTTAAAATCCTACAGTTACATGATTTGAAGAAATATTTTTTATTTTCTCATCTCTTAGTTGGTTGTAATCTGAAATTCAGAATTGTAAAGCATAGACTGTTTTTATTGGATGAAATATAGTTGCCACATTCAAATAGTTCAATGTAATTTTAAATATTTAAATAGTTTAATGTAATTTTAAATATTTCCCTCTCAAGAAAAGCTAAAGTTAACTTGCTTTTACATTTGTAGGGGCTTCAATAAATTTCTCCGCCATGTTCAGCTGCCATGGCTCTTGCTCTCTTGTCTCAGTATAAAGCCTTTTGCTGATGGAATACTTTTTTTTTTTTTTTTTAAAGCAGGCAGGGATTTACAAAGTGGTGGAAGTAGATTACAGAATCTTTGGGAGGGCTGAAGAAATACACTTTAGACTTAACTTCTTAGGAACAACTGATGATAGACGTTTTGTTTTTTCAGACATCTTTATTGAAATGTAATTCACATACAGTTAACTGCACAGGAAGTATACAATTTGATAAGTTTTGACATATCTATAAACTGGTGAAAATATCACCACAATCAAGATTGTGAGCATATCATCCCCAAAGTTTCCTCATGCCCCTTTCATCCTGTAGTTTACATGTTAAGAGTTTTATATAAATAAGACCATGTGTAAATATAAATGAACTCTTTTTTTGGCTGGCTTCTTTCACTTAGCATAATTATTTTGAGGTTCTCTTATATCACCCTGCTTCCCCTAATATTAGCACCTTACATAAACATAGAATAATTATCAGTAATAGATTAACTCTGGTGCAGTACTAGTCACTAAACTATAGAACTTGTTCGAATTTTTACCAGTTTCCCGACCAGTGTTCTTTTTCAAGATTCTATTTGTGATCATCCCATGTTATGTTCGGTTCTTTCCCCTATTCTCCTGCCACCTGTAATAGTTCCTCAGTCCTGTCCTTCATGATCCTGACACTCTTAAAAGAGTGCTGATTAGTTATTTTGTAGACTGTTCCTCAATTTGGATTTCTCTGATGTTTTCTTACGATTAAACTGAGGTATTATATTTTTTTGGCAAGCATACTACAGAAATGGTGGTATGTCCTTCTCAGTGCATCTTAGGGATTCATGATGTTAGTATATATTATTGGTAATATTGACCCCCATCAGTTGGTTAAAGTGGTGTCTGTGGGGTTTCTCTACTGTAAAGCTATTATCTTTCTTTTTGTAGTTAATAAATATCTTGGGGGAGATACTTTGAGAAGATACAAATCCTGTTTCACAAACTTGCCCACTCATTTTAGCATTCATCTGGATCTCATATGCAACAGTTATTACTGTGCTTCTTGCTTAATGGTGATTCTCTATTTTTCTCTTTCCTACTACATTTGTTAATTGGAATTCTATTATATGGAGGAGCTATTCCTTCTCTCCCATTTATTTATTGAATTTGTGTCATTGTGGGCTCATGGATATTTATCTTATTTTATGGATTATAATCCAGTACTACCATTATTTTATTACTCACATTGTTCCAGGTGTGACTATTAGGAACTTCTTCAGGTTGGCTCCTTTGTTCTTTCCAGAAGCCCCCATCTTTTTGTGTGTAATGCCTTATTTTTTGGTACCACATGATGTTCCAGGCTAATCTTATATTTTCCCTGCCCCAGCCCTGGAATCTGCCACTTCTGAAGGAGTGCGCGTTCCTTTTATTGGAGACAGATGTTTAAAAATCAAGGTCTGGTGTGCTCATTAGCCCCCATGTAGCCTTTTAAATCAGTGTAACTAAAGTTTCCAAGTCAAGGCAGGTGTATTGAATATAAATTACGTTTTTTGAAAGAGAAAGGGTAGCTCAATTTAACTGGTGCGTTGTATCAGTTTTAGAGGAGGTAATGTTATTTATTATGTAGTGAGGAATAGGAAGGACATTTTGAGCAGGTTCTTGAATGGAAAAGTTGAACTCTCTAAGCACCTCCTGAGTTTGTTCTTTTTCCTTGTGGTTTATTTAATGTGAAGTTTATTTCTGTAATATCAGATATGCTTATAGCAAAGACTAGTTATTGTTGTTGTTGCTGTTTTTTGCCTTGCCGCGAGGCTTGTGGGATCTTAGTTCCCAGACCAGGGATCGAACCCGGGCCCTCGGCAGTGAAAGCGTGGAGTCTTAACCACTGCACCGCCAGGGAATTCCCCAGCAAAAGCTAGTTTTAAATGATGTTTTGATAAGCTGCAGCTATATACCTGTCTGTTCATATGGATAATTCAGTATTGGCCATACAGTAGTATGGCCCTTCGTATTTTCAGATTTTACATGTGCTCTTAACAGACTCTCAAGGGCTTATAACTATAGTTTGTGAATTTGAATCATCGGTGCTATGGATTTGGTTTTGATGTTCTCATCATTAAGTACATACACTGTGACTTCTGTGAAGTTTTACTTTATTGCATTTCCTGGGCAATTGAGTGGTCATTTTCAACTGGGGACACCTATCAGAGTCACCCATGGAGCCTTCTGAAATACAGATCAATATCTGAATCCTACTTTGGCCCTTCCAAATCAGAATATACAGGGATGAAGCTCAGATATCTGCTTTTTTTTTTTTTTTTTTTTTGGCGATATGCGGGCCTCTCACTGTTGTAGCCTCTCCTGTTGCGGAGCACAGGCTCCGGACGCGCAGGCTCAGCGGCCGTGGCTCATGGGCCCAGCCGCTTCGCAGCATGTGGAATCCTCCCGGACCGGGGCATGAACCTGTGTCCCCTGCATCGGCAGGTGGACTCTCAACCACTGCACCACCAGAGAAGCCCCTGCATTTTTAATTGTTTTATAGGTGATTTTTATGTGCTTGCCTGATTAAGAATGGCTGCAGAAATTTTTGTGAACTGGAGGATTCACAAAGGTCTCAGGATTTATTGCTTGTGAATGTTATGATCCACTTATTATCTATAGTAAGGAATTTGTATGGAGGATCAGCCTTCTGAAAAGTGGGGGAATATTGAAAAATATTAGTGTAGAATAATGGATTAAGGCCCCCAAAATGTGGATTATAATCTTGTTTATTAAGACTGTGACTTTGGGCAAACTACTTAACCTCTATGAAGCTCAACCAATATCCTTATTCACAGACTTACTAGGCATTTTGAACTAGATAAAGTATGTAAGAATCTTGCAGCTGACATTTAGTAGATGCTTAGTAAAAGTAAGATTTACACATTCACTTATAAGGAAGATTGGATTTGGATCTCCTAAATTTTGACTACTTGAGAAATAAATCATTCTATTTGATCTGTTCAGATTTATAATCAGTTTTTCCTTTTCTCTCCGTAATCTTCCAGCTTCTGGATCTCCCAGGTATCATTGAGGGTGCCAAGGATGGGAAAGGTAGAGGCCGTCAAGTCATTGCAGGTGAGTGTTCCAGGGCCACCATCCCAGGATATCATCCCTTTACTGGGTACTGTTCCTTTAGATGGGACTGTTGGGCTTGGAGTTGGTACCACAATGAAGGGCATAGTTTTAACTGACTTCTCACTGGAGTAGACTTAAAGTCGGAACTTAAAGGGACCTCAGAGAGTATCAGTCCAGATCCCCATTTGCAGAGCAACACTAAGGACAGGAGAAGTGAAGTGCGTTGGTGCAGTGTTGCACTGTTGTGGCAGATTCAGAGCTAGAACTCAGGTTTCCTGACTCCCACCCATGCCTTTTCTTCTTCTTTCCTTTTTATTTGAGGTAAAATACTATAAAAGGATAATCATAGGGGAATTCCCTGGCAGTCCAGTGGTTAGGACTCTGCACTCTCACTGCCGAGGGCCCGGGTTCAATCCCTGGTCGGGGAACTAAAATCCCACAGGCTGCAAGGCACGGCCAAAAATAAATAAATAAATAAATAAATAAAGGCTAATCATAAATGGCAATAATCTGCTACCCCAGATAGCAGATAATCTGACACCTTTAGTGTCATTCCCCATTGGCAGGTACTGACAAGTCTTCAACTGTTTCTTCTATTTCATATTTTAAAATGTTATGCTTATATTGCTATTTCATGACTAATTAATTTTAGATACCATCTGTTGGTTTCATGTTATGGTAGGAAATTAGCTCTCTCATACTCCATGTCTCTTTTCCTATTCTTTCAAAGAAGTTGTATCATAGTTTTCAGTTAACTCACTAGTCGTGGTATATATTATTATGTAATGACTGTCTGACTTTTGTTGTGCTGAGATAAGTAGTGTGTTATGACTTGGTTTCTTTTCTGTTGAGATCTGTTTTTGAAGTTTGTTTTTCATGGAGTTAATAATTGGTTCTTGTTTTATTTTGTTTACTTTTCTGTTTGTTAATATTTTTCAAATGTTCCAATAGATCAAATGCCTATTAATCAGTAGTTTTCTAGATACTTGAATACAGTTCCAAATACAGTCTTACTGATTTCATTATCTCCCCTCAACCCTGACACTACCTTCCTTTACCCTTTGTCTTTATGCCTCAATCTGGATTGATTGCTTTCTAGACCAACACTGTCCAGTAATGGAAATGTTCTACAGTAATGGAAATGTTTTGAATTTGTGCTGTCCAATATGGTAGTTGTAGGTGTCTGTGGCTGTTGATCACTTAAAGTGTGCCTGGTGCAATTGAGTAACTGAATTTTAAATTTTATTGAATTTTAATTAATTTAAATTTGAATAGCCCCAGGTAGCTAGTGGATGCTGTATTGGATAATGCAGCTCTAGGCTTTTTGCATGGCTGTCATCCTGAGATTTTCTTTTGTGTTCTTGTGTGGGATCCCCTATTTCTTAGAGTCAGCGTCTTACCTTTTTTGGGTTATTTTCATGTTTTGCTGAAGCACATTCTTTAGAAACTTACTGAAAAAGAGTGAATGATAGGTACATTGTTCTGGTTTTTCTTTTCATGTTTGAAAGTATTTTTATTTTACCCTTAATTATTAATTTAGCTATTTATGGAATTATAGGTTTGAAGTCATTCATGGATGACTATCAGAAATATGCTAAATTAAAAGAGCCAGGCACAAAAGACTAGATTTTGTATAATTCTATTTATATGCAATTCTAAAACATGCAACTTAATCTATGGTGACAGAAAAGCAGATCAGTGGACTTCCCTGGTGGCACAGTGGTTCAGAATCTGCCTGCCAATGCAGGGGACACAGGTTCGAGCCCTGCTCTGGGAAGATCCCACATGCTGCAGAGCAACTAAGCCCGTGTGCCACAACTACTGAGCCTGTGCTCTAGAGCCCATGAGCCACAACTACTGAGCCCACATGTTGCAACTACTGAAGCCTGTGCGCCTAGAGCTCGTGCTCTGCAACAAGAGAAGCCACTGCAATGAGAAGCCTGCATACTGCAACAAGAGAAAGCCTGTGCTCAGCAGCAATGAAGACCCAACGCAGCCAAAAATAAATAAATAAATAAAAAAAAGAAGAAAAGCAGATTAGTGGTTGACTGGGAATTGAGGGGAAGATTCATTGCAAAGGGGTATAAGGGAGCTTTTGGAGGTGATGGAAATCCTCTGAATCTCAGTTGCTGTGGTGGTTAGACAGGTATATACATTTGTCATCAAACCATGTGCTTAACACTATTTTTTATAAATTATATCTCAAAAAAGTCGACAAAAAATATGCTAACTGGATAATCTTATTCTTTTAGAATTCTTACTGTTTTAAATCTTTCTGAACTTTTTCAGGAATTCAGGTTATTGCCTGGTTTGTATCTTCATCCCAAATTATTTTTCTACTAGTGTATCTAGAAGTTGACACATCCTCTAGATACACTAATAGAAAACAAAGAATACATTGCAGATTGACTTCTGGCATAAATTTTTGGAAAGCTTAAGAACTTCATGTGTGTCTGTGTATTTATAAAAAAAAAAAATCCTTTGTCTTTTAAGTGTAGGAACTCTAGACCACCCCCTCCCCCTTTTGGAGTATTTGAATTATGTTACCACCCCCTCCCCCTTTTGGAGTATTTGAATTATGTTCCACCCCCTCCCCCTTTTGGAGTATTTGAATTATGTTAAGTCTTTAATGAGCTTTGAAAAAAATTTTATTTTCAATTCTTCAGTGGCCAGAACGTGTAACTTGATCTTGATTGTTCTGGATGTCCTGAAACCCTTGGGACATAAGAAGATAATAGAAAATGAGCTGGAAGGCTTTGGCATTCGCTTGAACAGCAAACCCCCCAACATTGGCTTTAAGAAGAAGGATAAAGGAGGCATTAATCTCACGGCCACTGTAAGTGGAAAAGGTGATATGGGGCAGGTTGCTGAAGGGACTGGGGTGGAGAGTGGATTGTGGTACATAGACATTGACATTTGGAAATTGCCTGGCTTCTCCCAGCACTAATTGAGGTAACACAATGATGTCGTAATGACTGAGAGAGTAGGACAAGAGTTGGTCTCAGACTTACTTAACCTTTGTGACTTTATTTCTTCCTTTGGGTTATTTGGGGTGATATGGGACTAAAGACCAATCTTATGTTTGCATGAAGTAGATGGCTGCTGATATCATCTATTTTCATTCATTCAACACAGATTTATAGAGCACCTACCATGGGCCACACATTGTTTTAGGCTTTCAGGGGGAATGGAAGAGGGAGCAAAATAGACAAAAATTCCGGCCCTTAGATTCTAATGGGGAAAGTAGCAAACAAAATTAATGAGTGATTATAGTATATTAGATAATGATAAACTAAGGACAAAAGTAAACTAGGGAAAGAGGATGGAGAGTGTTGGTGGGAGGGTTGCAGTTTTTTTTTTTTACATCTTTATTGGAGTATAATTGCTTTACAATTGTGTGTTAGTTTCTGCTTTATAACAAAGTGAATCAGTTATACATATGTTCCCATACCTCTTCCTTCTTGCGTCTCCTGGGTTGCAGTTTTAAGTAGGTTGATCAGAGAAATCTTCACTGGGGTGACATGAAGGAGTGAACCAAGTGAATATCTTGAGGAAGAGCGTTTCATGTTGAGGGAACATCCCAAGTGCAAGGCCCTGAGGTAGAGGGTTCCTTTGCACGTTTGAGGAACAGAAGAGTGAGCAGGCAGGAGAGTGGTAAGAAACAAAGTCATAGTATAGGGCCAAACATGCTTTTACTTTGCAGGAGATGGGTAACTTTTGGTTGGGTTCCAGTCTGTGGAGTAAAATTGATTCAGGTTTTAATGGAATCAATCTGGTTGTTGAGAACAGACTGAAATGGGTTAAGTACAGACGCACAGAACCCATTTAAGAGGTTATTGCAATAATCTAGTCAAGAAGTGATGGCTTCTTAGACCAGAGTTGTAACAGTGGAGGAGATGTGGAGTGGTTGATTGTGGAAAGATTTTGGAAATAGTTGGTAGGAATTACAGCTGGACTGGATATGGGTTGTGAGAGAAGGAGGTGATGGTGAGTTTTTGTTCTGAGCTAGAAAAATGGACTCTCATGACTAAAATAGTAGGACTTTGTGTAGAATAGGTTTGGAGAGGAGGGGAAGATCAGATGTTCAGTTTGAGATGCCAGTGACACTCAAATTAGACCTCCAAGTGTTACTGTCAAATAGGCATGTGAGGAATGATCTGGGTTGGAGCTATACATTTAGTGGTTATCAATTTTAAAGCCATGAGCTTAGCTGAGGAAGCAAATATAAATAGAAAAGAGGTTCAAGGATTGAGCTTTGTGACACCACCCTCCGTCCCCCACAACGATTAGACGCTGGGAGATGGGAAGAATCAGCAAATAAGACATCTCAGACAAAGAAGAAGGAAAACTGGAAGAGTTTGGAATCCTGGAAGCCAATTAAAGAAAGTGTTGCAGATTGGTAGAACGATCAATTCTGTCAAATGCTGCTTCTAAGTCATATAATTGAGGAATGAGAATTTCCTACAACATTTAACATTCTGGAGGTCCAGATTATTTGACTGTCATAGGTTTAAGCTGTCCTGCCCAAAAGATCTTTTCTATTATCCTGTCATAATGTTTGAACATTCTTTCTGTATTTTTGCTAAGGCTGCCATAATAAAGTACTATATAGACTGGGTGGCTTGAACAACAGAAATTTAATTCTCTTAATTTTGGAGACTGGATATCTGACATCAAGGTGTGAGCAGGACTGGTTTCTTCTGAGGCCTCTCTCCTTGGCTTGTAGATGGCTGTCTTCTCCTCTGTCTTCATATGACCTTCCCCTCTGTGTCTGTGTCCTAATCTCCTTTTCTTGTAAGGATGTGAGTCACATTGGATTAGGGCCCACCCATATGACCTCATTTTAATTTAATTACCTCTTTAAAGACCCTAGCTCCAGTCACATTCCGAGATACTGGGATTAGTTCTTCAACATATGAATTTGGGTGGGGATGGGGACACAATTCATGCCATAGCACATTCCTTTGAGTTTGGAAAGATTTTTAGTTTTTGAGTATTTCCTACTAAAAGTCAGGTACTCTGATCCAGGATAATGGTCTTTAGAAATAAGTTTGCACCTTATCTAGGATTATCCAGGTACATCGGTAGATACTCTTAGGAGGTTTTTTTTTGCTCTCTGACCAGTCATTGTCTTCTATGCCCATTCAGTGCCCTCAGAGTGAACTGGATGCTGAAACTGTGAAGAGCATTCTGGCTGAATACAAAATCCATAATGCTGATGTGACTCTGCGTAGTGATGCCACAGCAGATGACCTCATTGACGTGGTGGAAGGAAACAGGTACTGACTAAATGTGCCTGAGTTTGAATTTGAAGCCTTGTAATGGCAACAACATTGGATTATGAATCTGGCAGACATTGATTCTAACTCCAGTTGTGCTGTTATCTTAAATAATAGTGGGCCTTGCTTTCTTTAGCTGTAAAATGAAGGGTTGGTCTTGATTGCTGACATCCTTCTTTGCTCTGCAATTTGATCATGATAATCTAATTGCTTGTTTCAGTTACTTGCTGTGAACTAGGCTATCCCCTAAGCTCTGTGTCATATGATGGTTGAAGAGGGTAGGTTCTCAATCTGCTCTCACAGAATTAATCCATCTGAGAAATCCTGTAGGCTGTTCTGAAGAACTGAGAGCAGACTGGCTGTGTCTATTTTCTCTAAGGGAACAGAGCTGAAACCCTATTCCATGAGACATTACTATTACTAGTATTTGAAATTAAATTATAATTGAAACTACTGTTAAAATTATTTCTGGCATTTTAAAATAAACTATTTATTTATTTATTTATTTATAGCTGCATTGGGTCTTCGTTGCCGCACGCAGGCTTTCTCTAGTTGCGGCAAGCGGGGGCTACTCTTTGTTGCGGTGCGCGGGCTTCTCATTGCGGTGGCTTCTCTTGTTGTGGAGCATGTACTCTAGGCGCACAGGCTCAGTAGCTGTGGCTTGCAAGCTCTAGAGCACAGGCTCAGTAGTTGTGGCACCTGGGCTTAGTTGCTCCACGGCATGTGGGATCTTCCTGGACCAGGGTTCGAACCCATGTCCCCTGCATTGGCAGACAGATTCTTAACCACTGCGCCACCACGAAAGTCCATTTCTGGCATTTTGAAAACAAATAAAAGCTAGTGCTTTGAGTTACGTGTTTTGGAAGTGAGGTAATTGAAGCCTGAGAAGTTGTGGCTTGCCTAATTATTAGTAACTTAGCTGCCCTATTGATTGAACATTAGGATTATGACTTTGCTAGATGTATTAAAAATTTTTTTTTATTCTTTAAAAGTTATATTATTAGAAATATATTTACATTCTTACAGTTCATAAAAGAACTCTGGGAACTGGACTCTGAGACTTGCCCAGGGATACATGTATAGAAAGCGACAGAGCTGGGAATAAATTCATTCTTTGTGACTCCAAAGCTTGTGTTCTTTTCCACTGCAGGATGCTTTCTCAGTAATTAGTTGCATGACTAGGGACTACGGCTTGAGTTTTGTTACTTCTCAACCCATAGTTCACTTTTTGGATGTTCTACCTGATTTTGGTAGGAAGCTTTTTCTTTTTTTTGGCTGACTTTCTTATGACCCCATTTAAGAGTCTCTGATTTGGGGTCCTGGGTGAGAGGGTGCTGATAATCAGACTGACAGTCTTGTCCACAGCTCCAGACTCACGTACTGTTTTTGTTCTACAGAGTCTATATCCCCTGTATCTATGTGTTAAATAAGATTGATCAGATCTCCATTGAGGAATTGGATATCATCTATAAGGTGCCTCACTGTGTACCCATCTCTGCGCATCACCGCTGGAATTTTGATGACCTGTTGGAAAAGATCTGGGACTATCTGAAACTAGTGAGGATGTAAGTCTTAGTGGATAGGGTAATATTACTGTAGGATTTAAACCAGACTGTCCTAAAATGATACCCTCTAGAGCTCATTAACATAATCTATTTTTGGAGATATAAATAAGTTAATTCCTCTCATCTGCGAGGCTATATTGAGGGCACTTTCTTCCTCAAGATAGAGGTTATCTGGGTCTGATCTCCGGGGTGATGGAGGGTTGATTTGCATTCACACATGAAACATTCCAAGAAGTAGGCAACCTCTATTCCCTCTGTGTTCTAGTTACACCAAACCCAAAGGCCAGTTGCCAGATTACACATCCCCAGTGGTGCTGCCTTACTCCAGGACCACGGTGGAGGATTTCTGCATGAAGATTCACAAAAATCTTATCAAAGAATTTAAATAGTAAGTATCGTGGGCCCATGGTGCCTTCTTTTCCCTGTGAGCTACTGGTTCTACTAATAATTCTTAGGATAGTATTATAGAAATTAGGCATCAGGAGATGCTTGCTTGGTTAGAACTTTGCAGTGTCTTCTTAAAACCATGCCAGCTTGGAGCAGGAAGAACCCTAAAAGCCTTTTCAGGTTGGGAGGGCTGACAGTACAAAGTGCTCTGACTTTCTCTTTTTAATTCGTCTTCCTCTTGGCAAACACAAAATGTTAATTCTTCCTGCCAGCATCACACTGGGCTTCACTGGGTACTGAGGGCCTCTCTAAACCTTTTGCATGAGTAAGTCCCCCTGATCTTTCTCATACTCCTCACTGCTGATACAGGTGGAATTTTTTTTTTTTTTTTTTCCTCAATGTGTGGCACGTGGGATCTTAGTTCCCTGACCAGGGATTGAACCCATGCCCCCTGCATTGGAAGCGCGGAGTCTTAACCACTAGACCACCAGGGAAGTCCCGAAATATACTTCTTTTAACATCTTATTTTGAACTAATTTTAGACTTACAGAATAGTTGCAAAAATAGTAATAGAGTTTCCTTACATCCTTAACCCTACTTTCCCTAACATTATCAGCTCACATAAGCATAATACAATCATCAAGAACAGAGGTTAGTATTGGTACAATATTATTAACTAAACTATAGACCTGATTTGAATTTTAATACCTTTGCTACCAGCATCCTCTTTGTGTTTCAGGAATCTACATGGGATTTTAGCTGTTACTTCTCCCTAGTCTTCCAGTCTGCCAGTAATATTTCCTTAAGTCTTTCAGTGTCTTTGATCTTGGCCTTTTTGAAGAGTACTGATCAGTTATTTTGTAGAATGTCCCTCACTTTGGGTTTGTCTAATGTTCTCTCATGATTGAAGTGGGATTATGCATTTTTGGTAAGAATACCACAAAAATGATGATGTGTCCTCAGTTTGCATCATATCACCGGATTCGTGATGTTGATGTATCTTATTATTATTATTATTTATTTTATTTATTTTTTTTGCGGTACGCGGGCCTCTCACTGTTGTGGCCTCTCCCGTCGCGGAGCACAGGCTCCGGACGTGCAGGCTCAGCGGCCATGGCTCACGGGCCTAGCCGCTCTGCGGCATGTGGGATCTTCCCGGACCGGGGCACGAACCCGTGGCCCCTGCATCAGCAGGCGGACTCTCAACCACTGCACCACCAGGGAAGCCCTGATTATTATTATTTTTAAATTTATTTTATTTATTTATTTTTGGCTGTGTTGGGTCTTAGTTGCTGCACGCAGCCTTTCTCTAGTTGCAGGGAGTGGGGGCTACTTTTCATTGCAGTGTGCGGGCTTCTCATTGTGGTGGCTTCTCGTTGTGGAGCACAGGCTCTAGGCATGCAGGCTTCCGTAGTTGTGGCTTGTGGACTCTAGAGCGCAGGCTCAGTAGTTGTGGTGCATGGGCTTAGTTGCTGCGCGGCATGTGGGATCTTTCTGGACCACGGCTCGAACCCATGTCGCCTGCATTGGCAGGCAGATTCTTAACCACTGCGCCACTAGGGAAGCCTGATGTTGATATATCTTATTGATGGTAATATTTACTTTGATAACTTGGTTATGTTGGTGTTGGCTGGGTTTCTCTACTGTAAAGATACTGTTCTCTCTTATTTGATAAATGTCTTGGGGAGGTACTTTGAGACTATGAAGATCTGTTTCTCTTCAGATGTTTACCTGCTGATTTTAACATCTATGGTGGAGCTTGTCTGCAACATTTATTGCTGTGTTGTTTGCTTAATGGTAATTCTTTATTTCCCTCTTTCATTTTACATTTATTTATTGGAATTCTATTGTGAGTTACAGCTAGCTCTTCTCCCCTGTTTATTAAGTTAATTCATAATTTATTTTTATTAGTATGAGCTCTTGGATATTTATTCAATGGTGTTATAATCCAATCCTGTCATTATTTTGTCACTCAAGTTGTTCCAGCTTTTGCCGTTAGGAGCTCCTTCAGGTTGGCTCCTATGTTCTTTTGATAGGCTGCCATCTTTTTTTTTTTTTTTTTTTAAACATTTCCTTACCTTTTGGCACTACTAGATGTTCCTGATTCATAGTGATTTTTCCTACACCAGCCCTGGAATCAGTCACTTATCCAAGAAGCCTGGGTTTACAAGATCTGTGTGCTAGGCATCCTCATTGTTAGTGGACTGTTGTTGCTTGTAAGGCCCTCTTAGCAGACAGAGTTAGGAAATGTATATAAGGATACTAACCTGTACTTACAAGTCCATCTGTATTTCTTTATCTCTCTTGTCTTATGTATGTATCTATTTAATTTACCCATCCATCCTTATCTATCTATATTAAGAACCATCAGTTTATTTATTGTTACCTCTGATTCCAGTTCAACACCACAGGGTTCATTTTAGCCTTCTCCTTTTTATTTTAACTTCTCTCTCCAGCAGTGAGAAACGTGGCTGTCATTATCTATAATCTACTTATTTAATTCTAGTATATATAAAAAGTAGTTCAGACCTGCAACCTATAATTCTGTGAGAAATATTTTAACTAACTGAATTACAGTATTTATAAATAATTCTTTTTATCTTTACAGGCTGAAATTTTAAAAATTGTTTTAAAAACGAGAAAAAACAAAAATAACAAAAAAATATAAAAACAAGAGAAAATAGAAAGTAATTGTAGAAAATTAGGAAAGCATAGAAATAGTTTTTATTTTATTTAATTAATTAATTAATTTATTTTTGGCTGCGTGGCATGAGGGATCTTAGTTCCCTGACAGAGATCGAACCCATGCCCCCTGTAGTGGAAGCGTGGAGTCTTAGCCACTGGACTGCAGGGGAAGTCCAGAAATAGTTTTTAAAATATTCATACTTGTTTCTGACCCTAAGAATACTGAAAGAGTGAAGTCTTTTATTAAGCTTCACATTCCTTTTATCAAAAGTAACTATCCACACACAGGTGCTAATTTCTACTGCCCTCAAATCATTATATTTTGACACATACTTGAATCAGTGAAGGAGAATCTTGGGAGAAGTTAGACATTTTCTTTTTTCAAAATTTATAGATTTCTGGATAGTTCCTGCCTTCCATGGTAACAGAACACTGTTCAAAGCCTCTGAATTGTAGCTTAACCAAGGAATTAAATGAAAGGGGAGAAAAATATTTTGGAGAAGAGACATATGAAGGCAAATAGAATTTTATTTGGTCACTATTTTCCTGTTTTTGATTTTAAATTATTGCACAAATAGCATTTTAACTGTCTTAATAATAAAAAAAAATTCAGCTTTAGGCCTACTAATTATGACGTGTCCCTGTTGCATTCCCTTTGTGTCCTTGACCACATGCACACATCCTTTGATAATTTACTATATAAATGTTTTCTCTGTGTTATAAGATTTATATATATAATTTTTATAACCATAGTTTTCCTATCTTTTGCTACTTTATGTAAGTTTCTAGTCTTAATGCACAGACCTTTCCCTTTTTATTTCTTTAATCCAAAAGTAGGATTAATGATTATATGGCTTATGATATGTTTTGCTGCATTGCTTTCCAAAAGGGCTGAACCTGTTTACATTTTGCCATCAGCAAAATACAAGGCACTGACTCTATTGCAGGCATTGAATTTGACTGCTAAAAATTAGTTTTCTAACTTAAGATAGTAAAATGGTTACGCTGCATTTATCTTGCTTGTTAGTACATTTGAAAGATTTTATATGTATTTGTTTTACTAACGGTGATGTATCAGTTCTTGTTATTTGTTTATCTGTTTTTATTTAAAAAAGTGAAATCTTGCTTAATGATTATTTTTTTGGGGGGAATAAAGATTTTTAAAGCAAAGACAATATAAAAATAATATGGCCAATGTTTTCTACCCCTTGGTACATAGTTCTTAGTCTCTGTGAGGCTGGTATCAGTGTCTTGTTCACTCATTTCCATCAGTAGCACATCATACTGTTAGTATTGGAAGCCCATGGATAAAAATTACCTTCCTATATTCTAAGAAATCAGGAGACCTATCAGTTATGGCTTCTTGATAGGGAAGGAGAGTTTTCGTAGTTTGACTGAGGAAGGAGGTCCTACATTTCTTATTAGTACCCACTGATGGTTTCAGTAGACCCCATAAAAACTGGTATTCTCTAACAGTCTGTAAATAACTGACATTGCATTTGTAGGAATCAATTTCCAATCAGTTATTTCAGGGTTTTTCTCTATTAAAAACCTATGCTTTCTCCTTTTAATTTTAAATTAGTCTTGTCATACTTCTCATTTGTATTTTTTCTCTTTGACTTTCATAAGTTGGCTTTGGAGCAAGAGGAACCACACAACTTCTGAAAATCTTTGCCACTTTTTATGTGAAGGTTCCAGTGTGCCACACTGCTTGGGAAGCTAAAGCCTTTGGGCTTTGACTGGGGACAGGGGACCTTGGATATTGCAGGCCTTTGGCTCTTAAGAGCTGGAATGCTAAATCTGAGCAGAAAGTGGCACCTAGGTAGATAGAAGCTAGGTGATTATTTACGCTAACTGTTCTTTTTTTCCTTCCATACAGCGCTCTGGTGTGGGGTCTCTCTGTGAAACACAATCCTCAAAAAGTGGGTAAAGACCATACGTTGGAGGACGAGGATGTCATTCAGATTGTGAAGAAGTGACACCATCCCCTTCACCATCTGCCAGGCCATGGCAGCTTTCTCCATGATCAAACACCTGACTCCAAGCCCCTCCTGGCTTTGGCAGCCACTGGACCAGGATACAGGGGAGGGAGATGGAGGCACCCAAATTGGAACTTCACTTGTCTTAACTTGGTGTCACCTTGTATGTTGAGCTGCATAAAGGACCTGGTAGGCCAGCGAACTATGTACAGTTCATGTGTCATTGTCAGAATTTGTTTTGAGGAGGACTGAATGAGGATGGGTATGTGTAGTGAGGCAGCTGCAGAAGGAGTACTTGGGAGCTTGGTCTTGTATGTGAAATGGGTAAAAATGTGACTGCAACATCTCACTTGATGGTTAGTTGTGAGAAACCCTTCCAACTCAGTGTGGGTTTTGGTCTTTTCAGGTGGTCTTTCCCAGATGATACTGGAGAAAGGAAGGACTTGATGTAAGTTAACTGATTATTCCCTGCAACGCTAGCCATTTTGGGAGATGGTGTAGTGTGGCGGTTGAGTAAAATACTCTGACCAGGCACATCAGGCTTTGAATGGCAGGCCCACCTCTAATTAACTGTGGAATCCTGCATAAATTACTCAATCTCTATAAGCTTCAGTTTTCTCATGTAACATGGAGATGGTAATAACACTTACCTTCTAGAGTGGAGATTCTTAGTATTAAGAGAGATGGTACTTGTAAAATGCTTACTAGCACAGTATCTGGCATATAAGTACTTGGTGAATGTTGGCTCTTGTTTTCACTGGTTCCTTTCCTTTAGTTAGAGCACAGCTGTGTATCAGTGTTGGGCTGAAAGTTGAGCTGAACCATGCTGCCAGCTGGGCGCCACTAAGTGTCTCCTTTCCCATAGCCCAGCCCTTCTCCTGAACTCCCATGGCAGCCCTGGCCCCAGCCACATAACCCGAGTGAAAGCATGGAGGCAGAACATTGCAAGTGAGGCAACCAGTGTGATCAGAGCAGGTTTGTGGGTACACATATGTATGGAGGTGGGAGGTTAGGTTATAAGGAGGGGTGGGGTCAAGACTACTTGAGAGGGTACTAAGGGCATAAGTAGAGGTTTTAGACTAGAAATAAGGGATTTCCTTGATAATGCAAAATTGGCAGAAATCTTTGTGTGCTGGACTGGACTAGTGAGAATATGGGGAGAGGGAGGGAGTGGACATATAGCTATAGAGGAGAAATCTAAACTCGGTAATTGACTGACTTGCTCTTTGGAAGAGAAGTCAAAGATTATTTCAGTATGGATTACAGGGATGATAGAGAAGGGGAGTCCCTGAGAAAATCGAGAAGGGAAACATTTACCGGAAGACAGAGTTTGATTTTAGGTGAAGTGAGCTAGAGCTTCTAGCAGGTTGTGAGGAATGAGGATATGGGATTTTCCACATACTCAGCCTTTTCCAGTACTTGTTACTCCTGTTACCTTAGTGACAGTTATTTCCCTCTCATAGTCTTCCTAGAGCCTGGGTTTAGCACTGTCCCCACAGCCAGGAGATAAGCCTCTCAGGCCTGGTATCCTAGTCACTTTGCAGGGTGTAGACCTTGATATCACTGGTACATTCATGATAGAGGCCATAATTTAGAACCTACCCCGGCTCTTCAGAGAGACATTGGCTTCCTGAGCTATGGGATTTCCAGCAAGGTTTACTTTCCAGCCAGGGCATATGGGTTTTGGGGGAATCCTCAGACTCACTTTCATTGGGCAATGAAATGCCAGGATGTTGGGGAGAGAAGGATGCTGAAACCCAAGTTCATCCAAGGCCTCAGGATGTACTTTGAACAGGCCTTGCTTCCATCATTCAACACCCTCCCCTTCCCCCATCGGTGGCCCCTGGTGTTTGAGGAGAGCATTACCCTACCCCTCCTTTCTCTCCCTTTTGGGCTCAGACTTGGGAGTTCTGGGAGAGAGGTACAGTCTTGTATTAGGAATGCTGCCTGGGGTAGGGCCACCAACGAGGGTTATTCCTATAGTGCAAAGCTTTCTCTTCATGAACTCCCAAGACTAGAGTTGTTTGGCTGTCATAGCATGGCTTGAATTTCCTGTGAATTTCCATTTTTCTTTCCTAATCTTTTATAGCACAGCTAAGCAGACTCACTGTCCTGTGCCATTAACTACTTAGAATGCTTTTAGCTGTGTTTCATAGCAGACGCTAACTTAACCAGCTGAAATGGAAGAAAACTTGGTCTCTCACATAAGTTTTCTGGAGCTCAGATGGGCTTATGGTAGCTGGTATGTCATTGAGGATCCAGATTCTTTCCATCAAGCTACTCTTGTCCACTGCAGTTTGTTGGCTTTGCTGGGCAGTTGGCTCCCCTCACTGTCAAAGAATGTCTGCTCAGTCCCAGGCTTTGTATCAGTATCCAGAGGATACTAAAGAGCGCTGAGTCTTTATCTTTTGGGGAAGCCATTTCCTAGAAGCTGCCCAGCCAATTTGTCTCTGCATCTCATTCCCATTCTTGAACCAGTTGTTGATAAAGGGAATAGAACTATTGAATCAGTTTACTCCAATAAGTTATCTTCATTCCTGGAGTTTGTCTCTTTCATTCAGGCCAGTGTACCTGACCTCCCTTCCATCTTAAGAGCCTGGCTTATAAGATACTTAACAGCTGTCTCCTGGAAGAAGGCCTGGCTGTACTTTCCCATTTTTTCCCCCTACTTTTGATTACTACTAACTTTCCAAGTACTGGCTGCTCAACTGCTTCCTTGGGGGTGGGGGCACTATTCTTTCCTACCTGACCCCCCTCCTTAACTTCCACAAGGTTCTCTGTGGCCCTCTGCCTTTTTACTTTGAGGAGGCCTTGCACATCCTTCCAGTCTTGATTGCTTCTAAACTCATTTCATGCCTGCTAGACTTTGCAAAGTTGCTCCACGTAAGATACCTTGTTAGCTGAGACATCATGTCATCAAGTCCTCCTGCCCTTACTCTATATCTGGCTTTTAACTCTTGAAGACTGCATTAACTTCCTCTTTTGCCTCTACTCTTCCATTGCCCTTACTCTATATCTGGCTTTCAGCTCCTGAAGACTGCATTAACTTCCTCTTTTGCCTCTACTCTTCCATTCACCAAAATAGTTTTTGTGCCGTTTAGCTTCTGCTGTGCTATTCTTAGCAACACTCCTTTATTTCCTTCTGGCTCCATCTCACCAGTTATTGGCTAATGGCTTTGCCCTCTGCTTGGTGCCTGCATTTGTTCATTTCTGTCATACCAGCTTCTAAGTCTGAAAAGGAGGCCCTCACAGGCAGCTTCAAACCAATCCTCCCCACTCTACACCTATTAACTATTGGTTCAACATGAAAGGGAAGGTGAAAGGACACACAGGAAAGATGGAATTAGATTCAGGTGTCTATGTTCTGCCACTGTTACTTGAGATTGTTTTCCAGCTTTTGTTTATAGAAACAAAGCATTTGTGAGAATTCTAAACAGGGCTTATTTCTGAAGTTGAAGAATCACTCAGCAAATCCTACTGCAGGGAGGGAGGGCTAATGAAGTTGAAGTACTAGGAAGAGACAGACCTCATGCTCAGTCCACAAAGCCAGGTTTGGTTGAAAAGCAACCTGCTTTCTTGTGTTCCTGGAAGAATATAGGGCAAGGTGGGCAGCTCCAGGTTTATAGGCTGCACCCTTAACACTGAGGCTGTTTTTCACCCTTGTACTCAAAATCCACCCATCTTGCTCATTTCACCTGTGAATCAGAGAATGGCTTCATTTTTTGACCCTCTAGTATGAAGTCAAAGTAGCTTTGATCCCTAAATAGACAAGTATCGAGATACTGGGTGAGTTATCGAGATACTGGGTGAAAAATCAAGAAGATCTGTCACCTCAGATTGGTGGGACTAAAAAACCTTAAGTGAGGAAAGGGGACTTGAGGCCATAGTTAGAGTATTATAGTAGAATCCTTTTCTCCAATGTTGTGCATGTAGTTAAGATGAATAATTAAAATAATTGTGAGTTGAGGAATGAGGTAGAGCACACAAGAAATCAGTTAACACAGGCACCAGAGTCTTGAGGGAAGTTTTATATGGAAAAAATTTATGGATTGAATCAGAACTCTAAGGCCCCATTTTTCCCTATAGGGGACTTTGACCTGGAGAACAGGAAGGCAACAAACCGCTGACTTTTACCCCAATAAACAAATAGTTTTCACTAGGTGGGTTTAATTTTAGAAATTAAACACCATCATCTGGTATTAGCCACAATCAATACTACCTGTAAGGTCAGCCCAGCCTGAACTGGCCCATTGGGGTCTTTAAGGCTCAAGAAAGAGGGCCATAGTTTCCTTCTCCCAAATCAGAGTTCAATTCCATGAGTTCTAAAGAAAAAACTTATGATAATTTCCCTCAAAGAACCTAGTGAAGAGGAAGGGATTCAGGAAGAAATAAACACAACAGTGCCATTCACTTCATTCATACACTTAGCATATGCAACTTTAATCAACCAAAAGAAAAAGTCCCAAATGTACAAGTGAAAAAAAATCCAAACTGTTGACACAGGCTTAACTAATATCAGCTACTTTTATGTACAGCTGTATAAGTTCAAAAAAGCTATCCTATATGTATGTACAAAAGTTGTTTATACACAGGTCTGTACATAAGGGTCTATACATTTATTTCCTCAGAACCCTTAAGGTGCCACCTTTTGGTGAAGACACCAACACTTCATTCACATATCTTACAAAAAAAGACTGTTTCCTGTATTCAGGACTGACAACACTGCATCCTGTATTCAGACCATGTAGGCTCCACTCGATTGGTTAATAAGTTCCTTCCATCATAATGCAGACAACACCAGGTGCCTAGGTGCCCTTAAACAGCTTCGCACAGAGTGCTACAAAGTAAAAGCCCATAAACCAACATGAGATGAGGAAGCAGAGTCCTGACCAGGGTGCCACCAAAAGGTCCAGGCTTAGACAAGCCTGCTGCCCTGCTCATTGTCGGTACTCCAGTTCATCTACACTGATGACTTTGGCGGGCATGGAGGGCAGGGGCTGCTGTAGCACATCTGAGCCAAACCATTTGGCAAGGCCCACGGGGGAGCTGCTCCTCTGGCTGGGGCGGTGCTCTAGTTGGGAGTGCACATGAGGCAGGCCTGACCGGCTGGGCACATTCTGAGGCGTCGTCTGAACGCTGACAGCAGCTGCCTGGGAACCAGACCCTGGAGGATGAAGAACTGTGGCGATAAGAACGTTATCATTCAGAGCACAAGGAGGGGAGGTAGTTCTCTAGCAGGCCCTGCTTCACTCAAATCCTATCCATGAAACTCCAAACAGAATTCTTTACCACGTGATTGATTCTAGGCTTCTTTAGGAAATTCCTTTGCAAAATGCCAGAAGACAGTACCTTAGAAAGCTGAGCTATTCAGAAGCAATCGATATTGAGAGCCCATCCTAGATGACATGCCCACTACTTCCCAAGACAAGCAGAAGCAATGACATAAGCTGGCGAGAGAGCATCTACTCTCGGCAGTCCCTATGCTGAATCTGTCAGGAGGATTCTCAGCCTCCTCTCCTAAGAAGCAAAGGGACAAAAGAAAAAAAAAAAAGCCAGAGCACACCTGGCTCTCCCACTGTCTTCACAGGAATTCCAAATCCCACAGAGGTCGGTTTACTTCATCCTATTCTCTGATTACACCCTTATCCCAGTCTTGCTAGGGTGAATGGTCAGTGTCATTTTATCCCCTTCACTGGAAACTGGTTCAAAAACTTTAAGCCTGAGCCCATCCTCAGCTCACCTGGCCCATTTCTGAACTTACCTGAGCGCTGTAGCTGCTGTTGCATCATTGCCAGATGCAGAGGTGTCCCAGGACGAGGGTTTAGGAGAGGGTGACTAGTGGCAGGTAAAGGGTAAAAGGGTTGACCCAGGATTGGGCCAGATAGTCCCTGTAAATGAGTCAGGTCCATCCCAGGAGGAAGCACACCTATTGGGCAGAAAGAAGAAACTGGTGAGAAATAATCTACCTGGAAATTTTCAAGCCTGACTATACAGTTTTGCTAATCAGAAAGTTTATTAAGAATGAAGAATCCTCAATGCTAGGTTCCTAATCTTTTAATCGACTAAGGGATAGATCAGATTGGACCCACTGGTTAAAATGGAAAAAACCTAGTAACATCTTTTTAGGGATGAAAACCATCAGTTCTAGCAACTGTCATCATGCCAGGTCAGAAACTCACCAGCTTGGAGCAAACTTGGAAGATGCTGTGGATGTACTCCCTGGGCCAGCATCCTTTGGACCAACCCTGGGTGAAGCTGGTGAGCAGGCCGAACGATGGGGACAAGGGGGACTTGGTGCACAGGGCGGAGAAAAGGTGTTCCTGGAACTGGGGATGCCAAGGTGGGTGTTTTTCTCCCAGTTGCTTTAGGTCGGTAATCTTGTTCTTTGGTGTAACGACTGGTCTGTGATAGTGGGGTGGAACATGAAAACCGCTGTAGGGTTGATAGTTTGGGATTTGTAGTGGGAGAAGAGTCTCGATCAGCAGTGGGCACAGAGCTGGATGACAGGAGGTTCTCTGTAAGGATCCAGAAAGAGAATATTTTGGTATTGGCAAACTTTCCTCAAATACATTGTCCTCCCAATGATCCAGTAACTCATTTCTTAGAAAGCTCACAATCCTTATTTGATCCCCTCAACAGATTTAGAGGATTGCATCGTAGGGACCATCGTTTGGCCTTATGAACAGGCCTAGTCAAGGTCATGGGTAGTTAAGGACAGACCTGGGAGTAGACCCGAAGTTTTCCAGTCTTCCAACACCTTGCCGCAAGAGTTTATTTTTGCTACACTCTAAAAAACCAAAGACTATTAAGTTGTAAATGAGGTAACTTTTAAGAAGCCCACATCTTTGTTCTTATAACCTTCCCAATCCAGGAATAGCTATGGGCAAGCAAGCCTGGCATATCAGGTCTGGTGGTCTAACTCAGTTGGGCACCCTGGTCTGCCCATATGCCTGTGGTCTGCATCTGTGTGGGAGCTAGTCCTATCCTAGTCAGCTGCTTGGGATTAACATGCTTTTTAGTCTAAGGGGAAAATCAAGTGAGTAAAATTATGCAAATCCATCACAACAGAAAGCTTAAAGAGTAATTATAGTCTGGTGAAGGAATCTGAACTGCCTTTTAGTAGGACCAACAGGATTTCTTTTTTCTTTTTTTCTCAGAAGCTTTCTCACAGGCAAAAAGCTCTCAGACCAATACTCTAGATCTATGTAAACCTCCCTCATTAGAATCTGTTTCACTATGTCCTTAAAATCCCAACTGTGCAACCCCTAAAAACCTCTTACATTTTCTACATATTTATAAAAGGCTCTCACACACCTCCTATATGCTTCACCCACTGCAGATTTTATTAGATGATTAGTCTCCACAGACTGGAGAGAACCTTTCAGAAATAAACCTGGTTGAACTTTTATTAATTTGCCAAATAAATGTACTAATAATTCAAGCCAAAATAAGGATCCTAAACTAATGCTTGTTCTTCCTAATACCAGCACTCATGCCTGCCACGGTTAGATTGGTCAGAATTTCAAGTGGCTTAAGTAACTGTGAGCTGGTCCAACCCTTCTCACTGTTAAGACACAGAACTGTGGTCCAAAGCAACCAGGGGTCTTGCCCAGGGCTTTGCAGGCTGATGCTCTGTCACATACTTTATTGGGCAGTACATCCTCAACAGCTCTGCAGTACCTTCACTGGGCTTCTGAGTGTCCTCTTTACTGTCACCAAGAGCTGCTTTTCCAGATGCTGGCTCCTCCTTGCTTTTCTCTTTGCTCTCGTACATCTTACGAATCACTGAGGTAGGAGTGAAGGAAGGAGAAAGCTGCAGAGAAAAACAGTATTAACACATTCTTTAAATGCCTTTCCTAATCAACTGGCCAAACTACTGAAGCTGAAGAGTCCCCTTCTGGCTACATGTGGCAGAGGCCAACTCCAACGTTCTGGTCTCTAGCTGCTGGAAGAAAAGCAACAGGATGGGCCAAATAGGCGGTGGCCCAAGTGCACCATCCCATGCTCACAATTTCATCAAAACGTAGATTTAGCTCTAGCATAAAGGTAGTTGAAGCACAGAAGCTTCAATCTACCTGTCTGCGGTGATGGGGATCTGCCTATGGCAGCCTCTGCTTCAGGATTAGGCTGGGAAGGGGGAAAGAACATGGCCAGAAGTATACCCTGCAACAGCAGCCCTCCCAGCTAGGAAAGGACATTTCAGCGACAACCACAGAACCTAAATTTCTCTATACTCGTAGTGTTTCCCATCTTAACCTGGCTACCAGAAAATCCACAATTATGTTCTTAAAGGTCTCCTCAGCCACCAGTACTCACTATTTGGGGTCATTTGTTCCCACCTCTTTATTGCCTACTTTTACATTGATGATTTTATTATGCATGCAACTTTTCTCATTAAACAATCCCAAATCCTTGATGACAGGAGACAGGGCATGAATTATGAACAGAAAAGCTCTTAGATCCTGCCTTCAGGGTGCTTAGTGCAAAGACCCACTTGAGGTCCTGAAGTACAGAGCAATAGTCTTTTCCCCTTATCAGCTTTGACTAGGTGATAAAGGTCTGTGGGGGGATGAAACCTAAAAAAGGTAAATAATGCTGGTACACGAGTCGGCTGTAAAACTTGACTTGTCACCACAAGTAAGCAAACCTCTCTATCCCAGCCTTAACTTGTATTGAGACCTGAATCTGAATTCGTGAACTCCCACCATGTTTCTCTGGACTTCCCATGCTCCAAGCCCAGTCACCTCACCTCCTATCCTTACCCCTGTCCCCCCCTGCTCCCCACTCCAATTCTTCATTTGTTTGAACATATCACACCACGCTGTATGCTCTGGCCCTTACTGGTCTATCTGCTGGAACACACTTTCCCCAAGGTAGGGGCTTCACTAGAACTTACAATCCTGAGTTAGACTGTATCCTGAGAGGGGAGGGCCTAATAAATAGGCAGGCATAAAAGTCTATTAAATCACTGACTCCTGTGGAAGGCACTCAAGGACATTTTGGGGTACACAGTGATCCAACATAGGCACAACCGAACAGGGAGAAGCCTAGGAGTCATTCACAAAGGCAAAGGTCACTGACCATGCTTGTGATGGAGGCGGCTGGGGCAGGGGCAGAGGAATTCCCTCCGTGCACAGGTGCTGGTGACTTGGTCACTCGCGGTTGCCTGTGAACAAACCAATTATCAGTGTGAGCCCCAAGCTGCTCAAACTCCAAGTTCTAAAACCACATAAAACTCAAGGCCAGCCTAGGAAGCATCCCATTTCCTTTCTTCAATTCAATTTCCCAAGCATTTAATAAGTGTCTAACATATGCAAAACCATGTGCTAAGTTCTGAGGAAAGACAAAAGCTTAATGATACATGGTCCCGGGCCTTGCAAGAACTCTCATCTAGGGGAGATACTTACTAACCTAGGGCAAACAAGGAATGTCAATATTAGGGTACCAACAAAGTACAATGGGAAAATGAGGGGTAGAAGGAATGAGAGGATACCCCTACGATGCAGGGACTTTGCAAAAGCTTCTCTTGGAAGGAGCTGCATTGAGTGTGCCAATGATAAACTACAGACGGAGAACAATGATTCAGGTAGAAGGAACAGGTACAGGGACTCGGGAAGGCCTTGGGAATGTAGGGTTATCCAGCGCTAGTGTGTAGTTTACTTGCTGACTATTCCAGTGAGGTAGGCTAGGGAGGGCCTTTATTCTGTAGGGCAGGCTGTGCTCCAGAAGGTAGGGAGCAACACTGAGTAGTACAGTGCCTGGCATAGAACTGAGGCTCTGTGAGACACTGATTCAAGTCAAATAGAGCACCAAGACTTTGAGCTATTTTAGGACCCAGTTACATGAAGCATTCCCCGCTACTCCTGGTCTACACACAGGGTTGGTCCCAGGCTTCCCTTATCAAGTTTAAAAGAGCAGACTTCCCTTCTCTCCCCAGACATCCTACTTATTCTCTCTTAACTTGGAAGAAAACAGGAAACAGTTGATGACATAAACAGGCTGAGAGAAGAATGAACTATGTGAGCTCACTGGCTAATCAAAGCTTCACTGCATTTCAGCCATGTCAGACCTTGTTCTGCAAAGGCCAAAGCTCCAAGTACAGTCAATGATTCTGGAAGTTCTCTGACTCATAAGCAGATGGGAATCCTAAACTCATGGCTTCTTTCCAGTCTGTACCAGGTAAGCCCCAGTGCTGCCACCCTGAGACTCTATGAGTATGATGACAAGGGGAGAGAGAGACAGTAGTACTCTGGGTGACTAAGAGGTAACCTCCAATCTGGTGGTTCTGCACGACCTATCATTTATTCCTTCTGATAAACATATTTAAGCACCTACTATGTGCTAGACACTGTTCTAGGTGCTGGGGATACAGCAGTAAACAAAACAAAAATCTCTGGCTTCATTACATTCTTGTGTTTGCAGGATAGAAGGGTTACTATGGGCAGGGAGACAGAAAAAAAAATATGCTAGAAGGTGATAGGTTCAATAAAAAAATAAAGCAAGGCAAGGAGAAACCATATCTGTTGGGGGACACAATTGTGTACACGGTATTCAGGGAAGGCCTGCCATTTGATCTAAAAATTGAAGGCTCCACTGACAGTGACTTGGATCTACCTGCTAGCTTCAAGTAAGTCACATTTTAAAAACCTAAGTTTCTGTATCTGTAAAATGCAGTTCTTTACCCCATCTACCTCACAGAGTTGTTGCCAAGAGCAAATTAAATTGTGGATATCAAAAGTGCTTTGAAGGTCAACAAATCGTTACATTGTAGACAGAAGTCCAGTGAAGGGGCTTGGCAGACCAGTCCTGAGCTCTCTGTTTAGGCTGAGGGCTATAGATCAGACCCATTTATGCAACGGAATGGGGTACTTACTGGTCCCAATGTTTTCTGAAAGTTTCAACATACAAAACCAGCTAAAGGAAGACACTGAGACAGCAATTTTAATAATCACATCAAAACAAATACGGCTTAAGTACCAAATACTATATGGGGCAGGAGTACAGTGTTCAAGGATGCATATTTTGGTGATAAAACTAAAAATACGAAGGTGGTGATTACTTTTAAAGACTGGACAATGGTCACTTCTGGAGAAAAGGGGTATTATCGGGATAAGGCACAAGGAGGGCTTCTGGGTAGCTAACGAGAGTTTACCTTACAATAAGCCATACATTTGCTTCATGCAGTTTTCTGCTTATTTTATTTTACAATAAAAAAGAACAATATTGCTACCCTTTCCTCCCCAACTTATGGTTCATTTCATTTCACTACTTGTTGAAACTAGTGGAGAGAATGGGAGGAGAGTGAAGTCAGTAATCATTTGTTAACAGTTCTGACCAACAAACCTGAATCAAGGCACAGTTTGATACTCAACAAGGAATCTGAGGGGGAGGAAGCTAGGTGTAGTTTTACTTTTCATCATTTCATAAGCATAACTGCAAATAAGTAGCTATGCTAGCTACATGTGTAAAAACGAATCTGCTAAATGAAAAATATAAATAAAATTATATAGGATGAAAAGCCTATGCCCCTGCACTAGAATTCAATCATACGATTTCCTCTACTGAACATTCAGGAGATGGAACTGTCACCATATATTGTATAATATATCAGTGTGTAAAACAGAAGTTATACTATGGATAACTAATTTGCAAATCTCCACAAGGGTAGGATTAATAATTTACCTGTTTCTGAATCCATCTCTGGTTCTGTCCACCTGTGGTTTGCCAAAACCAGGCTGGTAGAAGTTTGCTGCCTGCACTGCAAGGTCGTGTGGCAGGGCCAGTCCCTCCAAAGCTGCCTGTTGCAATTCTAGCTGGCTCATCTGCTGAACAGAAGTGGCAGAGGGGGGTCAGCAGAAGAATGACAGTCAGTGCACTTTCTACAAAGGTCTCTCTTTGCTCTTTTGGGAAAGGTATGTTTAAGCAGCAGCTGAGGGAAATTAAATACTGCAAACCTGACTAAACTATGCTGCCATCCACTGAACAGAATTTCAGCTATTTAAGTATGACATAATTTCACCAATTTTCTAGCCTTCACTGAGCTTGAGTTATAATTCAAAACCACTTCCAAGCATTGCAGCAATTTAATTCTCTATCCCACAAGCAACAATAAGGGTAAAAAGCAAGCAACAGATTAAGTTTGAGAAAGAGCTCAGCCAGACCTGGGCTGTGACAGGGCTCATGGGCTTGCGCATGCCTTGGAATGGATCTCCGAGAAGCTGCTGTGGTCCTGGTGTGAAACCTGTTGGGAAGGTTAAAGATTCAGTGCATGTCAAGATAGCACCTGTCCCTCCAAGAGGCATTATCACCAATGCATGCTGCTCCTCGCTGAACACCATCTCTTTCAGGAAGTACTGATTTCCTGGGCTGATGATGTCTCTCTTCTTCTGTGGACCTCAATCAGAGCACTTAATGACTCAAACTGCTGGTATCTATCTTCCCAGCTAAGCTGTCAGTTTTGTTTCTTTCAGAGCCGAGACCTCTATCTGGGAGAGAATAGCTTTTCTAGCCAGTGATTTGGCCCATTGCAACCACACCAGCTGATACCAAAGCAGAGGCCAGTGCTCTGAGGTTCATACTCTTTCCGTTATATCTCCCTAATTGTGGAAAGATTACAAAAACTTCCTCTCAAGGTATGACTGGCAGGGGCCAGAGCAGCCAGCAGCCTAAAGTGGTCGCAGGTGCAAGAACACTGAGATTGTGTACAACACTTTGCTAAGACAGCTTTCTGGAAGTGCTTCTTCCATTCATGTTCTGAATTAGCCACAAGACCTCCCAGTTGGTCGTGTACAACTTCACCAGGTTGGTAGAGAGCCACTACTCTGACTTCTCTATTAAGGAAAAACCTATGGAGCCAAATTAACTTTTCTAGATTGAATTCCCAAAATAAGGAAGATGACTAAAAAGCTGGATCCAATTTAGATCAACCTCAAGAGAAAAAGTACAAAACTTCACCATGAACCTATTTATCTAGAAGGGCAGCTGGATAATAAACTATCTTCCACATCTGTGTCCTTACCACCCCCTGAAAAAATCATAACAAATTAACACATTTCTTTTTAAACTCTTCAAGGATACCCATGAAAAAGACTTTGCCAGTTTTAAGGAAAAGGTATAACCTAGGGGAAGGGAAGGGGAAATGATAACAGATAGGCATCTACGCACAAAAGCATTTACCAATTGGTGATGGTATTCTGGGACGAAGGTAGTCTGCTGAGGCTGCTCTCGTCTGAAACACCTGTGACAAGGGAGGAGAGGGTGCTCTTTGGCCCAGTAAAGATGTCGTAGGCTCCAAGCTCCCCATAAGGCCACTCAGAAGATTGGAAGAAGCAGGTCTCTGAACAGGTGGACCCAGAAGTTCCTAAAGGCAGAAAAGTCAAATCCTTGTGAACAAACCTAGTTCTTCCTCCTAGTCAGAGGTTGCCAATGATGAATCTCCCTCCTGTTGCACTAAAGGACTTGGCACATGTACATTCAACAAATTGCTCTGAATGTTCAGCTACCAACATTTCCTTTAAGTTAGTGCTACAAATATAAGTTAGATACTTTAAATTTCCATAGAAATTGCAAACCTGCAAACTGGAAACCAAGCGCTTACTTCATCATCTTTTTTAGCCACCTACCCACCCCACATTGAGATTAACAAGCGACACAGAACTATGTCAGGCAGCAACATCATATCCTTCGTTGCTGGGCAACATGGATCATTCTCTAAGGCCCAAAGGTGGACCACCACACAAAACCAGTTCGGAGGACTACTGTTCAGGACTCCAAGGCCTCGGTATAAGATTGTGAAGTACCTGCAAGATGTTCTTAGGGACAGGCTGGCTTGGAATCTCAGCAGGGGACATCAAATGGCTTTCAAGCGTTCGCTAAAAAAATCAAAGGAAAACTGGTTTTAACCTTCTTACTTACTAAACTTATTAATTGGGGACCACCACAAGAAAACATAAAAACTCCCCAGGGAGTTGGCACTTAACAGCAGAATGATGTCCATATCACAGAAAAGTCAGATCAACTTGTCCCACTCTCTCATCACACAGGTCCCAAAGATCTCGGAACAGAAAGAATTTTCACATGTACGTGCAAAGTCCACTCAGAGACCCTCAGACAAGGTCTTTTCTGTGGTAACCCTAAGTCCATTTTACTATTTCTAACACTGTGACCAAAAGAAGGGGAAAAGAAAATGGTGAAACAGGGGAACACTTATTTACTGAGAAGGCACAAGTAGGAAATTTTGATAATCTATAGATTTTAATTTGAGGCAACCTTTGCTACCCATTGTCTTTAACAAGATTTATAGACCATAGATGGTACGAAAAACCTAGTAATAACATGTGAGTTTGGCCAAAATTGTTATATTTCAGAGTTTCATATTTCAGGAAATTTAAACTTTATTATTTTTTAACAAGCTACTCCAAATGGGTCTCATATACAGGGCAAAATTCATATCCTCCACTTTTAGCTCTTTTAATGCAGCAGCAGTTATATTTTGCATCGAACTTGTATTACCTCTGGTGCTTCAGGACATCCTTGTGTCCATTTAGCTCTGCCTGAAGTGCTTTCTCTGTCAGTTTCCCTTCCACAAGCTGGAACTGCCAAGGTCCACAGCAATGTCCTCGGGAGTGACAAATAGCCCAAAGATATCCAAGTGTTTCATTGCTGGTTTTGGAATTGGAACTGACCGTAAATGATCTTAATAAGATCTCCTCAAGAGTCATTTAATTCCGTTTAACAAAAACAAATAGGCGGGCTTTCTTGGTGGCGCAGTGGTTAAGAATCCGCCTGCCAAGGCAGGGGACACAGGTTCGAGCCCTGCTCTGGGAAGATCCCACATGCCGTGGAGCAGGCCTGTGTGCCACAACTACTGAGCCTGCGTGCCACAACTACTGAAGCCTGTGCGCCTACAGCCTGTGCTCCACAACAAGAGAAGCCACCGCAATGAGAAGCCCGTGCACCGCAACGGAAAGTAGCCCCCGCTCGCCGCAACTAGAGAAAGCCCGCACCCAGCAACGAAGACCCAACACAGCCAAAAGTAAATAAATAAAATAAATAAATTTATTTAAAAAAACCCAAAAAAAACAAATAGGCAACTTTATACTACATGGCTTACTATATTTGGAAGATAGTGTCTACAATTTAATTTGAAATAGAGTTTAGACTGAACCAACGTGTCCTATTTTGGGGATAAACAATATGATTGAACCAAAACAGAGGCAATCAGAAATAGTATACATAACACAGTCACAGTAACTAAAAGCTTGGAAGAACTCCATGACTTAAACAACAATATGCAAATCAAGTAATATTTTGGGATAATGCCCGGTACACTTATTACATTATTTTCTTGTTGCTTTCTTTTCTAGGTTGAGTTTGTGTTACTCTTTGCCTAGCACCTTAAATTATATCATCCATTCCTTTATGCGTGTGTTTGAGGCTCATTCCCTCAGCTGAAGCCAGATATATTTCAGAGCACTGAAACCCCAACATCATACCAGTTATCCTCACAACTCCGGGTCAACTGTGTTAATATCAAACCCTAGAATCATATCTGAAAGAAGATGTTCAAAAGCATCAGGTAAACTGTTGAATTCCCCTGCTCCCATTTCTTTACTTACAATAAAAGTGGCTATTTACAAGATTTGATCCCTACCACTGTAGTCAGCACGTAATCACCATGACATAAAGGTACTGGGTTGACCAAGAAGTTTGTTTGGGTTTTTCCGTTAAATCACAGAAAACCCCAAATGGACTTTTTGGCCAACCCAATAACAAGAAAGCAGAACAGGATAGTTTGCAGTCCTGTAATCTGGTCCTCATTTGAAAGCATTTATATCTAGTAATTCTTTGCATGGAAATTATCTAAAGCAGCTTACAAGGAACATTCCCCTATTACTGGCATGGTGTGGTCAGATACACAGAAATAAGTCTATCTTATACCTATCTGAGATGCCTCCTTTCAGAGGCAGAGAGTCAGGTAGGTAGGCCAGGAACAATGGCGTCTGTTAGGATCTAGCACTAACAGCTGGTCAGAAAAGAAACATCAAAAATCAGCTGCCCTCCACTGGTACAAGGCACAGTGAAACAGCTACTTCTCCCATGGTTAACCTATAGCTCTCAGACAAGAAGGTGTCAGGAAAAACAAGAGGCAAAACTCAGTTTGGTAAATTTGCTATAACATAGCAACTAGAGTAAGTCTATGTTTTTATTTATTATTCAGATTTACCATTTCCCTTTCACTTTGTATCATCAAGGGTTAGCAACAGTAACACATAGACCATGGCTGAGAGGCGCCCTCTAAATGTGTTATGACAAAGACCAGTATGTGCTACACACCTGCATTTACTGACATGCAGTCACCTTGTAACCCAACTTCATGTCTAAAGGTGTTTTATAAGTTTGGAGTCACAGCTTTTTTTTATTAGTAAATTAACAGAATGCAACTGTCTTGAAAAATTCATCTTAGATACTTTACAAATGATATGTATACCTGTCAACTGCCTAATCAAGAAAGCAAGTAATCTCAGGTATCTGGGAGTAATTAGAAGTTGTGAAAAGATTTTACTCTAAAAATATGGTAAGTTACTTTAACTTAAGTAGCTGAATAAACTGAAAACCTTCTCTGGAGCTCATTCCAAAAGGTATGTTTACACCTTTTTTTTTTCAGCAGTGAGTTAAGATAAGCAAGTTATGTCTGAATCTTTCAATCGCTGTACTGTCATGCACAGTAACTACAGATTAACCACAAGCCTGCTTTTTCAAGTAACAGACAGTATAGCAATAATTAAAAAACACACAAAAGTAGCAAGGACCAACTGACTACTAAAGAATTTCCAACTTACTCGGAATACCTTTTTTAAAAGCCATTTATTGGGTGGGAAGTGGAATAGAAAGAGGGAAAAGGAGAAAAGGTTGGGGTTTGTGCCAAATACTTACGCTGACTTTGGGCTGAGAAGGCAAAGTCCCACTTGCCTTCATGGTGCTCACTAGCTTGTTGAATGCAGTCATATCTCCATCTTTTCTGAGCTGTCGATTGCTGGTCACAGTACTCAGGGTCTCCTCTAAATGCTCTGCCATAAAGGGAGTTGAATTCTTCACCTGCTGGTCCACCTTCAAGCCCTTGAGCCCTGCTTCTACCTCTTCCACTGAAAGCACAACCCCTGAATGTGCTGAAAGGTTGAAAAAAGTCCAGGTTAAGCGAAGCAAAGGAATATGTGGTAGGAATTCTCTTTGTATACCATGATGGTTAAGGTGAAAATAATTTATTTCACAGTTGAATTGAGGTGGTCAGAAAAGGCTGACACCAAAAACAGACAAACTGAAGGCACTGAGATCCTGCAGGAGGACTTCTTATAATGAGTCTTTTGGAGACTTATTACCAGGGACAGGAATCCCAGATGGCCCAACATGAGAAAGAGTGCTACCTGCACTATGATTAATATATCACGAAGGTTGTATGTTGAGGGCTTAATAACCTAAGCAAGAACATGGCAGACTGGGGCAGAGGTGTGAGGAGCTGCCAAGTTATGCTCGGGAGGACTACAACATTCACGGGAGTGTTATACTCAGGCTCCAGGTAAGGAGGACTTAGAAGAAAAGTTCTTACCATGGAGCTTGTGACCCAGTGACTACCAGATTCTCAAAGAGGTGGTACTGTTTGATAAAAAGTTTTTTTGAAGAACATTAAACAAAACCCACCATTATCTGACTTTTGATGAGATAGCAGTCTGTTAGAACCAATTCTGCCATTAAGACAGAGCATCCAAATGTTTCAAATATCTAAAGCAGACTCTAATAAAAACTTACAGCTCTCTTTAAGCTTTTCTTTATTTGCAGAAAGGCTGGAAAGGAGAGGTTTTAAATCCACTTTGGCTTTCTGTAGCATTTCTAGAATATCCACTTTATTTTCAGCATGGTCTTCTAATGGTATAGGAGCAAAATAATTCCCCGAGTTCTGTCCAGGAGAGAGGATGGCTTGTTCCAGACCTAGTATTGCAAGTAAATATATTCATAATTAATTGGTCCCAATAAAGCACAGAAACATATCTTCAACAGTATTAAAAGGACACCAATTGAAGGGTTTTTTCAGTATCCAGAAACCCTTTAATGGACCCCTGACTAATGAAGACAAAATGAACCATATCAGGGAAAGCTCAGTCTACATTAAGACCAGAACCTGAAGCAATTTTACCTGCAAGTCTCTCCAGCTCTTCATGTGGTGTTGACCCAAGACTGCTGGATCGGCTTCCTGATCGGCTCGGGTTAGAGAACCACCTACTAAATCGACTGGCAGAGACTGACCCTTCTCCCAAAACATCTTCTATCATCTAAAGGGAAAGATAAAAGAAGCTAAGATAATAGTTTCTAGGTGAAAAGGACAAGAAGGTTCAAATTTTAAGAAAGGGTCACTTACTTTGAAACTTCCTTTGATGCTGCTGACCTGAAGGCAAACACCCTCAGAACTTAGGATTCTGATCATCTTTAACTTTTCTTCCCCTCCTGGATCATTTCTGAGTAACCCAAACTTGGGCATAACCAACCATGTATTCTCTAAGCATATAAAGCAAAACATCTGTGCTACAGAAAGTGTTCTGGTTTTCTATTTTTGCCTCATTAGAAAATCCATCAATGTTCTAAGAGGGTATAGTTTTGAAATCAAAATCAGCACCAGAGTAAAGCATTCCATTGCCAAGCTGATGAGTGACCTTCAACTAAGCATCAGGTATGGAGAGCTGATGAAAGAAAACCCTTGCTTCAGACTTCAGCAACCTCAAGGTTGTAATAAACATCATGAAATCCAATGCTGACAATTTCAGAACCCAAAAGCTAAAAAGTAGAGCTCATAAAGATCATATTTCCAAGTCATATTTCCTAATCAAAGTCCAAGTCAGAATGTGAAAGATGAACTTTTAATTGATCTCTAATATCTGTTTGAACTTAATGGAAAGTTTTCAGGTGTTTGTTTTCTTTTAGATCTGACCTCCATAGTTTTTGGTTTAATAATAAGAGCAATTAAATGATGCACTATGATCAGAAGTAATTTCTTCAACGCTGTTTCATAACAGCAATTTCTATTACCAATCCTTCTTAAAAACTAAATTTAAGCATTGAAAATGAAATTTTCAGTTGTACCCTATTATAAATCTAATTAAATATCCAAAATGACCTTTATGCAGTTCTCTTATCAATATTTAGAAAAAACAAGATAAAGCAAATATCAATCCCAAAATGAGGCACATCCTTGACAATAAGGCATAAACAGAAAACAGGTTTTTCTCAAGACTGGTACACAGATGACAGAGTTAGGGACTTTGTTTTATCTGAAGTCTAAAACCCCCAGTTTCTAGTCAAAGTTCAGCAGTGGAAGGTTAGATTTATTCTTTTATTCTTATCTGGAAGAATTTTCTCATAACACATGCCCAATCTAAGCCACAAATAATTCTCTTGAACACAAGACCGAGACATTGATTACTTGGGGTACTTCTATTTTCTTAGGTATTATTCAACAGTTTCAATCACATTCCACTTGTAGACTCTCATACCTTAAATAATGCTGACTTTTTCTTTTTTCTTTTTTTTAGGGCAAAGACCAATTTTTTTTATTGGATTTGGCTTTGACAAGTACTGGCAAACCCTGCAGACATGAATACAAAATGATTGTAAACAAACAGGCTGTGCCAGCAAATGCTGACTTTCAAGTCCACTAATTTGCAATCATTAAATTATAGGAGAAGCATTATAGTGATGTTTCACTGTGAAAAATTGGGAATTGTACCCAAAACCCAACCACCTTGGTGATAAACAGGAATTTTTAAAAGTAAAAGCTACAGCTGTTTAAAATATTTTAATTTTGAAAAGAGTTTGAAATTTTAAAAATAGTAAAAATAGCTTTGCACTTTGTTTTTATTTCCTCTGATCATATTGTATAGGAAAAAAGCCAGAAGATACACAGGAGGAACATGAAAAAGTAAAGGAAGTGAATATAAGGTATCTGGACATTTTCTAAAGATTTGACAGTAAGTGTTAAGAAAGTCATTTCCATATTTTGATCAGTGACCAACTTTGTTTGTTAGAGAAGCTAAGTTTTATTATAGCTAAAACATAAGTAGAGACAGTCGCTTTTACACACCACTTACTATAAATGCCAATTTCAAGAAGCTAGAGCATTTTGAACCCAAAAAGAATCTTGAGTTTATCTAGTCAGTCATTTTTTACCAGAGCCAGCAGGGATACTCTAATACCAGTCCCTCCCTCCCTCCCCTTATGCACATTGGTACTCAGCTGACTGCCGCTACATCCCACAGCCTAAGCTAGTCAAGAGGAGGAGACTGTGAACTGCAGTCTGGTATGTTTCAGCTGCTCTTTCTAGACTACATTTTTAATAGCATTTTTAAGGTAACCTATATGACTGTTAGTTTGGTCCGTTAAGGGTCATTTAGACTAGTCATATCCTAGGATTCATATTATTCTGATACAGATATTGTGAAATATTTTTGCTCTTTGACAATTACTAAGTTTTACTAATCAATGCTTTTCTTTCATTACTTTCCACTTTTATGGAAATTTCCATATTTTTGTATTTGTTTCACTCTAGCTTGATTTTTCTTTGGATTTATAATGAATGCATTTAAGGCTACACACTTTCACCTTAGCACACTTTTGATTATTTCACCAAGGTTTTTCTATGTCATGCTCCTGTTCATCACTCTACATAGTTTAGGATTTGTTTTGATTTCGTTTTTCTTCATTCAAAATACTTCTATGGGGCTTCCCTGGTGGCGCAGTGGTTGGGGGTCCACCTGCCAATGCACGGGATGTGGGTTCGTGCCCCGGTTCGGGAGGATCCCACATGCCGCGGAGCGGCTGAGCCTGTGCTCCGCAACGGGAGAGGCCACAGCGGTGAGAGGCCCACGTACCGCAAAAAAAACAAAAACAAAATACTTCTATGTACCTGTTATGTATCAGGTACTGTAGTAAGAGCTGCATATCTAAAATCAGCTTATTTTTAATTACATAACTGAAATTATTTGCACATGTGATCTAAATTTTCATTTTGTACAGATTTTCATGGCTGTCAACTTCTGATGTATTGCAATGCCAGTAAATATAGCTTAAAAATATAGGTGTAATTCTGTTTATGCCAATTAATACCCAACATCTGTGGGTCCTGCTAAGTGCCAGGTACTATACCTCAAACAGTTTATATTATTTGTCAGTTGATATTCAAATCTTATATAGCCCTTCTTATTTTTCCCAATTGACTGGTCATTTTCTGAGCATTATAATAGAGTCCAGCTGGTTATACAGCACAACCAGAGCATCTCTTTTTACTGATCCCAGCTTTGCTTTTAAGTGAATCTATTATAGAATATACACCTTAATGAGTAGTACCCTCCATGAAAAGCATGGAGAGATTTCCTAGCCAGGTACCTTCTCAGAATTAACCAAGTTTTGATTGAGGGTGAGGGCCAAAGGATAAGATGGTGCTGAGTTCCTATTCCTCCCTTTTATGCTTTATAGGCAGTATAGTTGGGGGGAATTAGGAGTAAAGACTGTTAACTGAAACTACAAAAATTAGAATTCAGTTTCCACTACTAACTAGCTATGTGACTTTAGGCAAGTTATTTAAACCTCTCTGTGCCTGCCTTCCTCACCTGTAAAACAGAAACAGTAGTAATCTAACTTACAAGAGTTTTGTGGGGATTAAATGACTTATTGGATACAAAGCCTAAAACAATCAGCACTGTATGCATGTTACCTATTATTAAAAGTTTAGTTTTGAATTCTTCTTCTGCCTAGTTACACAGGTAAGTTTCACAGGTACTCACATTTGGAGCCAAGTACAGGCCTCTAAATTTTGACCTTTTGCTGTGAAAACTTTTTACAATAAGATTTCCATCTGTCTTCTAGGAGAATGCAAAAAAAAAAGTCACTAAACACAGCTGGTATAAAAATAAAAAATTACTGTCCCCTCAAAAGCTAAGAATTTGAGAGGATCACTCAGTTTTTTACATCAAATAAATTAAACTCATATCTGGATGCAACCCTTCCGCTCATAGTGAGCCAAAGGACTACTGGCCAGCTCACTGTAAGTGACGTATCTGGCTAGAGGACTTACAGTTAAAACTGTGCTAGAACTTAAGGAGCAAAACCACGCAGCTGCCAGTTGATCTGCAGCCGCCCTCCGCATATTCCTGAACAGCGCTATAGAAAAGTGTGGTCTTGGGCCAAGCTGGTCCACAATGAGGTAAGCTGAGAGTCGGAGTAAATGCTTAGCAACTTTTATAGCAACTGGGCATTGCTGTGATATTTGTACTTTAATACTAAGGTACTGGTCCTCAATGGATTGGAAATAAAACCTGGCCTTCACCATAGAGAATTTGAGAAGTACTGCCCTAGAACTCACCTGTGGCCTTGTACCTATCAGTGCTATGCAGTGTCTGCTCACCTATTCCAGGTGGCCATCTTTTAGGCTTTTGGGGGCAGGCAAATGACAAAGGCATGCCTCTCTGTCATGCCCAGCTTTGTCCACTCATGCAATGATCAAACAAGAAGCAGTTACAGTTAAGGAGTAGAGTAAGTTAAGTTAGAACCACTAGTTCTAAAGGACTGGTCAAACTTACTTGCTGTATTTCATGTCCTGTAAAGAACATCTGGGATGTACAGATGCTTTTGGTCAAATGGTTTTTAAAATTCTATTTCATCAGTCCTATGCACTCCTTCAGCAACCACAGAAAAATCTCAATTCTGGGGGCACAGGCCACAGTTTTATCTTTTCTCCAAAAATTTGATGAGGCATTACTAATCCCTAAATGGCCAAAGGGGACAGGAGCAAGGGCAGGTACCAAGTGAAGATTTGGGATGTCTTACTGTTTCTACTTTAAAAGTCGAGAAAGATTAGACCTCAACAGTTTAACAGCAACAGTGACAGTATCCCACATTCCTTTTCATGAAAGGTTTTCGGAACCATCACATCACACAGGTACCACCTAACCAGCCTTACCCAAGGAATGCAGATCAGTATGATACTGATCATCAGTAATAAAAATCCACCTCCACAATAAGGCTCTATAACAAACACTTAACAACTTAAAAATAAAAGCAGACAATGTTCTTAAACATCTGAAGAATTCTTAATCCAATGCTAACAACCTGGAAAAAGTTAACTGGTATAGAATTCTCACTTAGCCTCTCAAAACGAAGCAACAAAAATTCAAATAATATTTAAGAATAAAAGCCAAGAAACTCCCAATCATCTAGCAAAACAAAACTTTAAAAAGAGGTATCTTAAAGACTCAGGTCAAATTTAACCCTACAGTTGCTCCATCCATGTTGATAAGCATGCTGCTACACTCACCGAAGCCAAGCATGGCACCTTATCAAGGTTAAAGAACTCATTAAAGTCAAATTCTCCTGGGGACTGCTCGGGCAAGACGGCATCCCTTGGCACTTCCTGATCAGCAGCAGGCTCCTGTTCAAGGATGACCTCCACCTCATCCTCTTCGGCCACTCCTCCATTGCACTCGACCATGCCTGAAAGCAAAACCGGACAAAGACAGTCTGATCATGTAAACTGCTCCAGACATATTTTGTGGCCTCAGCATCATCACACATGCAGAAGAGCCACAGATGACTTTAAAAGCAGACTTCTTGTGCCAGTGCAGCACTTGCAATAGTAAAACAGTTCCCTTCCTATGGAAGCTAGAGGAGGAAAAAAGACTTAGTAACAAGTCAGAACACCAACATGATTTAGGAAGGATTATGATCCCTCCTCTGCCCATTCTTCAAGTTTTCTATAATGTAGTGGATTTTTTTTCTAATTTTTTTTTTAAAGGACAATTTTTGAGCCTCTCTTACTGCTTAAAAATGGAATGAAATTAAGTTGGCTCTGCTTTCACCCATGCATCTGCATCACCACTTTAAGTCAGGGTTCAGCAACCTAAGGTATTTATGTGAAACCTAGTCCAAGGGCAAATTTCATTTGCCTACTGATTGTAGTTCATCCTTCAAGGCAAAGCTCAAATGGCACCTCCACTACAAAGTCTGCACTGCCTACCCATTTTTACCCTACCAAAAAATTAATCACCACCTTCTCTATAATGTTTGTGTTATCTCTCAGAGTACTTATCACACTATATTATAGGAACAGTCTGGTGAGACTGAGCTTTCTGAGGCAGGAAAGCTGCTCTCATCAGCTTTGTCTTACTCTGCAGTGCCCGGTTCATTTAAAACTGAGTTATGTCTGGTTGTTAGCATGGGAAGATAAGGTCTAAGAGAAGCTACCAAGTTTCCATTGACGGAAGCTAACATCTTAGTTTTAGCCAGAGGATGGGCAAAAGGCAAAATCCTTCAGATAAAAACAGACTTTTTCCTTTTAAAATAAGTGCACTGAGATACTGGAAAATCAACTTATTAATTTGAAGAACAGAACTCCTAAAGCCCCTCCCTGCAAAAGCACCAATGTAAAAGCTGCCTATAGTTTCAAGATCACAGCAGACATGAAGTCCTCCTAGGAAAAAAAAAGTGCCAAAGCCTGGACCCATCCCTTCTCAAAAGGCCCCAACAGGACTGTAGTCTCATTATTCATCCAGGATATTCTAGACCAAGAGAGGCTAAATGCTATCATCTGCTTTCATTCCAATAACACTTCAAAAAGCTAGACAACAAGGCAGGGGACAACAACTGAAAGGTTAAGTGGCTTGCTTACCCAAGGTCTCAATACTAGCAGGTGGCAGAAACTTCAACCCTAGGTGGGCCAGCAGTGCTCTTCCATGCTGTGCTGTGTGTGTAAGGCAGCACTGCCCCTCCACAGAGGTGCCTGCCGCCTCAGAACCCTGGGCCTTCTGAGGGCCTAAGGCAACTGGCGAGACGGACGTTTGTGAGCCATGGACAAGGCAACGGGCAGCCTCTCCAGTGGGCCAGCACACACTTACTGCCAACCAGCAGAGGTAAACGATGTTCCTTAAAGACTGACATTTAACTATAACGACTACTTTGGTGGAGGTATTTTCCTCATTTTACAGACAAAGAAACCAAGCCCTAGAAAAGGTAAACAACTTAACAGCCTAATCAATGCCAAGTTTGTGTCCTTTTCCACTAGAGCAGTGCTTCTCGCTTCTAACTCATTTAACCCACCAGAACCTGTCTACCTACTTTAGGATGACAGCCAGAAGAGAGTCTGTACTTAGTTCATACTCTTACAAAAAAACTTTAGTATTTCTCCTATTCTTTTTTTTTTTTTCTCCTATTCTCTTTTATTTTGTGTTGAAATGAGAACATCTCTTAACAGAGATGCAAGCAGCAGAAGTGCCCCATGTGTAATTTTATGCCAGCTTGAGAGCAAACTGGACCTGACAACTGAGAGTGGGTAGGAACATGCATTAGCAGACAAACACAACTGGCCATTTATTATGATAGTCTCAAAAGCCAGGGACCCAGGAAAGATAACTAAGGGCAAGTGTTATTATCACATTTCAGAATGAACATATACTTTTCTTTTCTTTCTTTCTTTTTTTTTTTGGCTGCACTGCACGGCATGCAGGATCTTAGCTCCCCGACTAGTGATCGAACCCATGCCCCGTGGAGTCTTAACCACTGGACTGCCAGGAAGTCCAGAATGAACATATACTTTTCCTTAGAGAGAATACAAATTAAAATTTTCCATCAGTGGAGGGTTTTAACCATTTCCTCCTTCTACATAATTGTTTTTTGTTTATAAGTGAAATACATATTCAAATTGTTTCATTCATCACCATCTGTACAATACCTAGCACTGGGCCCTGTAGAGTAGGTGCTCAACACACACCTGTATTAAAATCATGCAGGCAAGGAACACATTTGTCTTGTCCATGGCTATACTCCCAGCACTATTACATGCCTGCAGAGAACTCTACATACCAAGTTCAATGGAAAGCTGGAACACAGACATAAATGGACTCAAAGGTACTCATCATCCCTCCCAGTCCTTTCGTTCTTGCAGCCAAGATGCAACTAGAATACCTGTTTATCTTAAACACAGTAGCTAGGGCAATTAACCAATGGGGTGAGAGAGCCCAGACCCCTGGATTCTATTGATACTTGAGGCACTGCCATTAAACCCACGGGACAGGGTCTTGGTTGTCACCTCTTTCCAGTCCTGTCTCTTTGCATCTGTAAGATGAGGAGGTGACACTACTGATATATTTTGCTACTTTTGGCTCCTCCCATGTTGATACAAGAATGGTTGAAATTCAGATTTCATCTCAGTTAAGAAAAAGATGGGCTTTTTCTCATCAGAAGCCTGATCTTTACCATGAGGTGAAAAGACCACACTTGCTGGTGCTGCTTTAGTCTGAGTGTGAGACAAAGGCATCTCTCAAAGGCAATTTAACAGCAAAGTCTCCCAGGTTACCCACCTGCCTCTTCCCTGCTTCCTCCCAAGACCACCAGCCTGGTCACTGCTCTGAACACGACTAGTGGGCCCCCACCCTTCACCAGGTACCCCTCGCACATTAGCTCTGGCTTCTTCAGTTTAGCAAGGAAGATACCTGAGAAAAGTGAGTTTGGGAGAAGCCAAGTGACAACACTATGAAGGCCTAACACCATGGTGAAGGAGGTGGGCTCTGAAGCACAGCATCTTATTCAACTCCGAACTTCCGTACTCACTTCTTCAGTGTCCACAGACAAGTCACATAAGCTGCCTGCATCTCCATTTGCTCATCTATAAGATGGGCGCAATAATATCTGCTTCACAGGGTTGTCAGAAGTAGGATTATATTGACAAAACGCTTACCACGTGTCCAGTACATACATGCTCAATAAATGAGACCCCTCATTATTTCTATCACATCCTCTTACCTCTGGGGAACCCTTTGGTGTACATAGTTCTCTTACTGGGTAATGGGAGACTTTTCTGTTTAGCACTGCAGGCAGGACAAATTGAGGAGACAGTAGTACAATCTACACACACTGAACTCACACTCAGGAAGAAGTTTCAAAATCAGACTTCAACATTAAAAACTTGCCACTTTTAACACTGGTGCCTATTCCTAAGTGTACAATTAAGCCAATTATAAGCACATCTCATTTCAGAACAGTGAGCTTTCCTCTGAAAGTTTCTGCTGACCTTCCTTCACAGAGGCTGTCCGTCGCCTTGTTCTTTTTCTCCCCTTATGGTCTTCTTCCAGTATCTTATCATCAAAGCCAGTCAGCTCAATGGTTTCAGACTGACTTGTGGGTCCAGCTGAGAACCATTCTGGTTCTTCTTCTGTGTAGGAATCATTTCTTCTACGCTCAAAGACACGCTTACTATCCACAAACTCCCTCTGGAAAAGTACATAATGCAAAATAAAAAATAGGATTCTAGTTACGGCATTTCTACCTCAATCAAGGACTGATGAATTAAATAATGCTCAGTAGTACAATGAAGATGCTATGCTATAGACCTGAAGCCCCTCCCCAACCCCCAGCTCTCTGTTCCTCCCTCCAGCTTAACAACGGGCTATGTTCACCCAGCATTTCAGGGTAACCCGGTATAAACGAAGTGAACACACGAGGTGCCAGAGGATCTAGAAGACAAACCCTGAAACGCTTGTCCTTGTAGTCCCTCTCTCGGTCTCTGTCTCTCAAGTCTCGCAGGTCCTTATCGCTAAGACGGTGATCCTTCTCAAAGGTCCGAGCAGAGATTATCCTCCCACTGCCAATCCTTCGTCCACCAAGCAGGCGGAGCCCATCACTGTCTTTCTCCAATGGGCTTCCTGAGCGCCGGGAGCTAACAGCAGCTGTCACGTGGCAGCCCCCTCCAAAGCTTCGTCTCTGTGGGCTGAGAACAACATCTAAGTCATCTTCTTTCACACGCTCTCGAGGATCTGGAAAGATGCCGGAAAGAGAAAGTTAAGCAAACCAGCAAGGGCATTCTTCCTCTCTAGGTGGTCTGTCCATGACTGGTGGCCATGGGGGTACTGGAAAAGAGTCACCACTAAAACAGCTAGAGAGCTCACATATTTAACGAAGATGAGCAAACCTTCATCTCTTTGGAGGAATAAATATACTTTATAATCAATAATTTTCCATGATTAATCTCCATAATCCCTTTGTTTTGACTAACCGCCCCCCCCGCCTTTTTTTTTAAATTTGCTGCGCAGCGCAGCATGCAGGATCTTAGTTCCCTGACCAGGGATCGAACCCTCGCCCCCTCCAGTGGAAATACGAAGTGTTAATCACTGGACCGCCAGGGAAGTCCCTTGACTAAATTCTTATCTATGTAATTATTAGCAAATGTTTTGTCAATTAATAAACTACAGTAGGTGTCAGTATTTGAAACAGTAACCACTTAAAAAGAAAGTATTGAACAGCTGAATATCCACATGCAAAAAGAAAAGACTTAAATTCATACCTACCACCATATACAAAAATTAACTCAAAATGGATCATAGATCTAAATGTAACCCCTAAAGCTATAAAACTTCTAGAAGAAAATATGGAGGAAATCTGTGACACTGGGTTAGCACAGTTTTCTTAGGCATGACACCAGGAGCACAATCTATCTTAAAAAATGATAAACTGGGGCTTCCCTGGTGGCGCAATGGTTGAGAGTCCGCCTGCCTATGCAGGGGACATGGGTTCGTGCCCTGGTCCGGGAAGATCCCACATGCCGCGGAGCGGCTGGGCCCGTGAGCCATGGCTGCTGAGCCTGCACGTCCAGAGCCTGTGCTCCGCAACAGGAAAGGCCACAAGAGTGAGAGGCCCGTGTACCGCAAAAAAAAAAAAAAAAAAAAAAAAAAAAAAAGATAAACTGGACTTGATTAAAATCTAAAACTTTTGCATTTTGTAAGTTACTGTTCAGAGAATACAAAAACAAGCCACAGATTGGGAGAACATATTTCAAAGAATATATCTGAGGGAATTTCCGTGGTTAGGGCTCTGAGCTCTCACTGCCGAGGGTGCCGGTTTGAACCCTGGTTGGGGAACTAAGATCCTGCAAGCCACAAGGCGTGGCCAAGAAAAGAAAAGAATATATCTCATAAAGGACCTGTATCCGATACATATAACAACTCTTAAAAACTAAAAAGGACAACTGGTTTGAAGAGCCACTTCACCAAAGATGATATATGGATGGCAAATAAGTATATGAAAAGATACTCAACATTAATCATTAGGGAAATGTAAATCAAACAGTAATGTGATACATGCCTATTAGACTGGCTAAAATCAAAAAGACTGACCGTTCCAAGTGCTGATGAGGATGTGAAGCAAGTAGAACTTTCACACACTGCTGGTGGAAATGTAAAATGGGATAACCACTTTGCAAAACAGCTTGGCAGTTTCTCAAAACATTAAAGATACATCTACTATAGAACCCAGCCATCCGACTCTTAGATATTCAGCCGAGAAAAGAAAGCATGTCTATAGAGAGACTTGTACGTGAATGTTCAGAGTAGTTTTGGTTAATAGTCAGAAACTTGAAACAACCCAAATGTCTATCAACAGATAAATTGATAAACTATGGCAAATTCACACAGTGGAATACTACTAGGCAATAAAAAGGAACGAACTTTTATATACCCCAAAACATGAATGCATCTTAAAACAATTATTTTGAGTGGAAGAAGCTACCCAAAGAATACGTACTGTATAATTCCATTTATGTTAAACTTTAGGAAATGTAAACTAATCTATAGTGACAGAAAGCCGACCAGTGCTTGCCTGTGGGGCGGGGGTGGAGTGTAAGAAGGGACACATGGGGTGCTATTAAGGGACCTTTTAGCTGTCATGGAAATGCTTATTACTTTGATTGTGGTAATGGTTTCACATTGTATTCACATGTCAAAACATCAAATGGTACACTTTATGTGCCATTTATGTACCAGTCTATCGAATGCCAATTTTACCTCAATAAAGATGTAAGAAAAACATGTCACCACACACAAAAATTCTTCCTAGGAAAATCAGAAAACTAAAGATAAGTCCAAGTGAGGAAAACCTCCTTTAATCCTCTCACTAGAAACATTTCCTAAAATGTTTTGGTATGCACTTTTCCAGACTTTCCATGCACTGTCTGTTTTCGTCCAAAAATAAGACACAAAATAGACAGTTTTGCATAACTTGGTGAACATGTCTCCAACATGTTTTTACAGCTGAACACTCCTATATATGGATATACCAAAGTTTACTCAACTTCATTTCTACTGCTGGACATTTAGGTTGCTTCTAAGTTTTCATCTGTGTAGAAGGGTCTTACAGCTCAAGCTACAGTCATCACCCCATCTTCTTTGTTCAGTTCCAAGTTGGTTTTATGATGCGTGTTCCTCTCATCTCAAAAAGAGTTCCCTCTTGCAACTAGTTCCTTGACTAGCTTTTATATTGCCCGCTATCCATTTCACTTTTCTAGTTTAATGGGGGAAAGGTATGGAAGATCAAACTTTACTCCAGTCGCAAACCACATCGAAACCCAGTATTCAGATCATACTCTATTGTGAATTAAGAACTGCCAGAACTAACTTATACCTGAGGAAAAGTCTCACCTGAGACTGGGCATAACCAGCTCTCCAGCTCAGCTTTAGGGTCCCCACATCTAACTCAGCTATCCACTTCAATGAAAGACCTGGTACTTTTAATTCAAAAGCACATAGCCTAATACAGTCTACTCACCACTGCTACATAGGAAGGCTATGATTTTACTCTGCTAATCAGAAATGAACTTTAAAAAAATAAAATAAAATTCAAAAAAAAGAAATAAACTGTTAAGTCAGTTTCCTGATAATGATACTTTCTCCCAATGCATAAAACTCTCACAGCTAAGAATGAAGCCAGCAGCAAAGAGCACTGTCTCCAAAACTGCTGCCCCCACTTCTCAGAGACTGTGCTCACCTACTATCCTGCGCACCAGGGAAGGCCGATCTGTATCTAACTCTTTCTTCAGACTTTCCATTGGTGAACTCCGTCCTGAAGCTGGGTAGAGGGAGGCATGCCACTTCTCAGGATCCCAGACACCATCACTGCAAGTCAAAGGGCACCAACAGTTAGAACTTGCACCATGAATAACACACGTAGTCTAATTTCTACTACTTCAGGTGACAGGTTATGGAAACCCCTTTCCAATATAAAACTTTATGGTTGCCATCAGAATGGTTCTCTCTTTTAAGATGAAAATAAAAACAACTAATAAATTCAGCAATACATTGTTGTTGTTCACATAATAGCAATAGTCACTTGAAAAGCAGTGGTTTGTGCATAAATGAAACATCCAGACCACAAACCTTGGGGTGCATATGGATTATAGTATCTATGCCTGTCCTATACAAAGAAATGCTCCATAAATATTGATTACTCAGTTTACTGAAGATTAGTAAAGGGAGGAAAAAGCCCCTTAATCCTCTTATTGGAAGCAGCTCCTGGAAGGCTTAGTGTATATTTTCCAGAATTTCTATGTACAGTCTCAGTTTTTCCCACAAGTAGGACAGACAGCTATTTAAGAGCCTAAAGTGTGTAGTCTGGGTTTGACTTCGTTACTCCCACACTAATGATGGGGTGGCAGGTGGTACAGTGTGCAGAGGAGAAGCTTTGGAGCCCAACGATCTGGTACCTAACTCTAGCTCTGCTAGGATGAGAAACTCTTTCCTCCATCTCTCTTATTTTCATTATTATTATTAGGCACAATGTCTCCACTTCAGAATCAAAGGGAATATGTGCCCATGATAACTATTTTACGCCAAGAAGAAACAGCTGTAACAAGAAAATTCAATTTGAGGCATAAAAAACCTTTACAGCTTTAATGAAGAAAAAACTAAACAAAAACAAAGAAAACCCCCAGCTAATCTGAGACTTAGCAAAAACTCCTAACCAATTAGAATAGCCATTATTCAAGTATCACCCTCACCAGGGGAAAGTGGTGAGGAGTCCAGATTTAGCAACCTTCTGAACTGTCCATGTACAAAATTAAAAAAAGCATGTGCGGGCTTCCCTGGTGGCGCAGTGGCTGGGGGTCCACCTGCCGATGCAGGGGATGCGGGTTCCTGCCCTGGTCCGGGAGGATCCTACATGCCACGGAGCAGCTGGGCCCATGGGCCGTGGCCGCTGGGCCTGCGTGCCCGGAGTCTGTGCTCCACGGCGGGAGGGGCCACGGCAGTGAGAGGTCCGCGTACCACAAAAAAAGAAAAAAAAAAAGCGTGTGCTAGTCTATCAAAAAATTAAACACTATATATATTTTTAAAAATGTGGGCCAATATGAACCATCTACCTTGATATTTAAGAAGTGACCTTAGGGCTTCCCTGGTGGCGCAGTGGTTGAGAGTCCGCCTGCCGATGCAGGGGACACGGGTTCATGCCCTGGTCCGGGAAGATCCCACATGCCGCGGAACGGCTGGGCCTGTGAGCCATGGCCGCTGGGCCTGCACGTCCAGAGCCTGTGCTCCGCGACGGGAGAGGCCATGACAGTGAGAGGCCCGCGTACCGGGAAAAAAAAAAAAAAAAGTGACCTTAACGTCTTAAGATAACCATAAGAAGTGCAATGTAGGGTTATTCTAAGAGACTTTCAGACCATTTTTAGCTATAGCCTTCTCAAACCAAAGCTTTCTACCTTATGAAGGAGCCCAAGATGCAAAAGGGCTAATGTGGGGACTTCCTTGGCAGTCCAGTGGTTAAGACTCTGTGCTTCCACTGCAGGGGGCTCAGGTTCCATCCATGGTCAGGGAACTAAGATGCCGCATGCCGTACAGTGCAGCGAAAACAAAACAAAACAAACCACCCCAAAAAATCTGAATGGCTCTCTTGTTTGGGGGTGAGGGGTGGGGAACTGATAGAAGGCCCAGAGTCCTCCTGATCGTCCTGCCCCAGGCAGGCCCTGGAAGGACCCTCAAAGCACAGTGCAAAAAACCACTGGTAGAGAGAAAAGACTCTGGTCAGGACTCCTGTGTTCAAGTCTTAATTCTGCTTTTTGACAAGGTGCCTTTGACCAATGTGTCATTTTCTAGTTTTAGTTTCATCACCAGTTAGTTGAAAGAGAATTGGTTTAGTTGTCCTTAGAGTTCCTTGCAGCTTAAATCTCTGAATTTCAGCTAATTAATAACAAAGCCGATGAAGACAGTGCAGTGAGATGCTATTTAGTCATGTTCATAGCTTACGTGCAATTTATTTGTGTGGAAGCCCAATGTCATTACCCCTGAAATCTCCCCACTCGTAATTCCAGCAAAACAATACAACTCCATTTATTAAGTTTGGTGTAACAAGAAGTTGACCCCCACAGATACCTGTCATATTTCTCAGAGAGGCACGAAGGCCTTTGTTTGGAATGAGGGCGTTCTTTAATATCCAAGAGCTCCTCCTAGAAAGAGAAATCATATGGTGATTTTGAACAATATTTCTTGGGCCACATATTTTCAACTTATTTTTGTTATCAGTAACTGACTGTCTACCTTAAGCAGTTCATACAGTTCTTATTTATTTACACCCTGACTTATTCCAGAAAGAACCAGAGTCAGCTCAAGGTTCTCAGCAGAAGCTCAAGCAGAATTGGCAAATAACGTAAGTGATCAGTTTATTGCTAAAACACACTCTCTCATAAACTTCTGTCCAATAATACACCCCACAACACTGAACGCTGATCAAGGCATGGTAGCTTTAGGCTTACATAAAACCTTCAGCTATTCTGACTGGTCTTAAATGCATTAGATGCCAACTTACAAAGGGACAGATTTTTTTTTTTTTAATGTACATGGTCCTTTACCCCTAAATACTTCAGTGCCTGTTTCCTAAAAATGAGCATATTCTTTCACAGCCTTTTTTTGTGGCTCCATGAGAGAATTAAGCCCTATAGAAAATAATTTGAGTGACTATTTTTCCATTCTCCCAAGGATTATACTTGGCCAGTATCACTTTAGATGCACAGGAGAGAAGAGAATCTATTACATACAATGGATGCCTTAGGGCATAAGGGCTCACTTCTGCAGAACCTGGTTGAGAAGTGTTGTCAGTTTTATACAACCAGTTATCAATAACACTTTATCCCTCTGGATTCCAATTTTGTCAAATGACCCAATAATGTCCTTTATATTACCTTTTATTAGAATCTAACACAGGATCCAGTCTAGAACCAGATATTGGTTGTCATGTCTCTTTGGTCTCTAATCTGGAACATTTCTACAACTTCTTTTGTCTTTTATGACATCAGCATTTCTAAAGAATAAAGCCTACTTTTTTTTTTTTTTTAAAAAAGAACATTATTCATTTTAGGTTTGTCTAATGTTTCTTCATGATTAGATTGAGGGTAAGCATCTCTGGAGCAGAATACTAACCTAAGAGATGTCCACCTCAGATGTCCACCTCAGGCACCTCTGGATGCCTATGTGACCCATGTGCCCCTCATCAGTGATGTTAACTTGATGTTAACCACCTGGTCAAGGTATTCTCCAGTTTTACTCTTTAGTTACTACATTCCCATTTGCAATCAGTATGCAATCTGTGGGGAGACACTTTAAAATCATCCAAATATTCTAGCCTTCATCAAAATTTCCCCATAAATTTAGCACCTACTGGTGATTCTGAGCCAAACCAATATTGATTTTTCAACTGTAGGCCTCCCTCCATAATTACCAGTCAGGCACTTGGCATTCCACTGTAAATACAAACCCTCCCTTCTCCCCCTTTTATTTACCTATTTATTATTGACATGGGCTCACAGATTCCCAGCCTTTCCAATGGTCTATAATTCATTAATGTCCTTAATTATTTTGGTGCTCAAATTGAGAGTCTCTTCAAGCAGGCTCCTGCATCCTTTTGACATGCCCCATCATTTTTTAAAAGCACTTTCTTACTTTCTATCTTATGTTGTACTCATCCTGTCCTAACCCCAGAGTCAGCCATTTCTTGAGAAATCCAAGTTCCTTTAAGTGGGGAATAGTATAATAAATCAAGATTTGGGAACTGGGTATCCTCATTTGCTTCTAGGCCCTCTCAGCAGAACTAGGAAATATGTGCGGTTATATATGCACACGTGTGCACACACGCACACCTGCTCATACACATGCGTATACACAAAACCACTGCGTCCTTTTTATATAAACATTTTCATAGTAAAGTTAAAAACAGCAATTCCCAGGGCTTCCCTGGTGGTGCAGTGGTTGAGAGTCCACCTGCCGATGCAGGGGACACGGGTTCGTGCCCCGGTCCGGGAAGATCCCACACGCCGCGAGCGGCTGGCCCCGTGAGCCATGGCCGCTGGGCCTGCGCGTCCGGAGCCTGTGCTCCACAACGGGAGAGGCCGCAGCGGTGAGAGGCCCGCGTACCGCAAAAAAAAAAACCCAGCAATTCCCAAACTCTCAGTACCAGTAAAATGCTACAACTGCCTTGCAAAAAAGCATATACCATTGTGCTGTGGCCTCTCCAACACCCCCGTCACAGGCCTCACAACAGAATGCTTGCTGCTTCTCTGATCACTGCTTCCCATATCTTGGGGTAAATACGGAGGGATAGAGTTACTCTCTCAGCCTACAGGAATCACAGCATATAAGCATGCCATGAAGTTACTCAGTATCTTCAGACACCTGAGGCACCTAAATGTTTTCTCCATTAGGTGAGAAATAGCAAAATGCCCTAGAACAAGATGACATTTTAGTTTTAAAACCAGAATATCAATTATTTACATTTATTTAGGATTCATTTATGAATTATGTCTTATTAATTGGGTAGATATACCTAGAAAAATTTGGAAGTCTGAGATAAACAGAATTCCAAATATAAGAAAATGTCTAAAGGCTACTCAAAATTCTGAAAAAACTGTCGAAGTACTGACATACCACCTGCAAATTGCCAGTAGAGACTGGAGTCCAGTGAAATCTGCATGGTGAACACAGCGTCAGAAGGGCAGGGGTGACACAAAATTTGGTGGTGAGGGGTGGGGAAGATGGACCAATAGTAGTTATGATGATTGCAGATGCAACAATACAGAAATCCTAAGAACAGTAGGGCTTGAAACATTTTCCAGTAAAAACAGGAAGGACCTTGCAATATAGGAAATACTTATACACTACAGGAAAAAACACTGCAAAGCAATCTTCTGCTATTAGAAGCAACCCAAAGATTATTACATATCCCCTCGCTCCACCACCCTCAAATCCAAATATTAAACTAAGAATCCTAGTATACTATTAAACCAAGGGCAATATATTTCATACTTAAATATGTATATTCTCAATATACAAAAAGTTTCTAAACAATGAGGCTCTGTTTGAAACTTTTAACTCCAAATGATAATAGGGAGCCCAAGTGATAGGTGTTCTCTATTATTACTGCAGCTGTTTGCTGAAATGCTAATGATTTTATCTATTTATTTAGGAGTCAACTTGCAAAGATTAAAATTTTAACACAGCCGCAAAACACGTAGATGGACCAAAATGTTCTATTTGCGGGGATCAAAAAATATTTGAACAAAGGTAAAAAAAAGCCTTACAAAAAAGGGAAATGAGGAGGCTAAGGAGAGATGACAACTAAATGTAATATGGTCTCCTGGATGGAATCCTGGAACAGAAAAAGGACACTGGTTTAAAACTAAGGAAATGTGAATAAAGTATGGACTTTAGTTAATCACAATGTATCAACATTGTTAATTGTAATAACTGTACCATACCAATATAAGATATGTTTCCAGCTTTTCTGTAAATCTGACTGTTCAAAAAAATAAAGTTTACCCCTGTCTCATACTATATACAAAAAGAAACTCAAAATGTATCAAAGACTTAAACATATGAGCTATGACTATAAAACTCTTAGAAGACGACATAGGTATAAATCTTCATGACCTTGGATTGAGCAATGTTATTTAGCTATGACAACAAAAGCCTAAGCAACCAAAGAAAAAAGATAAATTTGACTTCAAATTTAGAAATTTTTTTGCTTCCTATGACACTGTCAAGAAAGTGAAATGACAACCCATGGGACAGAAAAAAATATTTACAAATCACGTATCTGATAAGAGTCTAGAACATAGAGAGAACGCGTACAACTCAACAACAAAAAGACAATAACCCAATTTAAAAAACAGTAAAAGATCAATAGATTTTTCTCCAAAGATACACAAATGGCCAACAAACACATGAAAGATGTTCAACATCATTAGTCATCAGGCAAATGCAAGTCAAAACCACAGCGAGATACCATGTAATGGCTACTAGGATGGCTATTTTTAAAAAAAGGGAAAATAAGTATTAACAAGGATGTAGAGAAACTAGAACCTTCTAACATTGCTGATGGGAATGGAAAATGGTGCGGCTGCTGTGGAAAATGGTGGCAGTTCTTCAAAAACTTAAACACAGTTACCAGATGATCCAGCAATCCCACTCCTAGTTATAAACCAAAGAAAAATGAAAAATTATGTTCACACAAAAACCTTGTACACAAATGCTCACAGCATTATTCACAACAGCCAAAAAGTTTAAACAACCCATGTGTCCATCAAATGATAAATGGTTAAACAAAAATGTGGTAAACCTATACAATTAATATTTAGCAACAAAACAGAATAAAGTACTCATACATGGTACAACATGAACCTTGAAAACACTATGTTAAGTGTAAGAAGTCAGACACAAGAGGCCACATACCGTAGATTCTCTTTATATGCAACGTTCAAAATGGGTAAATCCATTGAGTCAGAAAGTAGGTTAATGGTTGCCAGGGCCTGGGGGAAGGGGATAAGGGGCAGGGGTGATTGTTAATGGGTAGTTTGTTTGCCAAGATGAAAATATTCTGGATTAGATAGTAGTGATGGTTGTACAACTCTGTGAATTTACTAAAAACCACTAAATGGTACACTTTAAAAGGGGTGAATTTTATGTATGTGAATTCTATCTCAAAAAAAATTTTTTTAAGTAAATTAAACTAAGAGGTTTAGTTACCAGAGGTTAATGTTTTGTTTAATTTCTCTTGTTACAGACTTACTGCTCTAATCACAGATTTATAAATGCCAACTACCCTTGGATACAAAAGAGTGGCTCAGGTTGGTAAAAATGTTTTAATTTTCCCTCCCATATTATTCCAGTTTTCTCTGTTGACTTTATACGCTTGGCGTATTCTAGGTGTGAATGCTCAATGTACAAACTTGACAGGCCTGTAAGAGCACAAAGTGGAACAGTGGGCGAGTTGCACACAGGCATCAACCACGCCAGAAGCACCGACTGTGCCACGGTATGCCTCTGACCAAATGCAATGTCCAAAACACAGCCCACCTGTCTACAGAGGATGAAGAGCAATTTTCTTTATTAACAGTCTGAGAACTGGGGAAACAAAACAATTCTTGGATTGAATAGCTCCTAGGAATAACTTTAAACATCTAGGTCAAACTACAGGTACTGTTCTTAAGAGCAGGGCTTCTTAAACCAGTTTCACAGCATCAAGGAAACCATACACAAAACGCATTTGTGCAATTTCTGCAATGAGTGTTCATCTCCAATGGTTATCCAAAGACCTCCAATGGACCCCACAGAGGTTAAAAAGTAGTGCTTTAAACCAATCACGTTTCTCAAAATGTGGCCCAAGGTCCACCCCAACATTTAGGGAAAAATGAGATCCTCCTCATTGGGTTTAGAGAACTAAACCTGTTACCTTCAGCAATGTCTTAAGTTGCTTAAGATGGTATCCCAGCTTGAGAGGATCCCCCAGTTAAGTGCGGAGGAGAGAAACCATACGCTAAGTCAACACAGAGTTTGCTCTTTCGTAACTGTCCACAGAACACTTCCTGTGTGCCATGCTTAGTGGCTAGCACAGGCAGATGACTGTGGTCCCTGGCCCCACTGCTCTCCAATCTCTCAAAAGAAGTCTTCTTGAACTTGCCATCTCAAGAGTCCTTAACAGCAACTATTCCTGGAAAGGAATCCCTCTGGGATATTTTCAAAGACCTTCAAGTTTGGCTAAAGGCAAAATACTTCGAAGTGCCCATTTTGAACTGGGAATGCTCCTTCCCTATGAGTATTTCAGGAGGGAATGTGAGATTACCCTTTTGTAGAGTCCTGACAATCCACAGAAACTTACATCGTGAACAAGTTCACTAAAATTATTATCTGGACAAGAGAAGAGTTATCAACAGAGACCTTAATTTTTGCATAGGTTACTAAAACCTGACCAGGCAAGAACAAGCTGCTAATTGGCTAAGAGTCCCACACCCAAGGAAGTATAAACACATTTTCTTAGTTTTAGCAGCCTTCCTTAAAGAAAATGTGTCAAGTCTTCCCAAAGAGTCTATTTGGGAATTACTAATATGGACACCCACTTTCAGTGATCAGAATTAAAGTAGAAAGCAAATGATGTGAGTATAAGCCCAAAGCAACAGTGGTTAAAACCTTATACAGTTTCTTTCTGCAGAAATCCCCTGCAGAAGCAGCTATGCATTCTGATGACAATCTATTATAGAATTTCACACAAGTCACTTATAGAAGGAGATGAAAGGGGAAATGTTCTTTACCTCCGTGAGCTGAATTCAATTCACAAGAGTAAAAAGCCCAACTTTTTATGATTACCGTGGATATTGTTATTTTACTGTTAGTGGTCTGAGCGCCGTAGAAGTGCCCCAGTATCTCACCTATGTGTGCCTGGCTCTTCCTAAAGAAGGCACATGTCCCTGGAGCAGCGCTTGGGTTGGGTCCCCCTTTGACCTCCTCTTCTAGTCCCCACCCTCCACACACCCACTAACATTGGGCTTGGCCCATCAGGCTCTCAGATGGTTGCTGACTGACCTGATATTTCAATCTATGAGTCACATGACTTTTCTGAAAGGCTTAGAAAGCTTTTAAAAATAGATCACAATGGGGTAATGGCATTCATAGATGACAGCCAGGGCAATGGTGAACGAATGACACAGGGGGTGCCTGAGATACCTTCCACCATCCCCCATTCATGAGGTTTGTTGCTAAAGGGGCACCGTTTAGAACAGTTCTTACAGGCAGGTCAGGATGCAAACTGGATCCTGCAGAGCTGATAAGCAGGACTCAGCACCTGGATTCACCCAAGCCTCTAATGGTGGCTGATTTGATGCAAAGACTTTCTTCTATTGAAAGGATTTATGTGAAGCTAAGAAAATGGGAATAGGGGAAAAAAAAAAAAAAGGAAACCCTGCTTTTTCTGTTGATCTGGCCAACACAATAAAAATAAACCTTGGCTTTTAAATGCGTTTATACAACCGATAAAAGCAATGTAAAACATGAAGTAAGCAGGTAAATAAGTACCAGAAGGAAACTTATGAAAATCATTTTTAGGGTGGTAGCATTACATCTTCATAGTGCTTTCTGGTTTCATATTAAAATGGAGATGGTTACTGTGACATTTAGAAAATAAGCACCTTGATCTAAAGGTGGTATCTAAAGAAGCTATCTTTCAGTATCTCCCCCTACCTTTATTACATCATAAGCAGTTTTTTTTTTGCGGTACGCGGGCCTCTCACTGTTGTGGCCTCTCCCGTTGCGGAGCACAGGCTCTGGGACGCGCAGGCTCAGCGGCCATGGCTCACGGGCCCAGCCGCTCCGCGGCATGTAGGATCTTCCCGGACCGGGGCACGAACCCGTGTCCCCTGCATCGGCAGGCGGACTCTCAACCACTGCGCCACCAGGGAAGCCCCCATCATAAGCAGTTTTTAACACTTATTGTGTGCCAGCCACTTTTCTAAGCACTTAATATTCATTTTCTCATTTATTCCCCACAAAAATCCTATGGGTTAGATACTATTCTATCTGCATTTTACAGGGGAAAAAGATGAGAGTCAGAGAAGTTGAGAATATGACTGAAGGCAACACAGGTTAAGTAGGTGGAAGAGTGGGGGATCCCAAACCAGGCAGTGGGGCTCAGTGGCCCCTTATCCTCTCCTCTCCAGTGATTCTCTTGAGAGGACAGGGGAAGGTGCCCAACCCCTCTCAGCAGCTTTGTCACTCAGTGTTGGGTCTGTCCCAGTCCAGTGGGACTGCTGGGAACCCTGAACGAACTGCCAACTCCTCGGGCAGGCTCCCCCTAGGCCAGCTCCTCTTACAGCACCCCTTCCTGAACCAAAGATTTAGGAAGGGGTGCTAGAACCACAGATTTCTATGTCAGACGTTCCAATTGTGAAATTACTGGCTCATTATCTAGCTAGAAGTTCCCACCATGAGGAAGGAGGAGAGGATACCCAAGGGGGCAAGGGCCCTTAATCCCAACTTTTCAAGATGACTTAAAATCGGAACAGGTAGGAAAGAGCAGTCAGAAGACAGTATCTATGGTGTTGCCAGCCAGCCCCCTCTAAGAACTTCCAGTAAGGTTTCTGGACAGCTGAAACATTAACATGGTATCATGATTTTTGGTACCACAATTCTGCCTTCCCCCATATAAACAGGCACCCCTATTTTTATACTAGCTTAGAAGTTTATAGCTAAGTGCCTCACTGAAATGCCACCTGTTAGAGCCTACTATTCAACTCAGTTTATGAGATACCCATGAAGTTATCAAATGAGATCTTTGTATAGCAAAAACTGACCATCAGACTACTGATTTCAACCTAGAATTTAAATCAAAGAGTATTCTCAAAGGCTTGACTTCAAGTCTTGCAAATGATTCTCTCCAAGAAGGCTAGAAGGATTACTCAAATCAGTCCAATTCAGTTGCTTGTCTGTTTTCTTAATGATTTTAAAGCAAAGACAGGGAATTCTCTGGTGGTCCAGCGGCTAGGACTTGGTGCTTTCACTGCTGGAGCCCGGGTTCAATCCCTGGCCAGGGAACTAAGATCCTGCAAGCTGTGTGGCATGGCCAAAACAAACAAAACAAAACAAAGAAACAAAGCAAAGACACAAACATGGCTGTACCACTGTGACCAACTGCCCATCAGCCACAAATTAGGGTGGGCTCCTTTAAAGATCCCTACAATGACAAATAAAATGGTGCCAATTTATAACTGGTCAAGGCAATGAAGAGCACACAGGTATAGCTCAGATAATCCAACACCTATTTTTCAGCTGGTAGATTTAACATGCATGGTTAACAATGGTCAGTATCAAGCTGAATATTCTGAGTGTCCTCCGCTTTTATTCCGTGTCCAACTGGCAGGTGACTGCATTCAACAAGGAGTCAGTGGCAAGCTACAGGAGCAAAGAAGAAAGCACAAAGTACGTAATACTTTGTGATCTAAGAAGATCAGTCTGTTCGCGTGAAGAAAAAAACATGGATCTGAATAGTGGGACAGGCCAAAGCATTTCTATTTTGTACTTCAAGCAGAAGATGGTATCACTGATAGAAGAGCAGGTACTACATCTCAAGAACTGGTAAACAAGGACCACTGATGAAGGTAAGAAAAAGCTGAATGAGTCCCAAACTTTTTCCACTAATAAGCCTCACTACCTCCTGTTTTCTAAACTAATGGTTCTCAAACTTGAATCTGAGTCAGAATTCTCTGAATTACTTGTTATTCAGCCAGTGATGGCTGGCCCTAACCCTAGAGTTTGATTCAATACCTCTGAGATGGGGCCCGAGATTTTGTATTTCTAACAATTTACCAGATGATACTAAATGGTAGTTTTGAGGACCACACTTTGAGAACCACTGTCTAAACCATTTTTAATCCATGACTTTTGATGTGAGACCCCAGTCTATAACCTCCCAAAGTCCTTCAACATAATGCAGTCACTTTAGAAAAATTGCACATTTGAATACTACCAAAACATAGCTTTTGATCTTAGGAATCTGGCCTGGCAAAATGGACCTGAGTGGGTTTATAAATTAAGGGCTCAAGACCCTCAGGATAGCAGGTGCATATAATAAAGCTACTCATAACCATCCAAATTAATAATCACTGAGGCTTAGTAGTAGGCCTGAAAATTCCCAATGTGACCCTAACCTGAGTTCCTGAGACATTCATAGAAACACAATGGACACCAACTGAACCCTGGGGAGTAACTATGCACCTGAGTTGCTTGACAACATCAACACCATATTTCAAGTTCTCCACAGAAGACTAAAGCCTTGCTACTCAAAGCATGGTCAGTGGACCAGCAGAATGGGCACCACCTGGGAGCTGGTTAAGAGGCCACATTTTCAAGTCCACCCCTGCCCTAACAATCAGAATTCACACTTTACCAAGGTTCACAGCTGATCCCCAGACACATTAAGGTTTGAGAAGCTAGCTGGACTAAAGGATGTCCTACCACACAGGAAACTCTGGTCTGTTACCTTGAAAAGCACTCGCCAAACATCTGAACTCCTCCACCTGCATAGGGAAAAAACCTCGAATTCTGAACAGACTATTCACGTTATCCCATAAAACAACTGAATACTACTAAGTGGAGAAGGGTCAAAGCTTAAGAAACCCTCTCATCTGGCCAGTGTTTTCTTGACCCTGTAGTTAATTACAAATCCCTCAATTACAAAAGTTTTCAGACAAGACATCACTTACAAAAATCACTGAGAACAGTTTCCTTCTACTGCTTCTAAACTTTCTAGCTTGTGAACCTGAAGTGGCAGAAACATTACTAAATGTTTTATTTATTCCAATAGTTTGATCCCAGTATGTATATAGGGAGTACGATGGCTCAAATATTATTCCAGTTGTGGAACCAAAAGACATTTATTATAGTGCTCAGAACATAGGACTGTTTCAAACTTCCTTCAAAAGGAAAAAGGCTTAGTTTGCCTCAAATCCCACATAAAATTACCAGAGTGTTGAGAAACATATATATGAAAGCACTACCCTAATACCCCAACACTGCCTAAACATGACCCTAAAATTGCCATTAACTAAGTACTCTTGAATGAAGTGGAAAGTAAAACTATTTCTAACTAAATTGGGGAGAGAAGACCATTGAATGTAAACTTAACTGTCAACCTAAAAATTTCTTTAAGGCACATTTATCTAAGCATGGCAGAATTCTGAGGTTGGATTGTCAAAAATGGGCAATATTGAGCTTCTCAGTCTTTACTGTAGACATATATAAGTTCCACACTAAGAAAGACTAATAATATCTTCCTAAAAATGACTTATGCATAAAGATGCATATACATTAAAGATGAAATATACATACTACCCTCTGATGAGTGTGTGACAGTGATTCAAAAGCCTCTATGCCTGGACTCTACACATAAAGTACCAGTCAGAACTTTTATTCAAAAACTGCTGGGAGACCTGAATTCACATGAGCTTATATCAATAAGAGCAGTTTAAATCACTTTCCCTTCATTTAATAAGCTTTTCTCCATTCAGATTTCACCTGTCAACATTTTAGGTAATGAATTTAAGTTGTGAAATACTATATAAGCACTCTCAGGTTTGAGGGAAACTATATTTGGGAAGACCAAATCTGAATGAAGAAGTAAAGTGCTTTCTATCAACTCACATTCTGTCATGCCAAAACAGATTGTATTAATACAGCAATTAACCAAAACTCTTTTACACCTGAAAACACTCTTTTCCTCAAGTTTTTTTTTTTAATGCTAAAAATGAATATTACTCCAATAGCATCGGATAGTTTATCAAGTAGTTAAGAGTAGTAGCATCAGTACACAAACAAAGCCCGAGTTTAAAATACTAACCAATCAGTATTCTGGGAAGCCAGGGATGATAACCACATTAGAATCCTTGATGGGGTTCACACCAGGGAAATAACAGATATGGGCCCAACTAGGACACGACCCTTCCCGTCAACAGTCCCATGCACATTTTATGTACTCCAGCTCAACACAGTTCAGTGCACTAGGAGAATTCACTGCTCCAGTCAACCTCTTCAGAAATGTTCAATAGCCCACAGGACAGTGAAACAATAGCTTCAATAAATATACAACCTTCAGGTGATTCCTCCTCCCCCACCCCCCTGAAAGAGGAGATATCTGGAGGAGTTTTAAATCACCACAAGTTTTTAGCTTGAAGTCTTAACTTTTGTTGAGTCCATATGCATTTTACAACAGGAAGTAAAAAAAAAAAAAAAAGAATTAAAAAATCTGGTTACCCTAGGCAAGCACACCAGAGTATTCCTGTGGGGAGTTCGCCTCTCAAGGAAACATCAATACAGAGGACACTGATTTCTGTGAGGCATCCCAGAGCTGAAATCCTTACTCTATGGAATGTAAGTCAATAACACATCAATTACACAGCTGTTACAGAATTTGTCTGCCAACATATACTGATCCACAAATTCACACAGGGAATATCGAGCCAATATTCCCTTCACCTGAAGGCTACTTAGGGGCAAATTCTAGTTTAAACTCTGGGTATTCACACTGCAGAAAAAAGTTCAAAGCAATGCTTTACTAAATCTAGTTAATATTTAGTTCACATAGTGAGTCAGAATGAGACTACCACTTTAAATAATACTAACGAAATTCCTACACAATGTTACTAATCTCCTCACCTATAAAACACTATTTCATTAATAACAAAGCATATATTTTTTTTTTTTTTTGCGGTACGCGGGCCTCTCACTGCTGTGGCCTCTCCCGCTGCGGAGCACAGGCTCCAGACGCGCAGGCCCAGCGGCCATGGCCCACGGGCCCAGCCACTCCGCGGCACGTGGGATCCTCCCGGACCAGGGCACGAACCCGCGCCCCCCGCATCGGCAGGCGGACTCCCAACCACTGCGCCACCAGGGAAGCCCACAAAGCCTACTTTTGTATAGCGATGCGGGGATTTGGAGGCCGGTTGCTTCTTCAGGTCAACGAAGGCATCTCCATTTTCTGTTTCACCCACACTTCTATCCATGGCTCCTTGGTCTACAGTTCTTTGCACCTGGAAGAAATCAGCACAAAACTGTCACTGAGAACAATAAATTTTCATAAGTCCTGACTGTTTAACAAACGGAAATTCATATCTCTTAGACTGACTACCTTTAAAACACCCTCACCCAACAATTACGCTATAAACCAGAACCCACTTGGAAACAGAAACACTGGTACTTAGATACCTCTTCTATCAAAGAGCTAAGCATCACAGGATAAGGAAAGGAGAAGTGCAACATGCCCAAATCAGGGTCCACCCTTTAAGCAGTTTTAATACAAAAAGAAACCAACATTAGTCGCTGCCACCCGTGAGGGCCGTTCAGGCAGTAGTGGGGAAGTTTCTCGTAGTGGGGGCAGGTAGGAGACTGGCTGGAGCTGGGGATCCGGGAAGTCGGGCAGTGGTAAAGTGCCTGTCACTTGCCAATGGACGGCGCCAGCTGCCCCTTGTTACCGGAGGCCAGGGACTGGGGACGGGGCCAGAGCGCCCCTCACTAGGCCAGCCGCACCTGTGGACATGTCAGGGGAGCCCCTGGCAAGGAAGGGGCGAGCGCAGGCTTCAGCTCCAAAGCTCAGCTTCCCCTGGCCGAGACCCCAACCCCCGGCCTCTCGCGCAGGCCCCGACCCAGCGGCCTCCTTCGGAGAATGGGCGGGGACAGTACTCACGGAGGGGAGGTGGGCCGGAGGAAGCGGGGAGGCCGAATCCCCCGGCCTGGGCACTCCGAGCTGGAGCCGGTACAGGCCCGCCGCCATCCAGCCCGGCGGCTCGGGCCCCACCAGCCCGCCCGCTGCTAGCCGGCCGCCCCGCTGGCCTCGCGCCCCTGCCCGGCCCCCGCGCGCGCCCCGGCGCTCGCGCTCACGCCCGCGAACCTGGGCGCAGCGCACCCGCGCCCCTTCTCTTCCCGCGGGCCCAGGCGTGCGGCGCCCCGAATCCCGGCGCCCCACCGCCACCCAGCCCTTACTCGGTGCCTCGGCCGCCGCTCCCCTGCCCGCCGCCCGCGCCGGTCCGAGGGCTGCTCCGCGCGGCCTTCGCTCTCGCCCCCCCCAACCCGCTCGGATTGTCTCCCTTCAGCCGCCGTAACCGCAACCCAACCCTCCGCCCCTCCTCCCCGGCCCCCTCCCCCTTAATATCTCCCTGCACGCACCCGGGCCCCAGCGCAGCCTTCGCCGACGCGCGCCCGGATGTGAGGTGTCCGCGGCGGTGCCGGCCGGAAAAAGGAAACATCGCGGCGCGCTCCCTGGGCGCCGGCCCCTGCGTACGCACGGTGGCGGGGAGGCGGAGGCCGGGAGGGGATGACGGCAGGGGGAGGAGGCCTGGCCGGGGGCCGCGGAAACCCTCCCAGGTGTGCTCAGGCGGTCGTCGTGGGCAGCCCTGGGGAGGACGCCCAGTTCCCACGTGCGCTTCGGGGCGGGGCGGAGCTTGAAGCCCGCGACCCCCGCCCGGCTGCTCTCCAGGCAGGGTGACCGCGGTCGGGCAGTGGGTCGGCCGCTGCGTTTGCACGGTTCGCGTCGGCAGAGGACCCTGGGGCTTCGGCAGCGGGAATCTTGAGTTAGGCGAACTTGAGGGCTGTGCGCCTTCCGGTTGGGGTTCGAACCTTGGCTATTTTTTTACTGGTGGTGTAATCTTGGGCAAAGTTCTGACTTCTGAGTTTCGCTCTTATTAAAATGGCCTCTATGTGTATGAGGAATAAGCGAGATTACGCGTTGCTGCATTAATAAGCAAACTTGCCACGGTTGCTTTTGAATGAGCTACAGGCGACTGACAAATTCATTGAAATGTTCTTTCCCGCCCCATAGCCTGCACGGGAAGAAGTGCAAGTGCGTTTGGGTGAAAGATGAAACTGCGAATGTCAGGTGGTTAGTATTTAGTGCTGAGACCGGCTGACGGCCACACAGACGCACATATAATTTTCCTCCTCTGTGAACAAATGAGAGTAATTGCCATGCGGGGAGGAAAAGTTTGACGGAGATCACGTGTGAGCCGGTTTCTGCCCCGTGGGACAGTGGAATGATACATGGCTGTGGAGGGAAATGTAATTTTTCTCGCCAAAGTATAGTGAAGTCTACATTTCTTTGAAGGGGCCTACTTTCTTTGAGCTTCACTTGTGAAATCAGCCGATTGGGCAGTGATTGCGCACTAAGTTCCCGTCCTTGTATATTGGCAACGGACAAAACAATTATGAAAACTTTTTCTTTTCGTCTGTAATGATGAATAAAATGAGTTTCTCACAACTATCCTCTCTCTGCAAGCCACTGTGGAGAAGTGGAGAAGGCCTATTTTTTTGAAGCTCTTAAATTCTGGCTCTGCCACTCAGTGTGAAACCGGAGCCAGTCACTTCACTTTTTTGAACCTGTTTACTCATCTATGAAAGAGAGATAGCAGGGCTTCCCTGGTGGCGCAGTGGTTGAGAGTCTGCCTGTCGATGCTAGGGGATACGGGTTCGTGCCCCGGTCCGGGAAGATCCGACATGCCGCGGAGCGGCTGGGCCCGTGAGTCATGGCCGCTGAGCCTGCGCGTCCGGAGCCTGTGCTCCGCAATGGGAGAGGCCACAACAGTGAGGAGCCCGCGTACCGCAAAAAGAGATAGTAGTACCTAATTTTCAGGCTTTAAAGAGATAACATTAAAACCACTGTTCTGGTTATCTTTTGCTGTGTAACAAACTATCCCCAAACTCAATGGCTTAACCCAACATTTATTTTGCACCAAATCTGTAATTTGGGGTGGTCCTAACTGGGACAGCTGGTCTCTTCTCCCTTCAACATCAGCTGGAAAGCTGTGTGCTAGGAACATCTAATGGCTCACTCACTCACATGTTTGGTGGTTGTTGGTGGCTGTCAGCTGGAACCAATGGAGCTACTGCTGGAACACTTACACCTGGTCTCTCTGTGGCGTGAGCTCCCTCATAACATGGTGGCTAGATTCCCAGGCAAGTGTCCAATTAGGAGAGGGCCAGACAGTTGTACAGCCTAGCCTCGAAGTCACTGTCTCTTATGCCACATGCTGTTCCTTAGATAGGCATCGCTAAGGCTGGCCTATATTCAAGGGAAGAGGACTTAGACTACACCTTTATACGGGAAGAGTGTCACAGAATTTGTGGGCATATTTTTAAATTACCACCAGCCATATATGAAATGTGCTCAAGGCATTGTAGGTATTATCATAAAGGCCTGGCCTGAAGCTCATTTCCTGGGTGTCTTCTAGTCTATCCTATGGAGGATGTACTCTTCCCCCAGGCTCTTCTTTAATGTCTTATAGAACCATGTTCTCAACTCACTTCTTACCTCTCAAAGCCTTAATCTATCCTTATTAAAGGAGAAGACAATTATTACCTAGGAATAAAGGTAATCATTTACTAAGGGAGGGCATCTGTGAACTTCTTTCACCTGTGTCATGTAAAAGCTAGATGCTTGCAAATCCTTGTTTCGTTGTTGCTTTTGAATGTTGTTCTCTTTGGCAGGAATGATAATTTGTAATTCTAAATGCCCCCTTTTGCAATGATAATGAATTTTCAAATATCAGTATAGGAACCCCCTTTGAGAGAGTAAGAGAAAAAAGATTCTACTTCTTTACTAAATATTTTTAAGATCTTGGTTTAGGTTCAAATTCTTGTTTCAAAATTTGGCATAAGGGGACTCCCAACTTTCAGTCAGTTGGGGAAATTAACAGTCCAAGAACAGCAGAGAAGCAAATAGAAATCAGAAACCTAAAAATTTTGAGAGCAGCCTCAACTCAGACCTCCACTGCTCTCCACCTTTCTAAATGAGCTTTTTCCTACTCAGCTTTTCTTTCTCCAAGGGTAATCCCTACTTCCAAGAAAATAGGATTTGAACAGTTTCACAGTTGCGGCATCATGTATTCAACGACTACAAAGAAATTATTAAGAGACTTCTGTAAGACCATAGAGCAAATTATTTGCTGAGCCTAAACCCTTTCTGGCACTTTACATCTTTGATTTTATATATGCAAAGTAGTTAAAAGAGTCTGACATCACCAAGCGCTGCTGCACTAGCTATTGTTATTCTATATTGTTATCTAATTTTACCTAATGGGACTAATTATTTTCATTATAATTCAAATGCAAATGCCTTTAATTCCTTCCTAAATTAGTCAAAGCTGATGGTGGTAAATGTACATGACAAAGTATCAGCAAATCATTTAGAAAGCGTGCTTACTGATTTTTCATCCTGGATTGTCATAATTTGTATAAATGTAATTTAATAAAGTACTCATAAGAGTAACATTACAGTAAGTAAATATTAGTTACAGTGTTAATCAGGACTTTGAAAGTAACTAAATTATTTAAAAGCTACTTTGTCACATAACTTCAGATTAAAGATTGGTTCCCGTGTCCCGCTAAAATGGAACTTCTTTTAAACACTTTTAATTACAAAAATTAATATAAGTAAAAAAAAGCAAAAATACAAATTACCTGTGATTCTAATACCAAGGCACCCAACAAGTTTTTTTTCCTTCATGTTTTTAATGTAAAATCTTTCAGGCATTTAAATGCATAATGCTAGCCTTTGTTTTGCGCTCTCCACCAGAAATATCAAGTGCTTTCAAATGATGCTTTACGAAGCACAGGAGAAAAGGATATAAAAATGCCCTACCTTAATAACCTATAATGAAAAATAATCTGAAAAAGAATAGTGTATATATATACATAAAACTGAATCACTTTGCTGTATACCTGAAACAGCATTGTAAACCAACTATTCGTTAATTTAAAAAAATGCCCTACCTACCCATCCCCACTTTTTAAAATTTGGGCCCACTCTGATCATCTTTTAAATTAATGACTATTTACTAACAATGCTTGTTAATTACATTTTAAAAGTAATGGTTAAGAGACGCCATCAACCTGGGATAATCTTAATTCGCCGGCGGCGCAACCCTCACCCGCGCGGTCAAGATTGACGACCTCCCAGTCTACGAATGCGCGCGCCCCAGGCCCCGGGGACCGGCTTGCGTTCCCCGGAAACCATCGAGAACCGAGAGCCAGAGAGGCTCACGCGGGAGCCGGGAGGTGGGGGAAGGAGGGCCTCGGTCCGCGCCGGCCTCTACACGGGAGCCTCGTCCCTGGTGCTTGCCACGCGAAGCGTAACTCGGGAATCCGCTTCAAGACAGCTCCCACTCCTCGTGTCTAAGAGTAGCAGTGGGAGGCTGAGCTGTGAAAAAAGCGAGTGGGCCACGGGGGCAGAGAGCCCTCCGCGGGGCCGCCCTGACAGCGCGTCTATCCACGCACCTCAAGGCCAACTCGCATTGCTGGGGCTCCAAGGCGGCCACGGGGAGGTGAGTCGCCTGCTGCCCTGAGGCTCGGCTGTCTCTCGGGTCTCGGGCTGGGCGTCCCTCACGCACGCCGCGTCGCCGTGGAGATGGGGGCGGGGCCGGCGCGAGATCTGCGTCTTAAGGGGCGGGAAAGCGCGGAGGCTGGCGTAGGCCGCGCGGGCTTGAGGAGGCTGCACCGCGTCTACGGGGATTTCTCTGAAGCGTGAGGCGGGAGTGCTCGGCCTCTCCGGCCGGAGCCCAGCGACGAGCGCACGTCCCTCCGAGCCTGGCCGGTGACTGCCCTGTGGGAGCGTCCGTTTCCTCCTCCTCTAGAAGTGCAGGTGAGGCTACCTCCCCATGGGGCTGAGGTCCGAGAATGGAGGAGAGGTGGAAAGGGCGCGCAGGCTGGCTCCCGGGGCCCACGTTCCTCGCCCGACGTCCTCCTGCGCGTCTGGGGCGCCGCAGGCGGGTGCTGGTGCCGCGTCAGTGCAAGGCTCGTTAGCGTGCGCGTATCCGAATTCGGGGTTTCTGGATCCCTGCTGCGTGGCCGAGCGACGGGCGAGGGTTTTCAGACCGTAGGGGCCACACCTGAGCCCCGAGGGCTAATTGGGCAAACACCCGCAGCGGGAGATTAGTGCTCCGTTTTTATTTGATGGGAGGCCGTTCAGATTTATTGTTAATCTCTGGATTATAGTGAAGATTTGTTATTCGTTGACTGAATCGTGTTAGGGCCCTGAGTACCAGCCCCAGCTGTCCTACTTAGCTGGTGACCTGGGGCACTTCTTCTTTAAAATAAAGATGGTTACCACCTGTTGGGGTGGTTGTATTAAAGCAGGTAATTAATGAAAACTGTTTAGTACTGTGCCTGGCAGAGTACCAGCTCCATGAATGCTATTTTGAATCTAATCTATACACTCTAGGTGGCATGGTACCCGCCTAAGTGCCATGGAAATATGAGACTTGGAGGTGTCATGGAAGGCTTCCTGGAAGAAGTAGTTGAAGCTTATTCTGCGACCTAGTATATAAATTTGGGTATTTTCTTGCTTTTCTTTAGTAAGATCATTCATTTCTCAGTTATTGTTAGGAGCTGCAGAATACTGTAGAAACTTCTTTAAGATACTTTTACATTTTTCGAATTCACATGTGTATTTAAAAATTAATACTAAAACCTTAAATTAGAAAATAGTCTCCAGGCTCTAATTCCAATTTCCATTCTGTTCCTCCTGATGTTATTTGTAAATTGGAAGTAAATAACCTTATAGGTGATATTTCTTGATTTGTTAGGTTTACACGTTAAGTGTTGACCATTCATGGGAAATGCACAGGTTTTCTTCCCTCATCTCACCAACGTGGTTATGTGGTAATTTGTTGTTAATAGTCAGTGTTTACATTATATAACAGATATTCACTGCTGAACCAAGTAGACTAACTGCAATTCTTCCTTTCTCTTACATCCCGTCATTTTTTCTGAGAATTAATAATTGTCTTATTTTCTTATTTTCCTAGTGTTCCATGCACAGATCACTAATGTTTTTTTCTGAATGCTTCAGTATTTCTCATAGACGTGTCAGTAATTTTTTGCATACTCTCAAAACCATCAGTTCCATTTCTTTCCTGGAGACTTTCCTCCTCTGCTCTAATCTGTTCTGGTGGCTCTGTGCCTGCTGTTCCCAGTTCTAATCCAGAGACTTACTTTCACATCTGTCCTGGAATTTGTTTCTTTTTACTATTCTTTTGTTTTAGATTCACTGTTCCCAGATCCCTGTTTTTTTTTGTTTTTTTTTTCTTGATTTATTTCCTTGGTTTTTGGAGCACATTTTCCTGTACTACTACTACTTCTAGTACTTCCTCCTCTTCTTTTTTTAATAGCTTTATTGTGATATAATTCACATACCATACAGTTCACACATTTAAAGTGTTCAGTTGTTTTTAGTATATTCCCAGTTATCCAACCATCACCTTAATCAATTTTAGAACATTTTAATTACCCAAAAAAGAAACCCTTACCTATTAGTAAGTCACTTCACTGTTTCCCTTCAATCCTCCCAGCTGTAGGCAACCACCATTTTACTTACAGACTCTATAGATTTTCCTGTTCTGAGCATTTCATATAAATGGAATCATACAATACGTGGTCCTTTGTTATTGGCGTCTTTCACTTAGCATAATGTTTTCCAGGCTCATCCATGTTTTAGCATGTAACAGTACTGCATTTCTTTCTATGGCTGAGTAATATTCCATTGTATGGATATATCATATTTTGTTTATCCATCCTTTAGTTAATGGGCATTTGGGCTTCTACTTTTTGGCTATTATGAATAATGCTGCTACGAATATTCATATACAAGTTTTTGTATAGACATACGGTTTCAGTTCTCTTAGATATATACCAAGAGTGGGATTGCTGGATCAAATGGTAACTCTGTATTTGTCTTTTTAGTAACTGCCAGGTTGTTTTCCAAAGTGGCTGCACCATTTTACATTACTACCAGCAGTGTAGGAGGGTTTCAGTTTCTCTACATCTTCACCAATACTTATTATTATCCTTCTGTCTTTTTGATTATGCCCATTCTGATGGGTACCTCATTGTGATTTGATTTTTATTTCCCTGATGGCTAATGGTGTTGAGCATCTCAGTGTTCTTATTGGCTGATTATATATCTTCTTTGAAGAAATATCTAGTCACATCCTTTATCCATTTTTAAATTTGGTTAATTGTCTTTATTATTGAGTTATAGGAATTTAAAAAATATAATCTAGATACAAGTTCCTTAGCAAGTATGCAAATATTTTTCCCATTCATTGAGTTATCTTTTCACTTTCTTTTTTTTTTCTTTTCACTTTCCTGATGATGTCCTTTGAAGCACGAATGTTCAATAAAAACATTTATTTATTTAATTTTGGCTGCTCTGGGTCTTAGTTGCGGCACACGGATCTTTAGTTGTGGCACATGGACTTCTTAGTTGTGGCATGCATGCGGGATCTAGTTCCCCGACCAGGGATCGAAACCCGGGCCTCCTGCATTGGGAGTGCAGTCTTACCCACTGGACCACCAAGGAAGTCCCACCAATGTTTAATTTTGATAATGTCCAGTTTTCCTGTATCTTCTCAATAAATGCATATCTTAAGCCTTTTCTCCTTGCATGTTGGAAAAAGTGTTTGATCTACCGTGACATTTGGCCTTGGTTCAGGACCTTTCATCTGAGGATTTACATCTTTCAGTTTTGAGACAATTCTTATTTCTTTGATAATTTCTTCCTCTTTCGTTCTCTCGTATCTCTCTGGAATTCCTGCTAGTTATATATCTGATCCCCTGGATTGAGCCTTTGATTTTCTAACTTTATTTCCTTTCGTCATTTTCCCCCCTCTTCCTATTTCTGGGACATTTCTTCAACTTTATTAGCCACCTTCTAATGTTTTGATTCTCCTATATCTTTCTTGCTCTCTTTTTGTTTTAAATAATATCCTTATTTTATTCTATGTGTATATAATATGTTCTCTTATCTCACTGAGGATATTAATCATAGGGTTTTCTTTTTTGTTGTTGGTGGTTTTTTCTTTTCTTTCCCATATTGTCTTTGTTTACTCCAGAATTTTAAAAAATTTTATTATGAAGAATTTCAACCGTGTATAGTATGTACCCAACACCCATTTTCAAAAATTAACTCATGACCTATCTTCTTTCATTTATATCTCTGCCACTGTAGTATTTTTGCTTTGTTTTTTATTTTGAAATAATCTCAGTCTTCAGAGAAGTTGCAAAAATAATACAGAGAACCCCCATATACCTTTATTCACATTTATCACTTTTTAGCTTTTTTTTTTTTAAATCATTTTCTCCATGATTGTCATAAGATGGGGGTTATCCAACTCTACAACTCCCTCCACATTTGTCTCTGGGCATTTTGTGTATGGATAAGCCCTCCTTTCTACCTCATTTATCTAACTATCTGTTCATCCCTTTATTGTCAGATTGGACTCATGGATTCCCATTTTGTTTAATGTGTTATAATTTATTACTGTCCTTAATTATTTTGGTGCTTAAATTTATCATATTTTATCTGTAAATTGTTCTCCATATTCGGTAAAAGACACAGTATCCTTTTAAAAGAACCAACACCACTATCACAGCAAAAAAAATGATAATTCTTTAATAACTCATTAAAACATTAAGTTCAAAAAAGTTAAAGTTTAAATTTCCCTCATTGTTTCATATTTTTTTGTTTGACAGTTGTAGTTTGTTAAAATCAAGATCCAGAATCAAAGTCCATGCATTACATTTGGTTAATAAGCATCCTTTTTTTTTTTTTTTTTTTTGCGGTATGCGGGCCTCTCACTGTTGCGGAGCACAGTAGGCTCCGGACGTGCAGACTCAGCGGCCATGGCTCAACGGGCCCAGCCGCTCCGCGGCATGTGGGATCTTCCCGGACCGGGGCACGAACCCGCATCCCCTGCATTGGCAGGCGGACTCTCAACCACTGTGCCACCAGGGAAGCCCGATAAGCATCCTTTTAAAAATAATTTTTTAATTATGATTTTCTTAATTTTTATTTTTTATTTATTTATTTATTTTTTTCGGTATGCGGGCCTCTCTCTGTTGTGGCCTCTCCCGTTGCGGAGCGCAGGCTCAGCGGCCATGGCTCACGGGCCCAGCCGCTCCGCGGCATGTGGGATCTTCCCGGACCGGGGCACGAACTCGTGTCCCCTGCATCGGCAGGCGGACTCTCAACCACTGCGCCACCAGGGAAGCCCGATAAGCATCCTTTTAAAAATAATTTTTTAATTATGATTTTCTTAATTTTTATTTTTTTAAATTATTATTTTTTTGGCTGCATTGGGTCTTCGTTGCTGCACATGGGCTTTTCTGTTGTTGCAGCAAGAGGTGGCTTCTCTTGTTGTGGAGCATGGTCTTTAGGCACGCGGGCTCAGTAGTTGTGGCTCACGGGCTCTAGAGCGCAGGCTCAGTAGTTGTGGCTCGCAGGCTTAGTTGCTCCGCGGCATGTGGGATCTTCTTGGACCAGGGATTGAACCCGTGTCCCCTGCATTGGCAGGCAGATTCTTAACCACTGCGCCACCAGGGAAGTCCCAATAAGCATCTTAAGTCTCTTTTAATGTATAAGTTTTCCTATCTTTCCTTAGCAGTTTATTGAAAGAACTGAGTCGTTTGTCCTGTAAAGTTTCCTACATCATTGATTTTGCTGATTTTAAAGTCATTTTTATTTGTCCCTTGTATTTTTTGTAGGATGGTACTTAGTTCTAGATGACGCTTGATGATATTTAGTTTCAAGTTTTTGGCAGGAATACATCACAAGTAGTGGCGCTTCCTCAGGATTCCTTTGTTTTGGTTTCATTCTTTCTTTTTTTAAAAAAATTTTTGGCTGCACTGCGTGGCATGCGGGATCTTAGTTCCCCAACCAGGGATCAAACCCATTCCCCCTGCATTTGAAGCGGAGCGTCTTAACCAGTGAACCACCAGGGAAATCCCATATTTTGGTTTCATTCTTTTTTGTTGGAGGTCATTTCCAAATGTCTTGTGATTCTTGACTGTCCGTTCATACTTGAGTATCAGCAACTGAGAAATTAATCGGAAGCTTCCAGTGTCTGAGCCCGCTTGTCAGTTTGTGCGCTTTTCTCTAGGGGCAAGCCTGCCTTTTTATTGATGGAGGTGGGGCACAGATGTCTTTATTTCAAAGTCTGTTAAGTCTTATCTACTTTTTTTTTTTTTTTTTTTTTTTTTTTTTGCGGTACGCGGGCCTCTCACTATCGTGGCCTTTCCCGTTGCGGAGCACAGGCTCCAGTCGCGCAGGCTCAGCGGCCATGGCTCATGGGCCCAGCCACTCTGCGGCATGTGGGATCCGGGGCATGAACCCGTGTCCCCTGCATGGGCAGGCGGACTCTCAACCACTGCGCCACCAGGGAAGCCCAAGTCTTATCTACTTTTGAGAAGACGCTTCCAGTCTTCTGATTGGGAGCCAAGAAGTGTAGCTGCCAGAATTCTGAATGGAGGCTGGGGGGAGGGAGCTGGATACCCTACCTAGCAGGGTTGGGGAAGAGACTGGGGCCCCAAATGCTCACCAAATAGACTTACATTCAGTCCCCTCATTTGTGGCCTGTGGCTTCAGTTCCGAACGCCTTTCCTTGTTCCTTCTAGCTCTGAGCGCTTCGGGAATTCTATTGGCCTGCTTCTCTTTGGTATCCCACTCTGTAGGTTTTCGCTTCTTCAAATCTGTTAGGCCAGTTAATTTTCTTCCTGGTTGTTGCAAAAATTTGTGGAAATCTTTCATTTCCTGTGATCTCTTCTCCCATCTCTTGGACCTTATGGTTTATACCCTTTTATCCTTTACTGTCATCTTAGGAGGTCAGTCTGTAGGTTTACCTTGGAGTCCACACCTAATGATTTTTGTTTTTCTTGGGCTGTCTTTTATATTTGGTTATCATTATGTATATTCCAACTCAGACATAAGTTCATATTCATACAAATCCTTACTGAGATCAAACTTATGTCCTGATCTTTCCAGTATTTATGTATCTCACCTGTTAGTTTTCCAGACAGTGTTTTAGGTCCTGAAAATACAGTAATGAGGAGATCAGATACGGCTCCTGTTTTCATGGAATTTATATTCTTTATTAAAAATTAAAAAAAAAATTTTTTTTGCGTTGGGTCTTCGTTGCTGCGCGTGGGGTTTCTCTAGTTGCAGCGAGCAGGGACTATGTTGTGGTGCACGGGCTTCTCATTGCAGTGGCTTGTCGTGGGGCATGGCCTCTAGGCGCATGGGCTTCAGTAGTTGTGGCATGTGGGCTCAGTAGTTGTGGCTCGTGGGCTCTAGGGCACAGGCTCGGTAGTTGTGGCACATGGGCTTAGTTGCTCTGCAGCATGTGGTATCTTCCCGGACCAGGGCTCGAACCCTTGTCCCCTACATTGGCAGACGGATTCTTAACCACTGTGCCAACAGGGAAGTCCCTGGAATTTATATCCTAATAGGGAAGGCAGATATGTAAAGTAATTAGAATGTTGGCACAGAGTGTCAAAGGAGTCTTTGACTGCAGAAAACATTCCATAGCATCATTATTAAACCTAAGGCAGTGACCCATTTATTATAGCAATATTTCACACCAAAAAAATCTCTATTTGAATCATCTTTCAGTTTAATTTATTTACAGAAATAGTCACTAATTGTGACTTTTGTTACTTGGAATGTAGTACCAGAAAGACTAGGACATAGGTTTGAGCTCAATAAGGACTATTCATTTTGTATGGATAAACTCTCTTTTCTGGCTGATTCCTTATCTGATTGTCATTGAAATATGTGACCTTGATTATAAAGGGTAATTTCATTCTTTTAGAATTAATGTCTCATGAATGCATCACAGTTACTCAACACGGGACATGTCCACCCTGTTTGTTAGCTTTCCTCCACCACATACTTAAATTTTCCTCCTTTGTTTTACTACTTAATGTTAGTTTCCAAAGGCTGCTGTAACAAAACCCACAACCTGGGAGGCTTAAAACAACAAACTTATTGTCTGATAGTTCTGGAGGCTGGAAATCTGGAATCAAGATGTAGGCAGGGCCATCCTCTTTCTGAATGCTCTGGGGAAGGATCTGTTCTGTGCCTTTCTCTAGCTTCTGGTGTTGCCAACAGTCCTTGGTGTTCCTTGGCTTGTAGACCCATTACTCCAGTTTCAGCTTTCATCATAATATGCTGTTCTCCTTGTGTGTCTGTGTCTTCACATGGCATTCTCCTCTCTGTGTGTATCTGTCCCTCTGTCTCTTCTCCTCTTTTTATAAAAACGCCAATCATTATTGGATTAAGGGTCCACCCTATTCCAGTAAGACCTCATCCTAACTTATATATAATTACATCTGCAAAGGCTGTTTCCAAACAAGGTCACATTCATAGGTGCTAGGGGTTAGGACTTCAATATATCTTTCTGGGGGGCACAATTCAACCTACAACATTGCTATTCTTTGTACTAAGAAATAAATAAAAACTATGTTATTTATTAAGTTCATAATGAATATTATTGGTAGACTTTATCACTAAATGAAAATGAAAACTGTACACGGATCAAAAACTGCCTGAAGATTCTTATAGATAACATTGACAACCATAAATATTAATCTTGGAGTGGGGGGGAATAGGAAATCTTGGCCTCTCCTGGTGTTCTTATGAAGGGAAGTTGAAGGTCTTGGAGCATCACCTGAACAGGATGGGTGAGTCAGTCATAACCTTTTTAGTATGGCTCACTCTCCTCTCAGTTTTGTTTCTTAGAAAATAACTTTTAAAAATGCAATGGAAAATTTTGTTTTTAAATCAGCGACTTCCTAGGAATTCCTTGGAGGTCCAGTGGATAGGACTCCCACGCTTCCATTGCTGAGGGCAAGGGTTCCATCTCTGGTTGGGGAACCAAGATCCTGCAAGCCACTCAGTGAGGCCCAGAAAAAAAAAAAATCAGTGACTTCCCATGTTCATCTGTTGTTGAATTAAGAAGGAGGTGCAGGAGACTAGAAGCTGATGTGTAGCTGTTGAGGAATGTGGCTCCTTAGAGGCTTCAGGTAAATTACTCTCATTCTACTTTTTCTTATAGTTAGAAGAGGAAGATAAAAGACTTTTTGATTCATGAAGAATCTGCTCACTGAGAAATGTGTATCAAGCTACTGGTTGAATTTTCATCAAAAAGGGATTAAGCGGAGAATGGAGAGGAAGGTTGATTCCAGGTGAGTGATGGGACTTGACAAAAAAGATAACTGAAACTATGGCCCATATAAAAGCCTGTAAATATTTTGTGTGTGAAAATAATAAATTTTTTAAAAGTAGTTTTTTCCTAAATCATGGGTAGTGAGATAGGAATTTTGGGTAACAGTTTTTTGTTGGTATTTTGGGTTTCTTATCTAGAGTATAGCGTATAATGCACATTTCATACTTTATGTTACAGTCAAAATCCATTTTGAGTGTGTGGAGATATCTGTCATTGAAATTTTGACTTTGAGCTGAAATAAGGATGATTTTCCCGAGAAGTTATAACATCGAGGCTAGCTAGTATATCTTTCTCCTACTTTTGATTATGATTGCTTTCAGCCTGCTTTGAGGTTCTTTTGATTCCAAATAGGAGACTCCCAACTATGGCTCGCCTAGGAAAAAGGAGGGAGTTTACAAGAAGGAGACTGCAGTTTACTAACAAACCTCAGACTCACAGTGGCGGGCCTGTGACTTGCAGCTGGCCCTTCATGAGTATCCCGCCCTCTAAGAGGGATTGGTTCAGGGATGTGCATGTGACTGCATGGGGCCAATCAGAAGTTCTCCTCTAAGGCCGAGACAGGCATTAGAGAGAGAGAGAGAGAGAGACCTACCTAATGGGTTGCTGTAGCAGCTGTTTCAGTCTCCACCCTGCATAGGCAATAGGGGACCCTATACTGTAGGAGTTACGCAGGTCAGCACACTGAGAGAAGCAGGAAGAGCTAACAATTTGAGACACCGGTTCTAGTCCTTGAGTCTCTGGTTCAGAATTCTTCTGAAGTACGTGAGCTAGGGAATTACCTCTTTGTGCTGGCTGTCTTCAATATAACCATCCAGATCTAATCTCCACTCGTGTATCCAGTGCTTCCCATTGGATTTGGCCAAAGAGGTGCTCTGTCAGGAGATAGTGAGGAGGGAGAGAGGAGAGTGAGGCCAGACTATTTATCCCCTTGGCTCCCTCCTTGCAAGATGCCTTGGGTTGGCTGTGTCCCTCTGCTGAAGCCCACAGTACCTCATAAGGTAGCAGACTTTGTATGACTCTCCTGGATTCTAGTGATTATTCTCTCTTTTATCCCTTTGGGCCTAGAGGTGGTACTGCCTTCGCTTTCACCAGCTTGAGGTTCCTGCACTTTCCCTAGTGGTTCGTCTACACCCATACCTTTGTTAATATGCCATCCTCAAATTATCCTGTGTTTAGTATGTCATCTGTTTTCTTTTGGGACCCTTGAGAGTTTTTATCATGACTGGTGTTGGGTTTTGTCAAATATTTATTTGGCATCTACTGAAATGATCATATGGTTTTTGTCCTTTTTTCTACTAGTAAGGTGTATTACAGTAATCGATTTTCAGATGTTAAACTAGCTTTGTATTCCTAAGATAAATCCAACTTGGTCATAGTATTTGTTATATGGTTTTTGTATGTTGGATTTGGTTTGCTAATATTTTTTGATCATTTCTGTGTTTATAGCCACAAGGGATATTGGTCTATATTTTGTGTGTGTGTCATATTTTTGTCTGCTTTTGGCATCCGGGTGTGATACTGGCCTAAAAGAATGATTCTAGAAGTGTTCTGACCACTTTTGTTTCTGGAAGAGTTTATAGAGTACTGGTATCATTTATTTAATTAATTAATTTTTTTTTAAACATCTTTATTGGGGTATAATTGCTTTACAATGGTGTGTTAGTTTCTGCTTTATAACAAAGTGAATCAGTTAGTTATACATATACATATGTTCCCATATCTCTTCCCTCTTGCGTCTCCCTCCCTCCCACAGATTCTTAACCACTGCGCCACCAGGGAAGTCCCCATCATTTATTTTTTAAATGTCTGATAGAACTCATCAATTAAGCTATCAAGATCTGGACTTTTGTTTTTAGGAAAATTTATAGTTACTAATTCAATTCTTGTTATAGATCTATTCAGAGTTTCTATTTATTCTCTAGTCAGTTTTTGTGATTTGTGTTTTTCTGGGAATGTGTTCATTTTCTCTAAGTTGTCTAATTTGTTGGCATAAAGTTCATAGTATTCCTTTATAATTCTTTTAATTTATGAAGGGTCAATGATAATGTCCTTTCTTTCATTCCTACTTTTGGTGATCTGTGTCTTTTCTCTCTTTTTTCTTGGTTTTAGCTAAAAGGTTATCAATTTTGCTGAAGGGCTCCTGTTGTTATACTAGCAGCAGCTAATTTGAGTTGGGTTCCTATTGCTTGAAACCTAGGATCCTAACTAACATACAGAAGTTTTTTATAGAATCGACTAGGTCTTGGACAAGGTGGAAGCCAGGTAGCTGGAGAGACCTATTCAGCAGTGTTTGGACCCTTCCTCCTGAGCAGTGCAATCTTTGTGCTTCACCCCCCACCTCCTGTTCAGACTGTGTCTCAGCTCAAAATTCAGTCCTGGGAGAATTAATCTGGTTCATCCAGCGTGAGTCAAATTTCTTCTGCTGCTCTAATCACGTGGGACATGGAGCTCCCAGCACAGCTGCTGAGGTCCTACCCCTGCTGATCCCACAGAAGAGGGATCCATCCTTGAAAGCTGAATCAACACCCTGACAGTGTTTACCAACGATCCACAGAGTACTCGTCAGGCCTGCCTTACTTCATCTTCTGAAGCAAATTAACCATGGCCTTAAAATGAAGCTCTGTTTCCTCAGATACTCTGCGGCTTTAGGTTGGGGAGCCTTGAGAAGGGAATGAATTCCCTAAGTATTCTGCTGTAAAGCAATCTGAGATCCCCTGTTGTGAGTCCTATAGGACTCCTTGGAGTTCCTTGACTCTCTGTGAACTTTCCTTCTACACTGCATGTGCCGAGTATTCCCATCCAACTCTTTCCAGTTCCCTACTCCCAGCTAATTTCTACTCATATTTCCAAACTCAACTCTAATATGATCTCCAGGAAGCCTCTTCTGACTGCCCTATTCCCACCCAGTGTGTACGTTCCCGTAACACCCTAAATTTACCTTTTTCTTAGCATTTAACGATTGGTATTCTCATTGTCATCTCAATACACCATAAGCTCTTGAGAAACTGTCTTTTATAGATACTGGGTGTGTGTCAGTGTCCTATGCTTGCTGTAAGCTATCAATGTCTTATTTTCTCATTGTAAGACATGAGAAACACATTGAATACATATTTGTCTTCGTAGCCCCTGGCCTTGCTATGTTGCTGGGCGTATAGTAGGTCCTTGATATTGATTGAATAAACAAACATTACAGGATACACCTGCCAAGTAAACAGTTAAATGAATTGGTCAGTGCATGCCTTCCCCTTGGCACTTCTTTGTTTTTCTAATTTTTCTTAATTTTTCAAAAATTGAAGTATAGTTGATTTACAATGTTGTGTTAGTTTCAGGTGTACAGCAAAGTGATTCAGTCATACATATATATATCTATTTCAGATTCTTTTCCATTGTAGAATATTACAAGACATTAAATGTAGTTCCCTGTGCTATACAGCAGGTCCTTGTTGTTTATTTTATATATAGTAGTGTGTATCTGTTAATCTCAAACTCCTAATTTATCCCTCCCCCCCTTTCACTTGGTAACTGTAAGTTTTCTATATCTGTGAGTCTGTCTCTGTTTTGTAAGTTCATTTGTATCATTTTTTAGGTTCCATATATGTGTATTACATGAAATTTGTCTTTGTCTGACTTACTTCACTTCATGTGATAATCTCTAGGTCCATCCATGTTGCTGCAGATGGCATTCATTCTTTTTTATGGCTGAGTAATACTCCATTGTGTATATGGAATATACACATCTTGTCTATCCATTCGTCTGTCGATGCACATTTAGGTAGCTTCCATGTCTTCACTATTGTAAATAGTGCTGCTGTGAACATTGGGGTACATGTATCTTTTCGAATTAGTTTTTTTAATTTATTTATTTTGGCTGTGCTGGGACACGGCACGTGGGATCTTAGTTGCGGCATGCGAACTCTTAGTTGAAGTGTGCATGCAGGATCTAGTTTTCTGACCAGGGATCGAACCTGGGCCCCCTGCATCGGGAGCGTGGAGTCTTACCCACTGGACCACCAAGGGAAGTCCCTCAAATTAGAGTTATCGTCTTTCCCCCTTGTCACTTTTGGATGAACATTTTCAAATTCTGTCTTTCTCCTCACTTCCATTTTTCTGTATTTCTTGGCTAATCAGTCCTCCCATTGACATTAAAAAAAAAAATTGAATTCCTATGTTTTTATTCTCCTCCCCCATTCTTCATGATTTTTGGATTCTGATATTGTTTTTGAAGTGCCTTCTGTTTCATATTTCTTTCCATCATTCTGCCTTTCCTCTGTTCCATAATTTAACAATTTTTTAAATATTTATATATTTTTATTTTATTTTATTTTTGGCTGCATTGGGTCCTCATTGCTGCACACGGACTTTCTCTAGTTGCGGCGAGTGGGGGCTACTCTTTGTTGAGGTGTGCGGGCTTCTCGTTGTGGTGGCTTCTCTTGTTGTGGAGCACGGGCTCTAGGCATGCAGGCTTCAGTAGTTGTGGCACGCGGGCTTAGTAGTTATGGCTCACGGGCTCTAGAGCGCAGGCTCAGTAGTTGTGGCGCACGGGCTTAGTTGCCCCGCGGCGTGTGGGATCTTCCCGAACCAGTGCTCTAACCTGTGTCCCCTGCATTGGCAGGCGGATTCTTAACCACTGTGCCACCAGGGAAGACCAATTTAACAAATTTTATATGCCTACCTACTATGAGTGCCTGGCAATATATTAGGGGCTCAGTATATATTAGCAGATAAAAATGGTCCCTATCATCATGAGGTTTTGCGATGGGGAACAGGCACATATGTACATAGACAAATCTGTGGTTTCAGTTTGTGATCTCTTCCTTTAGGTGTTAAAATAACTTAGATTTCTGGAGCCACCTGACTTACACCAATGTTGGTATCTTTATGGTCTTTAAATTTCCAGAGCTGTAAAGAGTTCATCTGCTGCCTGATTCAGTAGCTGGTGAGAAGGAGCTCAGAGTCTGATGAAAGGAGAGAGCAGTGGGCAGGGACTTTTAGGCATGGGCTTCCCAGTCTGACTACCTATTTGATTATGTAACAGGGCTTCAAGAGGGCACTGTCCCCGCACACCTTCCCTCAATTTGCTGTTTCATAGGCTCTTAACTTTTTAGAGCCTCTTTCATTTTTATTTTAAAATGAGTGGGATGAAAGTCTTATTTTTAAAATTTTTGTTAGTTTTATTTTGAAATAATTTCAAATTTAGAGAAAAGTTGCAAGAATAGGACAAAGAACCTTTCTTCTCCCAGATTCTCTTGTTGTTAACATTTTACCACATTCGTCTGTCTGCCTGTTTGTTTCTCTCTCTCTCTCTCTCTGTCTCAGCATTTTCATTTCATTTGTGGACATGTGCAGAGGGGCAAAACATTTTACTCACTGATGCACATGCTCCCAGCTGAGGTCAAACAAGGCAGTGTTCTGCCTTTTTGTTTCAGCTCATACTTTAAGCAAGGGTCCTTTTCCCAGTCTGTAGTCCCACGTTTTCACAGTTTTGTGCTTTTTGTTGACAGTTTTGCTGTTTAAAGTGGCCCCCAAACGTAGTGCTGAAGTTCTGTCTAGTGTTCTTAAGTGCAGGAACGCTGTGATGTACCTTAAGAAGAAAGTGTATGTTAGGTGAGCTTTGTTCAGGCATGAGTTATAGGGCTGTTGGCTGTGAGTTCAATTTAATGATTCACTATATGTATTAAATAAGGTGTCTTTAAACAGAAGTACACATAAAACAAGGTTTTGTTTGTTTGTTTGTTTTTCCAGTACGCGGGCCCCTCACTGTTGTGGCCTCTTCCATTGAGGAGCACAGGCTCCGGATGCGCAGGCTCAGTGGCCAAGGCTCATGGGCCCAGCCTCTCCGCGGCATGTGGGACCTTCCCGGACCAGGGCATGAACCCGTGTCCCCTGCATCGGCAGGCGGACTCTCAACCACTGCGCCACCAAGGAAGCCCACAAGGTTCTGTATTGATTAGTTGATGAGAATGTTTTTGAAGGCTGGCAGGAACCTAACCATGTATTTTCCCTTAGGGACAATGGTTCAGTATATTCACTAACTCAGTGTTTATGGACTTTATAGAACTTATCGCAAATAACGAGAATCAAATATCTATATTTCCCCCCTCCCCTGGACCACTTGAGAGTAAGTTGAAGCCAGTTGTTCCAAAAATGTTATTTATAGCAAAAAGAAAACAAAATGTAAGAAAAACTTCCCTTTTTGTTCATTTTGTACTTTTAGTCCCCTTTAATTTGGAAATATTTCTCAGTATTTCCTTATCTTCCATGACCTAAGCATTTTGAAGAGTTCAGATCACTTACCTTTTATGCATATTTCTCAGTTTGGGTTTGTTCAGTGTTTCTTCATGATTGAACTCAGGTTGTGCATTTTTGGCAGGAATTTCGCAGAAGTGATGCTGTGTTCTCAGTGCATCAATACCAGGATATTTGGTCCTATTACCATTGATGTTAACTTTTTTTTTTTTTAATTTATTTTTGGCTGCGTTGGGTCTTCGTCGCTGTGCGTGGGCTTTCTCTAGTTGTGGCGAGCAGGGGCTGCTCTTTTTTTTTTATTATTTATTTTTGGCTGTGTTGGGTCTTCGTTGCTGTGTGCGGGCTTTCTCTAATTGCGGCGAGCGGGGCCTACCCTTTGTTGTGGTATGCCGGCTTCTCATTGCAGTGGCTTCTCTTGTTGCAGAGCATGTGCTTTAGGCACACGGGCTTCAGTAGTTGTGGCTCGCAGGCTCAGTAGTTGTGGCGCACAGGCTTAGTGGCTCAGCAGCATGTGGTATCTTCCCGGACCAGAGCTCGAACCCATGTCCCCTGCACTGGCAGGCGGATTCTTAACCACTGCGCCACCAGGGAAGCCTGATGTTCACTTTTATCACTTGGTTAAGATGATGTCTGCCAGGTTTCTCCACTATAAAGAAATGGATAAGTATCTTGTGGCAAGATATTTTGAAATTACATTAATAGCCTGTTTCTCATCAAACTAGCACCCACTTGTTTTTACATCCGTTGATGATTCTTGTCTGAATCAGTTGCTACTGTGATGGTTCCTAAAAGTTTATTAATTGCATTCTACTTCAAAGTAGAGCTTTCCATTCTCCCTAATGTATTTATTTACTTATATCAGTATTTTGTGGATTCGTATTTTATTTCGTATTTTATTTGGTGGGTTTTAATCTATTACTGCTGAAATTGTCCCAGATTTGGCCAGTGGGAGCCCTTTCAAGCTGGCTCCTGTGTCCTTTTCACACGCCCTTGTCATTCTTTGATCATTTCTTTACTTTTTGACCCATTAAGATATTCCAGGCTCATCTTGTATTTTCCTTGTCTCAGACCTAAAAGTCAGCTATATTTCCAAGGACTGCTGCTTCCTCTTAGTTGGCAATGGTATTTTATTTTATTTGGTTTTGTTTTATTTTATTTTTTTTAGAGACGGCTTTCCTAGGGCCCATTACTTGGAATACTAGTTGGCAATGGTATTTTAGAAACAATATTTGAGCTATCGGTTTGCTTATTGCTGATGGAATGTTGTTGCCTCTAGGTATTTCCTGCAGGCAGATCTCTGACATACATTTTTTAAAAATCTTGTGTTCATACCAATAAGATCTCTTAATGTTTCTGGAATGGAATTAAAAGTCATAAGTTTAGTGTTTAGTAAAAGTGTGTAGTTGTGTATTGTTACAGTTGTCACAATCTGAAAATCATTCCTAGTTTTTTATGTAAAGGAATCTGTTTCCAATTTGTAAATGATTCCCGTTAAATGACACATTAAAAAAGAGTGTGTTAGGACTCCAAGGTACCCTCCAGCTCTATAGCTCCTGCTTAGAGCTGAGCCAGCAGTACCCACCTCCAGATAGGGTGGGTATTTCTGTCAGAGATTGGGCTGCTTATTGTCCTTGAAGGGGAGTTATTATCATTCCGTCTCAATGAGCTTATCTGTTTAATTTCACTTGTATGTTAAAAAGTATTTGCGTCACATGCAGAGATAATTTGATTCTCTCCTTTCTCCCTTACTCCTCAAATTTAAGGTCTTCAAGGGATGGTGCAGTTAAGAAACCTTATTCTCCAAAGATAATGTCCAAAAAGAAGTCTTCTGCCTCTTCTGGGATCTGGAGTGAGATACCTAGGGCCAGGCACCCTGTACAGTATCATCCCTCATATGCCTGGACCCGAAGGGGCCGGCTAAGAGAACTGCGCATCAGGTGAGCTTGCGAGGGTTCCCCTCCCCTGTCTCAGTGACTTTTCCATTGTCCTCCCTTGTTGGTTAAAATGAGGGGATGATTCTTATTCTCTTATCTCAGTTAATTGGAGACCTTGCTGACTGTTCTTCATGGCAGAATGTTCAAAATATTTAGGAATCTGCTGATGTAAGATCTGTCATTGAGTGTTTTCATTCATGGTCTCCAGTTGTGCCCCACAATGTATAAGCTATAAAGAGTCTTCCAGAAGAAGTCTAAGCATAGTCCAAGAAAATGATCATTTTCTGCTACTCTTGATTAGGTCTTTGAAAGGTATCCTTTTACTCATTCAACAAAAATTTATCAGGTGCCTACCCAGCCAGGTGTTATGCTAGATGCTGAGCGTACAAGGTGAATAAGGCATTCCTGGTCCAAGACCTCATGAAAGCGTAAAATCAGGTAGGCTTGGCAGACTGTTAAACAAGCCACAACAGCGAAGTGTGGTAAGTGCTGTGAGAAGGGAGGATGTGGTGCCATAGGCCACCTGGCAAGAAGAGCCATGCCAGCGTAGCCAGCAGTGACTTCCTGGAGGAGGTGGAGTTTAGCCAAGTCCTGAAGGATAATGTAAGAAAGCCAGGTAAAGGGCAGGAGGAAGAGCATTCCAAGCTGAACCTGGAGATCAACTGGCCAAGACAAGCCAACTTTTTCTGTGTGTTCCAGGCACTGTGCTAGCTGGGGATACTGTGAGCCATGGTCCCTGCTCTCAGGGGCTCACAGTGCAGAGGGAACAAAAGGCACCCTGCGAGCCACTTCCTGGGATTTGGTGTCATAATGTTACACTAGGGGTTGGAGCCGGGGTCTGAGAGTACCAAGCTACTTGCTCTGTTTGGTTGGGGAAGGTCCAGGAAGGCTTCATGTAGGAGTGAGCATTGAAGATGAGCCTTGGTGGGTAAGTGGGCATTTGCCAGGTGTTTTAGGCAGGAAGAATAATATGAGCAAAAGCACTAGCATGTACTTCCTTTCCCTCATCTCTGAAATCTTCATCAACAAAATACTTTATATTGAAAGTTTTTTTTTTCTTTTTCTTTTTTTGCCGTACGCGGGCCTCTCACTGTTGTGGCCTCTCCCGTTGCGGAGCACAGGCTCTGGACGCGCAGGCCCAGCGGCCATGGCTCACGGGCGAGGCCGCTCCGCGGCATGTGGGATCTTCCCGGACCGGGGCACGAACCTGTGTCCCCTGCATCGGCAGGCAGACTCTCAACCACTGCGCCACCAGGGAAGCCCTGAAAGTATTTTTTAAAAATAATCTGCTTGATGTTAACTTTACAAATCTGTCCCATCCTGTGCTCTGTTTGATGCAATATTATCTATATATGATTCACCTTTTGACTCATACTAGTATCCCACTTCCTGGGACCTTAAAGTTTCCGTCTCCTTTCCAGAAAATTGATGATATAAACTAAATGCAGTTTTAAAATGTGTATGTCATTTCTTTCAGATGCATGGCCAGAAAGTTCTTGTATTTGTGGATTCGAATGACTTTTGGAAGAGTATTTCCCTCTAAAGCCAGGTAGTATTAGTTCAGAACACTGGACTTCTGTTGAGTTCATTCTAGGATTTTGTTTTGTATTAAGCCCATATATAACCTTTACTATGGCATGTGTTGCATTCCTTCCCTGCTCCTCCCCAGCCTCCAGGAGGTATATCATATAATGGTAACTTAACACATACTAGTTTGAATGAATGTTTGCCCAGGAGAAGTAAATGAGCTCTTTCAGGTCCCTGGCGAGACTGGCAGATTGACTTGGTCTAGGGCAGAACCTGGGGAAAAAGTTGGCATTGGCAAGAGGAGTGAAACTGAGTCAAGTGTAAGTCCCTCTGCCCGGTAGCTTCACTTTTTCTAGGCTACCACCTGCTGCTGTGGGTTTTGGTTAACATTGCTTTAGCTGCAGTGCCCTAAGTTGATCGCAAGGGGTCAGGGACACTGTGCAGGAAGCCAGAGGGATGGAGAGAAAGAAGGGGCAGTGTAGGGAATGTTTCAGAGAACTGACAGCCATTGAAAATGTAAGTGTTTTTTAAAAACTGAAATGTTATGGGTTCTCACCCTTCACTTCTCCACTTACTATACCCTTTCCTGTTTCATTTTTCTGACAGTATGGCTTTCCTGATCTGGAACATCAAGGTCTCTTGATTCAAGGTTTCTCAAGCAAATTTGGCCTGTGTGTGTTCTCTGAAATTTTTTCTTGGTATACCTTGTGGAGGGCCTTGCTCTTCCCATCTTTTTCGTGTGTCTTTATCAGTGAGGCTCCCAATGTGGCCACAGCCCATCGCAGCTGCAGGGGTGAGGCATAGTCTCCCTCTGCTTTTCCTTCTTTCCCTGGACCTTGGCCCTGCCCTTCTTTACTGCCTTGGTAGCTCTTCGTGCCTTCAATAATTTTTTTTTTTGTCTTTTCTTGTTCTCAGTGGGAGAACTGATCGGAGTAACATAGTTTGCCATTATCGGAAGACTCTTGTTTTTCTTTTTTTTACTCAGTTGAGTATTTTATTTATCTTCCTCCCTGTTAGCTTAGAAATTATATACTCTTCTATCCTTCTTTTACTGAGTGCCGTAACAAATATAATGTGTTTGTTTAACTTACTGGGGTCTAATGTTAATTGTTTCTTTTTGCCCTCTTCCCAAACAAGGCAGGGTTCTTCGAACACTTTAACTCTCCTGTCGCTCTCCCCACTTATATGCCCTTATTGTAAGGTATTTTAATTGTTTATTTTTTTAAATTAAATTAAAAATTTTTTTTTTTGGCTGGGCCATGCAGCTTACAGGATCTTAGTTCCCCAACCGGGGATCGAATCCAGGCCACAGCAGTGAAAGCGCCGAATCTTAACCACTGGACTGCCAGGGAATTCCCTTTATTCAGTTTATATTTTAAAATCTGCAGAACATTATTACTCTCATTTTACACAGCCAGTATTCATTTATATTTATTCATGTGTTTACACTTTTTGTTCTTTGTTTCTTCCTGTATCTCCAGGTTTCCATCTGTGATGATTTTCTTTCTATCATTTAAATGTTCCTGAACATTTCCTTTACAGTAGGTCTGCTTGTGATGAATCCTCTCAGATATTGTCTAAAATTGTTTTTATTTCGCTTTCAGTTTTGAAAGATATTTCACTGGGTATATTAGGCTACATTGCCAGTTTTTCCCCCCAGCATTTTGAAGATATTCCATTGTTCTATAACTTCCATTTGTAAGATGTTGATCTAATTGTTGCTCTTTTGAAGACTTATTATTCAAAGATATAATATGGTATGCCTGGGTGTGGGTTTATTTTCTTAACGTCTTAGCTCATTTTGAGATAGGTTACAGGGTTTTCTTGGGTTTTGTTTTTGTTTTTATTTTCCTGTTTTGTGGGCACATCTTTCTGGCATAATTTTTTTGTCCATAGGCCTGTTATTCTGCTCCTTTTCTTTCTTTTTTTTTTTGTGGTACGCGGGCCTCTCACTGTTGTGGCCTCTCCCGCTGCGGAGCATAGGCTCCGGACGCGCAGGCTCAGCGGCCATGGCTCACGGGCCCAGCCGCTCCGCGGCATGTGGGATCCGGGGCATGAACCCGCGTCCCCTGCATCAGCAGGCAGACTCTCAACCACTGCGCCACCAGGGAAGCCCTACAGTAACTTTGTATAGGATTTTACTTCATTTACTTTTCTGTTGCTCACTTTTATATGATATTAATTTTTCTGAACTTTTAGAGTGAAGTGAGGTTTAGTTAAGCTTTCCTAATTTCACAGAGCTCCCTCTTCTGTCTCTGTCATGGTGTTCACAGATGCGGCGGCTTGCTCTATGGGGTATCCTGGCTTGTTCCCCTACCACGCTTGGTCTGATCCTCCTTGTCCTTCTTGTCCTTGTCCTCCTTGTCCTCCTGTCTCCTTGTCCTTCTCCTGCTCAGTTTCTATTCTGCTCCCAGCAGTTCCTCCTCAGTATGAAGCCCTGTCTGTTTTTGAGGTCAGGTCGGTTTTGAGACTGTTGGGGCCAGACTGCTCCAGCAGCTTCAGCTCTTACATGAGCCCTGGTTTTGGAGAGAACAAAACTCTCAGTTTCAGCTTCTGGTCTCAAGTTGGGCCTCTGCACTTTCCAGTGACTACTTATTGACTGATTCAGGTTCTCCTGTTCTCAGGTTCCTCAGATACCACCTTCATCGCTCCTTCTTTCTTCTGTACAAATGTTAATACCATGGTGGTCTTTTGACTCTGGGTGATTTGTCCTCACCTGCTTGCATTTTGGGGTTGTAGGGATACCTAGTCACCTAGTTTTGTTGTAATAGATACATGAGTTTTTGGTTTTGCTACATGGTTTCTCTGTGTGTTTTGTAGGGATTCAGAGACTGAAAAACTATGTTGCCACCTTCACTCTCTTCCCCAAATCCTTTTCCTGCTTGATTTTGTTAAACTCATATTTGACTCATATTTAACTGGAAACCTCTTTTCAAATAATATCTATTTATATTCCAAGTACTTGGGAAACGCTGATTATGTTAGAAATGCATTTGACTCAAAGTAAGAGAAATTCTGACGATGGCTTAAACAAATCGGGATTTGCTTTTTCTCACAGTTTGGAGGTTGGTATTGGTTCAGCTGTTTAGTGATGTCATCAGAGACTCAGGCTTTTAGATCCTTTCCAGTTTACCATCCTTAGTATACTGGCCCTTTGTCGTTAGAGATGACACTGTATAGTTGCAAGATGACTGTTCTAGCTTTACACAGGAAGGGGGAGGAAGGGTGGTGTCAGCTGGACCTGTCTCTATCAGGAAGGCAAAACTTTCCTAGAAACCCTCAGCTGCTTCTGCCTCATTGGCCAGAGCTATGTCACTGGCCATCTTTAGCTTCTGAAGAGGCTGGGAGAGAAACCTTTCCAGCCTTCCTAGTGGATGCTGGTGAGGAAGCAGAGGCTTGGCGGTGGGTGTCGGGTATCTACGACTGATGTCTGCCTCACTGTTAGAGCATTCACATTGTACTCTTTTTCCTTTCTTTGCTCTTGAATGGTGGCAGGAAAGAATACTGGACTGGATTTTAGGAGACCTGAATTTTGGTTCTTACCTAGACCCTAGATAATGGTTTGATCTGGGGTTAAGTTACGGCTCTAGGCCTCAGTTTCTCACATTGTAAAATGAGAGAGTGAGAATATTTTTTCTCTAAGTATCTACCAGAATTGTAATTCTGATACTATGTTTTCATTGACTTTGAAATTTGTGATGGGGTGGTCAGTTTCAACTTGTAATCCCTTTTTAAATCAAGTGGGTTATTTGTTACTTTGGGTAAAGTTGGGCATATTAATCTTTGCTTTTTTTTTTTTTCTTTTTGGTCTTTTTCCGTATTGAATTATTTATTTCTCACTTTTAGGAATGTTAGAGGGGAATGATATCATACCAGAAACTTCAGAATAATACCTTTATGTGCTTGGAGAATGTTTTAACTTCTATAAACTGGAGTTGTTTTATCATTAATAAATGGAACCAAAATGACCACTGAATTAATAGGGCAAAAATAATACATACAGTATGTGTCCATATGTAAGGCAGTCTTAAATAGGAAGTATCACCTCTTTTTCTGAAGAGAAGATCTGAACAAAATTACTTGGCTAATTTGGGAAGTAGATAAAACAGTCAACGTCCATTTATAGTATTTAATTTATCAGTATTTTTCGTCATTCTTGGTTAAGGCTTTGGTTCCTATTTTCTTGAGAAAATAGAAGTAACAGAAGAGACCATCACTCAGTCTACTGACCGCCAGCATCTATTGCCATATGACCTGCTTTCCCAACTGTGGCATCTGTGGCAGAATCCTTTTGCGTTGCATTCCCCTTGTGCCTACTCCAGGCCATCACACTAGCAGTTTTTTTTCTGTCTCTTCTGTATCAATTTTTCCCTCTTTACTGGATCATTTGTACCAGCATACAATGCTATTATTTTCCTATCCTGAAAGAAAAAAAGTCTCTTTGATGCTACTTCTTTCTGCAGCTAGCTCTCCATCTCTTTGCTTCCCTCTACATTTCCTGGCCATCCCCAACCTCTCCAGCACCTCTTTTTGTAGTCTCAAGTCCATCCTACGAGGCTTTTGATTCCATCATGCCACCAAAATTGTTTTTGCTTTTGTAAGGTCACTACATTTGCTAAAATCAGTGGTGAATTCTTAAATTTCCTCTCACTTGACTTACCAAGAAGCATTAGACAGCCCATCATTCCCTTCTTCAAGGAGCCCTTTCTTCTCCCAGCGTCAAGGTTACCATTCTCTCTGTTTCCCTTCCACCTCTTTGTCCCCTCTAACTCTCTTTGGTTGGTTCCTCCTCATCTAAATATCCCACCCCCAGTCCTTGCACTGCCTCTCTGTCTACCTCCCAACCATGTCAGCCTCATCCCATGAATCCCAAAGGTACACACCCAGCCCAGACCTCTTCCTGGACTGCTACACACGTGACATTCCACTCTGCGCCCAATAGACGTCACAACTCAGTATGTTCATAACCAAAGTCTAGACCTTCCCCACAGACCTCCCTGCTGAGTGTTACTCTCTCCAGTAAAGGAAGCTCCCATCCTTCCAGGGACCCGGGTCAGAAACCTAGGAGTCATCCTTGGTATCTTATTCCCTCACTCCCCGATTGCAATGCCAAATGCCAAAATTACGTTGATTCAACCTTCAAAATAGATTCAGACTCCAAGCTCTTCTCAGTACCTCCAGTTGCTACCACCCTGGTCCGGGCCATCATGTCTCCCCTGAATGACTCCAGGAGACTCCTCACTGGTCTCCTGCTCCGAGCCTTGTCCTTAGTCAGTCTCTTCACACAGGCGGTCTGAGTAATCCAGTCACGTCACTCTTCGGCTCAGACCTTGGGCAGCTTCCCATCCTGCTTACAGTAAAAGCCAGAGTCCTTACTGTGGCCTATAGACTAGTCACCTTTTTGTTTTACCTATCTATGGATCTTTTCTTTTTCATTTCTGCCACCATAGTTTTAATTTCCAAGAGCTCTTTTTTGTTCTCTGAATAGTCCTTTTTTAAAAAAAATAACATCCTGGAGGCTCATAATTTTTTTGAGGTTAATGTAATGATTTATTTCTAAGGTTTTTGACTGCTCTGTTTCTTCCAAGCTCCTTTTTCCTGTGTGCTTTTGTTCACTGTCTCATGTTGTAGTCTTTCCTCAAATGTCAAGAGATCCTTTTATTGTCTGCTCATATTTAAGAGTTAATATTAGAAGCTTATATACCCATTCAATGTATGTATAGGGACTTGTAAGCTGAGGGTTTCCCTTTAGGCTTTTGAGGCAGAGACCAGATAGTTTCATTGGGGGAACTCCATCTGTCAGTATCTGAAGTCCTTTTCCCTTAGATTGATCAGTTTTCCCCAGAGGAGAGGAGTCCTTCAAACTCCTTCTGGGGTAGAGTGGGGTGGAGGCGGGGGGCAGTGGTTATAAGCTTGGCGGCAAGCAGAGGAGAGGGAATGTGGGTCTCACTGTTCAGTATGTAGACTCTCAGTTTAGGACTGTCTCCCGATCTGTGCCTGGTGTTGGAGAGTCCAGTGCCCCTCAGGTTCAGCCTCTCCAGAGATAAGCCTGAGTCTGCCCAGGTGAATAATGGGATCCAAGGGCCTAACTGTTTCTTACTCACAGGCTTCCAAACAATCCTGTGTTTTCATTTCCACCCAGGGCTCCCTGCTTCCTGATACCTCTTGTTCCCATGCCTTTCTGGGGTTCATGCCACCAGCCCCTTGCCTCTCGACTCTCCTCCCACCAACACTTAGTTCTCCGCCTTCTTTCACCTGTTGATTCAGTTGCCACTCGCCTGCCTGCTTTCTGTCATCAAAAATTTGTTGGCATCTCTTGTTTGTTTGTTTTTTTGTTTTCTGCAGTACGCGGGCCTCTCACTGTTGTGGCCTCTCCCGTTGCGGAGCACAGGCTCCGGATGTGCAGGCTCAGCGACCATGGCTCACGGGCCCAGCCGCTCCGCGGCATGTGGGATCTTCCCGGACCGGGGCACGAACCCGTGTCCCCTGCATCGGCAGGTGGACTCTCAACCACTGCACCACCAGGGAAGCCCTGGTTATCTATTTTAAATACAGCAGTCAATCCCAAATTCCCAGTTTGTTCTTCTCCCCCAGCCTTCCGCCCGGTAACCATAAGTTCATTCTCTAAGTCTGTTAGAGACTGTGAGTCTGTTTCTGTTTGTAGATAAGTTCATTTGTATCTTTTTTTTTTTTTTTTTTTTTTAGATTCTGCATATGAGTGATATCATATGCTATTTGTCTTTCTCTGTCTGACTTACTTCACTTAGTATGGTAATCTCCAGGTCCATCCATGTTGCTACAAATGGCATTATTTCATTCTTTTTTATGGCTGAGTTATATTCCATTGTATATTTATGTACCACACCTTCTTAATCCATTCATCTGTCATTGGACATTTAGGTTACTTCCATGTCTTGGCTATTGTTTTTTTTGTTTTTAAAAATATTTATTGAGGCTGCAAAGGGTCTTAGTTGCGGCATGCTGGATCTTTGTTGCGGCATGCAGGCTTTTAGTTGCAGCATGTGGAATCTAATTCCCCAACCAGGGATCAAACCCAGGCCCCCTGCATTGGGAGCATAGAGCCCTACCCACTGGACCACCAGGAAGTCCCATGTCTTGGCTGTTGTAAATAGTGCTGCAATAAACATTGGGAGGTGAATTTCTCTATGTATATTTTTGCCAGCCAGTTTTTTAAAACCTGTGAGTGGGTGAGGATGAAGGACATGTTAGTAACCTACAGAACCATGAAAAGAAATTTGGAGTGACTGACAGGCCAGAGATCCTGAGTTACCAGTCTTCTTGACCATGCCTGTTAGCATCAGCACAGTCTCACTGCCCTGCTACTTTCTTTCTTAATAGCTTTTTCCCTTCTTATTCTCTCTTCTCTTTTGCTCTTGTTATAACTCCGCTAGTCAGATTTCAGTTAAACTAATATATTCTGTTAAGTCCTAGGAATATCATTAGGCATTTGCTTATTTTATAACTTTTAATCTCCTGAGTATGTAAATGAGAAGTGTAGCTACTATCTTTTACTAATCAAATATATTTTTTAGTCTGGTGAATGAAAAAAATTGAGAATGTTAATTCTCAACTCACTTATGGTATTTGAAAAGTCAGATTTTTTTACTTTCACCTCTTTAATTGGTGAGATCTAGAGTATAAAAGTTCTTAACCTCATTTCTAGTTTAAGTAGTTCTAACGTTTTGATCTGAAAAAGTTGAATATGTCTATTTTTAATCTATTTTGGTGTTATCAAATAATGAACCACACTTTTCTATGAGAAAGCAATGGCCATATGAAATGGTGATTTGGGAATAGATATCAGCTCCAACATTGTCAGTTATGTCTCTCTGGTTTTTTTTTTCATTGCCCTAGGTTTTACTATGAGCAAAGAATTCTGCAGAAGGTCTTTGAAGAATGGAAAGAAGAGTGGTGGGTTTCCCATCGAGAGTGGAAACTCCGTGTTCGAGCTGACTGTCACTATAGGTAGGATTTCATGTTACATTACTTTAATTTTACTGATACACGTTATCAAATAATTACTTGTTGGCATGTTTCTGGTCAGAAGGATAGAAATTTTTTTTCTGGTTTTATTGAGATATAATTGACATATATGAATTACTGTATGAGTTTCAGGTGTACAGAATAAATGTTTGACTTACATATTATGAAATGATTACCACAATAAGTTTAGCTAATGTTTATCATCTCATATAGATACAATAAAAAGAAAAGGGGAGGGCTTCCCTGGTGGCGCAGTGGTTGGGAGTCCACCTGCCGATGCAGGGGACACGGGTTCATGCCCCGGTCCGGGAGGATCCCACATGCCGCGGAGCGGCTGGGCCCATGAGCCATGGCCGCTGAGCCTGCGCGTCCGGAGCCTGTGCTCCGCAGCAGGAGAGGCCGCAACGGTGAGGGGCCCGCGTACCGCAAAAAAAAAAGAAAAGGGGAAAAAAAAGAAAAAAATTTTCTCCTTTTAATGAGAACTTCTAGGATTTACTGTCTTAACAACTTTCATATATATCATACAGCAGTGGTAACTGTAGTCATCATGTTGTACATTACATCCCTAGAACCTCTTTGTCTCATAACTGGAAGTTTGTACCTTTTGACTGCCTCCCCCAACCCACCCCGGCCTCTGGTAACCACAAATCTGATCTTTTCCTGAGTTTTTTTTTTTTTTTTTTTTAAGATTCCACATATAAGTGAGATCATATAGTATTTGTCTTTCTCTGTCTGATATATTTCGCTTAGCCTAATGCCCTCAAGGCCCATCCATGTCGTCGCAAATGGCAGGGTTTCCTCTTCTTTTTTTTTTTTTTTTTTTTGCGGTACGCGGGCCTCTCACTGTTGTGGCCTCTCCCGTTCCGGAGCACAGGCTTCGGACGCGCAGGCTCAGCGGCCATGGCTCACGGGCCCAGCCGCTCCGCGGCGTGTGGGATCCTCCCGAACCTGGGCACGAACCTGTGTCCCCTGCATCGGCAGGTGGACTCTCAACCACTGCGCCACCAGGGAAGCCCCCTCTTTTTTTTTAATGTGTATGTTTTTATGGGGTTTCCTCATTTTTTAATGGCTGAGTAAATTCCATTGTATACAGATACCACAACTTTACCCATTCATCCACCTTTGGACACTTAGGTTGTTTCCCTGTCGTGGCTATTGTAAATAATGCTGATGTGAACATGGTGGTGCAGATATCTTTTCAAGTTAGTGTTTTTGTTTCCTTTGGATATATTTCCAGAAGTGGGATTGCTGGATTGTCTGGTAGTTCTATTTTTAATTTTTTAAAGATCCTGCATACTGTTTTCCTTGGTGGCTATACCAATTTACAATCCTACCAACAGTCCACAAGGTTCCCTTTTCTCCGTATCGTCACCAGCGTTTGTTCTCTCTTGTCTTTTTTTTTCTTTTTTATGTCTTATTTTTTGGAGACCTAATTTCCTACTTTTCCTTTTTTTAATTGAGGTAAAATTGGTTTATAACATTATATAAATTTAGGTGCACATTATGATTCTATTTTGTCTTTTTGACGACGGCCATTTTAACAGGTGTGTGGTGATTTTGATCTCATTGTGATTTTGATTTATATTTGATTTATATTTGATTTATATTGATTTATATTTTCCTAATGACTAGTGTTGAGCATCTTTTCATGTACCTGTTGGCCATTTGTATATCTCCTTTGGGAAAATGTCTGTTTAGGTCCTTTGCCCACTTTTAAATTGGATTATTTGTTTTTTTTCCTATTGGGTTATATGAGTTCTTCATATATTTTGGATATTCCTTATCAGCTATATGGGTTGCAAATATTTTTTTCCCATTTTGTAGGTTGTTGTTGTCACTTTGTTGGCTGTGTCTTTTGCTGTGCATAAGCCTTTTGGTTTGCTGTAGTCCCACTTGTTTATTTTTTATTTTGTTGCTTGTGCTTTAGGTGTCATATCCAAAAAATCATTGCTAAGACTTATGTGAAAGAGCTTTTTTCCTATATTTTCTTCTAGGAATTTCATGGTTTCAGGTCTTGCATTTAAGTCTTTAATCCATTTCTAGTTAATGAGTGGTGTTAGATATGAATCTAGTTTCATTGTTTTACATGTGAATATCCAGTTTTCCCAGCACCATTTATTGAAGAGACTGTCTTTTTTCCATTGAATATTCTTGGCTCCCTTGTCAAATATTAGGTGACGGTATATACTTGGGTTAATTTTGGGGCTCTCAACTCTATTCCATTAGTCTCTTTGTCTGTTTTTATTCCAGTGCCATAATATACTATAGCTTGAAAACAGGAAGTGTGATGCCTCCTGCTTTGTTCTTTCTCTGGATTGCTTTGACTGTTTGGGGTCTTTTATGGTTCCACATAAATTTTAGGATTGTTTTTTCTACTTTTGTAAACATGCCATTGGAATCTTGATAGGGATTGCATTGAGTCTATAGATGGCTTTTGGTAGTACTAACATTTTAACAATATTTTTCCAGTTCATGAACATGGAATACCTTTCCATTTATTTGTCTTCTTTGATTTCTTTCATTAATGTCTTGTAGTTCTCAGAGTAGAGACCTTTCACCACCTTGGTTAAATTTATTCCTAAGCATTTTGTTATTTTTGATGCTATTGTAAATGAAATTGATTTATTTCTTTTTCAGATAATTTGTTGTTACTGTATAGAATTGCTACTTAGTTTCTTATGTTAATTTTATATCCTATGATTTTACTGAGTTCATTGATCTAACAATTTTTTGGTTGAGTCTCTAGGAGTTTCTGTATGTAAAATCATGGCATCTGCAAATAGAGACAGTTTTACTTCTTCCATTCCAATTCCGATGCCTTTTTTTTTTTTTTTTGCCCAGTTGCTCTGGCTAGGACTCCCAGTACTATGTTAAGTAGGAGTGGTGAGAGTGGGCACCTTTGTCCTGTTCCTGATCTTAGAGGAAAAGCTTTCAGCCTTTCTCCATTGAGCATGATGTTACCTGTGGGCTTATCATATGTGGCCTTTATTATATTGAGATACTGATGATCATATGATTCTTTTCTTTCATTCTATTATGTGAGGTATCACATTGATCGAGTTTGTGAAGGTTGGACCATCCTTGCAACGAGAAGAGTTTTGGATTATTTTCTGTATTTCTTCAAATTCTTTTTAGAGCAAGCAAGATCAAAGTCCTAAATTAAGCCCAAGCACACAATACTGTGTGCATTGTGAGCACATATACACAGAGATACCCCTCTAATTCAAGTAATTGTTATGTAATGATCATGCTAATGATTTGAATATGTTTTTCTCACTGACTCTCACTTCTGTATAATTTCTGATTCTGTGTTTTAAAATAATAAAGTTTTAATTTGTATTGATTGGGAGAAAATATATGCCCAATATAGAACATTAAGAAAATAGAAAAAACTTTAAAAATTTATTTTTTTAGCAGTAGAGAGAAGAAACTCTTAATCTTTGACATTTGTATTCCCAAAGATAAGTGGAAGAAAAAGTAAAAATTGGGAATTACATCACATACGTATTTTTATACATCTTATTTTGCGGTACACGGGCCTCTCACTGTTGTGGCCTCTCCCGTTGCGGAGCACAGGCGCCGGACGCGCAGGCTCAGCGGCCATGACTCACGGGCCTAGCCGCTCCGCGGCATGTGGGATCTTCCCGGACTGGGGCATGAAACCGTGTCCCCTGCATCGGCAGGCGGACTCTCAACCACTGTGCCACCGGGGAAGCCCTATACCTTTTTTAAAGTAAAAACTTAGTATGTCTTATACATTGTGTCTTTTTCAAATGGTATTCACTCATTATAATCATGTCTTTAAGCTCTTCGGGGCAGGGTTTCTGATTTATGGATATTTCAGATATCCATAAATACAGACATCGCTGAATTGTTCTAAGAAGCTGACAGAGTATGAAATCAAGTTTTAGGAAATGGGATAGTGAAGATATGGAGGGACTGACAGTCTTTTTTTTTTTTTTTTGGGTGCTTTTTGGTTTTTTGCTGTGCGCGGCTTTCTCTAGTTGCAACGAGGAGGGGCTACTCTTCCTTGCGGTGCAGGCTTCTCATTGCAGTGGATTCTCTTGTTGCAGAGCGTGGGCTTCAGTAGTTGTGGCTTGCGGGCTCTGGAGCACAGGCTCAGTAATTGTGGCATACAGGCTTAGTTGCTCTGCGGCATGTGGGATCTTCCCAGACCAGGGCTCGAACCTGTGTCCCCTGCATTGGCAGGTGGATTCTTAACCACTGCGCCGCCAGGGAAGCCCTGGGACTGACCGACTTAATGTGTATAATGTATGTATTGAGACAGAAAAGACGAAGGAGAACATTGACTGTCTTTTAGTGCAAAGGAGAGGTTATGTTTTACATGGTGTGGATGATTGAGATATGACTGTCATTCCAAATGCCACAGCTTTGTGGGTGCTGAAGGTGAAGTTATTCTAGGATAATTCACACCTTTCTTCCTTGGTAATAATATAAGGTGTGGAGAACGACACTCCAATTTTAGCTTAGGATATAGATTGGCTTTTTTGTGTCAGAAGTGTTCCGGTTAATTTCTCCTAAGTACAGAACGGACTGGGTATGTCGGATTAGGAGTTGTTTTGTTTTAAAGAAACGCTATTTGCTTTTTTGGCTCCTCAGATATTACTTGTATAACCTGATGTTCCAAACCTGGAAGACCTACGTGCATCAGCAGCGGGAGATGAGGAACAGGTACCTGAGAGCCGAGGATCATGGTGAGAAAAAGGAAGTACACGTCTAAAGAAAATGTCTCCATTTGTCTTTTTTTTTCCTTTATTAAGATTTTATTTTTAAGAGCAGTTTTAGTCTCACAGCAAAGTTGAGGGGAAGGTAGTAATTGCCCATACACCCACTCCCCAACACATACATAGCCTCTCCCATTATCAGCATCCCCCATCAGTGTGGTACATTTGTTACAGCTGGTGAACTTATACTGACACATCATAATCACTCAAAGTCCATAGTTTACATTAGGGTGTATTTTCTTTGGTGAGGTGTCGATTAAGTTCTTTTGCCCATTTTTAATTGGATCGTTTGTTTTCTTGTTGAGTTTTAAGAGTTCTTTGTATATTTTGGATAATAATCCTTTGTCAGATATGTCTTTTGCAAATATTTTCTTCCACTCTGTGGCTTGTCTTCTCATTCTCTTGACATTGTCTTCTGCAGAGTAGAAGTTTTTAATTTTAATGAAGTCCAGCTTATCAATCTTTTCTTTCATGGATGGTGCCTTTGGTGTTGTATCTAAAAAGTCATCACCATACCCAGGGTCATCTAGGTTTTCTCTTACATTATCATCTAGAAGTTTTATAGTTTTGTGTTTTACATTTAGGTCTGTGATCCATTTTGAGTTAATTTTTATGAAGGATGTAAGGTCTGTGTCTTTTTTGCATGTGGATGTCCAGTTGTTCCTATACCATTTGTTAAAAAGACTGTCTTTGCTCCATTGTATTCCTTTGCTCCTTTGTCAAAGATAAGTTGACTATAAGAGCCTGTTGCCAGGCTCTCTGCTGTGTTACACTGATCTGTCACTTCTTTTGTCAATATCACACTGTTTTGGTTACTGTAGCTTTATAGTAATTCTTCAACTCAGGTCGTGTCAGTCCTGCAGCCTCCTTCTTTAATATTGTGTTGGGTATTCCAGGTCTTTTGCCTCCATATAAATGTTATAATCATTTTGTGATATCCACAGGATAACTTGCTGGGATTTTGGTTGGGGTTGCATTGACTATGAATCAGGTTGGGAAGAACTGACATCTTGACAATATTGAGTCTTCCTATCCTGAACATGGACTCTCTCCCCGTTTATTTAGTTCTTCTTTTATGTCTTTCATCACAGTTTTGTAGTTTCCTCACACAGATTTCATATATGTTTTGTTAGATTTATACCTAAATATTTCATTTTTTTGAGTGCTACTGTGAATGGTGGTGTATTTTTAATTTCAAATTCCACTTGTTCATTGCTGTTATATAGGAAATCAGTTGACTTTTGTATATTAACCTTGCATCCTGCAGCCTTGCTATGAATTGCTTATTAGTTCCAGGAGTTTTTTTGTCAATTCTTTTTGGCTTCTGTACATAGACAGTCATGTCATTTGCAAACAAAGACAGTTTTATTTCTTCCTTCCCAATCTGTATACCTTTTATTGCTTTTGTCTAGTTGCACTAGCTAGAACTTCTAATATGATGTTGAAAGGGAGTGAGAGGGGTCATCCTTGCCTTATACTTGATTAGTGGAAAAGCTTTTGAGTTTCTCACCATTAAGTATGCTATAGGCTTTCTGTAGATATTCTTTATCAAGTTGAGGAAAATCCCCACTTTTCCTAGTTTACTGAGAGCCCAGATTTACTTTTGCCTTCACAAAAGCTCAGAAGCTTTTGTGAAGGATGAGTACATTGTCTCTGAGAGAGAATAACTCCAAGTCAAAGGGAAGACTTGTTCGATTCCCTTTCCTGTTTTCCAGGATGTGTGATCTCTGAGCAGGAACTCCTGTGTGATCATATCCCTATGGTTTTCTCTATATGGCATGGTTTTGGCACCTACCACTCACTTAAGCATGATTTGTGTGAACTGGCTGTTCCTGCCCTGCTGGTGCAGTGTTCTGGCTGTGTTTCTCTCGTAGCACTTGGGACTGTTGTCTGTCTTGCTGCCATGTGTCACATTGCAGTGCTTACTTCTGATCTTCTTTGTCCAGGTTGTCCCTTAGTGATCTTGTGGACAGTTTAGCTCTGGTCAGTGTCTGATTCCTCGAGTTGAACCCAGAAACCCATGTGGGGAGCCTAAGGGGAAAAAGGCACTAACTTTCAAAATGATGATGCAGCCTGCTGTTTCTCATAGCCATTTCACATGAATGCCCTATAGGCACCTCAAACTCAGCAAGTCCCCAGTACAGCTTGTCCACTGCTCCCCGTTTAGACCTGCTCTTCCTACTTTTCCTAGCTAAGCAAGAAACCTTACTTACGAACGGCTTCGTCGTAACAGCATTTAGTTATCTTCTCTTAAAACATGCCTCCCTGAGGTGTCCCTTGCACTCATCTTTTCTTTGCCAATGCCTGAGATTAAGCCTCATCTCTTTCCCCAGAATATTATAAGTACCTCTTCTTTTATCTCCTTGGATTTATTTTCTTCTTTTTATAGATAATCTCGTTTACTCTTTGCAAACATACCTTGAAGGGAAGCACCATTTTGCAGATGAGGAACTGGTGTGAGGTTACTTAGCTCAGTGACAAGGTCAGTACTCAGGCCCAGCTTATCTTACTCAGGAGCTTAAACTCTAAGCTACAGCACCATACTAGTCCTTGTTGCCTGAGATGTGCTGATTCATGAGGTCTGAGGTGGGCCCAAAGAAGCTGCATGTTAAATTCTTTTTCATATTTTGACTTGACTTGTCAACAACTATGAAATATAAAGTATAGCTCTAGTCATCCTGACCACATTTTGGAGAATGTCCTCAAAATGTTTTACATAATTTTATTTTCTCCTTTGTGTTCTAAAAAGAAAAGAAACTTATGTCATCAGTGATGACTTTCATAATGAAAATGGAATTTACCACAAAGGGAGACTTATGGACTTTTGTGCCTCCCATATTTAGTAAATTCTCTTTCCTCCAGGATCATTACTGGTCCTTCTTATTCTGTTTCTCAAACAGATACATATAGTATCCTTTCCTTTTGTCTTGCTTATTCTACTTTACAATTATTGTTTCAAACAGCAAATTTTATAACATGACTTCTTTAACTTTATATTATGGAAATTTAAAAATATCTACAAAATGGAAAGGTAGAATAATGAACTTCCATGTACCCATCATCCAGCTTCCAATAATTATCGACTCACATATATCCATATCCACATTCACTTCTCTGCTTCCTCTGTTATTTCATGTGTAAATATTGCAGAATATAACTCTAAAAAAATAAGGACTTTTATAATAAAAGATTTCTGAACAGTGCAGTACACTGATTTTCCTTTAAAAGTTTTGTAAATGTTATCACTTATATAACCATTCTTCACATCCTGCATCCTTATTAATTTTGTAGAGCTTCACAAGTTTTCCAGCAGAGGGCACTAGAAGACTGGAGGAATTTAGATATTCAAAGGAGGGATGTCAGAGCATTTGAACTTTTGTCTTAACCCAGAGTGATCCATCTCCCCCAGCCCCATTTTGAAAATCTCTTTGGTGCCATCTAGATGCAAAACAAAAGATGCGACAGGCCTGGAAGTCCTGGTTGATCTACGTGGTTTTTCGTAGGACCAAACTTCGGATGCAGACCACTGCCCTGGAGTTTAGACAGCGGAGTACTTTGTGGTGAGTGTGCTCCATTGCCCTACAGATCAGCAGCGTTCACTTTACCTCAGCTTTGCTTTATGCTACTGGAAAACCAGCATAAAAACCCACCTTAAAACAATGTTTTGGGGATTTCCCTGGTAGTCCAGTGGTTAAGAATCTGCCTTCCAATGCAGGGGACGTGGGTTTGATCCCTGGTTGGGGAACTAAGATTCCACATTCCACGGGGCAACTAAAACCACACGCTCTGGAGCCCGCGCGCCACAACTAGACAGAAGTTCGCGCGCCGCAACTAAGACCCAATCAGCCAAATAAATATTTTTAAAAAAACCCCAAAACAATGTTTTGAACATAATTGATACCTAATAAATATTTATTGGTAACTTGTTCAACATTGAGATCAGGTTTTCACTAAATCATAAGTAACACTAATTGAGTACTTACTAGAAAACCCTGTGTTAAGTTTCTGTGTGTGTTAATTTTTTAATGTAAAGTGTCTCATTTAATCCTTACCATAAACTATGAAATGCTGTTATTGCACAGATTAAGATATATGAGCTCAGGCAAGTTACTCAACCTTTCTGAGACTTACTGTATAAGTTGTAATTAGCAGAACTAGGGCTCACCCACCCATCTCTCTGATGCCAAAGCTCATGCTCTTAACTGCTGCCTTGCACTGCATCTCAGCAGCATTGTCCACACATTGGAGGGTGAGTTAGTCCACTCTGAAAGCCAGGTGTGTGTAGCAATGAGCTGCTATATAATGGGACTGATTCCACTGTGCATTGTTCCCAGTGGTCCTCTGGTGTCCCAAATGGCAGTGTCTTAAAAGCTCAGTTCCAGAGCATGTCTGTAGTGTCTAAGGCTGGATCTGACCTTAGGAACCATCCGTTTCCAACCCTTAACTGGCAGCTCTAGAACTGTTTCTTGGCTGTTTAGGGAGAGGGACTTGAGCTCAGGGTCTGAGGCCCAGCCCTCACTGCCCTTCTCTTTTCTGGCTGGCCTTGCTCTGACTGGTCCCATCTTTGATTTGCTCTCTGACAGGGTGTGGTGGAGCACGTGGAGATGGCAACTGGGACAGGTTCACCTGGGCCGTGCCCTCCATGCCTCGGCTGTGAAGCACAGGGCCCGGAGCCTCCAGCTGCAGGTGAGTCCAGCAGACTCGGGCTTTGGTGTCCTCTGTCCACGTCGTCAGGCACCATACCCACAGTGGGAGCTTGGGCAGGTGGGGTCGGACTCCCAAGCAGAAAGCTGACCGTCATGCTGCTGCCTCTCTGCTGGGCCCTCCCTGCAGCTCAAGGGATGGAAGTGGGGTGCGAGGCAACTTGGAAGGCTGGACTCTTCAACAGACAGAGGCCGCTGGAAGGAATATGCTAGATGTGATTTCCAGTAATCTTTAGAGAGCTCCTGTTAATTGTGGAGCCGGAACGGGATTTATGAATTAATTATAAATATGTTTAAAGAAACAGCAGTATATTCTTTATTTCCTCATTACTCTTTTCCTACAGCAAATTAGAAAACGAGGGCAGAAAAGAAACTAAGACTGAAAAGAAAACCTGGCTTTTTCATATAATTTTGCTTATTTCTTAGAGTTCCTTTTGGGAAAGCCACTAGCTTTTGGTCAGTTATAAAGGCTTAACATCTGTACCAAACGTATGCTCTGGTGAAGCTTTTTTATGGCCTTTGATAAGCTTTCTGAACTTCAGTCACTTTTTAGTGTCTCCTGGGTACTTATAGGGCTGCCAAGTCAGTCATAGAGAATAGAACAGGGAGGAGGAGAAAAAGAAGTGCGTGTTACTATATTGTAGGAGTAATAACTTCTTTTTTCCATTTATTTATTGATTTATTTTTGGCTGCGTTGGGTCTTTGTTTTTGTGCATAGGCTTTCTCCAGTAGCAGCGAGCAGGGGCTACTCTTCGTTGCAGTGAGCGGGCTTCTCATTGTGGTGGCTTCTCTTGTTGCAGAGCACAGGCTCTAGGCACGCAGGCTTCAGTAGTTGTGGCACATGGGCTCAGTAGTTGTGGCTCGTGGGCTCTAGAGCTCAGGCTCGGTAGCCGTGGCACATGTGCTTAGTTGCTCCGGGGCATGTGGGATCTTCCCGGACCAGGGCTCGAACCTGTGTCCCCTACACTGGCAGGCGGATTCTTAACCACTGCACCACCAGGGAAGTCCCTGTAGGAGTAATAGCTTTTTAATCTGACAACATTTTGTATCATCCATGGAAGAATATGCAGTATATAGAGATCATATGCAGACAGCATAGATTGGGGTCAGCAAACTTGCCCATGGATCAGATTTGGCCAGCTGATTGTTGTTGTAAATAAAGTTTTATTGGGACGCAGTTACACCTGTTCATTTATGTATTGTCTAAGCTGCTTTCAGGCTACAACGGTAGAGTAGTTGCAACAGAGACCATGTGGCCTGCAAAGCCTAAAAAAAGTATTATCTGACCCTTTAAGAAAAAAATTTGCTGACCTCTGAACTCATAAGTTCTTCTGAAGCAGTAGCAAGGAAATAGACATAGTTCTTGCCAGTGATAATAACGGTAACAAGAACAGCAGGAGCAGTAATAGTATTTATTGTGGTCTTACTGTCCTAGGTGCTGGACTAAGTGCTTTATATGTGTTATCTCAATTTTCAAAATTACTTTTTAAATCCTGTATTATTATAGGTTAAATAACTCAAATGAGGGTCATGCACCTAGCAAAGGTCAGAGCCAGTATTTGAACTGAGGCAGCCTGAAAAGTGCAAAGCTGTTCTTTTAACTATCATGCTGCCTTGTCCTCAGTAGACTTGTGCTCTCAGGAGGGAGAGGGAGCTATGAATGTGAAAATGCCAGAAGCATAGGAACATAATGAGGCTGGTTTTCTGTCACTGATGGACTTCAGCTATCGTCCCTTTCAGATAGTCACTTTGAGAACCTATAAACTCGTTCTCCTGGTGCTGCTATTGCTCAGAACACTTTTAGAATTCCTTTTTTACTGTTGCCTTCAAAGCTTGCAACAACAGATTTGAATGAATATTTTTAGTGATAGCAGGTTTTCATTGTTTGAGGTTAGATTTAACTTAGAAGACAGCCGAGAGTCATTCAGAATCAAATCCAATGAAAAACGTGAGCAATCAAGATAACACTGATACGGACCACACTATATGAGACTCTAAGACAAATTTTATAGTGCAGATTGTAAATAAAATCCTTGTGCCTGATAAGTACCATATGATTTACCAAGAACTTAAATTTAAGTCATTCTCTTAATCCTCACAGCATCTCTGAACTAAGCAGGGCAGACGTCATGAGATATGTGAAATTTTAAAAAATTAAATTATGTACTTCAAAAATAAAAACATTAAATATAAAACATTTGTTAAAAATATTAAAAGATATCCAAGTACCCAACATACAGGTTTAAAAGGTGTTAGCATTTTCCATACTTGCCCCAGAATTTAATGTAATTAAATTCACAGTTTAAGCCCCCCACTTCCTTCCTTCCACCACCTTTCCTCCTTAGCGATAACCTGTACCCTGATACTGAAGTCCCCATTTTCTTGTGTTCTTTTGCACTTGTAAAAATGTGTGCATACATATACGTAAAGAATAAGTGTTCTGGACTTCCCTGGTGGCGCAGTGGTTGGGAGTCTGCCTGCCAATGCAGGGGACACAGGTTCGAGCCCTGGTCTGGGAGGATCCCACATGCCGCGGAGCAGCTAGGCCCGTGAGCCACAACTGCTGAGCCTGCGTGTCTGGAGCCTGTGCTCCGCAGCAGGAGAGGCCGCAATGGTGAGAGGCCCACACACCGCGATGAAGAGTGGCCCCCGCTTGCCACAACTGGAGAAAGCCCTCGCACAGAAACGAAGACCCAACACAGCCATAAATAAATAAATAATTAAAAAAAAAAAAAGAATAAGTGTTCTGACTTCGTGTTGTTAGGAAACTTATGAATGGTGTCATACTGTACATTTACTTTGCAGCTTGCTTTTTTTTAATGCAACAGTGTATTTTTGAGGTTTATCCATGTTGATACATAGAGATCTGTTAACTACCTATAATATGCCTTTGTACTGAATAAGGCTCAATTTACCTGCTCAGTGCTGCTGACCTGTTGATTCCTTCTGATTATGTTTTTTACAATTACAAACAATGTGGCAGACAGCACTCTTAAACACAGATCCCTGTGCAAGAGTCTGAGTTTCTCTTGTTCCTGGAAGTGAAACTTCTTTGGGTATCATCTCGTCATCCTTATCAAGCATCACCTATTTGCTCCAGTGCTGTGCCAGTTTATGTGCTAACATTTCAGTTCCCATTTCTTTTGGCCTCATCAGCGCTTTGCATTGTCAGACTTGGTCATTTTCACCAGTTTGATAGGTCTGAAGTGGTAATTCCTTGTTGCTTTAATTTACATTTCGCTGATTCCTAATGAAGCCCAGCATCTTTTCAGACGCTTGTTTGCCATTTGAGTTTCTGTTTTTCAGCTTGTTACTATCCCTCACTCCTTTTTTTCTGTTGGGTTATTTGCCTTTTTCTGCTCTGTGGACATTGTCATACATTCTGCTTACTAATCTTTTGACTATTAGGTACATTGCAAGTATTTTCTTCTAGTCCATAGCTTGTTTTTTTGCTTTGTTTATGGTGGGTTTTTTTTCATACAAGTGTTATTATTTTCAGTGTACCTAATTCTTGTATCTTATGGTTTGGTCTTTAATCCATCTTGGGTTTAATTTTATAAATTGTGTGTAACAGGGTCTTAGTTTGTCATTTTCCTTATGGATAATTTCTGCAGCACTGTTTACTGGTTAGTTCATCCTTTATCTTTTTTAAACTGACTATTAGTCCACCTCCATTATAGAGCAACGTCCCATTTGTTCATGGGTCTATTCTGGGCTCTGTATTCCATTGGTCTATTTGTCTATCTCTGAGCCAGTACACACTGTTTTGATTATGATTTAATGAAGCAGGTAGGAAAGAACAGAGGTTCTCTAGTCAGACTGCCCAGGTGGAAATTCTGCTGCCGTTACCTATTAGCTTTGTGCCTTTTTTAATGAGTTACCTAATCTCCCTGTACCTTGACTTCTTTTTTTTTTTAATATTGCATTTTGGTTTTTATTGCATTTTATTTTTTAATTTCATTTTTTTTATACAGCAGGTTATACATATTAGTATATATATGTCAATCCCAGTCTCCCAATTCATCCCACCACCACCCCACCTTATATTTCTTATCTGTAAGTAAATAATAATGGTACCTACCTCATAGGATTGTTGAGGATTAAGTGTAGTGATACATGTAATATGCTTAGAGCAATGCTTTGAATATGGAAATCCTCAGTAAATGCTAACTCTTCATTACTACTCCTGATCTTACTGTATAGCTCTTAAGTTTTCATACGTGGAAAGAGATCTTCTTTATTCTTGTTCTTTTTAAAAATTGTCTTGGCAGTTGTTCTTTACTCTTATTAATTTTAGGATCAACTCGTCAAGTTCCACAACAAAGGCTACTAGGATTTTTTATTATAGTACACTGACTTTTTACATTAGATTGGAGAAAATTGTCATGTTTGTGATATTGAGTCACCCCACCCGTGAGCTTGATGTAGCTTGTGATCTATTGATGGGCGTGAGAGGGAGAGTAGGAAAGATTAGGCCATGAGGTGACAAGGAGGCAGATGTAGTAGTAAGGCTCTGCAGGCTGTGCCCATAAAGGCTTTGGCTCTTTTTCCAGGGGAGGGGGAAGCTACTGGCTTTGAGAGGAGGAGTGATGTGGCCACACCCCACCTCTTAACAGGCTCCCTCTGGTTCATCGTGTTGTGCCTTTTGAGGAAGGAAGGGAGAGAGAGAGAGATATGAGAGAAAGGGAGTGTGTGTGTGTGTGTGTGTGTGTTCTGTTTTCAAGAAGAAACAATGGAAAAATAAACCAAAAACTAAGGAAAAGTGGTTACCTATGGGGGAAGGGAGGGAACAAAGTACTTCTGTGAATTTACTTTGTTACATAGGTTTAACTTTGGAACCATGTAAATATTTGATATAATTAAAAACAAAAAATCAAAAAGGAAAAGAACCAATCCCTAGGATTTTAGAACACGCTGAAACAAACATACCAAGTTTGTAGCAATGACTACAAAGAGAAAAGAATTACTTTAAAATACAATATTTTGGCTGTTCATCCCGAGTGGGATGTGTTCTAAGGACACAAAGAACTACTAAGAGATCTAAAATTGCATTCAGTGGTCTTATTGTAAGTAGCAGGTTTGGATTGTTGGGTTGAATCTGTTACAGTAAGATAAAGCAAATAACTATGGCTGTGTCATTAGGAAGCATGATTTTCAGTGTAAAAGGAAAGATTACAGGTACAAAATCAGAAATTAAACAAAAGCCCTGTTATCTGAAATTGGAAATGTCAGTATCAGTATGGACTCATGGTTTTTTTCCTCTAAAATAGTGAATTTCTAACTCTATTTACTGAAAAGACTTAAATGCTTTGTTACTGGCACTGCTTCTAGCATCCCCAGTGCCCAAGTTGTGGTCTCTTCTGTTTCCCACTAAAGGGAACTGAGGCTTTTTGGAGAAATGGCTGATTCCAGGTATAGAGCAGGAAATAGACGTCATAAGCCTAGGAGATAGTGTGCAGGAGTATGAGGAAATTAACAGAGGTTAATGGGGTTGTGTCAGAAGGACTCCCACAGGCTTAAGATAGAACAATTTGAGCATCAAAAAGAATAATGACTGCCGTGGATTGAAAACATATCAAATATGTAAAAATTCATGATTCATAATGAGAAAAAAAAGCTCATTGGTCACAATTTTGGGTTGTTAGAGCATTAATTCAACTCTTTGGAAATTAATGAAGGCCAAAGTCAAGCATTTATCCTGCCTTTCCTATACAAACTAATCTTTGAAAAACGAGAGGGTTAATGAGAGAGTAAGGCTTCTTTATAGAATTTCAGTTAATAAACGCAGGAGTATTAGAATTATAAAATTGCCACCCCAGTGAGAAAATGGATCTAGGCAGCAATCACCCAGAGGAAAGACAACAGGGAAATATAAGGGAGGAATCAGATTAATGCCATCTGAAGCCACTGGAACAGTCTTGGCATTGCTAAAACTATGGCAGCCAACCACAATGTGATGTAACAGGAAGTACCCAGCAGCACTTGAGACATGTTCTTGCCTAAAATTTGAACATGACTCCCACCAAGCCAAACATGAATCTGACTATCAGTTCATGGGAAATACAGGGATCAGAGGGACAAGTTAGAGACATCTGGAGGAGACAATCGGACAAATCTAAAACGTGGGACAGTTTATAGCGTACATGACCTGGTTTCTCTAACAAATTGGTAGCGTGAAGAGAAAAAAGGCAGGGAGGGAAATTGTCATATAAGATGGAGAGATTTAAGTGACATAACCACAACAAATGAGAAAGTACAATTCTGGCTGTTGTGTTAAGAACAGACCTCAGAAAATCAAGGATAAAAGCAGGGAGGACAGTTAGGAAGCGATTACAAAGTTCCACGAGAGATTCTGGACAAGGATGATAGGAAGATGGTTTTGGATTCTGGGTATGTTTTGAAGGTATTGCCGACAGGATTTGCTAGTGGATAGTTAAGATGTGAAGTGTTCGAGAAAAAGTCTAAGAGGACTCCCAGGTTTTTGGCCTAAGTAATTGGAACAATGGAGTTGCTATTTACTGAAATGGGGGTGTTGGAGGGAGAGGCAGATTTGTAGGGAAAGATTAGGAGGAGCTCCATTCTGAGCTCCGTATCTTCAGCCTGATGGGCCTTCCAAATGTCCACGAGGGGGTGTCAGGGAGGCAGCTGGATATATGTGTGGAGTCTTGAGGATGAGTCCAAACCTGAGATGTAAAGTTGGGAGTCCTCAGCATGCAGATGACATTTAGAGCCATGAGACTAGGTGAAAGCACAAAGGGAATGGGTGTAGCCAGTGGAACTGAGCCTGTCTGGTGAAGTGATGGGAATCAGCGGCAGGAACAGAGGAGAGGCCAAGGTATACTGGAAGCCGGGTGGAGGCGGGTGTGATGAGCTGTGTCACGTGCTTCTGGCAGGCCAGGGCAGATGAGGACTGAGATTTGGCCTTCGGATTGAGCCACGTGGAGGTCATTGATGCCCTTGATAAGAGCAGTTTCAGTGAACCCAATGGGGAGAGGATTCAAGAAAACCAGCTTAGACGAGAAATGAGAAAGGTAGAGAGCCCTTTTGAAGAGTTTGGAAAGGAAAGCACTTGGGTGTTAGCTGGGTGGCATAGTGGTCTAGAGAGGGGTGTTCGGTGGTTGGTTTGAGGATCACTGATTTATTCCCTTCAGGAAGTATTTGTGTGACAATAATCTTTCATCCCCAACTTTTTAATTTTGACAAATAACAAATCACAGAAAAGGTGGATTCTGGGTTCTCTTCACTAGTTTAACCCATCCTTAACATCTTTCCACATTTGCTTTCTCTCAAGTGTATCAGTATATTTTTTACATTTTCTGAGTTGCTTTAAAGTTGCAGACATAAAGTTTACCCTAAATACTTAAGCTCATATCTCCTAAAAATAAGGATGTTCTTCTATATAACCACAATATCAGTCATATCTAAGAAATGTAATGTTGATATAGTAATATCTAGAATACAGTTCGTATTGCAGCTGTATATTGTTGCTCTTTTAGTGTCAGGTGCAGGGTACAATCAAAGGTCACCCATTGCTTTTGGTTGTCACATCCCCTAAGGGAGAAATAACAACACACTCGAATGCTGATTTTAAAAATCTAGTAGAGAGTGGAAACTGATGATGCAGAAGGGAGTGGGGGGAATTGCCAGAGTGATAAACTTGAGAAGATGGGCTGTATGCATGGCAGGGGTAACTGTGATGGGAGAGTGGACAATTTATCCAGAGCAACAGGAGAGAAGGCAGAGCCTGTTGGCAGGTGGGGGACGTGTGGGAGCTTGAGAAAATTGTCTTTTGATTGCTTTTATTTTCTTGGTGAAATAGGAAAAATGGTATTCAGCTGAGAGGAAGGAAAGGGGAAGAGGTGTTATAGGTTTAAAAAGGTATAAGCGGGGCGGGGGGGCTTCCCTGGTGGTGCAGTGGTTGAGAGTCTGCCTGCCGATGCAGGGGACACGGGTTCATGCCCCAGTCTGGGAAGATCCCACATGCCACGGAGCGGCTGGGCCCGTGAGCCATGGCTGCTGAGCCTGCGCATCCGGAGCCTGTGCTCCGCAACGGGAGAGGCCACAACAGTGAGAGGCCCGTGTACCGCAAAAAAAAAAAAACACAAAACCAAAAAAAAAGGTATAAGGTATAAGAGAAGGTATCAAGTCATCTATGACAGTCACCTTCAAAGTAGGGCATGCGTTTTGTTGAGTGTGCACGAAGACTTTCCCAAGGGTGTGCATTTATGGATAATCTTAACGGAATCCTTCTGTAGACCCTCAGTTTCTGTAGGTCCACGTCTTGGAGACTACTGTCCCTGAGAAAGGGCCTCTTGACCGTAGGCTTCCTCCCACTTTGAAAGAAAAGGCAGACCCTCCTCTCCTATCCCCAATCTGAATTAATTATATCACCCCTTGGATTGTCCCTGCTTCTTGTATATGCATTGATTTTATTAGTCCTTTTTTTCCCCCCTTCTTAATCCAAAAAAAATTACTTTTTGGAAGCAGAGAATGCCCTTCTTAAAGATCTTTTCACCCCAGACTCCCATCACTTACGATTCTCCTTGGGAATTTCCCCTCCTTTTTAGCCTTTCCTGTGTGGGTATCTAATTTTAGCCTTTCCAGTGTGTGTGTTTCTCTTTTCCCTCACCAGTACTTCACCTCTGTTTTCCTGCCTCCATTGACTGTTGTCTTTTCTCTGGTTTTCAGGCTTGGTCACGGTGGCAGGAACAGCTTCTGCATGTCTGGAGGGAGAGGCAGAAGATGGTCTCCGCAGTGAAACACCATCAGCACGGGCAACAGTGGAGAGCCCTGAGGGCCTGGCTGGAATACCTGCAGGTGCGCAGAGAGAAGAGGCAGCGGAAAGGTGAGCAGGAAGTCCTGGGCTCCAGGGACAGAGGGTTGGTCAGAGTGCCCACTCTCCTGTTGCCTGTTACTGCCAATAGGGTGGTAACTTATTAAGGGGAGATATAACCGTGTTACACCACAGATTTTCAAAAAGGAGATTGAGGAGGAAGATAAATCATCCTCAATTCACAGTTAAGATATTTCCTTCTGTTTTTTAATCAATATTTAATTCAATAGGATTTTAATTATGCTATAAATACTGTGATTATTATGATTAGTATGATACACACAATTTTGTATCTTTTTTCTAACTTTTTATTTTATATTGGAGTATATCCGATTAATAATGTTGTGATAGTTTCAGGTGCACAGCAAAGAGACTCAGCCATACATATACATGTATGTATCCATTCTCCCCTAGACTCCTCTCCCATCTAGGCTGTATCTTGCTTTTTTTTTTTCACACAACTAATCAATACTTTGCTGTGTCTTTAAGTGTTCTTAATAAATGTTAGTTTTTAAATGATTGTATTTTACAGGAGAGGGGCTTACCTTATTATTTTTTTTTTTGGCCTCGCTGTGCATCTTGCAGGATCTTAGTTCCCCGACCAGGGATCGAACCCATGCCCCATGCAGTGGAAGCGCAGAATCCTAACCACTGGATCGCCAGGGAAGTCCCTAGCCATTCTTGTATTAATAGATATTTGGGTTGTTTGTCCTCAGTTATGCAGATGCATGTGATTTATGATGTTGAGCTTTTGAACACTATTCTGATGGTTTTATTTCCCCGAGAGAGGTCAGAAGTAATGATAAATAGGTCATGATCGTAGGTACTTTTTGTACTTCAGTTTCTTGAGCCCACAGAGCAGTGAGTTGAACACTGTGCTGGCCGCAGGGTTAGGCTCTCCTGCTTACCCTAGGCCTCCCTGTGGGACCTCCTAGGCTGCCTACACTGTCTCTTGGGAGAGGGAATGTGTCTGTGTGAAAATAGTGACGGGGGACCACCTGTCTGGTTGCCCAAGCCTGGAAGTTGAAGGCATGAAGCTATTTAATGATGAGCTGCCGACTAACATGCCTCCAGTTATGGCATTCTCATTCCAGGACCAGTTCCCTTCCACTTGCTGGACTTAAGCTCATCAGGCCAGTTGCTAATTAGTCTTAAAAGGAGATGGAGCTGGCAGCCTGTAGCAGCCTGGCTGAAAGCTCACAAAAGCCTTTGACAGCATGTTGACCAAGTTGTGTGTCATTGACTCAGACCCTGAAATCCCATCCGGGAAACACTGATAAAGAGGCAAAAGTGAAATGGAGTCTTCTTTGAAAGCAGCAGTCGCCATTACTGCTCCTCAGTAGCTAACTAGGAGCCTCAGCCCTTTGATAGAACCCTTTTCTCTTTGCTGGGAGAGAAGAGATACACTGACAGCTAAGGGATTCCTCCCATGTTTAAAAACCTTTTATTCTGGGACTTCCCTGGCAGTCCAGTGGTTAAGACTCGCACTTCCAGTGCAGGGGGCATGGGTTTGATCCCTGGTGGGGGAACTAAGATCCCACATGCTGCATGGCACGGCCGAAAAAAAAAAAAAAAAAAAAAAACCAAGAAAACACCTTTTATTCTAACGTTCTTCAAGCAGCCTTGAAGCCCTGATGCTTGCCAGTAGTGGGTTTCATCCTGTCTTAAAGGTGCTTCCAGCTCATTGCCCAACCTTGAGGGGGCAGCACTTAAGCTATTTTCTCTGTTGCAGAGATGGCTGAGGGATTCCACTGCGTCATTGTGCTCCAGACACACTTCTGTGATTGGCGGTGGGCCTGGAAGCGGAGGGAGAGCTTGTACATCCACCACGAGCGGGTAGAGGGGCTGGCCAGGAGGATGGTGCTGCGGAGGGCCTTTATTCACTGGAAACGCTGTATCCTTTGCACCACCCAGCCCTGTCTGTACAGCAAGAACAGCAAGAGCTCACCAGCCTATAAGACAAGAGTCAAGAGATACATAGGAAGTAATTACCTAGCAGTTTAAGACAATTCGGATCTCTGTTGACTTCTTTTTAAAATATTTTGTTTCATTTTGGGAATATTCATACAAAAGAGTGCATATAACAAACATTTATAGTCTAAAGAATAATGGTAAAATGAGCACAACTCAAAAAATTAGAACATTGCTCACACCCCAGTCTGCTCCTCCCTGACTACATTCCCTTTCCTCCCCCTCAGAGGCATTGCCACTGCCCTGATTTTGTTATCATTTCATTGCTTTTTTCTACCCATTAGATGGTAGAAATAGCCACAGCCATTTCTGCTTCGTTTCATTTCTGTTTCAGATTTGTTTCATTTCATTGCTTTTTCAGAAAGCCATCTGTCCTTGATGGCCCTGTCATTATGATCCTAGCTTCCATTCACTGAGCTGTTTACTGTGTGCAGACATTTTGCATTATCTCATTAATCCTCATAGCAACCCTGTGGAGTAGGTCTCACCGTCTCCATTTTACAGATGAGGGAACAGGTTGGGGGGTGCTAAGTGATTTTCAAACTCATTGGCAGAGCCAGGCTTTTGACTCCAGTGCACCTTCTTAATCACTGCCCCTGCTGCAATACGTGCCCAGGTGTGGGATTTGGACCGCCTTGGGTGTTCACCCACACTTTTATTTGTTCACTGAACTCTTGCTTTGTTTTAAACTCCTGCCTAAATTCTGGAATACAGGGAAACTTAGAGACTAACAGTAGCTCATTGTCTAGTGGGGAAAGTAGACATGAAAACCAGTCTTTGTAATGTGGCGTGATAAGTGCTATCATAAAAGTTTGTATCAAGTCCTGCTAGGGCTACTGTGGAGATCTAGCCGAGGAGGTGATGTTTGAGCTGAATTTAAGCCTTGGGGGATGACACGTTCTCCCAACAGGGAGGTCGGGAAGGGTGGTTCAGGTGTAAGGAGTGGCATTTATGCAGGTGTAGGTGAGGAAGAGCAGCCAGGGGTGATGACCGGGGTCTGCAGTGAGTTGTGGGGTATGGAGGGCAGGTAGATGCAGGCTGGGGACCGGCTTGTAGGGCCCTTGTGTGCAGTGGTCAGGAATTTGGGCTTAATCCCAGTGGCGCTGGGGATCCTCTGCAGGTTTTTGAGAAGAGAAGTGATGCAGCAGATCTGTACTTTAGAAAGGCTAAAGCTCGATGGTAGCAGCAAAGCTGGCACAGGGGGACCAAGTCAAGTGTACTGCACGGTGCTGGGGGTGGGGACAGAACCGGGGAGACCTAGCGGGGCAGCAGATGGACTTGGCAGTTGAGAAGATGGAAGGGGTGGGAGGAGAAAAGGTTTGAAAATAACTCCAAGGTTTTTAGCACAAACTTCTGACTGGATTGTGATGCCAAAACAGAATGCAGGAGAACTTGGAGCAGGTTCTGCTTAGATTTTGAAATGTTTACTCAAACTGGTGGCAGTTTATCTCAACTATTTTTGCCTCTCATGAAATGGGCATGAGAGGGGAGAAAGGCAGATAAGTAACTCACATGGTTCCCCTTAGTTCTTTCTTCCCTGGGTTGTCGGGGAGACAGAGGCGGACACCAGCCCACCTGGCATGCCCATCATCTCCTGCAGCCGGGACCCTTCAGATGGGTCACTAGGATCACTCTGGGCTGGGGTGGGACCTTGTTGAGACAAGAAACCTTAACTCTGGTAGACGTGCTGCTGTGCGCAGAGACAGCTGTGCGGCGGAAGGTGGCAGAAGAGCACCACAGGCGAGGCTTGCTGGTAAGGGCGCTACAGCCTTGCTCAGGCAGCCATTCCTGGGGGACCTGGCCCACGTCATGCTCCTTAAGTGCATCTGGTTGTGTGCATGGCTTCCATCATGAAGCCTCCCTTCATTGTCATGTCCCTATTTTCATTTTGGATCAGAGATGGTGATGGTGTGGGATCAGAGGGTTTGGGGGCTGCAAAGGAGCCTTAGAAGTGATCTAGTCCTGGAGTGTTCTACATGGCAGACCCCCTTTTTAAGTGGTGGAAACCTAGTCTTCGAAATCAATCAAAGTAGAGATGCTGTGGACAAAGCTAGGTCTGGGGAGTAGTGTCTGTTCTACCGGCTGCTCTTCTCCACCCTCACCACATGAGGTGGCATCCGAACACTTTCAGGAGCCTCTGGGGGTCCACAGAGCACGATATGAAAAGCCCTAGTTGCTTCACTTCTGTCTCAGAAAACTGAAGCCAGGCTGTGGGGGAATGTGCTTTGCTTAGTCACACATGAGGCTTTTTTTTTTTTTTTTTTACATGAGGCATTTTTGACAGAGCTGGAGCCAGGCCAGCATGTCCTGCCTCTATCCCACCCCCACCGCCAGTCACCTTCTCTCAAAATTCCTTCTCTCCCTTCTATTTTACTCTTACAAAACTGCATTTATAATTGTGTAAGCATACACATTGACCCCACATGGCAAAAAAAAAAAAACCCACCATAGGCTGGAAGTCTGTCTCTTTTCTGAGAGGCAGAGTTGATGTTTTGACCTTTGTCTGGTGTTTCCATCTGGGTCACAGGGACCTCTCCTGGTCAGAGGTGCGGGTGTGTTTGTTCCTGTGCAGTATCTGTGGACCGCAGGGAGTGGTCCCACAGCTATTTATTAAGTGTCTACTGTGCAGGCTGGCTTGTATCAGGCTCTCAGTTGAATCTCAAAACAGAGAAACACTCTCTGGGACATGGGAGCAGCTGTGAACAGCTACTACTGAGCTTCTTGCCACCCTCTTGGGCATTGCTGTTATTGTTACAGACACACCACTGATTTGTGTCCATTCTTCTTTTCACAGCATTTTTGCTTTAGAGCCCTAAAAGACAATGTGGCCCGTGCCCATCTCCAACGAATAAGAAAGAATCTTGCTCACCAGCAACATGATGTCACGGTGCGAGTCCTCTTCTGTATCAAGGCACCTCTTCTGATGGCCATTCTCTTTTTCTTTTAACCTTTGTGCTTAGAGGTTTGTTCAGACCTTTAGACGCCAAATCCTTAGTGTCCATTTTCTTTAGTAATCTATGCCAGAGGCTAGAGAAACTCTTATTCTTCTCTTGTTTAATCCCATTTTTTTATCTTTGCTAAAAAATTGATAGTTGAATCAGAGGTCAGGGACTGTGGATTCCAACCTTGACCTAGGGAATACACTTTAAGTTTTGCATTCCAGGAGGCTTTGGTTATGTTTGCACTGTGAGTCTGTTGTCTTTAGTGGTTAAACTTACCTGAGGGCAACAAACATTCTATCTCCCCCTGTAGATTGTGTTTCTGAGTGTAGGAGAAAGGGGCATTCTAATTGTGAAAATGTTCAAGCATACAGAAAAATATAAAGAATAGTGTAATAAACCTCTATTTTACCATCTAAATTCAACAATTGTTAATATTTGCTCTTTTTTCCCAAATCATTTCAATGTAAGTAAATTACAGACATTATGACACTTTTACACCTAAACATTTCAGTATGCATTGCCCAAAAGTAAGAACATTTTCCTGCATAACCACAGTATCATTATCATTCCTAACAAAATGAACAGTAATGCTCTAATATTAACCAATACCCAACCCATATTCAAATTTCCCCAGTTGCCCCCAAAATGTCTTTATAGCTGTTTTATTAAAACCAGGATTCAATTAAGGATTGATGGCTCACTCTACATTTGGTTATGTCTCTTAAGACTCTTAGTCAATAACAGTCCCCCCACCCCCACTTCTTTTGTTTAACATGTTTATTTTTTAATTGTAAAATACACAGAATTTATCATCTTAACCGTTTTTAAGTGTACAGTTCAGTGGCATTAAGTACATTCACATTATTGTGCAACCGTCACCATTACCCACGTCCAGAACCTTTTTCATCTTGCAAAACTGAAACTCTGTGAATTAAACAATAACTCCCATTCTCCTTCTCCTCCCCCAGCCCCTGGCAACCACCGTTCTCCTTTCTGTCTCTTTGAATTTGACTGTTCTAGGTACCTCATATTTACAGTATTTGCCCTTTTGTGATTGGCTTATTTCACTTAGCATAACATACACTATCTTTCTTAATAACATTAACCTTTTGAAAAGGAATGCCAATTATTTTGTACAGACTTCCATATTCTCCAATTTTCTGTTTCATTCTGACGTCATTTGATTTTCCTTTTTCCTGTGTAGCTCTTATAAACTAGAAGTTAGATCTAAGGGCTTGATTGGATTGAAGTTAAACACTTTTTGGCAAGACTACTTTATAGGCAGTAGTAGGTGATAAGATCAGTTTTAACTTCTAAAATGGCTTTGTCTTCCATGAGGCCCAGATTAGGAATACCTTCTTCATTCTGATTTACATAGATTTGGTAGATCCAGCTTTTTGCCTTTTATGTTGGCCCAGAATAATTCCATATTGCTTGGCCATAATTATTTTGCAAATCTTTTATATGTTGGGTGCTCCAAATTGAGGTAATTACTGCTTTGGGGGAGCTTACAGTCTTCTGGAGTTACAGATTTGCTAACTAATGGGTCAAGAGAGATCATTTTACCTTTTGCCTTAATCAACTTCTGTTTCCTTCCTGTTTTGCTGCAGCTACTGCACAGGTTCTGGAACCTCTGGCAGTCTCAGATTGAACAGAGGGAGGAAAGTGAGCAGCTCCCCTTCCTGTGTGCTGCCTGGGACCACTACAGGTAGGGACTGTGGCCTTCAGGCTCCCCAGGGGCCCGTTGTGACTGACTGGCTGGTCTCCAGGAGTCATCATCACCCTCAGTGTTACTGCGGCAGATTGAGAGAGGCCCTGCTGTAAACCAGTGTTCCTGAGCTTGCCTTTTCCTTTTGGTTGATGGGATGGGAGGTAGAATGAGGATGTTTGTGCTGGTGCTCGGCTACCACTGCCTCAGTTTTCAGATGTTAGTGATGTTCCATCGTGGAAGGTAGGCATTGATAGTGTTACAGAGACGGCCCAGGCAAGTGGGTGTTTGTGGCTTGGTCTTGGAGGGTGTAGAGTGTGTCCTCAATTTTTTAGAGTTAATCATTCAGTTAAATAAAAGCACCACATGTCCACAAGAAAAACTCAGAATGTATAGGAAAGAAGTAGAAAGTTAAAAATAAAGTATGCCTGGACCCCTTCCTTCGACCCCTTAGTCTTTCTATTCAGAGGGAACCACTGTTCACTTTCTTGCTGCAAGAAATGTTCGATAGTGCTTCCCTGGTGGCGCAGTGGTTGGGAATCTGCCTGCCAATGCAGGGGTCACGGGTTCAGGCCCTGGTCCGGGAAGATCCCACATGCCTCAGAGCATGGGCCCGTGAGCCACAACTGCTGAGCCTGCGGTCTAGAGCCCGCGAGCCACAGCTACTGATCCCGTGGGCCACAGCTACTGAAGCCCATGCGCCTAGAGCCTGAGCTCCGCAACAAGAGAAGCCACCGCAATGAGAAGCCAGAGCACCACAATGAAGAGAGGCCCCTGCTCGCAGCAACTAGAGAAAGCCCGCACATAGCAATGTGGACACAATGCAGCCAAAAATAAAATTTAAAAAAAAAAAAAAAAAAAGAAAGAAAAGAAATGTTCGATAAACCCTCTCCCAAGAGTATAATTAACTTATTTTGCATAGTTGTAGGTATAATTTTGGGGCACTTTTTAATGAGTCAGTGAGAATCACAATATTTAACTGAGTCAATTTGGAGTTGTCAGGATGTATCATTATTCTAAATCCTGGTTTATAAAGCTGAATGTGGTTGTCACTCTCAGTATCACTGTGTGAAAGCATGTCACAGACCCAGGTGGTCCTAAACAGGCCCCAGAGTTTGGCCGTAAAATCAGAAAATTCAGGATATTTGGGGGATTTCATACATATTACCTGAGTTCCAGAGACACTGTGCTTGGTGGTCTAATTACCTTTACAAGAAAGTTGTCAAATTTTGGGGGCAAGCCACAGTCCAAAGTCGGGGTGGGGGTTTGGCAGATTTCATGACAGAAAACAGGTTCTTATTTCCCTTAGAATGAAACCCCTGGGGTGCCTTTACCACTCAAGATGTACCTATGCCCAGATTTACCTTCCTTAAAATCAAAACAAAATTCTGAAAACCTGAAAGTGGGAGGGCAGTTACCTTGGTGTTATGTGTTTCATTTCAGAATAACATTGCTACGCAAGTGTTTCAAATTGTGGTTACAGTATACTCAGAAGAGGCGATCCCAGCAGGTATGGAGTTCCTCAGAGCAGGGAGCTCTGTTGGCTTACATTCTTGGATGCGTTTGCTTTGGAAAGATTCTCGGGAAAGGCCTGTACCAAGAGGTCTGGTGTTCTGATTTGGAAGAGAGGGTACTGTGAAAAGCTCAAAGGTATCTGCCCCAGACCCCCCCAGGGATGTCAGAAAGTCTGCATAACTCCTGTCCCTTCATCTGCTTTGAAAATGCAGCTGCTCTCTGAAGGTGTGAGCCTATCAGCCATTCCATTCACATCTTGACCCAAATTGTTGATTATATTACTCAGCCAGCCCCTCCTGAGACCTTCAGGAGATGTTGGGGAAGGTGCAGAGCCTGAGTGCCATATCCCAGAGCTAAATGATGTGAGACACAGGTGCCCACAGTGGTGGGAGGAGGTGGGGATCAGGCTGAGTGATTAATGAAGGCAGGTAGAAAAAGATGGATTCAGTTCCATTTAAGAAAGACTTACTGAGCGGCTGCTATGCCTTAGATGCCAGGCCAAGAACTGAGGATACAGCTGTGATGCAAAGCAGGCAAAGTTCCTGCTCTCGGGGGGCTTGTAGTTTAGCCCCAGGGTGGCTCTAATGATGGTAGGTAGCCGTCTGGAGCGCTGAACCGAGAAGGATTTTCCAGGCCACGTTCAGGCTCAGGGGAGTGTGTGTTCCAACTGATGATGTCTGCACAGGCCTTGCAGTGGGAGGTAGACTACGCAGGCCTCTGTTTGGCCATCCCTGCGGTGAAACGGGGAGGACACAAACAAAGCTCCTCCTGGTTATTTTTGTGCTGTCCTCTCCACCCCCTCCTCTATCTGCTGCTCGAGTCTAACAGTGAATCTAAAGAGTTTGGCTGGCTCCTCAGTTTGGGGAGGCATACAGACTCCTTTGGGAGCTGGTTCTATCTACTTCTCTCCCTATTCCTGTTACCGCTCTGCCCCTTCACAGCTGCACTCAGTCAAGCTGCCGGTCCTTCCCTGAATATTCTCTGCTAGCTCCTGCTTCCCAATCTGCCTGCTGCCCTTTCAGCTCAGGTGTCACCTCTTCCCCCTGCTCCACCCCTCGTGCAGCTTTCTCATAGCATGTTGTTGGCTGGCCTCCCTCCCTGCCAGGCTGGGGGCTCCTTGAGGGTACAGCCTGTCCTGCCTCATTCTTCTCCTGAACTGTTGACGAAGGGTAGCTGCTGACTAGTATTTGGATGAGTGAATGAACACACGAGTGAACAAACAGATGAGCTGCCGGTGATTGCTTCAGAGTTTTCCCCAAGGATCACCTCAGTTCTTGGTGTTTGGATGGGGCTAACCCAGGGTATGGCTTGTTTTTGTGTCACCTTTGCCTTCCACACCTAGAAAATGTTTAGAATTGGTACATTCTTTCACGTCCCTTTGGATTATGTGGCTGTTTCGGAAAGGACATTGCCACTGGGTCTCTTAAGCTCATTGAATGCAAGCACAACAGAATGTGAAGAAAGAGCCCTTTTAGAAAAAGAACATGAGCCCCAGAGTTGAAAGGTTATGTTTATTCAAGGTGGAAAAGAAGCAAAGGGTCTCATTTAGTTTCTCCCTGAAAAAAGGGATCTCCTTGACCCTGGCGCCCAGCACTGGTAGAAGGTCGAGGGTCAGAGTCCTTATCTCTTACAGGGCTCCAGCACGGCCTGCACAGTGAAGGTCTGAAAAATAGTAAGAGCCCTGCTCAGCTGTTGTTTTGGTTTTTGTCAGCTGTTGTTTTTTAAAAAATCTTTAGCTAACAATCTGAATGTTATCTCTTGGTTTAGATATCCAAGGAGCTCATCAGTTCCTTCTATTTTAGGAAAAGATAAAAATATTATTTATTATGGGTTTCTTTCTATTTAAAAAGTAATATATAAAGAATGGCAAGAATGTTAATTGTTGAAGCTGGGCAATAAGTTTGAGGGGATTCATTATACTATTGCTTCTACTCTTGTTTACATTTGAAAATGCCCATACGCAATATGTAGACATCACAGAAAATTTGGGAAGTATAAGAAGACATAAAGAAGAAAAAATTAAAACACCCATAATCCTGCCTCTTAAGATGACATTTTATGAGTAAACCTGGTATTTTTTTCCCTCTGTGTGGGTAGGAATGTGTGTACCCATGTATTCACAAACACACACATAGGAATGCTGTTTAGTTTTCTGTTGCTCTGTAAAAACTCACCCCAAGCTCAGTGGCTTAAAACAACTACCATTTTATTATGCTTAAGGATTTTGTGGGTCAAAAATTGTGACAGGACATAGCAAGGATGGCTGGTCTCTGCTCTGTGATTACTGGGACCTCCACTGGGAAGACCTAGCGGTAGGGGGTTAGAGTCGTCTAGAAGTTTCTTCACTTACAAGTCTGGTTCCTGGGCTGGAATTACTTGAAGATGGGGCTCTACTGGGACTGTTAACCAGAGTGCCTGCATATGACTTCTCCAAGAGGCTTGGGCTTCCTTACAGCATGGTGGCCCCTGGGTAGCCAGACTTCCTGTGTCGCAGCTCAGGGCAACAAAAGTGCGTGTTCCAGTGAACAAGACAAAAGCTGTGTGGCCCTTTAAGACCTAGCCTAGGAAGTCACTTAGTGTCACTTTCGCTATACTGGTCAAAGTAGTCACTGTCCACCCAGATTCAAGGGAAGGAGGATGAAAGAATTTGCAGTCCTGTTTTAAAAGCCACCACACGTGTATATGCTTTTCCTCCCAAATTTTGGATCATGGAGGCATATATAGTCTTATGTCAGTTGTCTGTCTTCTTACTAATGTATCAGTGAAATTTATAATTACATACAAATTAAAAGAATCTGTACTACAAATAAACATTATAAACAAAATCAAAAGATATTTTACAGGGTAGGAACAAAATTGATAACACATGAGACAAAGGACTAATAAATTTAAGGTTGAAAAAGCCCATATATATCAGAGTTAAAATGCTGACAATCAGTAAAATGGGCAATGAGGATGAACACTTAGGCCATAGGAAAAAAGTTTAGATAAATATATATCTATACACACACATACATAGACAAATGTATAAAGAGATGCTTAACTCACTTTTAATTAAAGGGAAGCATTTTCACCTATCATATTTCATTTTTCACCTGTCATGTTGGCAAAGATTAGAAATAATGATTTTCATTTTAAAAAATGTTTGTGTAGGAAGCATCCCTTCCTCGAGAGTGTGACCCTGAAAGGTCTTTTTCTTTTTAATGTAAAGTACAAATAAAGGTCATTCATTGTTTTACTTTAGCTGTTGCAGGCCAGAGCAGACAGTCACTTTCAGCGGCGAGCCCTCCCTGGGGCCTTCCAGGCATGGAGAAGGCTCTGGCAGTGGCACCAGCAGGAGAGAGTCCTCTATGCCAGAGCAGCACGCTTTCACAGGTACACCATGTGGCTCCTGTCTGCCCTGGGCCAGGTGTCTCAGGTTCAGTTCTGCCACCCACATAGCCATTTGCTTTGTTTCTTAGCCTGCCAGTCCCCTACACCCTGGTTCTTCCTTGATTTTCAATAATGTGGGCTCTTTGAGCTCATCTAGCAGAAAAAGACAGTATTTCTCCTGGGAAAACTTGTGTCTATCTGTGTAGCAAGTGCTTTCAGAACAGCCCTGGTTTTATGCCCGTTCCCTCGTTACAAGCCGCAGTGAGCCGCATTAAAGCTGCCCATTAGCTTTCTGGATCAGAGTGTGGTTGGACCTCGCATCACCTTGGCAGGCTTTCTTGAGCGTTATTTCCCTGAAACGCTTGGTTCCTGTTCGGCTAGACCTGGCTTTTTGAAGTCTTGAAATTATCGTTGTCAACAAAATTAGAACAGGCAAGGAGCAGAGCTCCATCCTTTTAGCTCTCACAGGGGCAAACTTGCCCAGAGCCAGGTCTGTGCTACCTATTGGTGGAATCTCATGAAGAGATTATTAATGACTAACTGTTGGCCACTGTGGTGGGTGCGGTGTGATGGGAAAAAGGAAAATATAGAAGCTCATTTGCCTGTGACATCATCATCTTCACTAATAATTTCCTTGTCACAGCAGTCCTGAGAGAACAGGTTCAAAGTGATAAATGACTCACCCTTGTAACAACCATTAAGTGGCAGAGCTAGGGTTTACATTCAGTCTCCCTGATTCCAAAGTCCAAGTACTTGCTACTGGATCAAGAGGAATATCTTTTTGATGACTGGGTAGGAACTTTAAATCTTGGTGAGGAGGAGAGACTGATATACAAGGGACAATTGAAAAACAATTCAAGAGAATAGACCCATGTGTCCTCAATGGTGTCAGCACAAGTTCTTCCAGAGCTCAGAGCTGGTGCTGAGGGAAGTGCCCTGGGGGGGCTCTCTGTGAGCTGGGGGTGAGGATGGCTGGCGGGATGAGGAGGGCCAGACTGAGGGGCTGCCTGCTCCTACAGGTAGGTGATGGACAGGTGTTTGAGCAGGTGCATGGAACTAGTACATTGACAGTTTGGGAGTTTGCCCTGAGGACAGTGTGCATCAACTTAGGACAGTGAAACAAGGGGGAGGGACATTCATTGGGAGAAGTTGCAGTGAACTTGACTTTGGAGGACTCTGAATGCTGGTTTGAGAGGATCAGCCAGAACCCCGGGCTCCTTACACGAAGTTCAAGATGTTTCTAGGGGGTAGCCACAAGGAAAAGTGGCTGATGTGGGCTAGCACTTACCTCTGCCCCCTGCCCTGCAGAGAGCAGCTGCGCCTTTCCTTAGTTCCTGTGTTGAGGTCTAGTGTAAGATTCATTCAAAAAATGGCTTCACTACGAAAACACACACATACACACCCCTTCGTTTTCTTTACAAATGAGTCATGTTTGGTTCTATTGCTTTTTCGTATTTTGGCATGTTGTGGGGACCAGAAATTGAGGGTACCTTCAAAGCAGCCAAGAGGAGCTCCTAAAACGGCTTTTGCTGGGGGGCAGGCATGGGTGAGTTTAGAACCATCACTTGAGACAAGAGGGTGGAAGGTGAATCAGAGGTAGGAAGTAGCACAGAGGCTTGAAGGATGGCGAAGAGGATCTAGGCGTTATTTTTTTCGGGTTTAGTGAGATCTTTTTAGAAAAGTTAGTTTTTCAGGTTCCCACCGTCCTGGTTCACAAGAAGGCAGAGTGATTGAGAACCTGGCCTAGAAGCCGACAGGCCTGCCCGAATTCCGACCCTTGCTCCATGCTTGCCAGCTCTGTGACCCTGAACAAGTCACTCAGTCTCTCTGGGCCCCAGTTTCCTCAAGTTTAAAATGGAGATGATTTGATAATAGTCTTTATCTCACAGGGTTGTCATGAAAACTAAGTGGGATAATCCATGTAAAATACAAGCAGAGTGCCCAGCATAAAATATTAACTGTCCCCTGACCCCTAGAATTGATTTGTGACTCTTAGGGTAAGTTAATATCCATAGGTTTGGTTTGGAGTTTAGCAAATCAAAGTTCTAAATAAATGTGTATGTTCTATCTTTCCATAATTCTTAGGGTAGTTAAAAAAATATTTTAGGAATACGGATGGAATTTATGGTGGAATCTCGAATTATGAATAAAAATGGTAGTTTATTAACCTGCCAGTGAAATATTATACTGAGAATGAGACAAGACTGGTTTGCCTTTTTTTTTTTTTAGTTGAGCTAAAATTTACATACAGTGAAAGGTACAGATGTTAAGTAAAGAGATTGATGAGTTTTTACAAATTACATCTCTGGATAATCAACACCCCAGTCAAGATACGGAACATTTCCATCACCCCAGGAAGCTCCTTCAAGCCCTTTTCTAGCCAGTTCCTATCCTGCATAAATAACCACTGTTCTGATTTCTGGCATTCTAGGTTAATGTTGCATGTTTTTGAACTTTGTACAGTGGGATCATGCAGTACGTACTCTATTGTGCCTGCAAGTCTTTTAAAGTTCAGCGTAATGTTTTTGAGATTGTGCCAGGTTGTAGCATGTATCTGTAGCTGTTTTTTATTTGCCGAGTAGTATTCTATTGTATGAATCTAAGACAGTATTTTGATCCATTTTAACAGAGGAGTTGTTTCCAGTTTGAGGCCATTATGCGTAAGGCTGCCGTGAACATTTGTTTCAGTGGAATATGTTTTCATTTCTCTTGGGTAGATACCAAGAAGTAGACTTCTGGATCAGGGGTGGGTTTATGCTTAATCTTACAGGTGGTTGCATCATTTTATGCTCCCACCAGCAAATCTGAGAATTTTGGTTGCTCCACATCCTCACCAACTTTGTTTTTGACAGTCTTTTTAACTTAGCCATTACGGTGGGTGTGGAGTGCTGTCTCATTTTCCTGATGACTAATGATTGTCCAGCATTTCTTTAAAGCCTAATGAGCCAGGAACAGAAGCCTCTGTAATTTGACCAAGTCAGATTGATTGCCAGGAAGGAGGGAATTCCAGAGGAACTCTGGATTGCTGCTGTACCTGAGGGAAGGGAATTTGTAATATTTGGGCTCCCACTGAAGGAACTGAGGAGACTCTAAGAGAAACAGGGATCTGTTTTGGATTGATTGCTGTTTCTGAGGCAAGTTGAGGAGGGACTCACTAGGGAGAGCTGTCATGAGTATCCTCAGGAGTGAATGGACATAGCAAAGCTTGTCTGGGGCATCACTGGTGAGGAAGCAATAACAACCCAAAGAGGGAGTCCTTGTGGCATCTTGCATGATGTTGAGAGAAACAGTGTTTCTTTGCAGTTGGCTTTCTGTGTGACTGATGAATGGTAGACTTGTTCTTTCTTTTCAATCTGAACTGATTTTCATTCTTTGAATACCAGACAGGTTTTGACTCTTTCAGCCTTTATCATGTGCTCATTGACCATTTTATATCTTTTGTGAAGTGTCTGTTCAAGTCTTTTTCCTCGCTTTTTAAAAAATTGGGTCATATGTCTTTTTAAAATTCTTATTGATTTGTAGAAGTTTTTTAAAAATATATTCTGGTTCGTATTATTTCTTTTATTGGACTAGGTATTAAAAATATTTTCTTCCAGTGTGTGGCTTGCTTTTCCATTTTTTAACAGTATTTTTTTTAATTGAGAGCAAAGTAGGTGGTTATATATGTACTGAAATGAATTAATATATATATATTTTTTTTTTTCTTGATGAGTTGAAGTGTTTAATTTCGATACAGTCCAGGGGAACTTTCCTGGTGGTCCAGTGGTTAAGACTCTGTGCTTCCAGTGCAGGGGGCCCGGGTTCAATCCCTGGTCAGGGAACTAAGATCCCACATGCTGCACAGTGCGGCCAAAAAAAAGAAATTAAAAATAATAATAAAAATTAAAAGTAGAAAAATTATATTGTGGTGGTTTAAAAAATTTTTTAATACAGTCCATTTTCTCAGTTTTTTTCTTTTATAATTAGCGATTTGGGGGTTCTCTCTAAAATAATTTGCCTACTCCAAGATCTCAAAAGATATCTTCCTACATTTTCTCCAGAAGCTTTCTAGTTTTAGCATTTACATTTAGGTCTGTGATCATCTTGAATTTTTTTCTGTATATGGTATGAGGTAGGAGTCAAGGATTTTTTTTTTCTGTTCTTCAGTTTTTTCCAGCACCATTTCTTTTTTTTTTAAATATTTATTTATTTATTCATTCATGCATGCATGCTGTGCCAGGTCTTAGTTGTGGCACACAGGATCTTTGTTGTGGCATGCGTACTTCTTAGTTGCAGCATGTGGACTTCTTAGTTGCAGCATGCAGACTTCTTAGTTGCGGCATGAGGACTTCTTAGTTGCGGCTTGCGGACTCTTAGTTGCAACATGCAGTCCAGCACCATTTCTTGAGATTTGCATTCCCCCATTGAATTGCCTTGGCACCATTGTTGAAAATCAATTGGCCATATTTTTTTTTTTTTTTTTTTTGCGGTATGTGGGCCTCTCACTGTTGTGGCCTCTCCCGTTGCGGAGCACAGGCTCCGGACACGCAGGCTCAACGGCCATGGCTCACGGGCCCAGCCGCTCCACGGCACGTGGGATCTTCCCGGACCGGGGCACGAACCCGTGTTCTCTGCATCGGCAGGCGGACTCTCAACCACTGCGCCGCCGGGGAAACCCGGCCATATATGTTTGTACCTATTTCTGGACTTTCTTTTCTGTTTCATTTATCTATGTGTTTAATGTGTTTATTCTTATGCCATTAAGATACTATCTTGATTACTGTATCTTTATAGCAGGTTTTGAAATCAGTTTATTCTTCCTGGGATTTTGTTTGGAATAACACTGAATCTGTATAGATCAATTTAGGGGAGATTCGATATCTTAACCATATTGAGACTTCCCATAAAAAGAACTTGGTACATCCTCCATTTATATAGGTTTTCTTTAATTTTTCTCAGCAGTGTTTTGTAACTTTGTATTGAAGTTATGTATATATTTTGTTAAATTTATTCCGAAATATCTAATTTTTTTGATGCTGTTGTAAATGGAATTACTTTTAAAATTCATTTTCTAATTGTTTGTCCTAATATATAGAAGTACAGTCGATACCTTGAGTTCCATGACCATTCTAAATTTCTAAATTCACTTACTAGTTTTAGTTCATCCTTCCTTCCTTTTAAAATTGCATAGGGTTTCTGCATAAATAACCATGTCATGTGTAAACAAAGGTAACTTAATTATACTTCTCAGTCTGTATGCTTTTTTTCCCCTCTTATTGCACTGGCTAAGATCTCCAATAAGGTATTGAATAGAAGTGATAAGAGGGTACATACTTGTCTTTTTCCCAATCTTAGGGGGAAAACAAAAGTAGTTAGTATTTCACTGTTGAGGCATTAGCTTTTTATAGATGCCCTTTATTAGACTGAGAATGTTCCCTTCTATTCTTAGTTTTCTGACTGTTTTTATTATGAATGGTGGATAAATTTTGCCAAATGCTCTTTCCACATTTACTGAGATGATCATATAGTTTTCCTGGTTTTCAAATGTTAAATCAACCTTGTATTCCTGAGACAAACCCAACTTGGTCGTGATGTATTATCCGTTTTACATATTGATTTTGGTCTGTTAATGTTTTGTTAAAATTTTTTACATATACTTTCACAAGGGATATTGGTCTATAGTTCTCTTGTAATGTTTTGCCTCTATTTTCTGAAAGGCTTTTTAAGGTTGGTATTATTTCTTTAAATTTTTGATGGAATTTCCTAGTGAAATTATCTGGGCCTAGAGTTTCTGTTTTTTCTTTTTTTTCTTTTTTTAATTTAAAAAGGTGCCCTTTATTGTCTGTAGAATCTGGAATGATACCACCACTTTCATTCCTGATTTTGGTAATTTGTGTGTTTTCTCTTTTTTTCTTGATCAGTCTTGCTAAGAATTTGTTTTTTTAAAAAGCCAACTTTTGCTAATTTTCTTGTTTATCTTTCTTTAATTGATATAAGCTCTTTATTTTGTTCTTTCTACCTAGATTTTTAGTTTGACGTAGTCCATTTGTTTATTTTTGCTTTTGTTTCTTTTGCCTGAATGAGGTGTATCCAGAAAGATATTGCTAAGACCAATGTCAGAGGTTGTACTGCCTGTATTTTCTTCTAGGATTTTTATGGTTTCAGGTCATACATTCAAATGTTTAATACATTTTGAGTTAATTTTTGTGTGTGCTGTAAAATAGTGGTCTAGTTCTATTCTTTTACATGTGGTTGTCCAGTTTTCTCAACACTATTTTGTTTTTGGTTTTTTTTTGCGGTATGTGGGCCTTTCATTGTTGTGGCTTCTCCCGTTGAGGAGCACAGGCTCAGCGGCTATGGTTCACGGGCCCAGCCACTCCGCAGCATGTGGGATCTTCCCGGACCCGGGCATGAACCCGTGTCCCCTGCATCGGCAGGCGGACTCTTAACCAGTGCGCCACCAGGGAAGCCCTCAACACTATTTTTTGAAGAGACTATCCTTTCTGCATTGTATGTTCTTTGCTTCTTTATCATAAATCAGTTGTCCATATATGTGTGGATTTATTTCTGAGCTCTCAATTCTGTTCCATTAATCTGTGTGTCTTTTTTTTTTTTTTCCTGCTAGTGCCATGTTGTTTTGATTAATATAGCTTTGTAGTATAATTTGAAGTCAGGGAGTATGATACCTCTAGCTTTGTTCTTTTTTTCTCAGGATTGCTTTGACTTTTTGGGGTCTACCTTTTGTATTTTTTAAAGTAGTTCTAGGAATTACAGTATGCATCATTAACTTATTACAGCTCTATTTAGAATACTTTTTTTTTTTGGCTGTGTTGGGTCTTCGTTGCTGCACATGGGCTTTCTCTAGTTGTGGCAAGCGGGGGCTACTCTTCGTTGCAGTATGCAGGCTTCTCATTGGGGTGGCTTCTCCTAGGTGTGCGGGCTTCAGTAGTTGTGCCACGTGGGCTCCGTAATTGTGGCTCACAGGCTCTAGAGCACAGGCTCAGTAGTTGTGGCACACGGGCTTAGTTGCTCCGCGGCATATGGGATCTTCCTGGACCAGGGCTCGAACATGTGTCCCCTGCATTGGCAGGCGGATTCTTAACCACTGTGCCACGAGGGAAGCCCTATTTAGAACACTACTGTACTACTTCATGTTAAATGTAAGAACATAAAGATAGTAAAATTCCTTTCCTCTTTATCTTGATGGTATTTGTTGTCATATATTTTGTGTCTGCAATACTTTTTACCCAATACAATGTTACTATTTTTGCTTTAAACAATCAGAATTATTTTTTTAAAATAAGGAGAAGAAAAAATATAGTCTTTTATATTTACCCACATATTTTACATATCTGGTGTACTTTGTTTCTTCTTGTAGATTTGTGGGTTTTATTTGTATCATTTCCTTTCATCCTGAAGAAGATCCTTTGGCTTTTTTTTTTTTTTTTTTTGCGGTACATGGGCCTCTCACTGTTGTGGCCTCTCCTGTTGCGGAGCACAGGCTCCAGACGCACAGGCTCAGCGGCCATGGCTCACGGGCCCAGCCGCTCTGCAGCATGTGGAATCTTCCCGGACCGGGGCATGAACCCGTGTCCCCTGCATTGGCAGGCAGACTCTGAATGACTGCGCCACCAGGGAAGCCCTCCTTTGGCATTTTTATAGAGTACAGGTTAGCTGGAGATGAACCATCTCAGCTTTTGTTTTATGCTCATTTCACTGTCTCATATTTAAAGGACTTTTCCCTGGCTACGGAACAATGAGTTGTTTTCTCCATCCCCTCACTTCCAAGTGTTTTTTTGTTTTGTTTTTTTTTAACATCTTTATTGGAGTATAATTGCTTTACAATGGTGTGTTAGTTTCTGCTTTATAACAAAGTGAATCAGTCCAAGTGTTTTTAAGACAGTGTTCTGTTGTCTTCTCACCTCCATTATTTCTGATGAAAAGTCACGTGTCATTTGTATTGTATCCCTGAATGTAATCTGTCTCTCTTCCTTTCCTTTTAAGATGTTCTTACCAATCTTTGGTTTTCAGCATTTAGGGTGTGATGTATTTAGGTGTAGTTTTCTTATGTTTGTCCTGCTTGGGGTTCACTGAGCTGCTTGGATCAGCGGTGTCACCCCACCCCCACTCCAACCAAATTTGGGAAGTCTTTTATTTCTTCATGTAATTTATCTACCCTATATCTGCTCTTCTCTCCTTCTGAGACTCAAATTATACTATGTTAGACCACTTAATATTGTCCCACAGGTCACCGAGGCTCTGTTCAATATTTTTCTTCCCTTTTTCTCTCTGGTGTTTGGATTGGATACTTTTCTCTTGATCTGTCTTCAAGTTCAGTGGTCTTTCTTATGCAGTTTCTAATTTGTAGCCCATCCAGTGACTTTTCTACTTCAGATACGGTACTTATCAGTTCTGGGATTTTCATTTGCTTCCTTTTATTTTTAAAATTGTGGTAAAACATGTAACATAAAACTTACCATTTTATATTTTAAAAGGTGAAGTTTGCTCAGTATTTTATGTATTTATTACAATCACAAAAGAAACAACCAAAGAGGAATTGTAATTATTAATTTTTTAAAAATATAAAATTAGTTTCATTTTGGTGTGAAGAACATGATTTTAAATATTTCAGTATAAAGTGGCAAGATTTCTGTAAAGGTAATTAATTGTCTTGTCAATTGGTGTTTTTGTCTACTGTATCGTTTGATAGTTGGAAGTATTTCAGTCAAAAATGAGTTGTGGGGGACTTCCTTGGTGGCGCAGTGGTTAAGAATCTGCCTGCCAATGCAGGGGACACGGGTTTGAGCCCTGGTCTGGGAAGATCCCACATGCCGCGGAGCAACTAAGCCCGTGTGCCACAACTACTGAGCCTGCGCTCTAGAGCCCGCAAGCCACAACTACTGAAGCCCGTGCACCGCAACAAAGAGTAGCCCCCGTTCGCCGCAACTAGAGAAAGCCTGTGTGCACAACAGAGACCCAATGCAGCCAAAAATAAATAAATTCTTTTTTAAAAAATGAGTTATCCACATAGCATCACAGCAGACAGTAAAATAAAAGCTGAGAAAATGGAAGGAAAATGTGGAGAAGAGAGGAATGGGAAAGAATTTATCTTTTAATCTTAATCCGTGAATGTCTCTTGGACCTAAAATAAATAAGTTATATGTCTTAGTAGCTATTATTATACTGAAAGGAAAGACTTGCCAAAAGGATATAATATTTCTTAGTTCAAAGAGAAGTTACATTTTCAAGATGCTTAGTTGATTAGTCTCCTCAAATCTTTCCTCTTCAATTTGTTTGGCTTTATTTTCCATTTACTTTTAAATTAAAACATGTATATATACATATGCATCTATTTTCAGTTCTAATAGTCCACTGAAATAAACTCTGAATCATTAAGATAATTTTTTTTAAAACTTACCATTTTAACCATTTTCAAGTACACAATTCAGTGGCATTAAGTACATTCACAATATTATACAGTCATCACCACTATCCACTTTTAGAACTTTTTCATCATCCTAAACAGAAACTCTGTACCCATTAAATAGTAACTTTTCACTCTCATCTACTCCCAGCCCAGGTAACCTCTAACCTACTTTCTGTCTCTGCAATGCCTATTCTATGTACCTCACGTAAGTGGAACCATAAAATATTTGTCATTTTGTGCCTGACTTAGTCCACTTAGCATGACATTTTCAAGGTTTATCTGTATTGTAGCACATGTAAGAATTTCATTCCTTTTTATGGCTTAATAATATTCCATTGTATGGACATACCACAATTTGTTTTTCCATCCATGTGTTGATAGATAGGTCAGGTTGATAGATAGGTTGTTTCCACCTTTTGGCTATTGTGAATAATGCTGCTGTGAGCACCTGTTTGAGTCCCTGCTTTTAATCCTTTGGCTATATACCTAGGAGTGGAATTACTGGATCAATATGGTAATTCTGTGTTTAACTTTTTGAGGAACCATCAAACCATTTAGTTCTTTTTTTGTAGTTTGTTTCTCTTATGAGAGTCCCTGTCTGGTAACTAAGTTTGTTCATCTTTTCATTAAAATACAAAACTTACATATAATAGCTCTTTTTAAGTGTTTGCCAATTCCAACATTTGGGTCATTATTTTCAGCTTCTTTTCAATGTGTTGCATTTTGTTCTGGCAGGTGATGGTTCATGTTTATTCTGGTGGTTCCTGTTGATCCTGTCCAGTGTGGTTTTATTCTTTCTTTGTGTGGGTCTTTTTTGATTTTGTATTCAGGGTTAGGGCATGACTTTTATTCTTAGGGCCTAGGCTTTCTGAGTCTGAGGTTCCCAGGGAGGTCTCTTCACTCTGACTAGGCCAGAACTCCCTCTCCCAGCCCTGTCCAACCTCTGGTATCTCCATTCATCTCTTAGCTCTGCAGCAGCTGCTCTGCTAGGGCTCATGGAGTCTGCTTGTGCAGCCTCATCTGTGGAGGGCACAAGGTGTCCATGAGCGTGCCTGGGGGTGGGGTAGGGTCACTACCGCCCAGGCCTGGGAAGGCCACACATGTCCACCCAGTTCCTCCTCTCTGGTCTCGAACTCCAGTCTCTGCCTCAGCTCAGTGAGACTGTCGTGCTCTCCTTGGACTCCCTCCCCTGCCCCCAGTGCCCAGAAACTGCCCCCAGTAGAGGGCCTGGGCAGCCAAGGGGCTAACCTTGCATGTTTCCCATCTCTTAAGTATCACGTGTGCATTGCCTATTGCCCAGTGCCTGGAAGCAGGTGCTTCATATAGCTTGTCCCATTTTGTAATACACATGGCTGGAGGGCAGGCCTAGGACCAGTTGCTGTGTCGTGGTTGGAAGTGTTTTGAGTGGTGTGTCTGATGGGTTAAATGCCAGGGGAGCCGTCTTCTTCTGTCCCACAGTGTCAGTCCTGATGGCTTTGCCGAGACACATCCCCTGCAGGCTGTTGACCAGTCATCCCAGTGCTGCTTTTGCAGGTTTTGATGTCATTATGGTGTGCAAGTAGGCAAAGGTGACAAACCTGTCTCTCTCTTCACCTCACCTGGAATACTTGTTTAAAATTCCATTTCCTAGGGCCCAGCTCAGCTTTGGGGGTCTGGCATCTGTTTTTTTTGTTTTGTTTGCGGTACGCGGGCCCCTCACCGTTGTGGCCTCTCCTGTTGCGAAGCACAGGCTCCGGACGCGCAGGCCCAGTGGCCATGGCTCATGGGCCCAGCCGCTCCACGGCATGTGGGATCCTCCCGGACCGGGGCACGAACCCGTGTCCCCTGCATCGGCAGGCGGACTCTCAACCACTGCGCCACCAGGAAAGCCCTGGCATCTGTTTTTTTTAACTACTTCCCCCAAGAATTTGTATAGCAGCAGCCTGGCTGCTCAGCATGGACTGGAAAGACTTTCACTGTGAGCGTTGAGCACCATTGGTGATTCAACGTGGGGTGGATGAAGAAATAGGGTCTCAAAGTCTGAGTCTTTTTTGTACCATCTGGGTGAGGCCAGAAATAATGTGGAATGTGTTGGATCATTTGTGGGGTTTTTGTCTATTGTATGCTTTCCTTCCTCCCCACCTAGGCTTATTTCGCTCTTAATGGAAGCGTATAAAAGAAAAAATCCAATTATTTGGAACTTCTCATTCTTTTGGAGTTGTTTACTCTTATTCATTTGGGTTCTTTTAGGGTGATGTTAGAGAAGCGGTTGTTTGCACTTTGGTGTCAGAAGGTATCTCAGCATCGAGAACACCGCTTGGCAGAGAGAATGGTAAGTGGTTCTCCCCTAGGAGGTACTGGGACCAGGAGGACCTGCTTCAAGCCTTTGCACTCACTGCCTCCCCTCCTAGGACGCTATCCAGACCCAGACCCACCCTGAAGGGCGACCTGCCTGTGACCAGGACTCATGAGGCAGGAGCAGGGTCTGGGCATCTGTTTCCTTTGTCAGTGGAGTTTACAGATGGCTTCTGGGCCAGAGCAGCTCCTGCACATCCAGTTCTTCTGCCTTGGTCATCCTTTGTGGCCTGCAGACTCCCTGGCTTCTGTGTCGCCTCCTACTTGACCCATTCTGATCTCTCCCTGCCGCAGGCCATACTCCACGCAGAGCGGCAGTTTCTGCGGAAGTCCTGGTCCATGTGGTGCCAGCAAGCAGTAGCACATCGCCTGGAGCGGCAGCGACAAGCAGTGGCCTGTGCCCACCACCGCCTCAGGTGGCTCAGGAAGGCTTTCTGTGTCTGGAGAGAGAGTGCCCGAGGGCTCAGAACAGAGTGAGTGGCTGCTTCTGCCTTTGAAGCCCTTTCCAGGTCAGGGCAGCTTTGACTGTAGTAGCAGCACTGAGCATCAGTCTGAGGGGTCGTGTTAGCGTAGACTCTGATCTTAAGTTCTGGAAATTCAACTTGAAACAGTCTAAGCAAGACCAGGGCTGTAGGGAGAGGCTCCTGGGGCACCACATGAATCTCTGGACTCAGGAACTCGGCTGGTCAGATGTGCCTGTGGATCTTAGGTCCTGTCCATCAGCTACATCCTGCTCACTGATTGGGGCCCATTCGAAGCAACCGTGCCCAGGGGCAGGTCGTGGCAGTTTTTACCTCGCCATGTGGTTAGGGGCCAGGGCAGGTGCCCCTGTGTTCCCTGCAGGCGTCATCCTGCCTTGGTTCCTCTCTAGATCTACTTCATGCTCTGAGGGTCTCTCACCTCTCAAACTCTGGCCACATTTAACCTCCTCTTCAGTTACCTATTACCACACGAATACAGAGCCCTGTGAAGTTGTCCACAAAAATTTGATTTTATGTGTGCTTTTCTGGGTGGAGAACCTAAATCCTTTGGCAGCTCTTCTGAAAGGGTCTTGGTTCCCGTCCATGTTGAAGAACCACTGAGCAGGGGCCAGGGGCTGCGAAGGAGTACCCCTCGAGAGGGCCTTTGGAGGACCTGGGTTGAGCACTGACTGTCTCCCCACAGGAGGACGGGCAGGGCACGGGCTGCACGGTTCCACGCGGCACAGCTCCTGTGTTGGGCCTGGAGCAGGTGGAGGGAGGTGAGGCTTTGGCACAAGTGCGGCCCGCGTGGGGTTATGGGCAGGTGGAGCCATGTGTCAGGCTCAGGGCGAACATACGGTCTCCTCCACGGTCCCTCGGAAACCACCTGCTTCTGAGTGTGGGGAGGAGGCCAGGGTGCAGGTGCAGTGCTAACCTGGTTTCATGAGATGATTGGCTCACAGTTCCATGTTCTGTTAGCTGCCAGGCTGTTCTTCCGTAACGCTCTGAATTTAAAGTTCCTGATCTAACTGGTCACAGGCATCCTCTTCAGGATGAAAAATGTTAAAGCTGAAATTGGTCAGCGTTTACCCGCAGCCAGGCACTTGCTCCCTGTGAGCCTCACAAACCCCTAAGAGGAGCACGTTTATAGAGGCAGATGCTGGGGCTCGGAGGTTAATAAGCACCTTACCCAAGCTCCCCCAAACGAAGTGTGAAACGGAGGCACGTCCGAGCCCTCCTTGGCCCTGGGCCCACAGCAGCCAGCTGTCTCCTGTGTCCGCAGCGCCTGGCCCTGCACAGGGCCGAGCAGCAGAAGCTGATGCGAGCCGACCTGCATCGCCAGCACACCTTGCTGTACAGGGCGCTGCAGACCTGGGGGGTAGGAGATGCTGCTTTCCTCCAAATCTCCTTGCCTGGTAGGGAGGGGGATTCTGGAGGCTTTGTTTCCCTTCCTTGTTCTTCCTGCCCCTCCCAAAACAGAGTAATAATTCCACAAGACTCAGGGCAAGTGCCCTGGCCAGTGGGTCTTAAACTGCAGAGCTAAGTTCTCCCATCCTTGCCCGGGGTACCAGCCTTACCACCAGGGGGACTCCTTGTCAGGGGTCCAGTGGTTGGACTCACCAGGTGAGAGCTTAGCAAGTCATCTCCCTGTTGTTGGGTGGGCTCCTGCCCGCTCCCCGCCCTCTGTGGTAAGCGCTCTGGGCATCACAGCCCCTGTACCTCTGCGGCTGCCTGAGAGTGGGGAGTGGTGTGGGCCTGGGGTAGCCTCCAGTCCTCCTGGTCGTCTGCAGGTTTACCAGAGCCGGGTGCGGAGCGTCCTTCAGGAGGTGGCAGCCAGGGAGAGCCGGCACGAGAGGCGGCTGCTGCGGTGAGTCAACATGGCCCCAGCCCAACCTGAGGAACAGGGAACAGACTGCAGACCCGGGTGGGTTGGGGGCCCTGACGAGGGCCAGGCGATGGGGCCTGGCTGCCTCGTGCTGCTCAGAGCGTGGCTTTGGCTTTTCCACAGCAAGCACTGTTTCCTGGGCCCCTCATGTCTTGCACCCACACTGTGTGCAGAGCAGGGCCTCTGGGAAGCAGCTGAGCCATCTCCTGCGTGTCTTGCTCGTCTGAGCGCCTCTCCCTGCCCAGTTCAGACCTGCAGGATTTGCCTTTTCACCTCCTCTCAGCTCCCAGTCAGTCCCCCCACCCCCGGCTCTCCAGGCCTTTGTCCCAGCCTCTGGGACCATCTGTGTCTCTCACACCCGTGGACTCACTTATACCCCTCGGCTCCACGGCCTCCGAAGCCTGTCCCGCAGCTCCTGCTGAGCCAATCTCTAAACTACTCCCTCCTTCATTTCCGCTCTTTCTTTTCCTGCCTCTGTGTTTGTTCAGCACATGCTGTTCCAGGCTGCCCGTGCCCTTCCTCCATTTTCCCCGTCTCCACCTCTCTTATCATGGATGCATCACCTGTGTCATCGTCACCTGGAAACGGCTTAGCGTTCCCCGTGGTGCGTGAATGCACGAGACTGCAGTGCCTGTGGTGCTCCCATGGCACCTGCACAGAGCAGCTCAGCCGTGTGCAGGGTGTGGAGTCAACGTAAACGTGGCTGTCAGCGCGACAGATACACTTGGGCACAGGGAGACCTCAATTCAGGACCAGGCTGAAGAGCCTCGCACTGTTCACATCCATATCACCCTGTCCCCCCATGTACCACAGGGGTGCATTACGTCGCTGGAGAGAGAATGCCGTGGCCCAAGCGGACGAAGCAAAGAAAGCCTCTCGAGCAGCAGCTCACTACAGAAGGACCCTGTGCTCCAAGGTGAGCCCTGGCAAGCCAGCTGGTCGCCAGGGGGTGGGGGCCGTGTTCCTGTGAGGGGTGGCGTGGGGGGTGGCTGTGGAGTTTTGAGCTGAATGAGGAGCCTAGAAAACGAGATGGCTCCCTTCTCCACCACACACAGCTGTGCCCGCAGGTGGGTTTCTTCATTCGTTTATTGTACTGAAGTATGGACCAATATCCGTTAAAACAAAAGCATGGCATGTAGTGAGTATGAACCAGCTCTTACCAGAACCAGTATTTCCCACACACATGGAATTTTCCGCTGGGACAAATCGTGTAAGTCACCACACCTCTGTCCCTTTGTGTGGGCATAGGATGCTTGGGTGCCCCCTTTCCCCCATCCTGCTCATCGGCCTTGCGGGATTCGTGACTGTGCGGGCTTTCTGTAGAGCATCCAGGAATGTGAGATCATTGGTCATTGTTGCTGGGAAGTGGCCCCCAAAATGCCACTTGGTGTGGCCTGGGCCCACGTGCTGGGGGAGGGACATGGCTATGAGAAGAAGACGTGTCACTAGACAGGAGACTCAAATGACATGACAGAGGTGGTCCCTGGACTCTGGGGTGTTTTAGAAGAAAGCACTTCGCTGGGAGCCCCGCACTGGCAGGCCGGGACTGGTGCTGACAGCTTTGGAGCCTCCACAGATGAGTGTTAATTACACATGGTCAGGGTGCAGTCTGCTCTCAGGAATGCTCCGAGGCCAGCATGTGTGTCCCCTCCCCCTGGAAGGAGGGTCAGGACTCTGCTTGGCTTCAGGGCTCAGAAGGGAGGAGGCCTTTGTGGGGGGATTCAGTTCGTGACTGTTTGGGGAGCAGGCGTGTGATTTGTGTTCTGCTACTGTGTTCTGGTTCTGCTACTGTGTTCTGCTACTGTGATTTCGTATGTACCTTATATGTGAAAGTGCCTGAAACGTAAGGCTTCCATTTAACAAATAGTAGAATGAAAGCCCACGTGAGGACTTGACTTCTTCGTGACATGGTATGAAGTTTAGCTCCTCTGGTCCCGTCGCCTGAGATACAGGGCTTCCAGCGAGGGTGCTGGGCATGGTTGCCCGCCATCTGCGCGGATGGCGGGCGCTTTCTGGAATGTGTGTGAGTGCCGTACACCTGGCCTCATTCCACGAGGAGCTGCCTGCAGAGCTGGGGTGACCCCGGGGAGTCGGAACATGCCGTGATCACCCCTCTATTCTTCTTCTGCCCATAGGTCCTGATCGCGTGGCGGGAGGCAGTGTCAGTGCAGATATACTACCGACAGCAGGAGGGCCAGGCTGTCAGGGACGCCCAGGTGGCGCTGAATAGGGGTAAGTGGGCCCGGAAGCTGAGGAGAGGCCTGTGAAGGACACAGCTTTCTTTATTCTCCCAAGGTGCTTCCCCTCAGTCTCTTGTCTCTTTCTCATGTGTATTAGCTTCCTGTTGCTGAGGTAACCAAGGACCACAGACTTTAAAACAACAGAAAATTGTTCTCTGAGTCCAAACTCGGGTATCGGCAGGGCTGTGCTCCCTCCGAAGGCTCTAGGGGAGGCCCCTTTTCCTGCCTTGTCCAACTTCTGGTGGCTCCCGGCAATCCTTGCTGTTCCTCAGGTTGTAGACAGGTCACTCCAGCCTCGGCCCTGTTGTCACATGGCTGTCTTCCCTGTGTATCTGTGTCTCTCCTTAGAAGGACACCAGTCGTACGGGATTAAGGGCCCAGCCCCAGCCCACTTTAGCTGTCAGTTACTGCACTGCACCGACCCTCTGCCCAAATAACATCAGCTCTGAGGTTCCAGGATGGACGTGAACTTGGTAGGGAGTAACTATTCAGTCCAGTACATCTTCACTTTCTCTTCCCAACTGATTGCCAACCAGTTTATATTAAAATGAAAGGCCAAGGCTTGAGACCTACAGAGAAAAGCAGACACGGAGCTGGAACGGGGGACTTAGGGGTTGCCGGGGTGGGGCGCTTTGATGGGAAGGCGGCGGCTGCTTGTCAAGTGAGCCCCGTCGTGTCAGAGTCCGCTTCCTTGCCCGTTTAGGGAGCAGGGACTTGCCTGGTTGGCACCAGGTAGTCCCGTGACCTGCCGTACAAACAGCCTGGGAAACGGTCCAGATGGAGCCTCTGTTCAAGAGACGCGTGGAAACAGAGGCCCTTGGCTCTGCTGCGGAGAGTCTGATGCTCTAAAGAGGCAGCTCCTATTAGAATAAATGAGAAAACAAATGGAAATGGTTTAAATCAGACCAGAGAGAAAACGGACCACGTTGTTAAATTGGCTTAATAGCATTTGTTCCAGGACAATCCACTTAGGTTTGGTTCTGACTATTTTCTTGTGTTGATGAACACAGATCCTGCTTCCCCCTGAATGGAATCCTGGGGTCCAGAATCCCGCACCTGGTCCGCCCTCAGCATGCTTCTCTGTGTCCTCAGGCTGCCCCTTGCCCCGGAAACCAGGGCTGTGTTTCTAGTCATTCCCAGGAAAGATGCCGAGGGGCTCAGCCCGTCCCTGGCCTCTGCTTGGACCAGAGTTTTGGCACCGGCGCTGCATGGGCCTTCCAGTTTGGGTCAGGCGGCCACGGTGGGGAGGTGATAGGCACAGGACACAGCTAAAGCTTCTTCCCTCTGCTGGCCTGCAGGCGGCAGCTTTCCTTAGACGGGGTGGCAGCACGTGGCTGGCCCTGGGCTCGCTGTGTCCATTAGGGCTGGTACAGAGGACCGGGGAGACCATGTGAGAAGACACTGTGTTGTCAGCACACAGCAGATGTGCAGTCAGTACCTGTGGGACCATGTCTTGGCTTAATTAAGGCCTCTGAGTCTCAGGCACACCTTAGCGGTCCAGGGCTGGGCTAGGTGGTGCAGGAGGACAGAGTCGTGGACACTCACGCTGATCGGTGCTTGAGAGGTGCAGGCAGGGCCGCCTGCTGGCTATACGACCTCGGGCACGGCCTCCTCTCAGCCTTGGTGTCTCCGTCTGTGGATGGGGATGATAGTACCTGCCTCTGGAGTTGATCACGAGGGTCCAGTGAGGCTAAGATATCCCCGCATAAAGCAGGACCTGGGAAATTTCAGCACTTAGTGCTAACCCCTCCAAGCTTGTGAACGTGGCTTTCCCTGCCCACCTCCGGCAGGTCCTGGAGGACAACCCCATCTTGGCCTCTGTGCCTTGGGGTCAGCTCTCTTCTGTTTTCTCTAAAAGAAACTTCTCTTGGGGCTGAAGAAGAGGAAAAAAATCAGAAGAGAGTGCTCGCTCCCTCAAGAGAGAATCTGGTGACACAGATGCAGTGCAGGGTGTGGCCCCTGCCTGCCTGTGGAGCCCGGGCAGGACACGGCCAGCAGACACCTTGCTTCTCCCCAGCCTGTCTCAGGCTGCCTGGGCCTCTGAGCCTCGTTTTCCTCTCTGGAAAATGGGGCCACTGCCTCCCACTCCCTCAGACCCAGGGTCTTCTCGTTCATGTGCCCAGCAGCATCTTGTGGGCAGTTCCGCTGGGGCCCTGGCACACCTGTGGTCGCTGTGCACAGGATTATGGCTGGGGGCGGGGGGTCCTTGGAGGGCCCAGTGGTAAGCAGCATATCTGGTTCCAGTCAGGGAGTGCATAGTCACTGAAGGTGGGTGGCCGGAGCTCTCCTCCCAGGGTGGCTACCGTCCACACGTGGTGTCTCACCGAGTGTGGGCTGACACCCTAGTTCTGTCCCCACACAGCCTTCTCCACCCTCTAAACTTTCACCATTGCATAGTCGTCCATATATTGATACTTCCTCCAAAAGAGCAAACTGACTCCGACCCGCCTTAGGCTGTCTCAGGATATGGTTTCGGCGCTGGAGGGACCGCAGCTGGAGCGCAGCCCAGCAGAGGGTCCAGATGGAGAGGGTCGCGCAGCATTACCGCCGGCAGCTGCTGCTGCAGGCCGTGGCCCGGTGGAAGGTGCACCATCTGAGCTGCATCAGGAAGAGGGTGAGGCAGACGGCAACCCCCCAAGTTCCCCTGTGCGGCGGGGCTGTCTGGGCCAGGAGACCGCATCGCGAGGAGGAAAGGTCTTTCCAGAAGCACTTACTGCTTCTGTTGTGGATGCTTGGAGTCCTGCGGGCACAAGGCTGCCCTTCTGGGTGTTCAGTGAAGGCTGGGGAAGCCGGCCTTCCGGGTGGAAGATGGCTCAGCAAAGAACTTGGTTCAGTGTGAACCATGCCTGTCAGAGCTGGGTGACCTACTGAGGCATCTGGGCACCCCTGTCTGGGGCAGGAGGCCCTTGGCTTCAACCAGGATGACTCCTGGTGGTGGGAGGATGGTTCACTTGGGCCTGGAGCCTGCACCGCCCACAGGGGCTCCAGGTGTGGGCACCTGGCTGCACTGGGCACACAGCCCCCTGTGCGCACGCTCTCCCCAGCTTCTGCAGAGACAGGCTGCCCGACTCCTGGCCCAGACACTCAGTCGGACCTGCTTCCACCAGTGGAGACAGCAGGTGGGAGCCGTGGAGAAGCCCCTTCTCGCTCCCCCTCCTCCCGCTGCCTCCTGAGCCTGCCTCTAGCTCATCATTTCTCATACCACCCTCTTCCCAGGGTTCCCTCACCCCCAGCCACCTCCTGGCACCACCAGCTTCCTTCACTTGGAATCTGTTTAAAGCCAAGTCACTTCAGGGCCATGTTTCTACAGTGTCATGTTGAAAACTTGTCAGGGTAATATCCAGAAATGAATAGGAAATGCATTTTAGGTCTTTGCCAAGGCCTTGATAAAACACCCAGTGGGGCTGCGTCCTGCTTATTGGCCCTTCGTGGGCCAGGTCCCTCACCCTCGGGCCCGCAGTGCAAGCAGTCCTAGCTTTTCTCACTGGAGCCTGGCGCACTGCCTCACTGCTCCCGACCCCAGAGCTCCTGGCCTTTGTTCTTCCCAAAAGAGCTTCCTTGACCACCCCCCCCCCCACCTCAGGGCAGGCCTGACTAGAGAGGGTCAGAGAGTGACCGGGGCCATGGGGTCAGGGTGGCCTCCCTAAGGAGACATTTCCTTTCTGGCCCGTAGCTGGCGGACAGGAGGCGGGAGCAGCAGGACACAGCGCGGGCCCTGTGGTTCTGGGCCTTCTCACTACAGGCGAAGGTAATGGGCTCCCTGTCCCAGGAGCGGACCGTGCCCCGGTGGAGGGAGCCTGAGCAGGAGGGCTGGGCCTCACCTCCTCCTCTCCCTGTAGGTGTGGGCTGCGTGGCTGGGCTTCGTGCTGGAGATGAGGAGAAAGAAGGCGCGGCAGGAGCGGGCAGTGCAGGCCTACCACCAGCAGCTCCTCCGGGAGGGCGTCACGCGCCTCCTGTGCTTTGCAGCGGGCATGAAGGCATTCCGGCAGCAGCTGCATGCCCAGCAGCAGGTGCAGGTGGGCCGGGGTCCCCCACCCTTCTGTGGGGAGCGGGTAGGCACAGCACGACCTGACCAGAGGCTGGTTGCAGGCGGCCCACAGTCTCCACCGCGTGGTCCGTCGCTGTGCCACGCTCTGGAAGAAGAAGGCGCTGGGCCTGGGCAGGGAGCCTCAGCCCCCTACGTCCACTGTGTGCAGCAGGAGAGTGACGTTTGAGGGTCCCCTTCCCAGCCACCTTGCTGCTGGGGCTGGCGATGCCTCCCTGGAGACCAAGAGGACAACAGCTCCTCGTGGGCTTCGGGGAGCTCTGGACAGCCTACCATCCGCCGCTGGGGACACCCAACTCCTGGAGCTGTGAGTAGCCCTTCCCTCACCTCTTCCTCCTCGCTTCCACCTGCGGCAAAGCTTGGATGGTACAGGAATGACACTGGGCCCTGAGGGTCATGGCCGAGCCACTCGGAACCCTCTGTACAGGATCCTGTGCCCCCATTCTTCGGCCCTAACCAAAGGGACCACAGCCTCTGTTCCTCCCGAGCGTGGGAGAGAATGTACGGTTCCTTAGCAAAGGAATGGGCCGTTGGGCAGCCCCCCTCCCCCGCAAGACCTGGTAGTCTCCCCACGTCTCCCGTGACAGCCAGGAAACAGGTACCCTCTTGGAAACCCCACTTTTTTGTGACCTGGCCCCACCCCATCCCCACATGCTGTGCTGCTGTAGCTGACAAGGGCCCCATCTCTGAGCCTGCTCCAGCCTGGTTGCCTGGGTCAAGTGAGACAGCATGGGTGGAGCACCCGTCGCCAGCAGGCTCACTGGAATTACTAGAAGTTCAGTAGGATGCCTGGGGCGGAGCCTTTCCTTCTCTCTTCAGTCTCCCTGTAAGATGGAAGGGGTCGGACTGGATTACCCCGCCCCACAGAGGTTTCAGGCTCCAAGCAGCCCCTGGGCAGCCTGGAGGAACAGCCTGTGTTTCTTCCCAGGAATGCTGCCCGCTGGGCAAGAAAGCAACCGCGACGCCCAAGCTTCCTGCTGGAGCCCATTGAGAGCCAGACGCCCCTGGGGTGTGGCACCCTCGGGGCGCAGGGGTAGGTGGTGTGATTCTGGGGACTTTAGGGCCAGTGGCCCCCCCTTCTGTCCTCCTCGGGAGGGTACCGCGCCTGACCAGCTCCTGTCTTCCCTCTGCTCAGGCCTGAGGCACTGTGGGAGCATGGCCTAGGCGAGGTCCAGCCAATAGGCCTTGCGCTGACAACACCCTTCCTGGCAAAGGCCCAGACAGCACTGGACCCAAGCAGCCCCCTGCCAAGCGCCCCTGGCCTGAAGCTGCCGCCCACAGCGAGTACAGGCCTGGAGCTGTTGCCCCCTTCTTCCTTCATGCTGCGTGGGGCGGAAGCACACACCTGGGTAAGTCCCCCTGGTTACCTGGGGTCCTGTTCTTTGGTCTGGTCTTCGTGCCAGTGCTCTCCTTTGTGCGCTTGGTGCTGTAGCCACAGCAGTACTCATTGCTTCAGGAAGATGCAGGGAGGCCTGTGCAGGGGCCAGCATCCTAGGGGCACAGCAGGGAACAGCCCCCGAGGCCCATCCCTGCTCGTGACACTTACATGGTGGTGGAGACAAAAGAAACCCCAGCATGCAGACGAATGAAGAGACTGTGGATCATGAAGGGTCATACAGGCCCTGGTGATAAGTCTGGACTTTAAGAACAGGAAGTTGTGGAGGATGGTTGGCGGCTGTGCTCGGGTCCAGCAAAGGGTGCTGGTGGCTGGGACTGGGGGGCGGTGGCTGTGGATGTCGTGGGAGGCAGACTATGTAGGGCTTGCTCTGATGAGTCTGATAAGAGGGAAAGTAGGAATTGCGGATGGCTCCTGGGTTTCCGGCCTGAAAAGCTCAGGGAGTGATGCATTCTTTACTGTGAGAGGGAAGACGGAGGGTGGGAACCCAGCAGCTGAAGCATCACAAGTGTGTCTTGAACCTGTCAGATTTGAGGTAATGCAACAGATTCAGCCTGGCCTTCAGGAACAAAGTCAGGGCTGGAGATCAAAGTTAACAATTCGCAGCACAGGTTGAAGGTAAAGAACTGATGGGGTCATGGGGAGGAGTGAGGCCGAGACTCTGGGGCCTGTGACGTAGGAGTCAAGGAGTTTGGGCAAGGAGGTGAGGAAGCAGGAGTGTGCATTGGGCTTGGGCCCCCCAAGGCGCTGGTGCCTGAAGAGCTGCGACCTAAGTAGGGGTGGGGAGAGGGTGGGGGATGGGAGAGTGTCCATTCCCACCAGAGGACATTGTCACCAGGAGGGAAGGGAGGAGGGTTGTAGCTGTGGTTGGACAAGAACAGTTGCCACTGAAATGCACGGTCATTGCAGGAGTGGGTGTGAAAGGTCAGTAAGGCTGGAAACAGCTGCTTGGGTGGTCGTGGGACTATCTATTGGTGTCAGGTGCTGAATGAAGGGGCAGGACCAGGTGAGCTGGCCGCAGCAGGTGCAGGTGTGGGGAGCCCCAGCTCCCCACCTTTCTCCCACTTCCCTGCTCAGTGTTCATCCTTCTTTTACAGGCATCAGCCCAGCCGACGATACCTGGGCTTAAGTCCCAGGCCCCTTCATCCCTGGCCAGTGTCCCCAACCCCCGTCTGCTCCTTCCTGGGGACTTCACAGGCACCAGGCCTGGGCCTGGCTCTGACACTGCAGGTGTGTACCTGGGGCCTGTCAGTGCCTCAAGTGCTCAGGTCACTCCCGGCACCTGGAATCCCTGGGTTCAGCCCGGGCCCAGACAGGAGGATGGTCAAGATCAAGCTTATTCTCCTATTGCCACTGGCCACATGGACCTGGAGGCCGAGCTTGAGGGCATCCAGCAGCAACTGCAGGACTACCAGACCACGAAGCAGAATCTCAGGTGAGACCCCAGAAACCCGCGTGGCACCCATCCATGGGGAACAGGGGAGTTGTCTGCCCAGTGATGGCCCCTGCATGCAGGCGGCACCTCTCCCCTTCCGTCCTGCTCAGGAAGGCCCAGGTTGGCCTTACCTTCAGGAAAAGCTGAGCAAAACTTTACACCTGTGTCTTGTGGAAGCCGGTGGTCTACCGGGCGAGTGTGACTGACACGGGATGATGCAGTGAGCCGCCCTGCTTTGTCTGGGTCCACAGCCCACGTACCCCACGGCCAGGCCTGGGACCCTCAGTGTGAGCAGCAACCTTAATCAGAGGGAAGCGGGCAGGTCCCACACGGCCAGCTCTGCACAGGGAAGAGGACAGAGGGCGTTTCTGCGTGATGGTGGAACAGGAGCCCTTCTCCCTCCACCCACACCAGAAGTGTGCTGGGCCTCTGCCTGGGGCCAAGCCAGGCAGCAGGTGCGTTACTCCCTCAGGTCCTGCCAACGGCAAGCGAGCAGCCTGCGGCAGTGGCTGGAGCTGAGCCAGGAGGAGCCCAGGCCCGAGGACCAGGAAGCAGAGCAGCAGGTTCAGGAAGAACTGCAGGAGGTGAGACCTTGGGCAGCCCCCGGAAGGCTCCCAGGCGGGGCTTCCTCTTAGCCTGCCCCCTCAACCTCCCCAGGTGGAAGCGCAGATCCAGCAGCTGGCCTCCAAGTTGCAGGCCCAGCGCCAGCCCATCCGCACCTGTATCGCCCGCATCCATGCCCTGCGGCAGGCTCTGTGCTAGTCACCACCCCACGTCCAGGAACAGAATGCAAAACTGCAGCGAGTTTTTTTATTTCAAAATGTTGCAATTAAATGAATTACTGTTCAGAAGTCTCCCACTTTTCATACAAAAATACTGTGCTACTGATACAGTTGAAAAAGTTCAAATGGCTTCTCCTGCAGGAGAAATTCACAGCATCCCCAGGAAACATGAAATCTGGCCCTGTCCCCACAATCAGTGGCTCCCCAAGGACTGCGTACCTGTTGCCTGGGGACGGGTTTTCTAGGCACTGACATTCTCCCCTCCCCCACACATCAAATACACCACCAAGGTTCCTTTGCCTCCAACATAAGCCCCTGATCAATAGCAGCAACTTTTCTGTAGGTCTGGATTACAGGGAGGGGACCCAAGCTCTCCCCTGGCCCCAGCTGGGCCACCACCAGCTAGCTGCCTGCCCCTTTTGCTTTGGACACCACTGAGGGGGTTTGGTGATGGGTCCTGCCTACTGGAAAGAGGACCTGCCAGCTCCAGAAGGTCACTCAGCGGGGCCTGCAACGCCCTGAACCATTAGTGAGCACCCTCGGAAGTTGATGGCAGAGTCGGAGGTGATGCATTCAGCCATAAGTGCAAAGAGAGAAGACAGCTTTTCCCAACAAGCAGGTTGGGAGCAGTTGCATTAAAGGCCCTGGTCTGGGACCCACAGTCAGTGCCAGGAGGCACCTCGCCCCATGCAAGGGAGGCCAAAAAGCAGTGATAGGAGGAGCAGCAAGAAGGTACTTTAACTACCACTTATCTTAAAACGGAAATCAGAACAACTGAATGCTCAGCCAGGACATGTAGAATCTCCAGTTTATACAACACGTTAGAAAATCTCCAAGAGGGAATCAATCGTCCTGGCCTGCACTTTCTCTTCAGGTGGGTAGGGGGAAGATGTAGGTCTAGGACATGAGAGGGGCTCTGACAACCTTGTCTGCACCCTGGAACAGAAGTCACCCAGGTCCTGCCTGGTCAGACCCGATGGTCCCCTCCCTAGATAGCCTCAGAGGTTCCCCTTGAAAAGACCCTCACATTTCTGTGGAAAAGACCCCTCAGCAGCTGTGGCCATGAAAGAGGCTCTAGAGAGAGCCCAGAGCCTCCCCGAATCGGATTTTCTGTCCCGCTTTCAGCTTGAAGTTGAAGTCCTTGGGGGCCTCGAAGATGAGCACAATGGTGGAGCCCAGGTTGAACTCGCCCAGGTGCTCGCCCTTGCGCATGGGGATGCCCTCCTTGTTCATGTGCGTCACGAAGCTGAAGTCATTGTAGGAGCCCTTGCTGTACCGTGGGCTGTTTGTGTGCAGGTCCTGTGGGAGGCGGAGGCAGAGCACATGGACCTTGAACACACCTCTGCTGCCGTCCCGAACCTGTCCCCCACCCTGCTCAGAAAGGGAGGTCCGGACAGCAGCTCAGGCCATGGACTAGGCCTAACCTGATAGCCCCTGACCAGCTCTGAACTGGAGGGAAATGGAGGATTCAGACCCCCAACTGTTCACTAGTACGAACGGTGCCACAACACCAGCACCCGGGGGGCTGAGGGGCAAACTGACACCAAGAGGGGAAGCCCCGCGGGCATGGGTACTGGCACCCCTCACACACTTGGCCTCCATCAGCATGCCCCACTCAAGTTCCCCTTGGGTTTCTGCAGAAGCAAAGTGCCAGGAAGGGAAGTTAATTCCCTCTCTCACCAGCCACCTCGAGACAGGGGTGGGTGGGGGATAAGCAGAGCAGGAGCTCAGGGCCCAGCCCCTCCTCAGGGCAGCTGCTCTGCACAGCCAGGCCTGGTGGGGGATGTGCCCTCCTAGAACTTACAGTCCAGATGGATCTGGCTGCACAGGAGACGGTGCAAGTGGCCTAGCCCTTGGGCTTCGGCAAGGTCTGGGCTCTGCTTACCTGGTCAAAGTAGATGCGGATGGAGCCCACGTTGGTGGCCCCAACAGCCGTCAGTGAGAAGAAGCCGTGTTTCCAGTCCCCAGTCAGGACTACCCGCTCATTGTGGCAGAAGAGCTCTTTGATCCAGCGGGCCATGCCGGGGTTCACGGACATCAGGGAGCCTGTGGGGACAGACACTGCCACTCCCTGTCCATCGAGAGGACAAGCCTCCCAGAGCCCAGTGTGTCTACTCTGGGAGGGCCCAAGACGCACTGTACCCCCATGTCATTCCAAATGCAGAGCAGGCTGGCTGCCAGCCTGCCCCTGCCACCCATGCCCAGCAGTCACCTCACAGCTTTGGAGCCTGCGTCTCCTGATACCAAGAAGCTGAGGACCTCTCTGAGTCCCCCAGGGGCAGGTCCCACCCATGTGCTGGCCCAGGCCTACCTGGGAAGTGGCGCCGGTGGGAGACAGTCCAGTCAGTGGGGGAATGGAAGCAGTGGTAGTCCCCGGGGGCCAGGTAGATGACACAGTGGTAGAGCTCGTTCCCTTCTCGGGTGACCAGCTGGCTCCTGAAGGAGCCACAGGAGGTGGCTGTGGGGCAGACACGAACCAGGCGCTCAGACAAGCACTTGATGCTACCCAACACGGAGCCTGCGTGCAGCCTGGACACTGGCTCCAGGAAGGCCTGAAGCTGCAGGCAGAGTAACTACTGGTCCACAGGCCTCCCTCCCGGACCCACTCCCATCCCCACCCTCTACCCTCTGACATCCAGCGCAGCCACGCCACAGCACAGCTGCCTGGCCGCCACCAGGCCAGGACCCACCTGGTGGGAAGGGCAGGTCCTCAGCGGGGATGCGAGGGCCCAGGAACGACTCCAGTGAGTAGGTGACCCCCTTCACCTGCTCCACCTCGCAGTTCTTCACCTGCCCGAAGTTGAGGATCTTCCCATCCGATGGACTGATCTGGAAGGGCCAGGAGAGGCTCGCTGTGGGGGAGGGCAGGGGGCAGAGGGCAGGGCCACCTCCTTCTTGGGGTTTGGCCTGGGAGGAGTGCCCACCAGGCCACCTCTTCCTAAAGGCACAGCCAAGAGCTGCCTGTACGGAGGCAGGAGTAGAAGGTGGGGTTGGGGCCTCACCACGCTGTGGAGGTCGCACACTGGCCGGGCCTGTGGCTTCAGCTTGCGCCGGAAGAACTCGCTGAGGTTGCGGTAGTGGTGCAGGTCCTCCACGGCGGCCTCCTTCATGTTAACCCCGAAAGTCCAGATGTACAGGCTGTAGACGGGCCTGCGCAACCAGTGCGGCAGCTCCACTTGGTTGAGGCGGCCCCAAGCCCGCGATAGCAAGCGCGTCGGCACCGACTTGTACAGGGCCACCTGCAGGCCGCGGGCAGGCGGGTGAGTCAGCCACACCGGGTGAGTCAGCCACACCGGGTGAGTCAGCCACACGGTGTGCTCACCCCCCAACCCCCCTCCTCCCCATCAGCCGGTACCCTCTCCCCTCCCCATGGGGGCCACCTCCCGAGGCCTGAGCAGCTTGTCCCCACGAGGGCTTTGTGACATGGTCGTCTCTCACCAGGAACCAGACTGAGCTTCCAAATCTCTCATCTCTCACACACAGTACTGGCCAGGCCCGTGACACAGTGACTTACAGCTCAGCTGTCAGCCATTTCCTGCAGACTTCCCACAGCAGCTACCCCACTCCCTCCCCAGTCCCCGGGGAGACTGGCCAACACAGCCTCACTTCTTGAGGTGGGGAGGGGCAAACAGATCTGACACAGTCACACAGGCCGTGGCGCGGGCACTACTGCCCGAGTCCCAGACCAGCACAGAAAGGAGAGGCCTCTGGTGTGTGGGCAAGTCCACAGCCCAAAGCGCATGTGCTCGTCGCCCCCCACCCTGAGGTTGGGGACTCATGCAGACGGGTTGACCCCTGACACCTGCGCTCCAAGGACCTGGACACGCCCACCGAGCCCACCTGTCCACACAGCTGTCCCCACCTGGTGCTCCTCCAGGAGGCAGAGGGGACTCGGCCTCTCAGTCGGACCCTCCAGCCAAACTCAGGGCCAGACGACCCAGAAGGGGCAGCCTCTTAAACCTCAAGTGCCTCTGCCATAGTGGGACGTGCTTCTAATTGGCGGCTGCTGCTTGCTGAACACAACCAAGACACCAAGTCCCCAAAGCATAAAAGCAATTCCACTCCAACTTTAAACACCTTTAAAGAGGCAATAAGTTAGCGGCTCCCAGCACTCCCAGCTGACGCCCATCCGCGGGGGCAGCCCAGGGCTGCCCTATGACCCCAGGCCTAATGCCCAGAGGTGCCCCTGAGCTTTCAAGCCCTGGCAACGCCCACCTGGGCTGTCCAAGGGCCTGGGAGCAGGGTTTCTTCCTTGGGGCCAGCTTGCCTGAGAGCCGGGCGCAGCCAGGCCGTTCCCTCACGCAGCCTTGCCTGGGGCTCCTGGGTCCTCAAAGGCATCCTCACTCAAAGGGGCCCACACAGGCTCCAGCCTCCCTGAACCACCCTCTGGCGTCCAGAAATTAATTTGGATTCTTCTCAAAATCACCCCTAAGCTCTTTTCAGGCACCATTTTCTGAATGCCCAATGTGGGTTCTTTCCAGAAGCAGAGTCCCCACATGGCAGAAATGCAGGCAGAGACAGCAGGCAGTGGACGGTGGGCCGTTACAGTCACCTGTCTGCAGCCCACCCTCTCCACAGGCTCGCCTTCCAATGTGACCCTGCTGGAGCGCTCAGGCCCCACAGCACCACCTCTGATCTGACAAATGTCTTCTCCTCCTCGGTCTCCTGGGCCCCAACCTCAGGCCTGCCTGGGGGGAGGCCAGGCCAGCAGCCCCTGCACACTTACCCTGCTCACGGGTCTCCATCCCACCCGGCTGAGTGGCCTGAGGGCGCCAAGGGGCAGGAGGTAGTAGAGGACCGTCAGGGGCCAGGAGCGCAGTTTCAGGGCGGGTTTGGACATGCAGCTCAGCTGTCCCAGCCTTCGCCTCAGGGCCAGCTGGGGGAAGTACAACCTGCAGGGCACATGTCCGCACACAGCCAGGGTCAGTGGAGGACTGGGGTCCCCACCTCACCCTCAGCAGGCTCGCCTCTCGATGGAGTCGGGCAGCACCGGCCAAACTCCTTCATCCCAACCCCACTCTGAGGTGGGGGCTTGGCTGCCTCTGGTCAGCAGACTCACTTCCCAGTCTCCCCACCTGCCTGTCAGCTGAGACACACAGGGTGAGGCACCTCTCAGATGGAGTAGCTTCTGAACCTGGCAGGGACCCCGGAGAGGACCTTGGGGCTGAGTGCACCAGGAAGATGGTGCAGAACCTGCCTTGCAGCTCCCTACCGGCCTGGGGCCAGCTCTGCCCACACAGGCTCCAAGGAGAGCTAGTCTGATCCCCCTTAGCCCCTGGCAGCGCAGGATCTGGGAAAATCTCTTCATGGCTCCAAGCATCTTATTTCCTCATTTGAGGGGCCTGACAAGATCACAAAGGAACACACAAACATGCACAAGCACTAGTGCACGTGTACACACACACACACACACACACACACACACACACACGCACGCACGCTACTGCTCCATCCATCCCCGTGCTCTTTCTGCATCAGGTCAGGTTCTCCAAAACGATCCAGAGGTTGGTGGGGATAAGCTCCCCGCCAACCCTCAGGCCACCTTCCAGGTCTGCTGGGGCCACATACACCTGACCCAGGCCCCTCCTTCCAATAAAGGTAGGTGGGCCTTCCCCAGACCCCACCAGCTCAAATTCAGCGCATTAAGCCAGGCTCAGCCTCGAGGGAGCCAGACTCTGGGATGAGCCTTTCCACCGGAACCCTGGCCCTCCTGAGGCATGACACTGAGGCCCAAGTTACCCTGCCACATGCCTAGGACCTAGAAAGTGCTCCTGAGGCCCCAGTGTGGCCATCACAAGATCACACTGCTACCCACTCTGAGAATGTCCCGGGGCTTCGGTTTCCTCATCTACAGAAACACTGCGTTCAACTGGAGAATAAGGCTCCATCTGTGCCTATGTGCTCTCAGAGAAGCTCTGTCCTCTGCCCCCAATTGCTCAACAAACCAAGGAACAAAGAGGCACCTCAGCTGATATGAAAAGCAGAAAAAAATGGAGAACTGAGCCGAAGGGCAGGCCCTGCAGCTCAATGGTGGCCCTGGGAGGTGCTGCTTCTCCACTGCTCACCAGACCCCCTGTGTCCACTGTCTCTCCCATCCCACCCCCTCCAGCTTTAAAAAGGTCTGGCAAGTGGGTAGGGGCCAAGCAAAGCCTGACACATCACTGCTCTCCCCTGGGCTCCCCCCATCCACCTCGCTCTCTGCAGAAGTACAGGGACCAATCTCGGAGGAGCTGCGCTGCAGCGGGGTGGGGGCGCAGCGCAGACACTGGCCCACCAGCCTGCTGGCCCCCCAGTACCTGAAATGGGCTCTCTGACTCAGGTCCCCCGGGCCGGGCCCCTCCAGCCACAGGGGCTGGTACCCTGGCCCCCTGCTGCCGCCACCACCTCCACCACGGGGCCGCTGGACGTGAACTCTGACCTTTCGGAGGTCAAGGCGGGGCGAGGCCAGGTTAGGACGCAGGCGTGGCCCGCAGCATCTCACCATTTTGCCGCGCGGAGCTCCGGTCCTCGCCGCGCCTCTGACTGACACATGGTGGGCGGCGCAGGGAGGCAGTGCCAGGCTCGCTCCCTTTGTCTCTCCTCCTTCCTCCCTTCCCCCCCGGAGCTCCTGCGCTGTCACCGCTCCTCGCCCCGGCGGCTGCGGCTGGGGGACCGCTCCCTGGCTAGGTCCAGTCCAACGGATCAGGGCTGTTGCAGAGACAGGCACCCATCACACACCTGCTCGGCCTGTGCACCGGCCCCGCCCTCGGCCCGTTCTGTCCCTGGCCTGGCTGCCTGCCTGCTTCCAGCAGGGAGGGGACCCGGCGCCTCTGAACCCAGGAGCACAAGCGGGAATCTGAGCCCCGCGCTCCAGGCGGGCGCCCAGCGTCGGCCTGTCTGCGGCCCCGGCGGCCCCTCCCTCTCTGGGACCTGACCCATTTTCCTTTCAGATGACAAAGTAGCATCTGAGGGATGAGGGCGCAGGAAGGCGGGAGAGGCACGGCAGTGAGACCCCAGCATCTGGCCTGCTCCGGCTCTCTCCTCGTCGTCGTCCCCAGCCCCCGCCTCAGGGTCCCCCATACCTGCCTCCTCTGAAGAGGGGCACCAGGGCGACCTCAGGGAAAACGGCCACCCCGCCTTCCCATCTCTCTCGGGAGGAACAGCACTTTGGTCCGCGGCCGCCCAGCTCCCTGAGAGGACGCCCAGCCTCTGCAGATCACAGGCAGGGGGAGAGCAAACATTCTGCAGCCTGGGAGTCACAGCCCCGCCCAGCGCAGCCCCCAACCCACGTGCCCCACGTCGTCTTTAGATGAAGACATGCGGGGTCCCAGGGCTGCTCCGAAGGCAGAGAACTGACCCGGCCCAGGCCCCCACGCCAAGACCGAACAGGAGGCCCCAACTCGGACATAGCTCGACCCTCACAGGCTGAACTTCTGAGGTCCTGGGCAAACCCACCTCAGCCAAGGAGGTGAAAACCGCCAGCCTGACACCTGCCAGATCTCTAGGTGTGAGTGGCCATGGGGCTGGATGAGGCTGACTAAGGTTTGGACGTTAGCATGGATTTCCACCCCTGCCAAGGCCCACCCCACCTCAGACCAGGACCCCTCGGCAAGCTCATCTCCCCAGGCTACCCGCCTCGCTGAATGGCCGTTGAATGGCAGGAGGGTGCCCGCACAGGCCTCCTCCTGCCCAAGGCCCCATGGACACTCTGGCTTTTGCCTGGCCAGGCTCGAGCTGAGGTCCCGCTAAGTCCCTTCCTACAGCCCACCTGCCGAGCACAGCCCCACCCACCTGCGGAGCACAGCCCTGCCCCGCCCTCCCAGCCTCGGGGCCCCAAACTCGCCTCCCGGTGGCTCCCCAGGAAACAGGCCCAGCGGGGTGATGGGCAGTCAGGTTTGCGCCTGAAGCTAGGCTCCAGGACAAGGCTCTCTCCCCGACTCTAGAAACTCTAGAAAGCTTGGGCTGCTCGCACACCCGGGATTCACAGTGGGGGCTGGCGACGCCTTGTGGGCGGGGATGGGAGCCAGGCCTCCTCCTCCCAGTTTTCCACAGTGGGACCTTGACCGCTGCAGGATGTTGTCAGAAAGGCACATTCAGGAAGCCACAGACAAACCCAGCTTGGCCCAAGACCTCAGGACCTCAAAGCAGATCCCCCGTGTGTGCCTTTGCATTGCATTCTCCCCCAAGGCCTCCAGTCCAGGGGCCTGACCGGGCCACACAGCCCACCAGGGCTGTGGAGGGGACTCTGGGGGACCAGCCCAAGGAGCTGCTATCCTGGAGAGACTCCAGGAACTGCCCTGAGAAGCTGGGCAGGAGGTCTTCACGCCTCAGTCCTGTCTCTGTCACTACTCTACTTCCTCTTCTAAAATGAGACACTGAGACCAGGGTCAGGTTTCTTTTAAATCACCAGTGTTCCCCAAAAGGCCCCCAGCAAGCTGACATGAATTCAGCTGTCCACCAGGAAACAGGCCAACTCCCTCTGACTAGCTCAGAGCCGCAGGACGGAGGGAAGGGGGTCCCTAGAGGTCACCCCTTTTCACTTCCCAGGAGCAGAGCCACTTCCTCAACCAACAGTGCTCCCAGCATCCCCATCTCAGAGCCCCACTTGCCCTCTGCGCCTACAGTGGCCTTTGGAGGCCAGGCTAGAGCTTTCTCCCTTTCTGGTTCCCTGAGTGCAACTTGGGGAGTTCAGGCCTGAAGGAGGAGCCTGCAAGGAGAGCGCCCTGAAGCAGAGAAGTACAGACCCCTTCCCTCTCTCCTGAGAGTCTCAAGGACACTCTGTGGAGGTGAGTTTGGGGCTATGACCAGTAGGACTTTAAAGTCATTACATGGCTATATGGAACATGAGAACACAGAGGCTTTGGTGGGGGGCAAGGACAATCTGGTTACTGTGATCCTGGACGCCCTCCCCCCACCCTCGCCCTGAGAGCTAGGAAAGGCCTTGCAAGTCACACGTGCTCTCTGAGTCTCAGTTTCCTCATCTGGAAATGCGAAGGGTCCTTCCTCCTGCTCACCCGCCCTGAGTCTCACATCAAAGCTGTGACCAAGGCCAAGAACAACTCTGCTTAGAAACCCCATGCCTCTCTTCTATCCAAGAGCTTAGTGCAGCCTCACCCCCCAGACCTGGCTCCCAGTGCCTCCCCTCCCTTTCCAAACCCACGCTCTGGGAGGACAGAAGTTTGCTACCGCTGGGAAGATGGAAGGAACAGGGCAGAGGAGGCAGTTCTGACAGAGGAGCCCAAACCACAGGGGCAGCGATGATGTGAGTAGGAAGGGATGGCTCAACAGGACCATGCTGGGGGGAGCTCACCTTTGTCAGGACATGCTGTTCTGGGGGTTCACACCCCAGAGGTGCTGCAACATCCCCACCCACCCCTCACCGCCCTAGATGAAGGCCTTGCAACCCTGCACGTGTCCAGCCCGAGAGCCCAAGGATGTGCTCCTGCTCCCTGGGTGGAAAGCTCACCGGGTGCCAGTTACCTGGCCTGAAGCCTCAGCAGAAACCCCCAGTGCCCCCCAAAACATGTGTCCCCAGCCTGACTTGCTGTGCACACTCCCGGCTCTGGAGGGCAGGGCTGCTGGGTAGCTGTGTCCAGGTGGGGCCACCAACCATTCCTCCCCTGAGTTCCAAGGCTAGAAGCTGACAAAATGTCAGAAGTAGGGAACCAGGAAAATGGATTCTCCCAGGTGAAACGGGTGAGCCATCTTGGGGAAGCCTTGGGCGAGAGAAGAGGAAGCAGAGAGAAGGATCCAGAGGCACCTCTTTCAAGGGCGGTAGAGATGGGGACAGGACTCGGCAAGACTCTTTCTTAAATCCCCTGAAGGAAAGCAACCTTCTCTGGGGCAATCCTTGGCACTAGCGGGGAACGGGGTCCTGGGAAGGGCAGAGTGTCACCCCCTCCTGCCCCTTGTCTGGTACATGGTGACAACTGCAGCATGTCCGGGTCCCACCGAGGAACACTGCTGCTTCCCTCCCCCTCTGGCGCCCGTCCCAGACCCTTCGGGCAGAACTGAGGAAATGGGCGCAGGAGGACATCGAGCCGCCCGCAACGCCCACATTTCCCTTTTCCGGGCCGGGAGGCAAGGAGATGCTACACGACGCGAAGGAAGTGAGCTCATCCTGCCCGGCCCCGTGACCCACCGTGTGGGGCCAGGGAAGCCACACTCGATCGGGGTTGGGGGGTGGGCTCCTCAGGCCCCAAGCGGTGAGGGGCGACCGGCCTCCCGGCTACGCGAGCAGGCCTTCCGCTTGCGCGGGACGGCTCGGCCGCGGCCACTCACTCACCAGCAGGTGGTCCGCTCCGCTGGCTTCCGCGGCGCCGCGCACCGGCTGAACTCGCAGGGAGGCGCCGCTCCTCGCTCCTCGGAAGCCTGACTGCGTGCGGGGGCTCGGCTCCACCCAGTCAGGGGCAGCGGCAGGAGACCGGACACCAGGCTCGCTAGTCAGCCGCGCCCCGCCCCCCAGCCTGGGGTTCCTTTAAGGGAAGGGGCGGGGCCAGGGGAGCGGCGGGAACAGGCGACCGGCAGGCGGCCACAGGACTTCGCGGGTGCCTCCTGAGGGCGGGGCTGGGCTCCCTGGGCCGTGAGCGCCTCCCACACACCCCTCCGGGCCGCCAGGGCCTCCACGTGCTGCGGACCTCACCCGAGGGCCGGCTTCTCTAGACTGAACACAAAGCCACCTCCAGACACCTTTTCTAGCCCTCAAAGCCCTCGCTCCTTCATACACCCGACCCTGAAGACAAAGGCTGCTCCTCACCCCACCCCCTCTCCTCCAGGCAGACACACCCTGACACACAAAAGCCCCTGGTGCAGACCAGCAAACAAGACCCAGTGGGCAAGGTCCACCCCCGCCCAGCACGTAGGCTTCCTAGCGGGGATCAAGACCTGTGGGGTGATTCTCACCTTATCTTTCTACCCCCCTAGATGGTACCCCACTGCAGGGTCAGCACCCTACCCCCATGCCCACTGAAAGCAGGCAACATGGGATGGAATGAACCAGCTTAACACTTTTTAGGGGAGGGGGAGGGTCCAGTGGGGAACACCACCACTACTCAACCACAAAAAGCATGTGGAATTCAGGAGCCTGATTAGCTGAACAACCCCAGCTTCTTTTGACCACTGGGAATTTAGTTTCTAAAGCAACATTTAGACCAGGAAGAGAGCTGACAGGGCTTGTGAAGAGATGGGCAGCTCAGCCAAAGCAGCCTGGAAGAGGACACAGCAACATGCAGACACAGCCCCACACACCTGCCCCCTCATCTGGATCCAGCCCAACCAAGTGCTCCATAACAAGCTGGAGGGATCCTTGGGATGCCAGTAGGAACTGGGAGGCAGGGAGGAGGTGCAGAGCCCACTCAGCCTCCTAGCCTGGGCTCACAGCATTCTCGGAGCCCCAGCGAGACTTTAGACCCCTGCTCACCTCAGAGCTCCAACCAACCACCACTCGAGATGGAATAAAAAGGAGTTAAAAGCACAGGAAGATGCTGACACACAATCTTAGCAACACTAAATTCCAGAACCAGAAATCCAGGAAGACCGTCCTGACTTCCCCAAAGCCTGCAGTGCATCCAGCAGGACCGAAGTTAGACCTAAGGGGGAAAAACAAGTCTGAATCAAAAGCCCAGATTCTTATTCGCTGAGCGGCCTGTGGAGCGCTGATGCTCTCCACTGTAAAATGACCAACTAGGCCGCTCCACGTGGACCAGAACTCCTCTGTAATCATTCAAAGCCTCTCAGGCTGACTGGTGTCTAGGAAACTCATAAACCAGCCCACAGGTCTGCCCTGAGATTAGCCCGCCCAGCCTTCTAACCTGCCCTCCACCACGTACATCTCAGGAGGGAAATGCCTTCTGGACAATATTCCAGACAATACTCAACATAATTTCTGGGAGTAAGAAAAACCCCCTTGGAAAGTTTACTCTCCCAGCCCAAATGAGGTCCCTTCCGGCCACCCACACTTGGTCCTTAATTTCTAGTCCTCCCACCTTCTTTGGACTCCCCTGGGCGGGAGTGCCACCTAGTGCCACTGCGAGGCTCTGCAGGCCCCAGGCCACTTGGCCGCAGCACCCGTGGACAGGCCAACCTCCTCAGGCAACCCACTGCCACTCCCCCGCTCCTTGCAGACTGAACTCCGTGCCCTGCTGTGCCAGAGGACAGAAGGGAGTGGCGGGGCAGGGGTGGCAGGTGCTCTCTGTTAATTCTCATTCCCTGGGGGCCGATGGAGGCCCCTCGAAGAGGAGAGGTGATGGTCGGTGTCCCAAGGCTGGCATGAGGAGCCAGGGGCAGGTTATCAGCCTCACAGAAGCCTGGGCAGGAGCCCAGACAAGCACGGACTACCCTCAGGTGATTCCTTCATCTGAAGGCTTCTCACAGCCCTGCCAAATTCTCCCTTCGTGTTCTCGAATGTTTCCTAGCAATCCCACCAGCCCAGATGACTTCTCTGCCACCCAGGCAGCGAGGAGGGTGCAGCAGGGTAAGGAAGCCCAGCAGAAAGCTCCCTCCAGGCAGGAGCCCAGCCTTGTCCATTCCCTTTCCCCTTAGTGGTGCAGGCACAGAGCACCCCCTTGGGCTGGAGGAGGCAAGGGAGAGGAAAGGCTGGAGTGGCTGCCACAGCTCCTGGCACATACCACGAAGGAGGTCCCTGAGGCCTTGAGATGTCCTCCTGCCCTGGAATGAGGCCAGGATTCTCTGAGGTCAGAGCTGGGCAGGCAGCAGGGGCTACTTCCCACCAACTTGACTGTCTGCCCATTTTAACATCCAGAACTGTCTTCTCAACACCTATTAGGTAAGAGGTAAAATAGTACTTACTGAATCTCCACCCCCTGCCAGCATAGGACCAGGTATTTATTTACACCTATGTCATTCTCATTTAACAGCAGCCTGTTCACAGAGGGGAACAATAAAGCTATAAAAATTACAGAAGTTTAAAAACATGCAAAACATGTTCTACACTGTCCAAGGTCATGGACTCGTGGAGCGAAGGAAATGCCAAGTGCAGATCGACAGGGTAGCGGTGAGCGACGTGGGAGACCTGACAGGCTGATCTGGCTTTATTCCTTTTCAGAACTGTAAAGTCACACCTCACATTTAAAAAATACTAAACTGAGGACAGAAACAAGGAAGCAGTGCTAACGCACCCCATGGCCAGACGAGATGACAACAAACCAGATGTGCTCAGATGTGGACTGAAGTGTTTAGGGGTGAAGTTTCATAATGTCTGCTATGTACTTTCAGTGGCTCAGAGGAGAGTCTGTACATATGCACAGAGACAAAGCAGATACGAGGAAACATTAATAACTGGTCACTCAAGCAGTGTGTGTGGGTAACAATTCTCTCAACTTTTCTACTCTGTTCAAAAGTGTTCACAATAAAATACTGGAAGACTTTGCTTTAAGCCACAGAAAAACCTCTAAATTCTACTAGGGAGAAAAACTCAAGACCACACTCAGCACACAGCGCCTCTCTGGCCCTGAGGCAGCATCATGCCCACCACTCCTGCTTCATGAGGCGGGTGGGGCAGTTCCGAGCCGAACCCCTCCCTCCTGTCCAGGCAGCAGCCCTCCGATGACCACAGCCCACTCTGCAGCCTAGGGCCCCATCTTTGCAGAGTCAGCTCCTTGGTTTGCAGGAGGAGGGACACATGGACGGCTTCTTCCCCAAAGGGCCCCCCTTTCTACCAGGCCAGCTTCCCCACCGCCTGCACCTCTGTCCTCAAGACCCGTGAAGGCAAAAAGGACTCCTCAGAAGCACCAGAGACCAAGGGAAATCTGCCACCAGATGCCACCCTTCATGGAACAGGAAACCCCGGCAGGAGGGGGGCGGCACACCTGGGCACTCCCCCCATACACACCTGCCATCCAGGTCACCTGGTGACCTGGGCTTACAGACGCTACACACCTTCCAACCCTCTTGGTAAGAAGCACTTATGAAGGTCTGTTCCCCCCTTTGACTTATAGGGACAAAAAGGACAGCATATCTGAAATCATAGCTGCCACACAAACGCAGACTGTGATGCTCGGGCACAGGCGGTGGCCTTCCAGCTCCGGTCAGTGTTGCTCCCTTGAAGCCAGTTCTCCAGAGAGGCCTGGTGGCGACCACCCTCCCCACTGAGGCCAAACGCCAGGCCCAGGTAGCCCAAATACGGTAGCCGGGCTCTTTGACCCCAAACCCTGACCTTTTTCAGGAAGGACACCATGAGTTCCTGAAAAGAAACTCATGGAAGCGTCCCCTCCTTCATGCGCGGCACTCGGCCTGCTCGAGGCTCCAGTTCTAAGGGCAGGGCGTACTCCTGGTCTGACCAGAGCCAGAGGAATGTGGTGGATTCCTTGTTCCGTGCTATTCAGACTAAACGTTAAACTTACAAATACTCTGAGCCAGTATAGACAGAGAATAAACACATGAAAATGTTGAAGTGGACTCACATTTAAAGAAAAGCAAATTACAAACTGTATTAAGGTATGATTCTTGATATTTCCTCCACTGCTCTCAGTAAAGAGCTACTCCACCCCTCGCATCCATTCAAGTCAAAACTCACGAGTCATTTTCAATTTCTCTCTCCCCTCATATGCAATCCATCAGTGCATCCTGTCCACTCTCCCCTCAAAACATACCCAGAATCGAATGTGGAATCTAAAAAATACAGCAAACTAGTGAATATAACAAAAAAGAAGCAAACTCACAGATATAGAGAACTAGTGGTTACCAGTGGCAAGGGGGTGTGGGTGGGGAGGAATATTGGGATAGGAGAGTAAGAGCTACAAACTATTAGGTATAAAATAAGTTACAAGGACTTCCCTGGTGACGCAATGGTTATGAATCTGCCTGCCCAATGCAGGAGACACGGGTTCGAGCCCCGGTCCGGGAAGATCCCACATGCCACGGAGCAACTAAGCCTGTGTGCCACAACTACTGAACCTGCACTCTAGAGCCCGAGAGCCACAACTACTGAGCCCGCGTGCCACAACTACTGAGCCCGCGTGCCACAACTACTGAAGCCCACATGCCTAGAGACCACGCTCCGCCACAAGAGAAGCCACCGCAATGAGAAGAATGAGAAGCCCGCGCAGTGCAATGAAGAGTAGTCCCCGCTAGCCACAACTAGAGAAAGCCCGCACACGGCAACGAAGACCGAACACAGCCAAAAATAAATAAGTTAATGAATTAAATAAGTTGCAAGAATATACTGTACAACATAGGGAATATAGCCAATAGTTTATAATAACCTTAAAAGGAGTTTAACCTTTAAAAATTATGAATCACTATATTGCACACCTGTAACTTATACTGTACATCAACTATACTTCAATAAAAAAGATACCAGAATCGAGTGCCTCCCCCCTACCCCAACTCCACTGCTCCCCACTCTGATCCAGGCCACCACCTTCTTTTGCTGGGATCCTGTCAGAGCCTCCCAACAGGTCCCCTAATCTGTCTCCATAGCAGCCAGCACAACTGGATCAGAACCCAGATCACTCAGCACTCACTCAGAGGACAGGCTGAGCTGGCGCCACGGGTCCTCCTGCCCTCCTACCTTCCTGCCTTCTGTGCCTCCAGCCACAGGGGCTCTTTGTTCTCCCTAAACAGAGACAAGTGTTCTCTATCCATCTCAAGCCTCTACTTGGACCACTCTCCCGGCCCCTCAGATGCCCTCTCAGCCCACACGGCACTAAGCGGGGCCTTCCTTCCTTCCCTGACTGCCTTGGTCCCAGCCCAGCTCTGCCCCAGCCTGAGACACTGTGCCCTTTACCTATGTTCTCTCCACGGCCTTTCAACCACTAGACATGTCCATGTGTCCATCTGTTTCTCAGCTATCTCAGCCCCTAATAAGGGAAGCTCTCTGAGGATGGGAGCTCTAGCTCTACCAGTGGATCCCCAGCATCTCAACAGGGCCTGGCATATGGAAGGAGCTCAAAGATCTGTTGAATGAAGCAGCAAATGCAAGAAGAGAGGAATGGTGTTCATCTATGACAACTGTTTCAGTAACACCCAGTGTGGTTCATATACCCAACAATGCTTATTACAAACAGGTACAATAGTTTTAGATGGCAAACATGTAGCAAAAATTGTGCAGGTGCCCAGACCCCTTCAGACAGCAATTCTACACTGAGGCATTCAGCCTGAGGAAAAGGCCTACGTGCAAAGATGTGCTCTACAACGTTAATCATGATGGTAAAAACCACCAGGGCACCAGAATCCACTATGGTAGCAGAGCCACTTAACGTATGTAGTTACATGAAGTCTTGCAAAATCATCATATGTAGCAATATGTATAAGGTAAAAAAGGCAAGATACAAAACAGGAGTAGCTGACCCCTGAACAACACAGGTTTGAATGCGTAGGTCCACTTATAAGCAGACTTTTTTCAATAAATACGTACTACAGTACTACGTAATTGGAGGATGTGAAGCCACGCATACCGAGAGCGGCCTGTAAAGTTATACGCATATTTTCAGTCGCTGGGGGAAGGGGAGTCAGTGCCGCGAACACCCGCATTGTTCAAGGGTCAACTGTATATCCATTTAAAAAAACAGACAGACATCAAGTGAAAAATAAAGCCCGTGATTATGCAACAAGTCGTCAGGTGAGAAGGGATGGGAATCATGACTGTCCTCCCAGTTCTCCAACATTCTGTCAGAGCGTTACATCACCTCTGTCATTTACAAGAGAATGAGACTGACTTCCAGAAGGGGGCCAAGACCATTCAATGGGAATGTGCTGGGAAAATTGCACATCCCCATGAATGAAGTCAGATACTTAACCTTACACGATATAAAAAAACAACTCAAAATGGATCAAAGACCTAAACATAAGACTTAAAACTATAAAATTCTTAGAGGAAAACAGGAGAAAATCATGACACTGGATTCAGAAATGATTTCTTAGATATGACACCAGAAACACAGGAAATAAAATTATAAATAGATAAATTGGACTTCATCAAAAGATATGATCAAGAGAGTAAAAAGATAAGCCATAGAATAGGAGAAAAATATTTGCAAATACATATACCAGATAAGGGTCTAGTATCCAGAAAAATAAAGAACTCCTGCAACTCAGCAACGAAAAACCACACAATTCAAAAATGGACAAAGGGGGACTTCCCTGGTGGTGCAGTGGTTAAGAATCGACCTGCCAGGACTTCCCTGGTGGTACAGTGGTTAGGACTCCATGCTCCCAATGCAGGGGGCCTGGGTTCGATCCCTGGCCGGGGAACTGGATTCCACATGCGTGCCGCAACTAAAACCCGGTGCAACCAAATAAATAAAAAAAAAAAAAAAAAAAAAGAATCCACCCGCCAATACAGGGGACATGGGTTCAAGCCCTGGTCTGGGAAGATCTCACGCACCACAGAGCAAAAAAGCCCATGCACCACAACTACTGAACCTGTGCTCTTGAGCCCGTGCTCTGCAGCAAGAGAAGCCACCGTAATGAGAAGCTCGCGCACCACAACAAAGAGTAGCCCCCGCTCGCCACAACTAGAGAAAGCCCGCGTGCAGCAACGAAGACCCAACGCAGCCATAAATAAATAAATATTTTTAAAAATGGACTAAGGGCTTGAATAGACGTTTCTCCAAAGATATATAAATAGCCAATAAGCATGTGAAAGGATGCTCAACATTACTAGTCATTAGGAAATGAAAATCCAAACCTCAATGAGATACAATTTCACACCCATTAGGATGGCTATTATAAAAAAATTAAAAGGTGGATTAGAGACCTAAATGTAAGACCAGACACTATAAAACTCCTAGAGGAAAACATAGGAAGAACACTCTTTGACATAAATCACAGCAAGATCTTTTTTGATCCACCTCCTAGAGTAATGGAAATAAAAACAAAAATAAACAAATGGGACCTAATGAAACTTAAAAGCTTTTGCACAGCAAAGGAAACTATAAACAAGACGAAAAGACAACCCTCAGAATGGGAGAAAATATTTGCAAATGAATCAACGGACAAAGGATTAATCTCCAAAATATATAAACAGCTCATGCAGCTCAATATTAAAAAAAAAACAACCCAATCCAAAAATGGGCAGAAGACCTAAATAGACATTTCTCCAAAGAAGACATACAGATGGCCAAGAAGCACATGAAAACCTGCTCAACATCACTAATTATCAGAGAAATGAAAATCAAAAATTACAATGAGGGGCTTCCCTGGTGGCGTAGTGGTTGGGAGTCCACCTGCCAGTGCAGGGGACACGGGTTCGTGCCCTGGTCCAGGAGGATCCCACATGCCGCGGAGCGGCTGGTCCCGTGAGCCATGGCCACTGAGCCTGTGCGTCCGGAGCCTGTGCTTCGCAACGAGAGAGGCCACAACAGTGAGAGGCCCGCATACCGCAAAAAAAAAAAAAAAATTACAATGAGGTATCACTTCACACAAGTTAGAATGGGCATCATCGGAAAATCTACAAACAACAAATGCTGGAGAGGGTGTGGAGAAAAGGGAACCCTCTTGCACTGTTGGTGGGAATGTAAATTGATACAGCCACTATGGAGAACAGTATGGAGGTTCCTTAAAAAACTAAAAATAGAATTACCATATGATCCAGCAATCCCATTCTTGGGCATATACCCAGAGAAAACCATAATTCAAAAAGACACATGCACCCCAATGTTCATTGCAGCACTATTTACAACAGCTAGGTCATGAAAGCAACCTAAATGCCCATTGACAGACGAATGGATAAAGAAGATGTGGTACATACATACAATGGAATATTACTCAGCCATAAAAAGGAATGAAATTGGGTCATTTGTTGAGACGTGGATGGATCTAGAGACTGTCGTACAGAGTGAAGTAAGTCAGAAAGAGAAAAACAAATATCGTATATTAATGCATGTATGTGGAACCTAGAAAAATGGTACAGATGAACCGGTTTGCAGAGCAAAAGTTGAGACACAGACGTAGAGAACAAACATATGGACACCAAGGGGGGAAAGCGGCGGGCAGGGTGGGGATGGTGGTGTGATGAATTGGGCGATTGGGACTGACATGTATACACTGATGTGTATAAAATTCATGACTAATAAGAACCTGCTGTATAAAAAAATAAATAAAATTCAAAAATTTTTTTAAAAAAAGGTGTTGGTGAGGATGTGGAGAAAGTGGAATCCTCATACAATGCGAATTGGAATATAAAATGGTACAGCCACTGTGGAAAAGTTTGGCAGTTCCTCAAAAGTTAAACATAGATTGACCATATGATCCAGAAACTCCACTCCTAGTTATACACCCAAAAGAACTGAAAGCAAAGACTCAAGCAGATACTTGTACACCAACGCTCACTGAAGCACTATTCCAACAGCCAAAGTGGAAACAACCCACTATCTATCAATAGATGATAAACAAAACATGGTCCATCCATAAAATGGAATACTATTCAGCCTTAAAAAGGAAAGAAACTCTGAAACATGCTTTAAACATGGATGAATCTTGAAAATCTGGTAAGTGAAATAATAAGCCAGACACCAAAAGACAAATGTATGATTCCACTAATATGAAGAACCTAGAACAGTCTTCACAGAGACAGAGTAGAACAGTGCTTAAGGGGGTTGGGTGGGAGGTAGACTAGGGAATATTATTTAAAAGGTACGAAGCTTCTGTTTGAGATGATGAAAAAGTTCTAGGAACGGATAGTGGTAATGGTTGCAAAACAATATGATGGGGCTTCACTGGTGGCGTAGTGGTTAAGAATCTGCCTGCCAATGCAGGCGACACGGGTTCGAGCCCTGGTCCGGGAAGATCCCACATGCCGCAGAGCAACTAAGACCGTATGCCACAACTACTGAGCCTGTGTTCTAGAGCTCATGAGCCACAACTACTGAAGCCCGTGCACCTAGAGCCCATGCTCTGCAACAAGAGAAGCCACCTCAACAAGAAGCCTGCGCACCACAACAAAAGAGTACCCCTGCTGCCGCAACTAGAGAAAGCCCGCGTGCAGCAATAAAGACAAAAATACAATGCAGGGAACATGGGTTCCATCGCTGGTCCAGGAAGATCCCACATGCCGTGGAGCAACTAAGCCCGTATGCCACAACTACTGAGCCTGAGCTCTAGAGCACACAAGCCACAACTACTGAGCCCGTGCACCACAACTACTGAGCCCGTGCACCACAACTACTGAAGCCTGAACACCTAGAGCCTGTGCTCCGCAACAAAAGAGGCCACCGCAATGAGAAGCCCACGCACTGCAACGAAGAGTAGCCCCCACTCACCGCAACTAGAGAAAGCCCGCGCACAGCAACAAACACCCAATGCAGCCAAAAATAAATAAATAAATTTATTTTTTGAAAAAAAGAAAAAGAAATAGACCCCAAAATGACAGAAGATGATGAAAAGGAGAAAAGGACTTTGAGACAGCTAAATAAACAAGCACAATACGCTCAAAGATTTACGGGAAAATATGATCATAATGAGAGAAATGGAAGACATAAAAAAGAACAACTTGAAACTTCCAAAATGAAACCCAGAATGTCTTCAATGAAAATTTCTACAAAAAGCTACTAGAATAAGTGAATCTAATAAGATTACAGAAATTTTCATATATTGCTAATGGGAATACAAAATGGTAAAACAACTATTAATACTTTCAAAACAGTTTGGTGGTTTCTTATAAATACACAGTTACCTATGAATAGTAATTGTACTTTTAGGTATTTACACAAAAGAAATGAAAACAAATGTCTACACAAAGACTTAAACATTCATATAGACTTTATACATAATAGTCAAAAGATGCAAACAACCCAAATGTCCACCAACAGATGAAGGGTTAAAAATAATATGTGGGGCTTCCTTGGTGGCACAGTGGTTAAAAATCCTCCTGCCAATGCAGGGGACACGAGTTCGAGCCCTGGTCCGGGAAGATCCCACGTGCTGCAGAACAACTAAGCCCGTGCACCACAACTACTGAGCCTGCACTCTAGAGCCCGAGAGCCACAACTACTGAGCCCTCGTGCCATAACTACTGAAGCCCACGTGCCTAGAGCCCGTGCTCCACAAGAAGAGAAAACACTGCAACGAGAAGCCCGCGCACCACAATGAAGAGAAGCCCCCGCTCACGCAACTAGAGAAAGCCCGTGCACAGCAACGAAGACCCAACACAACCAAAAATAAATAAGTAAAATTAAAAAAAAAAACTGTGGCATATCCACCCAATGAAATACTATTCAGCAATAAAGAGGAATGAATTTCAACATTATGGTCAGCGAAATAAACCACACAGAACAGAGTACATTCCATTTAAATAAAATTTCTTAAAAGAAAAATCTCATCTATAGTGATAGGAAGCAGATCAGTGATTGCCTGGAACCATGGGTGGATACTGACTGCAAAGGGATACATATTTTATATCTCCAGTGTGGTTGTGATTACACAAGTCTATATATTTATTAAAACCAATGAATTATATGCTTAAAAAGGGTTTTATTGCATGTAAACAATACCTCAGTAAAGTCGACTTAGAAATTGAATCAGGGCTTCCCTGGTGGCACAATGGTTAAGAATCCACCTGCCAATGCAGGGGACATGGGTTTGAGCCCTGGTCAGGGAAGATCCCACATGCCGCAGAGCAACTAATCCTGTGCGCCACAGCTACTGAGTCTGTGCTCTAGACCCCGCGAGCCACAAGTACTGAAGCCCGTGCCTAAAGCTTGTGTTCTGCAACAAGAGAAGTCACCACAATGAGAAGCCAGCACACCAGAACGAAGAGTAGTCCCTGCTCTCTGCAACTAGAGAAAGCCCACGCTCAGCAACGAAGACTCAATGCAGCAAAGAATAAATAAATTTTTTTTAAAAAAAGAAATTAAATCACCACAGTAGCATTATTTACAGTAGCCAAGACGTGGAAACAACTTAAGTGTCCATCAAGTGATGAATGAATAAAGAAGTTATGGTGTATATATTTACAATGGAGTATTAATCAGCCATAAAAAATAAGGAAATTCTACCATTTGCGACAACATGGATGGACCTTAAAGGCATTATGCTAAGTGGAATGACTCAGACAGAAAAAGACAAATACCATATGATCTCACTTATATGTGGAATCTTACAAAAAACAAAACAAAAAATCCCACCAAACTCAGAAAAACAGATCAGACTGAGGAGGAGGGGGAGCGGGGAATTAGAGGAAGGTGGCCAAAAGGTACAAACTTCCAGATATAAGAGAAATAAGTACTAGGGATGTAATGTACAATATGATGACTATAGTTACCACTGCTGTATTAACATACAGGAAAATTAAGAGAGTTAATCCTAAGAGTTCTCATCACAAGGAGAAACTTTTTTTTTTCCTTTTTTCTTTTCTTCTTTATTTTCTTTTTATTGTATCTATATGAGATGATGGATATTAGCTGAACCTACTGTGGTAATCATTTCACAATGTATCAAGCTATCATGCTGTACACCTTAAACATATACAGTGATATATATCAATTGTTTCTCAATGAAATTGGAAAAAAATTAAATCAACTTTCAATAAATATGTAAGTATGGAGGGACTTTCTGGAAGATACACAAGAAATGTTAAAAATTCTTGCTTGGGGCTTCCCTGGTGGCGCAGTGGTTAAGAATCCGCCTGCCAATGCAAGGGACACACGTTCGAGCCCTGGTCTGGGAAGATCCCACATGCTGCGGAGCAACTAAGCCCATGCGCCACAACTACTGAGCCTGCGCTCTAGAGCCCGTGAACCACAACTACCAAGCCTGTGTGCTGCAACTACTGAAGCCCACATGCCTAGAGCCCATGCTCCGCAACAAGAGAAGCCACCGCAATGAGAAGTCTGCACACCACAACGAAGAGTAGCCCCCGCTTGCTGCAACTAGAGAAAGACCGCCCACAGCAATGAAAACACAACACAGCCAAAAATAAAATAAACAAATAAATTTTAAAAAAAACATGAAAAACTCTTGCTTGCTTCTGGAGAGCAGGAATGGGATTAGCAGACGGGGTGGAGAGTGGAAGGCTCATTTTTATGTAATCCCTTCTTTACTATTTGAATTTTCACATGATCATATTTTATTTAAAATTTTTAAACTATCTTACTAAAAATAAAAATTAATTTAACAATACATACTCCTAAACAGAGCCAAAAGCTTAGAAGGGTGATGTTCACCAAAATGTTAACTGGTTTCCTGTGGGTTGTAGGATTACAGGTCATCAACTCTTTTCATCTTCATATTTTGCAACACTTCCTTATTTTTTGTAGATGAACACATCTTTATAAGTAGATAAAGGACAAAGCTATTTCCACATTGGGGAAAGTGATGCCATATATATAGAGAGAGAAAGAGTGCAGCTACTGGAACCTGGATGCTCCTGAAAGCTTCCAGAGACTCCACTCTCCTTAACAGGTTACTTTGTTGCTAGTTACAGAATTCCCTTTAATCCCACAGCAGCAAACACATAGGTTTCATTTCTACTCAGCAGATTGCATGAACTTTTTTTTTTTAATTTTATAAATTTATTGATTGATTGATTGCTGCATTGGGTCTTCTTTGCTGCGCGCAGGCTTTCTCTAGTTGTGGCGAGCAGGGGCTACTCTTCGTCGCAGTGCGCAGGCTTCTCATTGCAGTGGCTTCTCTTGCTGCGGAACACAGGCTTCTCATTGCAGTGGCTTCTCTTGTTGTAGAGCACAGGCTCTAGGCGCACAGGCTTCAGTAGTTGTGGCACGCGGGCTCAGTAGTTGTGGCTTGCGGGCTCTAGAGCGCAGGCTCAGTAGCTGTGGCGCACGGGCTTAGTTGCTCCGCGGCATGTGGGATTTTCCCGGACCAGGGCTCAAACCCATGTCCCCTGCATTGGCAGGCGGATTCTTAACCACTTTGCCACCAGGGAAGTCCCTGCATGAACTTTTTTTTTCTTCTTTTCTACCATAAAAACAACATGAATCTTAGATCAGGCAAAAATCTTAGAAACATTTTCTTAAATGTGTAAAAACAGAAGCCCCAAGGTGACACAACTCACCCAAGGCCTCGCAGTTGCTGGTGCCCAGATCTCAAGTCTCCTGACACCCTGTCCCTCCCTCCTTACTGCTCCTACGTGAGCGCTGCACCCACCCCAGCCCAGAGGACAGCCTGCAGGGAGTGAGGCAGCATAGATTTTGGAGTTATGGTTTCCTCTAAACTGTTACCAAAAAGAGGAAATTCAAAAAAAAAAAGAGGAAATTCTATTTACATGAAGGAAAGATGTGAGCATGAATTCTTCAGGAGTGCTGTGCTGGGGGCTGGGCGGGGGGGCGGTGGATAATGTGAATGCTCGTCACATTATCGCAGACAACAACTGTTCAAGTCAGGCCACTCAAATTCACCTCCCATTTTAAACAGTCAGCCCCAGAGAATGGAGGTACCTCAAATACACAGCAAGCCCTCCCTCCATCTCTCACTGCCACCGTCGAGCTCCTATACTAAGAGCACCTTCTATGAGCAACACGGTATTTATTGTTCCAAGAGTACGGCATTTGGCATCGATAGACCTCTGTTCTGGAACCTATTCTGCCACCAACTAGTCTTTCCATTTGTAAAATAGCTCTAACACCTGCCCTTCCTACCTCAGTGAACTGTTGTAACTAAAAGGGTTCAGAAAAACTGCGAGGTGCTGTTCAACATAAGGTACTACAACCATGCTCTTGAGAGTTTTGATACAGAGGGAAGACCAGAGGGTTCTCTGCAACAAGAGAAATTCACAAGCTAGGGAAGGACAAAGGCTTCCTGCTGGCACTCTGACCAAGAGGGGCTAACAGGAAGGCTTCATGTGTGGGGATGGCTATACAGCCCACGTCTGTCTCCTGGAAACCCAGAAAACACTATTTGGTAAGAAAAAATCACCCAGTCACCTCAACTGTGCCACTGACCCCAGAGGCCATCTCAGCAGTAACTTCCAACCTGTCTTCTTTCTTAGCTCTGGAGATGCCAGACGTGACTTCAGGGATAGGAAGGGATTATATTCCAGCAAAATCGCCACCAGAAATTTTCACCTGCCACATACTAATGGAGCCCTGAAGGGACCCTTACAGCTCATCTGCCCATGATTCCTAAATCTGACTTATGAGAATCACCCGCAGGGCCTTGTAAGAACAAAGATCTTGAGCCTTGCCCAAAGTTTCTAAATCTCTAGAGTGAGCTGAGACCAAAGAGTCCGTATCATTAAAGCTCCCCAAACAATTCTGAGGATCAGCCAGACTGGGGTACTCTCTCATTTTTCATATGAGGTGTCAGTGATTAGGTAGAGCCGGGGGTGGGACTAAGATCCAGCCCCCATCTGCCCATTCAAGAACTGCCCCCCAAACCTGCCCCTCCCCCCCAAACCTGCTGCCTCTCCTGAAATCTTACAGCATCTACTCTGAGCCCAGACCATTTCCCCTTCATAAATGAAATGTTGCCCAACTTGCAAACCCAGGAGGCATCTTATTCCACCGAAAGAACAGGACCTAACTTAAGCCCAGTTCTTTACCAACAGGGGCTTCAGACTTCTCACTGTACTAGGCCACTCTGCTCCTGTGTCCTGTCACTGTCCAGAGCCTAGAACTTAGAAGCTAATCAACCCTGTCCTCTTTACAAATAATCGTTTTTCAGGTATTGACTCATATATGGCAGTAATCCCAATTATACAAACAGTGGATGCTATGAAAAACTACTGACATTAGTCTTTTATGAATGAGGAAGTAGCAAATTTCTTCCAAATGTAGATTCTCTTGGGATACCTTTGAAATGAGTGGGAATTTCCTGAAAGCAGGTGGGCATGTCACCAGGTGGGTCAGCCTGACAGATGCCTGGGGTCAGAGCGAAGCCAGCTTGGGTTTAACACTGGAGTGGGGTCATGAATCACAGTCTTAACAAGTACTTCACTAGTTTGAAGGAGAAGGATATGTTTACAGAGGAAACAACCAATGTTATGGGAAACAGTGTTCAGCATACTTAAAAAGTATGACTCACATACTATACAATTCTGTAAAAAAGGACTCTGTAATATACAACCAAAAAACAGAAAACTTGGCAAGTGACGTGTCCAAGTCCACACAGCTACTAGGAGCATGGTTAGAACCTGCCTTCAGGACTGGGACCCTGGCTGCTGGGTGCAGCTGAGCTGGATTACTGATATGGCGCAGCTCATGGGGAAATCCAAATGCATCATCCCAAATACCATCGTCTCTGCTTTCACCCCCTCTGTTGCCCAAGCTATCAGGGTCTATTGATATTTCACTTGTTAAATTATGGGTAAAAAGAAAGCAATTTTTAAACTTACACCTTTATATTCAATTTCAGTATTTACTGAATGTCTGCTCTGAGTCAGATATCCTGGGCCTCAGGAAGCACAGATGAGTAAGACAGTTCATTACGTATCACACAAGGTACAACGACACCGAAGGCCGCCCCAACTGCACGGCCCAATTGCGGGGAGAGCATTTTGAGCAGTAACGATAAAGGAATTTGACGATTTCAGTCTGGTCTCTGGTGAGAACTTATCCACATCACAAAAGTCCAACCCTTCCAGCTCATCCTCAGACTTGAGAAGGCATGAACTGTCAGGACGCCAGCCTGAGTATAAGGCACGAGCTCTGAATATTTCAACAGCAGGAAATTTCCACTCGGAGGCCTTGGGGAGACCAGGGGTGGATCTGGAGACAGAGGGAAGCCGGACATGATGCCCAAGGTATAACTTCTGTAATAGCCCCAAAACCACTGGAGATGTGAGCTCCAAGAAAGCACATTTCACTTTTTCAAACAGTTTAACTTTGGAGCAATTTACAAAGTGACAGGCAGTTGTGCTCCATGAGAACCCAAGGTGGTTCCATCCTGTTACCTCCCAGTGACCAGCAAGTTTGGGCGGGATCTCCAAGCCCAGCTTCTCCCATTCTCGCTCCTGGTACTTCTCATACTGCCGGTAACCTGCGTACCCGCCACCCGTCGCGACCAAAAAGAGCAGGGGGCGCAGCAGGGACAAGGTTCGGGCAGGGGCAGTGTGGACTTTTCTGGCATCTGTAACAAAAAGCAGGAAAATTTTGAGCCTGAGAAAAGGGACGGGTATGAGTCACGCAAACACAGCACCAACAGGAGGGCTGGGAAAAGCCCTCAGCAAAGCTGACTGGACCCGGAAGGGATCTGACAGGGAGGTGCAGCCCTGAGTCACTGCAAAGACCCTGCTGCCTCCAAATTCTATCTAGTAAGGTACAAGCTTCTTTCCTGTGACACTACAGTGCATCCCAAATGCCACCATAATTACAGAATTTAAGATGAAAACATTGAATTGCAAAGAGGTCAAGAAACGAATCCAGGTTGCCCCGCTGGATACCAACAGGGCCAGGACTGGGACAGGTACCATTTCTCACGCAGGCTCTCTGATTTTACTTTTACGATCCAGGCCCAGTTCTGACTGGACAGTAGTATTCTCCCAAATGCAAAATCTCGTAAGCTCTAACAATTCAACGATAAAAGATAAATAGTCCAATTTTAAAACGTACTAAGAATTTGAATAGATATTTCTCCAAAGAAGATATATGAGTGGCCAGTAAGCACATGTAAAGATGCTCAACATCTGTTATGGTTGAATTATGTCCCCCTAAAATTCATATGCTTAAGTCCTAACCCTTAGCACCTCAGAATGTGACCTTACTTGGATAAAAGGTCTCTACAGAGGTAATCAAGTTAAAATAAGGTCAGCACAGTGGGCCCTAATCCAATATGACTAGTGTGCTTATAAAAAGAGAAAATTTGGGGGCTTCCCTGGTAGTCCAGTGGATAAGAATCTGTCTTACAATACAGGGGACACCAGTTCGATCCCTGGTTGGGGAACTAAAATCCCACATGCCACAGGGCAACTAAGCCCACGCACCACAACTACTGAGCCCACGCGCCACAACTAGAGAGGAGCCTGTGCACGCACAGCAACAAAGCGAAGAGCCCATGCGCCGCAATGAAGGATCCTGCATGCTGCAACTAAGACCCGACGCAGCCAGAAAACAAATAAGTAAATAAATTTTTAAAAAATAAATTAAAAAATAAAAAGAGAAAATTTGGAGACAGACACGCACACAGGGAGAATGCTATCTGAAGACGAAGGCAGGGATCGGGGTGATGCTTCTATAATACAAGCCAAAAAAGCCAAATATTGCCAGCAATCCATCAGAAGCTAGACAAGAGGCTCTCCCTCACACCCCTCAGAAGGAAGCAGCCCTATGACACCTTGACCTTGGACCTCTCGTCTCCAGAACTATGGGAGAATAAATTTCTACCGTTTAAGCCACTCAGTTTGTGGTACTCTGTTCCAGTAGCCCTAGCAAACCAATACATCATTAGTAATCAGGGAAATGCAAATCAAAACCATGATGAGATACAACTTCACACCCACTAGGATGGTTTTATCAAAAAGACAGATAATTGTTGGTAAGGATGTGGAGAAACTGGAACACGCATACACTGCTGATGGGATTGTAAAATGGGGCTTCAGTTCTTCAAAATGTTAAACATAAAATTACCACATGACCTAGCAATTCAGCTCTTAGGGAAGTGAAACATACATCTACACAAAAATTTGTCATGCATGCTCCACAGCAGCATTATTCATAATAGCCAAAAAGTGAAAATAACCCAAATGTCCATCAACTGACAAATGAATAAAAAAGTAGTATACCAATACAATGGAATATTGATAATAAAAAAGGAAAAAAGGAATGAAGTAATGACACATGCTACACATGAACCTTGAATACATTATGTAAAAGAAGTCAGCCACAAAAGGCTGCATATTGTATGATTCCACTTATATGAAGTGTCTGGTATAGGAAACATACTAGAGAGACATAAAGTAGGTTAGTGGGTGCCAGGGACTAGGGGTAGGGAGAAATGGGGAGTGACAGTTTAATGGATCAAGTGCTACTATTGTGTGGGGGGGCGAGGAGGGAATGAAAATATTCTAAAATTAGGTAGTGCTAATGGTTGTACAACTCTGTAAGTATAAAAAAAACACTGAATTGCGTACTTAAAAGGGTGAACTTTATGGTATGAAAATTGTATCTCAAAGTTATTGTTAAAACAAAATCTCAAGAGCTGACTTCTCAGTAGCCTGCACAAAACCTTCATCCTGTCCTTGGCTTCCAATGGAAGGAAATCATCCTGCCCATTTGTCCCTGTCCCTCCACCACCTTTTGGTTGTTGCTGTTTCTTTTTCTTTCTTTCTTTCTTTTTTTTGGCCGTGCCGAGAGGCTTGTGGGATTTTAGTTCCCCAACCAGGGATTGAACCTGGGTCCTCAGCAGTGAGAGCGTGGAGTCCTGACCACTGGACCGTCAGGGAATTTCCTGCTGTTTCTTTTTTTATTTTTATTTTTTTATTTTTTATTTATTTATTTATTTTTGCGGTACACAGGCCTCTCACTGTTGTGGCCTCTCCCATTGCGGAGCACAGGCTCCGGACGCACAGGCTCAGCAGCCATGGCTCACGGGCCCAGCCGCTCCGCGGCATGTGGGATCTTCCCGGACCAGGGCACGAACCCGTGTCCCCTGCATCGGCAGGCGGACTCTCAACCACTGCGCCACCAGGGAAGCCCTGTTTCTTTTTTTTAAATGAACAAGTATAGATGTCATTAATCTCCTCCATTTTCTGATTACTCCTAATGAACCCTTACTACTTAACAACTAAATATTCTACCTCTGACCAGGAAATCTTGTCAAAAAGCAAGAAACATTTTTTTTCCCTCTTTCTGAAATATTTGATGATGAGAGAACTGTTGTACACTCCCTACCTGCACTGAACCAGCACCCTAGGCTGACTGGTCACACTCTCCTGCATGCTTCTGCTACACTGGACCTTTCTTCAACTATAGGTCTTTCTCTTACCTTCCACAGGCTTACTTTACTCCTCCAACAGGAAGTAGTAAGCAGAGGGTGCCCTCCACTCCTGACCGCCTCTCTGCTGCATTTGTCACTTTAAAAAAGCACAGCTTTTCTGCAGATCCAAGATTCTGGCTTGATTTCTGAGGCTCCCCCTGAACCCTTCAAGTGATTCCTGTGTTCCAGCCTGCAAGTCCTAATTAAATAAGTAACACCCAGATGTGCCCCTATTAACTACCTTAATAAGCCTTTTGTTTTTATTCTCATTAACCATCTCATTTTATTCCCAAGGTATGATTACTGGACAGTCAAAAATAGCCTCCAGTATGATAGAATAAAAAGGATTTTTAGTTAATAAAGACAATATACATTTTTGTACAGGTTCAAATAGCTGCTTATAAGATCCAAAAAGTTCGTAATCCAGTGCTGATGAGGGTGTGGGGAACTGATGTACTCATGAGCACATCCTGCTCAGAGGAGTGTAAACTGGGACAACCTTCTCTGAAGAGTAATTTGGCTTAAATACCAAATTATATAATACATAAACCTTTTGATCCAGTAATTCTAAGTCTACAAATTTATCCTGAGGATGCACAAAAATATGTTAGTACAGAACTGTCTGTAATAGGAAAAGACTAGGAGCAACTTAAATGTCCAACACCAAACAGTACAGTCATGCGACGGAATACTACACAGCCAGTAAGAACAATCAGATAACAGCAGATAATGCTTCAGTGGTACCTACACGCCAGGTACTCTAAGCACTTTGCAAGCACAATTCCATCTGATTCTAACAACAACCCTATGAAATATGTGCTGTGTTTATCCCAATTTACTGACAAACTGAAGCAGAGAGGCCAGCATTGCCTCTAATTGCTACTTACTTGTGGAAAAGGTTCTGAGAGGCAGCTTCCTTAAGGACTGAAGGAAATGGCTCAGGGCAATGTCTTCACAGTGACGGCGCCTACAATCAAGCAAAAATGAAGCATTAAATATTTTTTTAATTAAAAAGAAATTAGTGGATCAACTTCTAAAATTTGAATATAGTCTATAGATTCAATAATAGTATTGTGTCTGTGTTAATTTCCTGGCTTTGACCATTGTACTGTGGTTTTCATAAGAAAATGTCCTTATACAAAAAGGGCTCAAATATTTAAAGGTAAAGGGGCATCAAGTGTTTCAGAAAAAAATATATACAAACACACACTCACAAAGAGAAAAAAAGGGAGAGAGAATGATAAAGCAAATATAGTTGATATTTGGGGAATCAGAGGACAGGGTATTTGGGAATACCCTGTACTATTTTTATAACTTCTCTGTAAGTCTAAAATTTTTTCACACACAAAGCTGCTCTTTTCTTAATTAAGTATAAGAGCATAATAAGAAGTAAACCCGGCACTTACACAAAGCCATACGTTTCTTCACCACAAACAAAGAGCTATACACAGCCTTGTAGCCTCTAACCCCTACTCATTAAAGAACCTAATAAAGTGGTTGAAATTTTAAACTTTTTTTTTTTTTTTTTTTTTGGCTGCGCCGCAGCTTGCAGGATCGAACCCATGGTACCTGCAGCAGGAAGTGTGGAGTCCTACTAATCACTGGACCACCAGTGAATTCCCTAAAATTTTAAACTTTAAATGTTTGCCCTGGAAAAGAAATGACACAAACCAGGCTGAACTATTCTAATCTACTTTGAGTTTGGAAGGCTCAACTGGTTTGGAATTTTTAAATTAATATTTGTGGCTACTTTGCCACAAAAGCTACTTTCAAAGAGTGAAGAGGGTTTTCAGGCATTCTGAGAAAAAAATGACTACTTTCATGGCTTCAAGTTCTAAGAAAATATTATTTCCGATTCTTTGTTTCTCTTCTTTGTTTCCTCTTCACCCAGGGAAACTGGACATATACCCAGTGGCAATAAGTGACTTGGCCAGCAAGGAAAGCATGAATGAATTTTTAGTGAACTGGCTCTCTCCTTAATCAAAAAGCGAACACCCCACCTTCAATTCAGATAGCACTTAAGTTCCCCCAAATATTGGCCTGAAATCTATAGTAAAGAAACTATGTCCTTGTCAGTGTTTTTTTTCCCTTGAAGCCCTTTATGAGAGAAGCAGAAATTTACTCTATAAATGTCTAAACTGCTATTTCTGCGGAGAACAGAACTGCATTTATGACTTTCATACAATGATATTGACATTCATGGATAGTCAGTAGTTATGTCTCACACAGACATCCTGTAGATTTTATCAGATTTAAACACCTTCGTTTTTTCACATGAAATTTCCTTGACTTAACAACACTCTCACAGCATGGTGGTAACATGACGACTCTGATTCTCCTACAGGCAAGCAAGGTCTGTATGGAGAACAAGCCTGGGACCATGACAATCACCACCCCCTCAGAGGCCAGGTGGATGGACAGTTATTAACACAAAGGAGGGTGTGTTGCAGTATCTGAATGTTCTTTCAGCAGTGAACAATGCTCATCTCTTAGACTGGGCACTCCCACTGCAAAAGCTAAGCGCCTAAAACCCTGCTTTCCAAATGGAATAAGAACAAGAAGTGTAAAATCTGACTAAAGGCTGTATTGTTGTGTTGTGCACACTGCTACATTGTGTGTTCCAGAATTGCTGCTGAACCCCCTAACTGAAAGAACGTTTGCAGACTGTTGAAAAAGGCTTTTTTTGTGGGGAAGGGGGTGTGGGCTGGGGGAGGTACAAGTGGGAGATAATCATTTATCCACTGTAACCCAATGCACGGCACTCAGGTGGCTGGTTTGCATACGGATCTTCCTGAGAGCAGAGTCTTGGTCTCTTGTCCACTGCTGTAGCCCCAGCTCCTGGAACAAGTGCCTGGCAAACGCCCCAGTTGCATCAGCTTGTCTTTCATTCCTGGATCATTCCTATCCTCATATAAATGTTGTACTTTCTCCAATCTTACAGAAACACTGTCCACCCCACTGCAGGCTCTTTAAAAGAGCAATGTTCCCTGTCATCACTTCCTCCCCTCCCCCCCCTCTTCATCCCACTCAACCGGGCTTTTGTTCCCACCACCTCATCTCTTGTCAAGGTCACCAACTTCCACATTGTCAACTCCAACACATATTTCTTGGACCTCGTGTTATGTGACTTCTCAGCAGCATCTGCCACTGGTGAGCCCTTCCTTTTTTTTTCCCCACTGAGGTATAATTGACATGTAACATTATATTAGTTTCAGATGTACAACATTATTCCCTATTTGCATATATTGTGAAAGGATCACCACAATAAGTCTAGTTAACATCCCTCACCATACATATTTACAAAAAATTTTTTCTTGTGATGAAAAAGATCTACTCTCTTAGCAACTTTTAAATATACAATACAGTATTGTTAACTGTAGTCACCATGCTGCACATTACATCCGCAGGACTTAGGTATTTTATAAGTTGTATCTTTTGACTTCATTCACTTTCTCCTTCTTGAAACACATTTAGCCTTTGGGACCCTGATCTTCCTACCTCTCCAGCCTCTCCCTAACTTCAAACAGCTGCCGTGCCCAGGGTTCAGACCTCTTCTCTGTCTGTGCTCTCCCAGACATATTCACCCAGTCCTGCAGCTTTAAATAGCCAGATACTGAGGACTCCCTCGCTGCTCCTTCAAAGACCTCTGGACCATATTTCCACCTGGCTACCCAACATCCCCACTCTGAATCACCTCAAACTGAGTTTGTCCAGAACAGAATTCCTGACACTCCCTCACTCCCGTTCAACCTGCTCCACCCCCAGAGTTGTCCATCTGTGGCAGAGACTAGCCAGATGGTTATTAAATCCACTTCCTCTACCCAACAGACTACATTTCCCAGCCTCCCTTGCAATAGGGTGTGGCCACATAACTGAGTTCTAACCACTGTAAGAACCATTCAGGCTTCCCAGGCTGTCCCCTTTCAGCCTGTTTGATGCAAACATGCAGACCTTTGGAAGCCATGTGTTAAAGATGTCAGGAGATGGGTCCTCAAATCACTGCTGTCCTGCAGATCTGGAGCACCCACTGGGACTTTACATGATTGAGACCAACACTTTTACTGTGTTAAATCACTGAGATGCTGGAGTTTACCTGTTACCACAGCAACACTGCTATAATTAATATACCATCTCAGAAAAAAGGCACCACCATTCACCCAACTGCACAAGTTGAAACCCTAGGGACTCCTTTTGTAAGTCCTTTCTTTCTCACTATCCACATTCAATCCAGTGACAAGGCATGAAGTCTCTACCTTCAAAATATACCCGTATCTGCCTACTTCTCTGCCACCACTCTCACTCTGGCCTGAGCCACCAGATCTATCACTGCACTGAAGGACTGCACTAGCCTGTTCTCCCTGCTTGGCTTCTGTGTCCCATTCACCACAGAACAGCCAGAGTGACCTTTTCAAAACAGAAAATAAGACGAGACCCTATGTAAGTGGTCCTCGCTGAACCCTCAGACCTCCTGCTGCTTCCCTTCTCACTCACCTGCCCCCATTCCTTGCACACTCATGCCTCTGCATTTGCTGTTTGCTCTGCTGGGCATACCCCTCCAGCTGGCTCAGTCCCTCCTCATTCAGTTCTCTGCTCAAATGCTTCCTCCTGGTTGGTTTCTCCTCACCACAAGCCCAAAAGTTGTCCCTCTGGAGCGTTCTCTAACCCCTTAATTACCTGCCTTTATTTTTCTTCGTAACACTTCTCACTACCCGAAATGAACAGATTTTATATATATTCACTCATTTGTTTACTGTCTGTACCCCTCAAATGCAGGGGTTTGTCTGTCTTCCCCCTGGACCTCAATCTCAGCAGTGAGATTAAGCTTCAGAGAAATGAACGGCTGGCTAGGTTCAATCACATGTACCGTCTACATGGTGAACTCACGTGGGCCTCCTGCAAGAGGGCAATTAAAGCCCAGGATTAAGCACTCAAGTCTGATTGTGGGGCTCAAATCTCCATCCTGCCACTTATTAATTAGCTGTGTGACCTTAAGGCATTTCTTAACTAATCTTAAGCCTCAGTTTCTCCACCTGTAAAAACAGGACCTACCTCATTAGGAATAAATGAGACAATCACATAAAACCTTAAGCCCAAGCCCTGGCACCTAGTTACATATTACTATTATTAAAAGTAACAGAGTTGATATTCAGCTGGCACACACTGGGATGGCCATATTAACTGTCTGTGACCACTCTGAATGGTTTGTGTCCACACTGTCATAGTTTTAAATTATTTTTAACATCACCCCTGGTGGTAACACTAACTATAGTCCTTGTGTCTCTCCTGCTTTTTAGAACTGTGAAAGTTCTGAAAATGAACGGGCAGGCCTCTTGAAGGCCTCATTCCACGTTCTATCTCATATTATTTAGTAATGTTTCCTTGCTCTGCTACTAAACTGTAAAGTTCTTTAAACATGAGGCCTATATCTTTTAATTCCTCTCTCTTCCCCTGCTCTCCCTCCCCCTCCCGATCCCTGGCACTGCAGTTGGCAGTGGTAGGAATGTCATAAGTATTCCTGAAGGAAAGTGTTGCACAAGCAACCACTCCTTGGGCACTATGTCCATACTTGCCTGAACCTAAGAATCATCCAGGACACGTGTAAAGAACACAGCTGCCGGGGCCCCAACCTACATCTACTGAACCTGAATTTGGCAGTATTGGGGGATATACCTGGGACTCTCTTTTTCTGATAAACACCCACCCCATTTTTTCATCAAACAAATTTGGGAAACATGGCCCTAAATTATCACCCATAATTGCCTTCTTTTGGTTCTCTCACCTGTCACCTATCACCCAGGTACTGAAAAACTTCCCTGCAATATGAGGTTTTCAAACATATGTCTCACAGACACTGCTTTACTTAAAAATCATGGAAATGTTCTCTTTTGGGGTTTTTTTTGCATCTAAATATAGTTCCCACCTGGATATGTAATACCTTTGAAAACTGAGTTCTTATTGTACCCAAATCCTCACCCTCCTTAAATTGCACCTAAATCCAGTCTTATCTACCTACACTGGTACTAAAGTTATGACTCTTTTTCCCTTTCCCTTTTTAAATGATAATGAGTGAAGTACATCCTCCTCACCATCGTTAAACAAAAACAAAAAAAAGAAAAAATTTTAGGAGGGTCATTTTTTAGTCTTTCCAACTTATGACACAACTTATGACACATTTTAGATGATTTCACTACTGACTCATAAACAGCACACCTGGTAACAATATTAAAACCACAGAGACTCTCCTGTCCAAGTCCTAACAGTTACCATCACATTGCAGAGCCCCCTCCTGAGAAAGTTACACCATTTCTGAGTAGTTAATAATAGAGTGAAGCTTCCTGTTCAGGGCAATGACAGTTTCTGTTCCCTTTCAGTCCGAAACCAGTGTCCTTACTTCCCAAAATTACAGCGCAAGCTTTGGTCAACGCTGACAAAATGAAGGTTGCCTGAAACACAAAAGTACTGTGTGTCTCTCAAACCTTAGCTCTTTGAAATGACACGGAACAGCAGACTCTGAGTCATAGCTACCAACATTTTAATCCATTTTCTGAGAGTCCAAATGTTCCCAAGCTGGTTCTTACATAAGCTATTTCGAATAATGAATGTCCTCACGGTGGGCAGCCTGAGGGAAAGGTCCTTGCCTGAGAGAGACAGAGGTATCCGGGTAGGGGTCCCGGCTCTGCTACTAACTGGCCGGGTGAAACTGAGCAAGTCCCTTCCTCTCTCATGGCCTCAATTTTGCTAACTCCAAAAAGAGGTTGATTTAGATGACCCCTCTAACAACCTAAGAGTTGGGAGTCACCAGGGTAACTAAGACCCCATTTCCATCATGGACGATTTTGAGATAACCGAGTCCAACCCTCTCGCTTCAAAGACCAAGAATCCGAAGTGAAAGCCGCCCGACTCCCAGTCCAGTGCTCTTCCCACATCACGCCGCCCCTCCCAGCAACACGAATCCCTGAGAAAGAGGCGTCCAGCCCTGCCTCGGCTATAAGTGGCAGGCACACAGCCTATTTCACTGGTTGGGTCTTTTTGTTTATATCTTTGTTTTTTGTCCCTTGTGAAAAGGGCAAGGAGGGAGCGCTTAGGATAGACGCGGAACGCCCTACCCGGCGGCAGTCGCACCTGCTCGAGAGCTCCAGGTTAAGGTGAGTGCCTACGTCTCCACTCGAGCTCTGCTCAGGGCGAGCCCGCGACAGAGAAACGATTCCTCTCTCCACACCCCAGTTTGGCTCGGGCCACCCCCCGGCAGGTCCCCAAGCAGCTGTACCTGCTCCGCCACGGCGCGACCCCGCGCAGCAACCTCAAACAACCCTGCCCCACGGACGCCGCCATCTTGTCCCCAGCTTCTCGGCGGGACACGCCCCCTTTTACACGCTGGTCGCACGCGCGTGACGTCACGAGCTCGAACTCACAGCGCCAATGAAGAACGCGGAGCGTGTGTGGGCGGAGCTGTCTAAGCTCCTCCCCCGGCTGCTCCGGGTACCCTCTGCCGGACACTTCCGGCAGCTAATGGGCTAGGTCGGATAGGTGCAGCCGGTGGCGGTGCTTACAGTGCTAAACCTGGACCTGGGCACAGCGTTGCCAGTTCTCCTATTTCCTTCTGACGTGCGTTTCCGCATCTGCCTGGAAAATCTGATTTACTCAAGGTCCGAGAATGGATCAACTGAGCTAAATCGTTCATTTTACGGATGGAGAAACTGAGAGCGTCCACAACTCAGCTACCATTGACTTAGCGCTTCCTAAGTGCCAGGCTCTGTGCTGATGACTTAGCATGCATGGTGTCTCATTCTTACCTCCCATCGCTGTACTATCTGGGAGTCCAGAGACCAGAGGTCTTGGATCACCTAGAAGTGCAATTAGTCGTCGAACAAGGTGCCGGGTGTGATAGCGCGTGCTCCTGCAAAGATTCCTGATCTTCAGATTTAAGGAAAAATAGACTTTTCAGTAGTATAAGCTTTTTTTTTTTTTTTTTTTTTAGTGGGCAGAGACTAGAGACCGCCAGCCAGCCCTGAGAATTATTCTCATTTTAAAGATAGAGAAAACAGAGCTCAGGAAAGTTAACCATTAGAACGCTCAAGGGCACACAGCTATAAAGGAGAAAAGCTAGAATTTGAACATACATCTCTGATTCCAAAACCCATGATCTAACATCCTTCCTTTTAAGCCCTTTGCCTACAATCTGGCTGAGTATGGGTCCCCAAACTGAAGGAATACAGCTCCTCTTTTTTCTCCCCTAAGCTGCTAATAGCACTTGTCTTCACCAAGCGTTTGACACAGGAGGAGGGGTATGTTGCCTGGTAACTGCAATTATTTCTACATGGTTATTTAAGCTCAACTAGGGCATAACGGGGCCCTACAGGGAGCCTAACAGGGAGCAGATTTCCTATTGCAGAGGAGACACTTCCCTCTATGGTTTTCAAAAGTCTGAAGAGGAGGAAAAAAAAAAGTATAGAATTGGTTTTACTATTCAATTGAGAGTAGTAACTCAAAACCAGGGGGAAGAAAAAAATGGGAGGGGGAGATTATTTCAAAATGAAACGCATTTGGGGAAACTGGATATTCACATGCAAAAGAATGAAGTGGACCCTTACTTTACACCATATACAAATATTAACTCAAAATGGATCAAAGACCTAAAGCTAAGAACTACAACTATAAAACTCTTAAAATATAAGGGAAATTTTCATGACATTGAATTCAGCAATGATTTCTTGGATATTACGCCGAAAGCACAGGCAACAACAAAATAAGATAAATTGTATTTCATCAAAGTTAAAAAGTTTTGTGCATCAAAGGACACTGTCAACAAAGTGAAAAGACAACCCTGAGAATGGGAGAAAATAGTCACAATATATCTGATAAGGGTCTGGTATCCAGAATATATAAATAATTCCTAATATTCAACAAAAAAAAATAACCGAATTCAAAAATAGGCAAAGGACTTGAACAGACATTTCTCAAAAAATAATATACAAATGACCAATAAAAGATGCTTAACATCACTAATCATTAGGGAAATGCACATCAAAAGCACAATGAGATATCAACTTCACACCCATTAGGATGGCTATTATCGAAAAAGGAAAATAACAAGTGACAAGTGTTGGCAAAGATGTGGAAAAATTGGAACACTTTTGCATTGCTGTAACAATGTAAAATGGCTGTGCAAAACAATTTGGTCATTCCTCAAAAAGTTAAACAGAATTATCATATGATCCAGCACCTAGGTATAATCTAAAAGAATGAAAGCGGGGACTCAAATAGAGACTTATACACCAATGTTCATAGCAACATTATTCACAATAGCCAGAAAGTGGTTCAATAGATGAATAAATAAAATGTGATATATCCATATAATAGAATATTATTCAGCTATAAAAGCATGTATGAAGTACTGTTACATGCTACAACAGGAATAAACTTTGAAAACATTATGGTAAGTAAAATTAGCCAGACACAAAAGGACACATATTGTTTAATTCCACTTATATGAAGTGCTTAGAATAGGCATATTGATAAACACAAAAATTAGAATAAAGGTTACCAGAGGCTGAGAGGACAGGGAAGAGGGATGGGTTCAGAGTCTCTGTTTGAGATGATGATTAAGTTCTGGAAATGGATAGTGTGATGGTTGTTTAACATGTGAATGTACTGAATGACACTGAATTATACATTAAGTTAAAAATGAATTAAAAGGTTAAAATGGTAAATTTTATTATATTTCAACACACACACACACACAAAGCAGTTAATAACAAGTGTTGATGAGGATGTGGAGAAATCAGAATGATCTTTCTGTCCCTATTCTGCATTTTCATATGAATGGAATCATATAATATGTGGACTTTTGTAACTGGCTTCTTTCATTTAGCATAATATTTTCAGGGTCTGTCCATGTTGTAACATGTATCAGTACTTCATTCCTTTTCATGATTGAATAGTATTCTATTATATGGATAGACCACATTCCTTTATCCAGTCATAGCTATGGACATTTGAGTCATTTCCGCCTTTTAGCAATTATGAAAAAATGCTGCTATAAACATTCATATACAGTTTATTGTATAGACATATAATTTCATTTCTCTTCTGTGTATACCTAGGAGTGGAATTGCTGGGTTGTATAGCTTAATTATTTGAGGAACTGACAGATGGTCTTCCAAAGTGGCTGCCCCATTTTACATTCCCACCAGTAGTGTATGAAGGTTCCAATTTCTCCACATCCTCACCAACACTTGTTATTTTCTCTTTTCAAAATGACTATCATTATATCCAATCTAATGGGTATGAAGTGGTGTTTCATTGTGGTTTTGATTTGTATTTCTCTGATAACTAATGCTGTTGAGAAATTTTTCATGTGCTTATTGGTCATTTGCATATCTTCCTTGTAGAAATATCTATTCAGATTCATTGCCTATTATTAAATTGGGTTATTTATCTTTTTATTATTGAGTTGTGTTCTTTATATATGCTAGATACAATTCCCTTATCATATATATGATTTGCAAGTATTTTCTCCCATCCTTTAGGTTGTCTTTTCATTTCTTGATGGTGTCCTTTGAAGCAAAAAGTTTTTAATTTTGATGAAATCTCATTTATTTTTTCCTTTGTTAATTGTGCTTTTGGTGTCATATCTAAGAATCCTTTGCCAAATCCAAGGTCATGAAGATTATACCACGTTTTCATCTAAGAGTTTTAAAGTTTAAAAAAGTTTTGTATATGGTGTGAGGTAAAGATCCAACTTCATCCTTTGCCTGTGGCTATCCAGTTGTCCATTGATTGATTTTCGTTTGTTAAATCAACCTGACATTGCTGGTTATTGTGTATTATCCTTTTTATCTATCACTGGATTCAATTTGCTAATATTCTGTTTAGGATTTTTGTATCTACTTTATGAGAGAGAATTGGACTATTACTTTCATCTCAACTGATTCAGGTGTATGAAGTTAGGTTCATTTCACCATACACTTATCCAGTTATTCCACTACTATTGCTGCAAAGACTTTCCTTTCCCCATTGAATTGCATGGTGTCTTTGTCAAAATCAACTGAACATCCATGCATGGGTCTATTTCTGGGTTCCAAAGATTTCCATTTGTTCCATTGATCTATCTTAATTATGGCTGCTTTACTTATAAGTCTTGAAATCAGGTAGCATGGATTCTTCAACTTTGTTCTTCACTTTCAAGATTATTTTGGCTTTTATAAGTCCTTTGCATTTCCATAAAAAATTTAGAATCAGTTGGTCAATTTTAGCAAAATGCCTGGTGGGATTTTGATTGGGACTGTGTTGAAACGAGAGATCAATTTGAGGAGAACTGACATTTTAACAATATTGAGCCTCCCAATCCATGGACCTGATAAATCTCTCCATCTTTGACTGTTTACAACCAAAAATATGGTATGTAAATTAGTACTGGCATACTCATTTTATTGCACTTTGCTTTATTGTGCTTCACAGATATTGTGGTTTTTCACAAATTGAAGGTTTGTGGCAACCCTCTGTCTAGCAAATCTACTGGCACCATCTTCCCAAAAGCATTTGCTCACTTTGTGCCTCTGTGTCATATTTTGGTAATTCTCACACTGTTTCTAACTTTTTCATTATTATTATATTTGTTATGGTGATCTGTGATCAGTGTCCTGTGACGTTACTATTGCAAAAAGATTATGACTCGCTGAGGACTCAGATGATGGTTAGCACTTTTTAAAAATAAAATTTTAATTAAGGTGTGTATATTTTTAGATGTAATGATATTGCACACTTAATAGACTAACGTATAGCATAAACATAACTTTATATGCACTGGGAAACAAAAAAACATGTGCAACTCACTTTATTGCAATATTAGCTTTACTGCGGTGGTCTGGAACCCAATGCCCAATATCTCTGAGGTTTGCCTATACTTTTATTCATTCCTGGCCAATGCAAGCACCTTAGAACATTTAAATTCTATTTATTCTCTTCCAGCCTTTTGTGATGACATTGTTATACTTCATTCTATTAGATTTTGTTTTCATGAGGATGTACATAGCAGCTGTATTCGTAAGATGCCCAAACTGGAAACAACACAAGTGTCCATCAGCGGGCGAGACTATGGATGAACAAATCATGGTGTGTTCATACAATGGAATGTGACTGTGCAACAAAATGAACAAACTCACATCCTCCTTGCAACAAACAAACTCACATCCTCCTTGCAACAAGGAGGATGAATCTCAAAAACATTACATTGAGCAAAATAAGTCAGACATCCATAGAGTAACATTGTCTGGTTGCAGTGCTATGAAATTTAAGAGCGGGCAAAACTATAATATTAGAGGGATAGAATTATGAATAGTTGCCTTCCTCAAGGCAGGAGTGATTAACTGGAAGGTGCCTGAGGGAACTTTCTGGGGCAATGGAAATATCTGGGTGGTGGTTACATGGGTATACATTTGTCAGACCTCATCAAATAATAAATGTTAGTTCTGTGCATTCTCCAGTGGGTAAATTATACATCAAGAAAAAGAAAATATCTGGGAAAACCAAAACCAAAAACTACTGATTTACTTTTTTTTTCTTTTTCTTTTTTTTATTAGTTTGTTCCATGAAAACTTTTCCATTTTCTCTCTGACTTGTACTGCAGCCAAGCAAGTTTTGAAAAAACAGTTTTCTACTTTTGTTTTCCAGAGACCATTTCTGGAATGATCCTTTTAAAGCCCAGGCTCGATGTACAGTGAGGGACATGACCCTTTTCTTTCCAGCCCACCTACTGTCACACCAGGTCCTAGTTGTATTAAAAGGAGGAGGAAACAGTGCAGCTGCTTGAGATAGATTCCAGGGAATTTGCCATGGTCAGATGGAACCCTCTGCTCCAGACTCCCCTGGCTACCTTCCAGCAGCCCTTTGACATGCACTGGACTAGAGGCTTCCAGCTACTTCTGTGTTGACAATGGTCTTCTTTGGTCAGGGTAAGTATATGGATTTCATGTGCTGACAGATTTTGTTTCATCTCATTTTTCCTTTAAGTCATCTCATTTAGAAACACATTAGATTGGTGAGTCCCCTGGTAAAATCCTAGGGGGAGGAGTTTCCTGAGTACAAGTAGAGATGCTTATCCTCCAGAGTGAAGGTTGGTAAACTAGGTGTCACTGCCTGTTTTGTAAATAAAGTTTTATTGGAACACTGCCACACTCATTTGTTCATATATCACCTACAACTGATTTCCTGCTACAACCACAGAGATGAGTAGCTGCAAGAAAGATCATATGGCTTGCAAAGCCTGAAATATTTACTATCTGACCCTTCATAGAGAAAGCTGGCTCAACTGTGGTCTAGAGCACCCTCCCTGGGGGGCCTCTGTCCTGGCATCAGAGATAGGGGCCGGCCACAGCCTCACAAAAAAACATAAAGGACAGGGTTTGGATATAGTTTACCAAAAGGGAAAAGTATCTCCATAGGATGATTTATGCTCTTTGACCTTCAGTTACTACCAAGAATTCAGATTTGAATCAGAGGAACCTGGATCAGGTTAACTGTCCTGGTGGAGAAAGACACAGAGGGCTTTGGAGAACTGGAAATCTTTGTGGAAAAGGCCAGGGAAGGCTTGCTGACGAGTTCAGAGGTGGTAAAGGGACAAGCAAGTACCCAGCCAGTCCAGAGGAGTGGAGGTCATGGCTTTCAGCACCTCATCTCATATCTGAGGCTCCACATAGGTTGTGGGCACAGAAACTTCCTATAGAAATCCCTAGCACAATTCTGCAGGGGAAGGTCATCAACACTTTTCAACAGTGAACAACAACAAAACAAATTAAAAGACATCAAGATACAACCCCTTACATTTTAAGTATATATATAAGCGTGGACGTGTGTATATATATATGCATATATATGTATACACATGGACGTGTTCCAACCCTCTTAAATTTTAAGAATATATACATATATGTGTCTGTGTGTATGTAAATTATTTATATATCAAAGCTTTAAGGCCTCTTTCCAGCTATAAAGTTCTACGATTTTAAGGCAATATGTGCCTGATTTGGGATTCTGTTCTATAAATTTTTAAAACAATAAATCAGTTCTTGATTGTGTCTAATGAGGAGAAGGGAGAGGTATTGGACAAAGAGAGGGGGAGGGAGAGAAGTTGGGAGAAAAGGAAGAAGCAGCGATGGAAACAAACACACCCATAAGGAGCTGCAGATAGAAAAAGGAGACTGTAAGGAAGGCGGCGGGTTCACGGCGGGGTGGGGGGCCTCACCTCCAGCGCCTGGCCTCTTAGAGAACATTGTGAAAGTTGTTCCAAAGCTGTGTTGCAGACCTAACTGTGGTGCGTGACCTGTACGCAGATAAATGTAGCCGGTGGGGCTTCTCCGGAAGCTCACAGGGTGGTGTGGGGTGCAGAAGTTACAGCAGGCAGTTCAGAGGGTGGGGGGGTGTGGGCTGAGGGAGCAGCTAAGAAGCCTGCCTGACAGGGAGGGGAGCGGGAGAAGGAACAGGTGGGGGAAACCTCCAGAGATCTGAAGACATGGAGGCAGTCAAGTGAAGGGGTGGGAGAAAGAATATTTGCAGCTGATGGTACAGCTTTTGTGCAAAAGCTTCGAGGCAAGAGACAGCATGGAGGATTTGAGGAACTAGAGGAAATTCAGAGTGTGGAGCGCCTGTGGGAAGCCGAGCTGGAGAGGCAGGTGTCGGGGGAGGTGTCTGGTTTGCTAGAGCAGATCCTGGGGGCAGGAATAGACCTGGGCTCTAACACTTACCACACAGGCGCCGCCTAATGTCTTTAAGCCTCAGTTTCCTCATCTACAAAGTGGGGATTAAAAAGATCTACCTCATCAAGTTGTTGTGAGGATTCAAGAAGGTAATAAACACAGAATGCTTGGCACTTGGTCAGAGCTCAACAAACGCCAAGTTACTATCCTTATGTGGGGGCGAGGGGAACCCGCAGAAGGATTTTAGGGCAGTGGTTCTGACAAGTGCGAAGTTGTATTTTACAAAGATCACTTAGGCTGGCAGCAGTAGGGGAAAAACTCATCGGCTGCTGCAGCACCTGGGTTATTTGCCGCCGCGTTTGTATTCTTCCAGACCATTTTACCCTCTCCCAAAATCTGAAATGAAAATGCAAAAGGGAGAAAGATTCTCAAGCCGATTCTTATCCACATGAGCCTCCACCCTCAGCATCCCAGCATGCCCGTGCCCAGAGGCAGGGATGCAGGCTCCGGGTTGGGCCGCGTGAACCTACCTTCCAGGTAGATCTCACAGGAGGTGGTAACTCCTCGACTGGCCCCGCCCAGCCTGTGAGCTACAGCCAATCAGACGGCGCGAGGTCAGCAGTGGGTGTGGCTGCACCAGAAAAGCTCCCTGTTCACCTGCGACTGGTCCTTTGAAGAGTAATTGAAGGGAGGGGAATTACGAGGTCTTCAAATACTCAGAATCGGCAGAAGGAAGAGGACCTCGGCCGTTCTGTCAAGCAACAGGGTCTGTTAATGAAGGCGGCCATTCATTCACCCATCAAGTGTTTACTGAGCCCCTACGATTTATACCAGGCACTGTTTTAGGTGCCTGAGGGGTCACAGGAGGGACCAGAGAGGAGCCTCAAAAATAAAGCGTCGGGGAGTTCCCTGATGGTCCATTGGTTAAGACTCCATGCTCCCAATGCAGGGCGCACGGGTTTGACCCCTGGTCGGGGAACTAAGATCCCGCAGGCTGCAGGGGCGGCCTGAAAAAAAAGGAAAAAGAAAAAGAAAGCATCAGAAGGAGGATGTGGGGTGGGGGGAGACACACTTTTAGGAAGAGTGATCTGGGAAGGCAGAGATCTGAACAGTGCCTGCGGGAACCATGTGGCCGTGTGGGAGAAGAGCCCTCCGGGCACAGAGAGCGCTGGGTGAACATATCAGGGAGGACCATGCCGGCGCTGGCCAAGGAACTGCAAAAAGGGTCCGCATGGAAGTCCTATACAAACGGCTTCCACCTCAGGAAAACGCGGAAGCAGAAGCACCAGCTGACGGCAAGGAGGGAGAAGACGCTGTAAGTTTGAGAAGGATGTTAGAAAGACTCACCGGTGACCCTGAAAGTTGCTTGAAGTATTGGGAGTTTTCTAGAACACTTCTCAAGAGAAGTCACAGAAGGAACTGAAGAAATGAGGTCTCCACCATGTGAAGAGGGCAGGACACGGTGGAGGATTCTCCCATCGGTTTGGACCTCTTACTCTCAGGAGGCCCTACCAAGGCTAAGATTCTGTGATGGGGGTGCTAAAGGAATGACAGGGCCGTAGGTGATCACTGGCCTCTTCCTTCTAAAGCAAGAAAAATTGCAGAGAGGATTCTTCTCCAGGTAATTGTGAAACCTAAGCAGCAGAAACACAACTGCCAGGCAGGAGGACAGAGAGAGGTCTTGACTGTAGAAATCCAAGAATTGGAAGAAGGCCAGGAAGGCACATTGGGCACTGCTTTCCCTCTGGACAGAGGAAGAACACCCTCAGGAATCTCGCTTCTTTCTGGAACACGTAGGCGTGGTGTTAAACAGCCTTATTTTCAGTCATTCTTTCACCAGTTTCCACTGGTTAAACAAAGAGTTGAGAATCAGAGGACTCGCAACCTAACCTCATGTACAGCTGGGAAGGATATGAGCTAAAAGGCAAGACCTTTTTATTTTTTTTAAGACCTTTTAAAAAGTAAATGAATGGGGCTTCCCTGGTGGCGCAGTGGTTGAGAGTCCACCTGCCGATGCAGGGGACACGTGTTCGTGCCCTGGTCCGGGAAGATCCCACATGCCGCGGAGCGGCTGGGCCCGTGAGCCATGGCCGCTGAGCCTGTGCGTCCGGAGCCTGTGCTCCGCAACGGAAGAGGCCACAACAGTAAGAGGCCCGCGTACCGCAAAAAAAAAAAAAAAAAAAGTAAATGAATGTGCTCCACCATATTTATACTCTCCCAAGTAGCCTCCTTAGCAAGCTAAGCTCTTATTCCAGATATGTTGCTAATATTTGACATTTTGACCTGAATTTTTCTTATTTATTTTTGGCTGCGTTGGGTCTGTTGCTGAACACAGGCTTTCTCTAGTTGCGGTGAGCAGGGGCTACTCTGTTTCAGTGCGTGGGCTTCTCACTGCGGTGGCTTCTCTTGTTGTGGAGCACAGCCTCTAGGAATGTGGGCTTCAGTAGCTGTGGCTCACGGGCTCTAGAGCGCAGGTTCAGTAGTGTGGCACACGGGCCCAGTTGCTCCACGGCATGTGTGATCTTCCCGGACCAGGGCTCGAACCCGTGTCCCCTGCATTGGCAGGCGGATTCTTAACCACTGCGCCAGCAGGGAAGCCCCATTGACCTGAATTTATTATTGCTTTTTCATTTCTCAGCCATGCGAGAAAATAAACACTATTCAAAAATCACACCTAGAATACTGGCTCGGCATCCCTACCTAACTTAATTGGGTGTGACTCATTTGAGTGAGTCTTGGCATTTTCAAATACTAAAGTCCCTCACAAGAGATGATCTGCCACCTGAGTAAATTTTAAAAGCTCCACGACAGTCTTGGAAGGCCACCCAGAGGTGGAGCTCTACACATGTTCTGAGCACAGCGCCGTCCTCAGAAAATGGTGACCACTTTGGAAGAGAAAATGCTTGTGGGATTATATATGTAACTTTGGAATGTTTTATTAAAAACCAACAACAGCAACCTCATGATATTACAGGTAGAATTTTAACTTATTATGAAGCCATAAGAATAAAGTAACAGCCTTGAGAGTTATTTGAAAGGTTTTCCAAAAAAAATTCCTTTTTATTTTCATAAATTAACACACATAACAGTGGGAATTTTAGAGTCACAAACTACCAAACAGAAAAGGAACTGCAGGGGCATCATGTATGCCAATGTTACCAAAAATGTACAAATTTCACTGAACTATTGACCATGATAATATACAAACACTTCAGGCAGCTATTTACTGGCCTAGACCAGCCCAAGGAAATGATGCTGAGGCCTCTTGCCAAGAATTAAAATCCGATTCAGCACCAGAGAGGGGCTCGTGGAGACACACAATGAACAAACATCCAATCTGAGAGAGTGCTGTGCTAGATGGCAGGCTATGTGGGGGCCCTCACTTCACAATAAAAATAAATAGCCTTTGCTGATCAATTTGTGGCTAGATAATAGTACTAAACTTTGATTTCAGTAAATCAAGCCTTCTTCCCGGCCAGCTTTTTATACAGGAAGTTCAGTCGTGGCAAGGAGCCCTTCCCTCGCATGAATCCAGGAAAGGATACTCCGCACCTCTGGCCAACTACTTAAAGACTTTGGATACAGCCACCCATGATGTGGTGTTTCAGAGGTCCTTTCCATGATACCGGGGTGAGGGAAGCTTACAGAAACAAAACACAAGGGAATTAAAGAAAGCACCAACTGCATACTCTGCCCCCAGGGAATGGGAGAAAAGTACCACCGTCTAAAAGTTCGTCTTTCGCGGATCTTGATGTACATTGATTATGAGATGAAATCCCAGCCTGGAGACGGAGCACTGGCTCTGCATTCCATCAGGCCGCACCAAGCCTTGGACCGGCAGCCCCAGTCCTGCACTCTGTGCAGCCCTTAGCCTGGCAGACAGGGAACCAGCCACAGGGGTAGGATCATGCCCAGAGGGTGGGATCTGGAATCTACCTCAGGTTGGCTCTGGCACTCGCACAAAGACCCTTTCAGGCAAAGTTGTGACAAAGCGTCATGTTTTTCACAGCTCTTGGAGGAGCGCTGTTTCAGGATTCACAGCATGAGTTTCTGAGCTCTTCAGGCTCCGAGTAAGGCAAACGCTGTATGTCTCTCCACTGTACCTCCCTCAGCTGTAGCTCTTAGAATAAGGTCAGTAAAAAAAAGTGGACATAATCTGCTTGAACAGGTGATGAGGTACATTTAAATTAATAGAGAAATGAAACCAAAAGAAAAGAGGAGGGGGAAGGTGGGGGGGCAAATATAGCTATAAACTGACAGATGGAAAACACTATAGTTGAAAGTTTCAGTGAAAAGCTGACGTGCAGAACCCTGATTGGACCTGAGATTTCTCCTCTCTTTCCCATATTAAAAACACTAAGTGTCTTTGGGTGGTAAGTCCCCATACTCAGAAACTGTACCAAGTCCCACCCCAGAACCAGCCTCCTGTAGCTATGGGCAGGTGGCTGGCTCCGAGGACCACAGACAGCACTGCAGCTGGCTAGGCCAATGGTAAAAATGGATGTTAAGACAGGTATGGCTGAGCACGGCTAGAACACGATGTGGCAACTTCAGGTACGCAATTTCAGGTTTGCAGTGGGGGCCCCTTCTTAACTTTGGAATGAGGAAGGGCCTCGGCCAGATGCACGCCAAGAATTACAAGGAGAGGGTTGGCCTCAGCGGAGCTTTTTCCTATGTTCCCAGGACAAGGAAGGAACCCAGGTCTCCACTTCCCCCAAGCCCCCATTCCAAACGCCAATGTTCCAAATCATTGCTCCTGGCCCTGACAAGTGCCACTCCTGCAACGGGCAAACTTGAAATTGTATCTCCGTAATGTTGGTGATGCCACAGCTGCACCCACGTCAACTTCAGTCTGCCACGCTTGCCACGTTGCAGACCCATCTACACTGGCAATGGAGCTGGCAAACAGGGCTCTGTAGATTTGCTGGGAGTTTGCAAGCTGTGCAGCAGGAGATTCCTAAAAACGTTTGTACAAGGGCACAAATTCATCTCACTCCCTTAAGCAAAAAGACAGAGAGAAGCATTTGTGTCTAAGGACCCTGTCCCAGGAAGGGAGAGGTACTGAGGGGAAACACAGGTCGTGTCTACACAGTCTGGGCAAAGCGAATGCACGATGGCAGCATCTGGTTTGCACTGTTCAGAGCTGGTGCGGAAGCCAGGCTCCCCTCTAATGCTACGTGGCTGTGGCCTTAGAAGCCTCCATGGATCACCAGGTGTGTATTTCACTTACTAAATGCTCTGTCTGAGGCATTGGACCTACAAGACAGACGTGGCACTTCGTTTTTCTCGCACTGTCAGTTTTTCTGCTCCAGTGTGGCACAGACTGTCAACCTGCAAAGGAAAGGCACATAGAAACCCCCACCCCCACCCCATCCTCCCATCCCCTGACAGACAGGGAAACCAAAGGGACCCAGGAGACATGATCCAGGACGGCACCACTCACTCCTCTCACAGACTGACTCGAAAATGTCTCTGGAGCTTTGACAGTTCCCATTGGCGCTGCTCCACGGCAGTGGCTCCTGGGAGGATGGGAGAGGTGACCAATGTCCTGAGGCTGGGCTTAGCATCCCACTCACCAGCCAAGGAATGTTAATTCTCTGCACTCTTGTTTTGAGAGAGAGAGAGAAAGAGAGAGAAAAGATAAAACACAAGGGAAGGGGAAGAGGGGAAGCAAGGCAAGGGCACATAGGCCTTAAGTGGGAAAGGAATGAAACTTCCGGGCTTGTGGCCTCACACAGCACGCTTCTGGTCCTCTGCCCACAGACTGCTGCAGGCAGAAACGGAGAAACCCAGAGACCTTTGTCTGGCATTCTACCAAACTTACAGTAGGTCTGACGCAGGAGCCCAAAGTACAGTGAGCTGCCCTCCAAGAGGGCTGGCCATGGAACTTCGTGACCCCAGACTGTCCTCCTCCCCACTATGGAGCGGGCTGCTCTGGCAGCTGCAAACGCTCTGGGTTGGCTTAATCACCACCTGAGCCATCGTGGATGCCTCTGTCATGGACCACCACTTCAGATGAAACCCACTAAGACCACACCCAAGCTTCCAACTTTTTAAATGACTGGGGGAGAGACCTGCTCTTACGTCCGTCATTAAAATAAATACAACTACTTAAGCAAGAATGAGAACCCAGATGAGAAATGAGTCGCACTAGGAGCTGGAGGCGGGGAAGGGGCTGCCTGAACACGTCAACGGGAAAACGGCTCTCGGTCGCCCCACACCACGCACCGACAAACCAGGTCAAATGCCTGTCATGTGTTCTGAAGACGTGTACTGTCTTTCTCCTTGATGTCTTAAAAAACTGCTTTAAAATCACATTTAAAGGCTCCAAACATGCAGCAATAATTAAAACAAAAAAAAGGGAAATAAAACAAATGAAAATAATCAACACTACCACATTAAAAAGTGCAACTTACTTCGAATGGGGCCTGGACGGGCTCCTCTGGCACTAGTGACCCACAGTCACAGAGGGGAGAAAATGATGGGGAAAAGCCACACACACACACACAGACACACACACACACTCACACTCACTCACACACACACAACCTGGTTCTGGACAGATGGGCTCAAAGGATTAGAAAACACAGCAGCTCATCTTTCCTCAACTACTGAAATGAGCCGGTGAGACATGGGACAGGACGCCAGGTCCCCCTCCCTAGGCCACATGTCTAAATAACCTTGGTCTAGCACCACCGTAAACAACGCGGAACTTTCACATGGACGTGCAAATGCTGTGAGTCCTTGGAAACCTAGTGTTACTGAAGGTATGTGGTGTCCTCCTCCATGGATGGCAGAGAGTGTGGGGAGGAGGCCGACATCATTCAGGACCATTTCCAGGAGAAAGGGAGCGTTCCTGAGGTTCTATACTCAGCAGTACAAGTTAGAGGACCCTCTTTCACCAGTTCCTAAAAAGGCTGCACCTTGAAATAGGTAAAAATCCATAGTCTGCATTTTGAGTGGTTTGGGCAGTAGGGCAAAATTAGGCAACCGCTTCCAAGGAGGCCGGGAAAGTCTAAAGTTGAGACCCCCCCCCCACCTGAATCGCTTCTCAACAACCGGATGACCGCTCCTGCTCCTCCTCTTCCTTGGCAAAGAAGGTCTCCAGTTCCATCAGTTTCTGTATCAACAGAGCATCCAGCTCTTGACTCTGCAGCGCCGCCTTCTGGGCCCGGGTAAAGCTGCCTGCCACCTTGACCTTACCGCGAGCCCTCCTCTTTCGTGGGACTGTGAAATCCTGAAACTCCAGAACTCGCTTCCTCTTCTGTTGGCTGATTGAGATGAGCGTACCATTCCGTTCCTTAGGTTCCTCAAAGATGGTCTCTAAACACCTAAGGGTGGAGCACAAAACAGAATCACCAACATGCTCACCCTGGGGGCCACCAACCCTCCCAGTCAATGGGCGCTAAAGGCTAACTGCTCCTGACAGCTCTTTCCTCTGGTCTGCAGCTATTTTTTGATGACAAAACACATATATCTATGAATATGTAGTACAAGCAACATAGTGAAGAAATTTAAACTGGACAGGAGGGTAAAGAATAAAAGTAAGAAGAACCCCCCCCACTCCCCACCCCGGCAACAGCAGCAACAGTGTTTTGTGTATCCTCCCAAAGTCACTCAACGTACAGATGTGCATAGGTAAGCATGTATCATCAGAGGTCAGCCCTTTTGGGTAAAGGGCCAGGTAGTAAACATCTTAAAATTAACGAGGCACACAAGTCTCTGCTATATATTCTTTTTTGTTTTTTAAACAACCCTTTAAAAGAATAAAAACCATTCTTAGCTCACAGGGCTGGAAAAAAAGAAAGAAAGAAAACGGGTTGCTGGTTGGACCCGGCCTGTAGTTTGCTGACCCACAGCATCTATGGTTTCTTCTTTACTCAAATGGCAGCAAACTACATGCACTGGCCTATGCATTGTGCCACTCTGACCTATCAATAACGTTTAAGATTGCCCCAGCTGGGTACACAGGTATCTGATTCATTCTTTTAAATGGCTATGCAGTGTATCCCATTACAAGGATGGACTATAATTTAATGAGAACCCTATTAATGGATATTTTAAGTTGTTTCCAATCCTTTCCTATTATTTAGCAATGCTGTAATGAATAGTCTTATATCAATGTCTCAGAGTTTTATCTCTAGGATAAAACTCTCCTGCTACATCCTGGACGCTACAGGAATTTAATAAATGTTCAATGACTTGAACTGATTTAGATGCAAAGGTAGCCAAGTGAAATGCCTTCTGTACTTGGGTTTGGAGTCATATCTGAAGATCAGTGCTTATTGGTCCTGAAGACAGCCGGCATATTTGCTAAAAACCAAGTACAAACGAAAAGGAGACTACCTAACCTGACACACATCTCTTTCCCATCCTACCACTGACCCCAATTCAAGTGCTGGGAACTAAAAATACCAATTCTAGTTATTTTCAAGACGCCGGTATTGGAAGAACTGAACATAAAACCCCTTCCAAAGCACAAGGATTGGAGATTTACATCGATCATTTCGGAAGCCCCCCAATCTATTATTTCCTGCTCATAGGTACTTACCTGTTTGCAGGAGGAGATTTATAATTCTTGTTGGTATATATTTCTTCTAAACTAAACTCCTTTTTCTTTAACCTGAAAAGAGAAAAAAATAAATTCTTCATGATCTCGTAAGAGAGACAAGATTGGTTTCCCAACTCTATGTTTTCCATTCTTTTACTTTCCAAGAGTAAAAGACGAGTCCTAGATGTGTCTCATGAGAACAATGAGTACGGGATCTTCTTTTCCAGGGCATCAATCTTCAACTTTGTGAGATTTGGTCCAGTTATACTTACTTGGAGGGATATAACTGGATTTGTACCTATTATCTTAGTTTACAGCTTCTTCTGGTCCTACTTTTTCAATGTTTCTTCTGCTTAATTGACTGCTCTTTTTATATTTTCCTCTCCTGGCTCGAAATTTATACATATTCTGTTCTTTTAGTGGTTGGCAAAAATTTTAATGAGCATATTTAACTTATAAACCCTTCTCTCAAACAACACGAAGTCCCTGGAACCTCTAAGTCTGATCAATACTGTCCCAATTTATGTTAGTAGTGTCCTATTTTGCCTTTTTATTTTGTAAATTTTTGTGTAAGAAATCAGGTCATTTAGTCTGTGGCTTCCCCAGTCTAGATTTTCTTGATTACATCCCACTGATGTCATTTAACATGCGCCTCTGACCCAAACATATGGACAATACTACAGGTATTTCCTATGGACTGGTAATTAAATAGAGAGGTATGATCAGATTTAGGTGTTCTGGGTTTTCTGATAGACTTCTAGGTGTCCATCACGAGGGACATGATACCCAGCTGTCACCCTTTTTGTGTGTCAGCAGCCAGCCACTGATAAACATTGAATATATTTATTAGTTCTTTAGGATTGTACATGGTGACAGTCTATCATTCTTCTGGGAGAATTCTTCCATCTAAAGAAAACTTCATGCTCATCCATGCTTTGGTAACCCTGACGTACCGTTTGCACAGGAAAAGTGGGTTGTATGCTTGGTTCTTTCCCTTTATTTACCAGTTTACAAAACAATGAATTGTTTCCCTATTATCATCCAAATACAGCCAGAGTTGTGAACTCATTCATTATGAACTATTGGACTGAAACATATCTCATGTGCTTCAATCTACTGCAGTTATTATTCCTTTTGATGCTCAGACAGTCTTATCTGTGGCAGTTGAGAGTCTCTTCAAACTGGTTCCTGTGTCTCTCCAACATGACCCCAGTCGCCTCTTGAGAGCTCATCACTTTCTGGCACAAGACAGTCTATACTCATGCATTTCCTGCCCTAGACCTGTAGCCAGTCTTCAAGGAGCCCTGGTTCACATATCATAAAATTCACCAATTTATTCATTCATTCATTTATTTATTTATTTTGCAGTGCACAGGCCTCTCACTGTTGTGGCCTCTCCCGTTACGGAGCACAGGCTCCGGCCGCGCAGGCTCAGCGGCCATGGCTCACGGGCCTAGCTGCTCTGCGGCATGTGGGATCTTCCCGGACCGGGGCACGAACCCGTGTCCCCTGCATCGGCAGGCGGACTCTCAACCACTGCGCCACCAGGGAAGCCACCCTATTATTTATTTTTATGAGTGTGCTCAATCTGTTTGTTCACTCTTAGTTTTTGGTACTATGTAGAAGATAATAGCTTCAACCTTCAGGCCACCACTCTTAGTAGAAACTTATTTTCAGACAGCACAATACCTTTATTACAAAAGAGCAAATTATTATAAAGTTTCTGTGCTTTAAACCTTTTTCAGATAAGTTAAGGAGTGACTGAACAGCACAGCAATAAACTTTTCAGCATTGTGCTTTAGTTTCTTCCCGGCTTTTTGAAAATCTTAATTGAGGTTCAGTTTGGTTCAATTCCAATTCAGCAAAGAACATACTTGTGGAAAAAATACATAAATAATAGCATGGATACGATTTTTCACAGGGATTTCCAACAAACAACTGTTACTTTGCTTCTTAACAACAGCAATAGCTACGTTAGATTAAGGATGTCGGATGGGTAGTTGGAAAGTGAAAGATTAGGCTTCTGACAGTCATTCTGACGAGCAAATCAGGGTAGTGTGCACCCATGTCCAGTTTCTGAGCTGAGGTGACTGCTGAAGCGCCAAGTTCAGCTTCTGGGATTCCTAGGCTCTCAACAAGCTTTGCCTTCCTCAGAGGGGCTTCACTCACTGGAGGTGGTGGGATGTGTAAATGTCCTCAAAAGTAGACACTTCCTGTGCAGATGCCACTTTGCCCAGAGTGGCTCTGGCAAGAGTCTACGCTCGAGCATCTTCTGTCTGGTGGTTCCTTGCTCCCTCCGCCTCTTGATCTGTTTTTACGACTTGATTTCCCCCTGGTAAAGAAGCATCTTGACACAATTCTGAAGCAAGGCTGTGCTATTCTAGTATTGACAAAACTGAGGCTCTGAGGGGCTCGCTCGGGGGTCAAGCCCTGGTCCCAGGGGTCTCCTGTGAGGACCATGCCACTGTGACCCCCAAAGCACATTGCTGTGCTCATGCCGTGGCAGATCTGGCTCCTGGAAAGATGTGGCGGGGCCTGGTGGTCAGTGGGTGCAGCGCCCCCGATCCTGTGCTGGAGCACCTATAGGCTCTCCTCACAGCCAGTTGATGGTGGCCCTAAAATTCACCCTTTAAAGTTACGGTTCAGTGGATTTCCGTAGAGGCATAATGTGATTCATCACCACTAATTCCAGAACATTTTCACAACCCACAGAAGAAACCCTGGACCAACGAGCAGTCACACCCACCCTCTCCTACCCCAGCACCTGGCAACCACGTATCTACTTTCTGCCCCTATGGTTCTGCCTATTCTGGACACTTCATACAAATGGAATCATACAGTATGTGCTCTTTGGAGTCGGTCTTCTCTCACTTAGCACACTGTTTCCACGGTTCATTCATGGTGTAGCATGTCTCAGTATTTCATTTTAACATTCTATGGATAGACCACCTTTTCTTAATCTATTCATCAACTGATGGACATTTGGATTGTTTCTACTTTTTAGCTGTTATGAAGAATATTGCTATGAACATTCAGGTACAAGATTCTGTGTGAACATGTTTTCAATTCCCCTTGGACATATACCTAGAAGTAGTGATATAGTAACTCTAACATTCTGAGGAACTGCCAAACTATTTCCCACAGTGGCTACACTATTTTAGATTCCCACAAGCAATGTATGAAGGTTCCAATTTCTACCCATCCTCAATGCAAACACTTATTTTGTTGTTTTTATTTGTAAAAAAATTACTGCCATCCTAGTGGTGAGAGCCATCTTGTGGTTTTGATTTGCAGTTCCCTAATGACTAATGATGCTGAGCAAAATTTTTTGGCCATTCGTCTGCATCTTCTTTGGAGAAATGCCTGTTCAGAATCTTTGCCTACTTTAAAAAATTGCATTGCTGTCACTTTGTTGTTGAGTTGTAAGAAGTCTTTATATATTGTGCATACTAGAGCCCTATCAGATATATGACTTGCAAACACTTTTTCTGATTCTGTGGGTTATCTGTTATCATAAAAAAACAAAACAAAACAAAAAAGACTTATTTAGAGCAGTTTTTGTTCATAGCAAAACTGAGTGGACAGAGTTCTCATAAACACCCTGCCTGGAAGCCCCTGCAACTCCCCTACTAAGCACAGCAACCCCTATTATCAACAGCCTGCACCAGAGTGGAACATTTGTCACAACTGATGAACCTGCAATGACACATCATAATCACCCACAGTCGATGGTTTACATTAGGGTTCACTCTTAGTGTTGCACATTCTGTGGGTTTGGAGAAATGTATGATGACATGTATCTACTATTACAGTATCATTCAGAATCATTTTCACTGCCCTAAAAATTACTGTACTCGCCTATTCCTCCTTCCCTCCTCCCTATTCCATGGCAACTATTGATTCATTGACAGTGTCCATAGTTTTGCCTTTTTCCAGAATGTCACATAGCTGGAATCATACAGTATGTAGCTTATTCAGACTGGCTTTTCACTTAGTAGTATTTCAGTAAGGTTTCTCCATGTCCTCTTCATGGCTTAAGAGCTCATTTCTTTTTAGCATTGAATAATATTCCATTGTCTGGATGTACCATGATTTAGTATCCATTCACCTACTGAAGGACATCTTGGTTGCTTGCAAATTCTAGCAATTATGAATTAACCTGCTGTAAATATTTCTGTGCAGGTTTTTATATGAATATAAGTTTTCAACTCATTTGGTTAATACCAAGAATGATTGCTGGATCGTATGGTATGAGTATGATTAGTTTTATAAGAAACCACCAAACGCTTCCATTCCATTGGTTTACTTTTTATTTTTTTGGCTACACCACATGGCTTGGCTTATGGGATCTTAGTTTCCCAAACAGGGATTGAACCCGGGCCCTTGGCAGTGAAAGCATGGAGACCCTAACCACTGGAGCGTCAGGGAATTCCCTATTCCATTTTTTAAAAATAAATTTATTTTATTTAGTTTATTTTTGGCTGCGTTGGGTATTCGTTGCTGCGCGCAGGCTTCGTTGCAGTGCGTGGGCCTCTCTTGTTGTGGAGCATGGGCTCTAGGCACGCGGGCTTCAGTAGTTGTGGCACGCGGGCTTCAGTAGTTGTGGCACGCGGGCTTCAGTAGTTGTGGCACGCGGGCTCAGCAGTTGTGGCTCTCGGGCTCTAGAGTGAAGGCTTAGTAGTTGTGGTGCATGGGCTTAGTTGCTCAGCGGCATGGGGGATCTTCCTGGACCAGGGCTCGAACCTGTGTCCCCTGCATTGGTAGGCAGATTCTAAACCACTGCGCCACCAGGGAAGTCCCCTCCGTTGGTTTTATGTCAATCCTTACACATCACCACACTGTTTTGATTACTGAAGCTTTGTACTAAGTTTGTGTTTTGTTTTTTTTTTTACTGTGGTAAAATACACAAAACAATTTCAATTATTATTATTATTTATATTTTAGTTTTTGCGGTACGCAGACCTCTCACTGTTGTGGCCTCTCCCGCTGCGGAGCACAGGCTCCGGATGCGCAGGCTCAGCGGCAATGGCTCACGGGCCTAGCCGCTCCGTGGCATGTAGGATCTTCCCGGACCGGGGCACGAACCCGTGTCCCCTGAATCGGCAGGCGGACTCTCAGCTGCTGCGCCACCAGGGAAGCCCTCAATTATTTTTAACTGTGCATGTAGTAAGTTTTGAAATGGGTTAGTGTGAGTCTTCCACTTTGTTCCTCTTTTTCAAGGTTGTTTTGCCTATTCTGGGCCACTTGTATTTTCAGGATTTTTAGGATCAGCTTGTCAATTTCTGCAAAAAAAGGTAGTCGACATTTTATAATACGATTGCAGTAAGCTGTAGGTTGCCTTGGGTAGTACTAACTTCTTGACAGCATTAAGTAGCCCAATCTATGAATGGATGTCTTTCCATTTATTCAGATCTTTAATTTCTTTCAACAGTAGTTGGTAGTTTGTAGTGTTTACTGAACAAGCCTTACACTTCGTTTGCTAAATTCATCCCTAGGTTTTTTTTTTTGATGCTACAGTAAATGATTCTACAGTAAATGATGCTACAGAACTGTTTTCTTAATTTCATTTTCAGATTGCTCATTGCTAATGTACAGAAATACAATTATTTTTCTTTTTCTTGTATCTTGATCTTATATCCTACAAACTTGCTGAATTCATTCACTAGCTCTAATAGTGGATTCTTTAGGGTTTTCTATATACAAGATACTGAAAAGATAGTTTTACTTCCTTTCTGAGTGCTATCTCATTTTCTTGCTTAATTGCCCTGTCTAGAACCTCTAGCAGAATGTTAAATAGAAATGGCTAGACTGAATATCCTTGTCTTGTTTCTGATCTTAGGGGACATCTTTCAGTCTTTTACAATTCAGTAGGATTTCTGCTTCGGGTTTTCCGGTAGATGCCCTTTATTCATTTGAGGAAGTTCTTACTTCTCTCTCTCTCTCCCTTTTTAAAAAATATTAATTTGGCTGCACCAGGTCTTAGTTGCGGCACGTGGGATCTTCGCTGCTATGTGTGGGATCCTCGCTGGGGCATGCGAACTCTTAGTTCCAGCATGTGGGATCTAGTTCCCTGACCAGGGATCGAACCCAGGCCCCCTGCATTGGGAGCTTGGAGTCTTAGCCACTGGACCACCAGGGAAGTCCCTCTTATTTATTCTGAAGTTCATGGAGTGTTTTTATCATGAAAGTGTGTTGGATTTTGTCCAATGCCTTTTCTGCATCTAATGAGATAATCATGTGCTTTCCCCCCTTTATTCTATTAATGTGGTATACTCCACTGATTAATTTCCTGTGTTCAACTAACCTTGCATTCCTGGCATAAATCCCACTTGGTCACATGTATAATCATTTTTTAATACGTTGCTGGATTCCATTTGCTATTATTTTGAAGATTTTGATGTATACATTTATAAGGTTCCCTGGCTTCTTTTAAGGTTATCTCTTTGTCTTTGGAAGTCTGAAGTTTTCATACTTAACTTCTTTCTGAAGTTAGGTATTAAATTCTTTTTATTGATCCTGTATGGGATTAGTATCGTTTTTTGCCAGTATACTAAAACACACGGAATTACACAGTATGTGAACTATTTCTCAATAAAGCTGTTTAAAATTTTTCATTTAGATGCTGCTTTACTGAGGTGTAACTGACACACAGAACTGTAAGACATTTCAAGTGTACATTGTGATGACCTGATATATATATACACTGTGAGAGGATTCTTCCTATCTAGTTAATTAAGAGTTTGTGTTTTGACTTTTTATATAGTTGGTTTCTTTTTTTCCCAGCAGAAGTGATAGATTTTTATGACATATTTTTCAGGTTTTTACTTTATGGCTCTGAATTTTGTGTTATACTTAACCATTTCCTACAGTTTCTTCAATTATTCTTACGGCTTCATTTGTTTACATTTAAGTCTGATTTTATTTGGAAGATATTCTGATGAAAGGTCTAAGGTAGAGATCCAGCTTTCTTCTTCTTTTTAATATTTATTTATTTATTAATTTTGGTCGCGCCAGGTCTTAGTTGGGGCATATGGACTCTTAGTTGCGGCATGCAGGATCTAGTTCCTGGACCAGGGATCAAACCTGTGTCACCTGCAGTGGAAGCGCACAGTCTTACCCACTGGACCACCAGGGAAGTCCCCCAGCTTTATTACTCCTAGAATGGCCATCCAGCTGTCCCAGTAGCATTTTACTGAATAGTCCATCTTTTCACCACTGATTGGAGGGGACACCTTTGTCACATACTAAATTTCTCTATGTATTTGTATCTAATTATGGACTTTGCTTTACCAATTTGTATATTTATGCTCTGGCATCATACTGTCTTAATTACTGAGACGACAATATATTTTAAGATCTCTTAAGACTAGTACTCTTATTTCACTCCTTTTCTGAATTTTCCAGGCTATTCTTGCTTCTTTATTTCTATAACTGTGTTAAATACATTCCTTTCCATTTATTCATATCTCTTCCTAAAAGAACAGTTCTTGGTCAAGTGAATGTGTTTAAATTTTTACTGTTTACTGGAATGTACCAGTTATCTAATTACTGCTTCTCAGCTCAGAATGCACCCTCAGTACCTGCTCTGTGACAATGGCATCTTGGACTCCTAATGCATTTCTTCTTCACAGTGAGTTGGTGCTGAGCTTCGGCAGAAGGAGGCACTGGAGGACACTGGAGGAGCAAAGGAGCTTTTCTTCTTGCTGCTGCCACATGGCCCACCATGGGTGCACGTGTACTGGGATGTCTGGGGCGGGGCTGGATGGGGACAGTTGCCCCAGCTGTATAGCCAGAGCGTGGAGCCCTCCCCAATGCCCCTGCAGCACTAACCTGGTGACCACTACACCACAGATGGGGCATTCGGGGACTGAAGCCCATAGTGGGACCCCAACATCCTGAGGGTTGTTTCCTGTGACTCTCCTGGAGCAAACGCCACATGCCCCAGACCACGCACCTGCAGCAGCACCCTGATACCCCGGGTGCCTGCCCTCCAGCCTCAGCTCTAGCCCTGGAAGGCTACTGTTGTTGTTTCCTGCTCGCCCAGCTCTGGCATTAGCAACCTGGCTATCCGATGGGCTGCAACCACACCTTCTCCAACAAAGTCAGACTCCAATCTTGGGGAGAGGGCCCCCTTCTCCCTTGGCCCTAGGATGCCCTTCAGAATTCCCGGTACACCTTAACAGTTACTCTCCTGTTATACTTTAACACTTTAAACTTCCCCTGTTTAAAATACTGTGTGGTTTCCATCTCCTGACTGGACCTAGACTAATAACATGATACTAAGGTAAAAGCCCTAAGGTTTTGCTAGACCAGGGGTCCTCACACCAGTGTACTAGAAGACTTTCCACAGACACACTGAAACCAGCTCTAGGGTAATCAATCTCCTGATCTTTAAACTCCTGCACGTGACACACCTGAGAAGTGTCCTTACACTCATGTAAACGTCTCCATTCCCACAAATTCTTTTTTTTTTTTTTTTTGGCCACGCCACACGGCATGCAGGATCTTAGTTCCCCAATCAGGGATCAAACTCATGCCCTCTGCAGTGGAAGCGCAGAGTCTTAACCACTGGACCACCAGGGAAGTCCCCTCACAAATTCTTTTAGAACAGCCCCTATCCACCCTGAATTCTACTTTGGTATCTGAATAAAATCACTGATCTCACTAGGCCCTCCTCAGATATTAATGAAATCACCGTAAACGTGTTTTGGACGTGTCTTTCCCCACCTTACACACGGTTCCGCTAAGAGAAGAGCGGCTTTAGCAAGAGGGGACTCAGCCTAATTTCAGATATGGTGTGGAATGGGGCTGTCAGAGGGACTTGGCCTCACTCACCTCCTGACTATCATCAAACAATGCCTACTTAAGAAAGAGAGCTTCAGGCTTCCCTGGTGGTGCAGTGGTTGAGAGTCCGCCTGCCGATGCAGGGGACGCAGGTTCGTGCCCCGGTCCAGGAGGATCCCACATGCCACAGAGCGGCTGGGCCTGTGAGCCATGGCTGCTGAGCCCGCACGTCCGGAGCCTGTGCTCCGGCAGCAGGAGAGAGGCCACAGCAGTGAGAGGCCCGTGTACCGCAAAAAAAAAAAAAAAGAGAGTTTCAAACACCAAAAATAGCTTGGTCATGTATTTAACCGTACACAATGTCTTTTCAAACTATTCTCAACTCTCATGCACAGTCTGTTATCACTTAGAAGAACATTAATCAAATCATATAAGGAAATATTTAAGTCAACCATTCATCTTACAAAATATTATAACTTCTACTTCCTGTTAACAACAAAAATTATGAGCTGCCATGCCAATTGGTTTGCAGTGATACACTTTTCTCCTACATTAAATATTGAAGCAATCATGAGATTTACATAAATTGATGGATTTATTTCTGATTTTTTACATGATTCTTAACTGTTCCTAAAAGTCTAATAATGAGTATTCATGCATGTATACACATTTACTGAAGCAATATCATGCTTTCTAACATACTCACTTCATAATTTATTATTTTAGCTATAAATTACATTGCTTTATTACAAATTCAAAAAATGGGAAATTCTTATACATAACTTTAATTTTGACTTACGGCTTTTAGAAATCTACGTTACAAAAAGTGTACCATAATTTATTTTTCAATGGTCTGTATGATTTTCTTGAAGGTAAATATTAACATATTTACTGTTTCATACCCACAGACATGGAGGGGAGGCTGTATTCATTGTACCAGGTCATTTTAGGTAAGAGACTTGAGCATCTGTGGATTTTGGTATCGGGGGGTCTCCTGGAACCAATTCCCCGAGGATACTGAGGGATGACTATATTATAATTGGAAGGCAGAAAAGTTAGGAAGTAAGAATGATTTGGCCAATGGGCTTGAATAATAAAAACTGCCTTCACCAAGTAAGCTGTATTTCAAAAATTTTCCATAAATTTAATGCCCTAAATCGGCACCTTCAAAGTGTCTATACAAAAGTGTATTTGAAGTAATAAAAGCATTTTACCAAGATGTCTTAGGTAAAGATTTATTGAAGATCTTGTATTTTTCAACCCTTTCATTATATAGGATTAAATAAAGTGCCCTTAAGTGAGAAAGTAACATAGAATTCTTAGGTATCTGAAACTGGTCAGATCCTCTCGGTGCACGTCCCATAAACTGAGCCACTGCTGGCCTCCAAAGGCTGGGTGACAGAACCCAAGTGAGTCAGCACTGTTTGATTCTTTGCTTTCAAAAAAGATTAGGTGATAAATCATTAAATATGATTTGATGATAGATCACTCTGTGATTTTTTGATATTACTTGACAGAAGTTGAAAGGATTGAATGTCATTGTTCTATTAAAACTCTTTGCACTCCCAACTACCTATCTTTATTAATAAGGTTTTCCAGAACTTCTATCTACACAAAAATTCAAGAGAGAATACCATGATTCTGAACCCTATTTCATTCTAGTAAAAAGTACTATTCAACCCAGGACATCTGAAATACTTTAAAAATTTCTCTTGAAAAGACATGGTAGGATGATCAATAAAAGAACTATAGTATAAAAACACAACACGTTAAGATAAGAACCACGTGGGAAAAGTGGAACGTAAATCATAGTAACAGTTAACTATCACATTTGTGTTGTGTGAAGCAATAAAATAGATACAGTGCACATTTTTTCCTCAACTGGACTGTACAGCAATCTTAAGTGTTGGGAATTCTTACTCACATTCTACAGGTAAGTCCTTGAAGCTCAGGAAGGTGAAATAACTTACCTTGGGTTAATCAAGGGACACAGGCTTCCATTTGCTGATGAGAAATTAAGGAGTGAAATCCATCACAAGAAAACATAACTCTGGAGATCTTTTAAAAATGTTTATATCTTCATAGTATCTGTGTAATATACATCATCCCCAAACTGGAATCATGTCAAATACACAATTTGGAATCACGCCCAACCAATATATAATTTAGTAATCTTTTTCTTTCCACTTCACTTTATAGGAATTAGCAATCAGCTCTGTCATAAAAATCTTTAGAATCCAAATTTTTAAAGGCTATACTATGGACCATAACATGGATCTAGCATTTTCTTGGGAAAAAAAAAAAAAAAAGACATCTTTCCTTCATGATGTGTAGGTCCCTTCCCAGTTTTGTGCACAGAATGTTGTGAGCCTGGGCTGTGGGGTCGGGTAAGACCTGTGAGAGACAGGAACTACCTGTTCTGTCATGAGGGACACTCAGGCCTAACACAGATTTCTCAGCTACTGAGCCTTGGCACCGTCACCTAAACCTGGGGACGACGGCTGTGCCTACCTTCCAGCACCCTTGGAGGATGAACTGGGACTGTGTACACAGAGCGACAGCACCCGGCATAGAGAGCTCAGGAAAAGTGATCGAGAACGCGTTCAAATATCCCTGCACACAAATCTCTGGCCACAGTACTGATGAATTCTTTTGGATAAATTCCTAGAAGTATAACAAAAGCTCAGAGTATATGATCATTCAAAAGGTCATTATATTCTGCCAACTTCCAAAAAAGTGCACACATGCATGTTAGAGAAGGCGCTCACCTTTTGGGTCGAGGAAGGCCCATGGGGGTAAGGTTAGGGTCTGGCTTAGGAATGGTTTTCCGGATGCGAATCTGTGAGACCTTCTTTGGCCTCTTCTCCGGCTCAGTCTATTTTTAAGAAGAAAGATGGTCAGGTTGTAAGACATTCTAAATATATGAAGTCCCCTTTCCTGACACCCATCGCATTGCTTCCTCAGTGTACAGATGACTTCAGGAAGTAGTTTATGACAAAGCTCCCACCCCCCGCCGCCCCCACTCCTGACAACAGCGTTTTCAGCAACCACCCCCTTTATGTTACTGTACATGCAGTTCAGATACTGAGATTATCAATATGAAAATTTGCAACTGTTGGAGATAGCAGATACTGCAAAACTGAAGCACACCATTGTTCACTCGTCTCTGAATGCATGAAGCTTCTCGCTCTGTGGTTCGGTTCTCTAAACACTGTTAAATGTGTCATCAAGAGAAAAGGGTCTGGAAGGCGACGAGGAAGAAGAGATTCAAGGTATCCTTTAGTGTCTTGCTAACCTCCCGTACTCAGCTGAAGGTAAGGTGGTAGCAAAGAGACTCAGGGGCCCATCTGTACCTGTCACATCATCTGTGGTGCTACCGCCACCTGACCCCACAGGCACTTTAAATTTACCTCTTTCTGTCCTGGGGGGCTGCTCTGTGGTCGGGGGCACGGGGCTGTCACACCATCCAGCTCATCAAATCCAGGAACCGGGAACTCGGAGGCTGAAAGCAGGAGCTTGCTGACAGCTGAGTCTGTTACCAAGCGAGACTTTGGTACCAAGGCAGGGAATGGAGGCTCTAGCCTAGCACCACGGAGAGAGAGACAGAGAAGAACGACATGGGATGGGTTCACCTTCTATGTTGGCACATTCGTCTTAACATCCAGACAAGAACTGAATGACGTTCCCAGTAAACCTGTCCTCCTGACACTTCTGGACACACCTGTGTCTATACATGTAAAAAACGACGAGAATGTGGTCAATCCACTTCACTGTGATGGAATAACGAACAAGGAAGATGCAGTGAATAAGGAAAAACGTAAAAAGGAACAGGTTTTTTGTGGGAAGAAGACATTTAGTGAACTGAACAAAGGGACTGTGCTCAGACGACATCAATCCCATCCGGGCACTGAAATCGGCTAAATGACTGAGCAGTATCTTAAGGCGACTTGTGGTACAATGAGCTGGCTAGGGATTTTGACGTTTTTTTCATAAATGGGATTGATCACACAACTTTAGTTACACAGGTTGAACCTCAGATTGTTCATCTGAGAGATGTAGATCAGGCTTAGAAGGAGAACAAGACGTCAGAATTATACCATGCCCGACCCACACCAGCCACCAGTGCCCTCGTCCCCCACTTCTCTCTCTCTCTCACTCACACACACACTGCAAACCACAAGCCCTCACGTGCCAGGCGCCACTGGAGCCTCACCTCATATGACTGCCGCTGGTGCTGTAAGCAGCTTCCAGGTCCGGAAGAGGCACGGACGGTAACGCGGTGTGGCTGAAGTGGAGCAAAAGTACACGAGAGGCAGGTTAGGGCAGCGGGATGGCAGGAGAGGCTCTGGTGTACCGTGGGTTTGGAAGGATGCTCAATCAGAGCCCAAGGAAGACGAGAAGTGTCAGTCACCCAGGAAGACGAAAACCTCCCTCCCAGGCATGAGAATTACATGTACGTGCCCATCGCTGGAATGGAGGCAGGCTGACAGGAGGATTATATTCTAACTTAAATGGAAAGAAGGCAGGGAGAGATATACAGAGGACAGTAAGAGAAAGGAGGAGGACAAGAATACCCTTAACCTTATACCTTTTAATCAAGTTGTTGAACGTGTATGTTAAAGTTTTTAAAAAGTAATTTAAAAATAAAAATACACTCCTCACTTCTGTATTAACCGTATTAAAATAAAATCTGCCAATTTCTATAAACTTACAAAAAATTGTGAAGAAACCTTATTATCTTTAAAGCCGAGTTCCATGTAAAACATGGCCATGTAGATGAAAACTGTTCACAGGGCTAGTTCCTTTATAATTAAGCTTTGATTTTTATAGATGAAAAATGGTATTAATCACTTATAGATACATTAATATGCATTGATGGAGAGCTTTTGGTACCCCTCAAAGTAAAGCTTGTATCCATTTCTACTGAATTTAGACACAGTACAGGTTTAATTAATCAGATGTTTATATAATGACCATATAATCCATCTCCTCTGGGAAGTTAGAGAAATTTGTTCAATGGCTGAAACACAGATAAATCAGATTGTTAGAGAGCTTAGCACCAATCTGGAATACTGCGAAAAGGGCTGACCAAATCAGAGGCCTCATCTGGGTCTAGCTCAGCTGACACAGCAACCAGCTGAGTGACCCAAGTTAGAAAAAACCATGTGCCTCAGTCTCATCATCTATAAAAAAAAGGCAAAAAAGATGTCTGTTTGACCCATATTATGGAGTGCTGGAGGATGAGGTTCAAATGAGAAAACGCTGTGGAAACATAAGTTAATTTAATCTTGGTTAAGTCTTGCTTTCTGCGGCTCCCCAATTTATCACGCTTAACATTTCTAAGTGTGTCTACAAACACAGCAAACTTCTAAGCTCTAAGCCAAGGATATATATGATGTTAAGGCACTTTTAGAGCCAATGAGAAAAAAAGTTCCCACAAACACCACCCCTACCACTTCAATTAAAAAATAGGGACTTCCCTGGTGGCGCAGTGGTTAAGAATCTGCCTGTCAACAATGCAGGGGACATGGGTTTGATCCCTGGTCCAGGAGGGTCCGACATGCCGCATAGCAAGTGGGCCTGTGCACCACAACTACTGAGCCTGCACTCTAAAGCCTGCGAGCCACAACTACTAAGCCCGCGTGCCACAACTACTGAAGCCCGTGCACCTAGAGCCCGTGCTCCACAACAAGAGAGGCCACCGCAATGAGAGGGCCGCGCACCGCAACAAGGAGTGGCCCCCACTCGCCGCAAATAGAAAAAGCCTGCGCACAGCAACAAGGACCCAACGCAGCCAAAAATAAATATATTTAAAAAAAAAATTAAATCTTTAAAATACAGGGACTTCCCTGGTGGCGCAGTGGTTAAGAATCCGCCTGCCAATGCAGGAGACATGGGTTCGATCCCTGGTCCGGGAAGATCCCACATGCCACGGAGCAACAAAGCCTGTGCGCCACAACTACTGAGCCTGTGCTCTAGAGCCCGTGAGCCACAACTACTGAGCCCACATGCCACAACTACTGAAGCCCACACGCCTAGAGCCCGTGCTCCGCAACAAGAGAAGGCACCGCAATGAGAAGCCCGCGCACCGCAATGAAGAATAGCCCCCACTCGCCGCAACTAAAGAAAGCCCGCGTGCAGCAACAAAGACCCAACGCAGCCAAAAATAAGTAAATAAATTTTAAAAAATAATAAAAAAATAAAATACATATATATACACACACATATATAATTAAATTAAAAGTAAACTAAAAAATAAAATAAATGAAATGTCAGATACAGGATCTAAGGGAGAGAGAAAATATTCCCCACCAGAAAACAGAAAAGTCAGGTGGGAAAGAGTTCTGGAAGAGGGAAAAGGGTCATAGGGTCATTCACCTTCACAGGGTGAAATGAATAACTACCCTCCATGCTACCTTAGGACTGGACATAGTTTAAAGAAGATAACATGATTTAAAACTGAGTGTTACAGACACAGAGCAGAGTTTGTTGTAGAGGCAAACAAACTACGCAACAGAAGCAGTGCACCATCATTTAAAACAATTTGATTCATCCTGTTTTATTTTTATGGCTGCCTGATAAGAAGTGAACATTTTCCTGTTTTCCTACAGGACAAGACTCACCATCAGCCACATTCAGGTTCTGGGGTGCCTTTCTGAAGCTCTTTTATTTAGTTAGTTTTCTGCTAAGATGCTGGGTAACTTCACAGTATGCCCCAGAAGCTTTTCAATGACAGAATGATTCTGCACGAGAGACTCTGCCCAGACACACAAACAACAAGGCCTCTCCCAGGCCGTTTGGAATTTTAAGGCTTTTTTGGTGTTGAAGTTTTAAACTACAGCAATGATAAGGGCAAACCAAATGATGTTTAAAGTTTCTGTTTATCTAGAGGATTACAAATAGGAGGATTTAACTATTATGCCTAAAGCAGATCTTCAGGGATGTAACTCCCAAATTCTTTTTCTTCTCTCATTTCCTATTAGAAGGTAAAATGATATTGGTGAAATTATTTTCAACTATTCTCAGTGGTCAAACCACAAGAACTCTTTTCCAGTTCACTTAAAATTCTATAAATTCTATAGCTATTAATATGTAAACACCAATCTCTGAAGCTTCCCTGCTCCAGAAAGAAACACATAGATTCCTAAACTAGATTTGGTGATGCCTATGTAATTAATTAGTTTATTTAAAAAGTATTTCTTCTGTATCCTTTACACACCAACCACTGAGTTAGGTGCAGGCTGTTATAATACCTTGTGAACAAGTAATAGTTACAAGTCACAAGTCACTACTTATAGTAATGGGATATGTTCTTTGCAAGGTGAGAGCAAGAGGAGAAAAGGAGAGATTCAAGATTTAATGGTTCACAGAATTAAATGGACAGAACAAAGGAAGGTACAAAATAAAGGGTTCTGCAAGAAATCTAGACCCTTCAGGAAAATTAGAGGGGGCTACACTTCAGAATTACTGCTGCATGTTCCTAGCAGAGATTGGGCAATAAACAGGAAATGGCAGGCACAGACTCTGTGCCCTGAATTTTCAGGAGCGCCCTTTCCTCCCCCCAATGGTAGGATGCAAACATGGGACTTCAGCAAAGAACAGGGGACGGATTTTACCTGCTCATGGTGCCCAGAGGTGGCTGCCGCTTGCTGTGAGAGGAATCAAGAGCAGAGATTTCGAAGGGGCAGGCAGAAGGCCCGTGCTGGCTCCAAATGGACAGGACTCGGCCCACCGAGTAGGGCAGAGAACAGAAGACCTTGTCTGCTATGGAGGTGGGAGACCGTAACCCTTTCAGACCCTGGGTAAACTGGGTCAGGAAGAGCCTCTGCATGGTGGGCATGTGGCTAGAGCAGCTCCGTTTTTTGGTCCAGATTCGGTAACATCCTGGGGAACAAAGTGCTAGGAGTGTGTGAAGGCCAAGGACGGAGCAGCCCGCTCTGGTCTGGACTATGGTGGTGGCTCCATGGTCTTGGAGAGGAACTGGAGGCTGCAGTGGAGGCTGGGCGCCTGCTTGACAGTACAGGCCAGGGTCTTCCCTGAACATGGCCACCCCAGGGCAGTCGTGGGCCAAGAAGAAAGAGAAGGTCCACTTGGGAGGTGAAGACGGGCACCGGCGGGCCTCTCCTAAGGCGAGCCTCGCGGGTGCACAGTGCTCGGGAAAAGTCCTTGGGGACTCGGTCCCGCACTCGGAGCCCGACTTCATGTGAAAGGATACTGGGAAGATTTCGGAACCAAACAACAGGGATGGCATCTTGTCGCTCAAATCTATGAAGCTCATTTTGATGGCTTCGAGCGAATAAAGCGTCAAGGGTTTACTGTTAGGCCTCCTGTCCCAGTCACTATGTGCCAACCATGGATTCAGCTGTGTTGTGCTGTAGGAAAACCCATCCAGGAGCCTTTTGTATCTGAGCCGCTTGTAGCTTTTAGCCACTGGAAGAAGGTCAGAGGAACACCGCCGATACCGCAGCTTCTGGGTCTTCGTGGCTGGGGCCAGTCTGGAGGCAAGGATGGACAGCTTGCTGAATAAGGCTGATTCTTTGGTAGGCTTCCGAACATTCAGGCTACGCGAGGGCTGGCCTGGAGTGGCCTTCTGCTTTGGTACGTGGCTAACAAGGCTCCTGGCAGGGGCTGTTTCAGGTTCCAGTTGCGTGGGTGCAGACACAGTATGTGAACTGAGAAATCTGTATGCGTTTGTGGGGATGGTTTCAGAGGAGCTCTTTAAAAATGTAGAATTTCTGATTTTACTTATTTTCCTCCCCATGTTGACTAGCTCCTGGCAGGAAACTTTCTTACACGTTCGGTGGGGCTGCTTCTTTAAGGGAAGCACTCCTTTCTGATGTGAAGTGTTCCCAAAGGCACCGTGTAGTTCATCACGCCCAGCGGAGTTGGGGTCTTGTGCTTTCCGGGGGACATCATGGAGGCAAGGGCCTGCGCAGGACTCAATGTCCTTTTTTGATGGGCGACACAAGCTTTCCTCCTTTGGGTCTTTCAGCTTCTGAAACCCTGCAGCAGTGTTGCCGCCTGTGGCTGGCTTTGCTAGGGTGATATTTTTCACCACGGTGGGCTCAGCTTTGCAATCCTTAGGTTGGCTCTTACTTTGCGCCTCATCTGACAACATATTAGATGATGTGCATCGTTCCAAAGCTGCATGTGCTTCTTTTTGATGCATCTGTTCCTCTTCCTTGTAGTCCAAAACCTTCTGGCTCTGTTGGTCCTCAGCAACACGCAGCACCCTCAGGGGTTTAAGATGGGTCTGAGACACCTGGCTCATGTTATCACCATGAACACCTTCTCTGACAGTCATCTCTTCGGACTCCTCCACAGCAGGAAACTGACCCCGTGGTCCCCTCTGGTGTTCTGTAGTTTCTTCTCTTTTCACTTCGGTTTCTGTTTCCATCGTCAAAGGCGAACTTTCCGCAATGAGGGCTGTGCCGCTTTCTTTGCTAGGATTACTCTTATCCCTTGGTGCTCTTCCTTTCATCTCAGGCAGGACCATGCAGTCCTTTACATTCTCACAGGGCATTTCACCATCTTTTGGTTTAAAAAGGTTTTTCAGGTCAGTTTCCTCACTATTCATAATTGTTTCTGATTTTTCTTGAGACAACGGATACAAAGGAATTATCTCAGTGGATTTCAGGCTTCCCGGGGGAACAGAGTTCTCATCTTGGTGTCCAGAAGATGTCAGTTCTTCTGAGGAAATTCCAATGGCATTTCCCTTGTCGTGCTCAGAATTTATTTCTAGTCTTGATCCTTCAATCATTCCTTGTGTTTCTCTCAGAGATGCTTCTTTAGCTTGCTGTTCAAGATGAATATAATTTAAAGACACATTTATTCTATCCAATACTCTTACATTTGGTTTATGATCTGCCACAGACCCTGTCTCAGGGGCACAAGAGTCTGGACACACTTCCATTTCACAGTCTTTTAACAATCTACATACTTTCTCTTCACGTGATTTTTTAATTTCGAGAAAGTCTGCTGTCGAGGAAGCAGCATCTTGGGAATCTGAATCCTGGTCCATCCTTCCCATAAATGCAGCAATAGGCTCTCCTCTTTGTGACAGCACACTCCTTGAGGTTTCCTTTAACACTGGCCCATCCTGCCTTGCACCCCCATCAAGAGTACTAGACGCCCTTATGTCCAGAACGCCTTCTGTGTCCTTAACACTACAGCCTGTGGAGACCATGTCTGCCATACCGTCTATGGGCTCCTCACAACCAGAAATCCTTTCAAAGGCCCCTTTCTTCAGGCTTCCACCAGACGATGAGCTGTTATTGCCTGAACCAACTGGCAGATCCTTCAGGCTATGGCTCACCTCTCCATTAGGTATTGCGACCACCTCTCTCTGGTCGCTGCCTAGTGTCTCCTTAGCTGGGTTATCTTCACTTCTGCATTCATTGGATCTGTTTGGGTTACTCTGGCAGCCGAGGGCTTCATCTGCCTTCTGTTCAGGAGTTTCAGCTGCTTGGTTCATGTTTTTAACACCGGGGAACATAACAGTAGGAAACTGGTCCAACAATTTTTCAGAACTTGGAATGTTTGCAGGTTGGTTTAATTCCTGTGTGGCACAATCACAGATGTTATGTTTACAAAACACAGTCTCTTTGGGTGTGTCCTGTTCTTCTTCTTCTAGCCCTTCCTCGCTGGGATGGATGTGACAGGTGGAGTGGATGGTCCTGTTTGGAGCTTCACTATTTAACATGCCTGCCGTCATTTCGTTTCTGATCTTACCTCCTGGAAGCCTGCCTTCAGTTTCTCCCCCATCTGGCTCACTTTCTGCCGATGTACAACTCACTTTATGGATGCAACTTTCCACGGAGGCTTCTCTCCCTTGGGGGCGGTGATCGCTGTGCTGAAATGCATTTTCATACTTGGTTATCAGACAGTTCTCAACTCCCAGGATGGTTTCGCTGGGCTCCAGGGCAGCATGGGCAGAACACGCGCTCTCCTCTGGGACGTTTTTTCTTACACAAGGGCAGCTAGAGAGATCCCGAGATTGAATGCTTTGACATTCCATGGCAGAGACCTCTTGAGGCAAGCCTGCTGCTTCTTTCTGATTTGAGAGAAGTCTGGAATGCAGACCTTCTGCTCCTGAATCAGCTGTTTCAGTTTTTCTTTCTAGGCTTTCTGATTTGCTGTTTAAGGTGGGATTGTTTGAAGAGGCACCACAGGTTCTGTCACCTGGTGGAGAGATGTCTTTCATTTTTGTCTTTACAGGAACAGTCTGGGTACCAGCAGTGACATCTGCTCCATCCTCTGACGGAGGGTGCTGGCTCTGTCGGGAGCCCACGCTCGCTGCTACAGGCATCTCTTTGTCAGTTGGCAACTTCGCATGGTTTTGAGAATTAAGGGACACTTGATTTAAAACACATTCACTTCCTATTTTGTTTACAACTAGTTCGTTGGCATAAGGAAGTTCATCCACCTCCCATGCAGCGCTCTGTTTCTCTAAATGGGGACCATCGTCCTGGGAGTTCTGTACAGCTATTTCTGACTCAGGTCTGTCATCAAATTCTAGGGCTGGCAGTAACGGAGCAATGTCTTTCTTGGGTTTCAACACCTCATTTATAGAACTTATCTGGTCCTCTGGCATTAAACTCACAGGGGATTTTCTTTCAATCAGAAATCCATCATGTGATGCTTCATTTAACTGGGTGCTGCCTTCCAGATTTCTCTGGGTGCTGACTAAGGAGTCAGAGTCTTTACTGTAAATCTTTTCCCTTAACATACCGGGCTCTATAGTGGTTGTCTGTTCTGGCTCTTCAATCTGCATCGAGAAGGAAAAATGGTTCTCTTCAGAGTGTGTGCCTGGATAGCTTATATTAGCAAAAGTTCCTCTATGGTCCTCATGATTTGCCAAGTTATCTTGAATGTCTAAAGTGATTTTTAAATCTTTTTTTTTAAACATTATTTCCGTGGCTTCAGTAAAAGAATTGGGCATTAAAGAACTAGAGCAGTCTGTACGGATACTGCCGTGAGGGCAGTAGTGATCGTGGATATTTTCTTTGGGGAAGTCAACAGCCTCTTTCTTTCCAGAATAGTGACCACTAGCATCCTCTTCTGCTTGCCTGGCATTAACAAGAAACAGTTCCTCTCTTTCACTCCTGGGGTTCAAAGGCTGTTCATTTTCTTCTCTAGAAGCCAAGTTCTTGCTTTGATCGTCCCCATCAAAACAGGAACTGTCTGTCTTTTTAGCAGATCCCTTTGGCAAGCTATCACCATCAAAACCACACTTTTCTGAGGATGTTGTTCTGGATTCTGGACCAGACAAACATGATGTGAAATGTGAAACTTCAGAATTTTCTTCTAAGGGTTCTACAATAACCACCTTTCTCATGGCTTTGGGACTACCATGTGCAGAACTGTGTCTCTCACTATGGTGGCCAGGAACCTGTTGGCGATTGTCATCTGCTTCACAGACAAGTTTTAATGTACACAACTCTTCCTTTCCATCGTCCACTTTGGAAATGGCACTCTTCCCTGGTAATAATGACAACCAAGGAGGACAGGTTTTTAGTTCTTCACATTCTTTTTCTTTAGTTGCTTCTATTAATCCAGGGTCCACAGAGTTTAAAGGCTCTAGGGAAACTAATGTGCTAGTCTCTGAAACCTCACCACTGGTCGTGATTTTGTCTATTTCTGGGTATCCGCTGCACCCAGCTGAGAGACCTTTACTTACATGGCCATTCTCATGTCCTTCATTATTATCCGTCTTAGTCCCACTGACCTTCATACCTTGTACTTCCTCAGTAGATTTTAGCAGAGTTTCAGCTGTAATTTGTACATTTCCTTCTGCACAAGAGAAAGAAATCCAAATCAATATGTAATCATTAAAAGAAACAAATCATTTGCTATATCATCATAAATTTAATCATGCACCAAACGGCAGCAACAAAAAAGACCCAACTCACAAAGAGAATTGCAAAGTTAGTGTTACAATACCATTGGCCTGTTCTTCTCTGCAAAATATGACAGAGGGCCAAAAGAGTACCTGGAAGAAAGAGGTTACTCTGAACAAATGCCTTTCTTTAAATGTTACTTACTTAAATGCACTTACCTAGCTGGACAAATGAATATAATGGGGAGACATATGCCTAATTCAGATCTTAGGAAGCTTCCATCCTAAAGCATTAATAAAGTAGACTCACAATAAAATAGCTTATATTACTAAATGACCATCTTCTTAATACTTGAGTAAACAATAGATAAAATTATCTCTTTGACAAAGAACAGTTATACATAAAACCTATGTAAAAGAGATTACTCTTTAAGTTGAATATTAGTCTTGAACCCAATTACCTGCAACGCTTGCCTCCCTACAGGACTGGTCATTAGTTGGTAATTATTGAAGGTAAGTGATAGGTACACAGCGGTTTAATACATTCTCCTTTCCACTGCTGAATAAATGTGAAATTTTCCGTTACAAAATGTTAAAAAACAAACAAAAAACCTTTCTAAGCAGAATATAAACACATTCATAAAGAAGGAGTTTACTGCACAGAGTTTCTCTGAAATTCTAGGCACACGATGTAATATAAAGAAGTTCCCCAAACCTGCTAATCTACAAAAGATTTTTCATCCTTCTCTCTTTACAGAAAACAAACCCGAAGCTATTCACATTAACGTAAATGTAAATGTGTACATGCATGTGCGTATACATGCATGTACATAACAGGACACCTGCATTAAGCAGATAAAGCAAAATGCAAATCCATCTACAAATCTAATTCCCACTAGAACATAAGCTCCACGAGGGGAAAGATCAAGTTTGTTTTAGTCTCTCCACCTCCCTACTGTCTAGCATAATACCTGGTATGTAATAGCACTCAATAAATATTTGTGAAGTTAATAAATGACTACAGTTGGGTGACATCAGCAAATGCTATTAATAATGTCTTCCTAGGGCTTCCCTGGCCATTTCTTAACTAGTTCTGAGAGCAGCAATTTTGAGAGAAAGAGCAGTGACTCTGAAGGCAAGCCAGCTGGGCTCTGTGATGTCACCCACCTCTCTGAGTCTCCTTTGTAAAAAGAGGGTAAGTATACTTACCTGTGTTACTCTGAGGATTAAATTAAATGATACATATAAAATACCACCTGGGGGCGTCCCTGGTAGCGCAGTGGTTGAGAGTCCGCCTGCCGATGCAGGGGACACGGGTTCGTGCCCCGGTCCGGGAAGATCCCACATGCCACGGAGCAGCTGGGCCCATGAGCCATGGCCGCTGAGCCTGCGTGTCCAGAGCCTGTGCTCCGCAACGGGAGAGGCCACACAGTGAGAGGCCCGCGTCCCGCAAAACAAACAAACAAACAAACAAACCACCTGGTACAGTGCCTGCCATATAAAGGAGAAGTGTTTTTCCTTTGTTCTGCTCTCTCTGATTCTTATTTTACTGAATCTGAGAATAGCTTAAATGATTAACTTAATAACTAGGCTAGGACACAGCATTTAGAAATACTCAGAGTCACCAAATACTAGATACATAAATGTGTGCTGCATTCCATAAGTGTGCAAAGCTACCAATCACTGACAAAAGGCAGCCTTGAAATCCTAATGGTCCACTGAGTATTTATCTTTGAAACTGACCCACTTTCCATATCATAGCAGACAATTCTAACCTATTCATGAATTTCTAAGCAAAATACTCCAAATAGTTTTACTATGTCTCTCTGCTGGACGCAGCAGCATTCATGAAACCGGTCATGTATATTCTGGCCCCTCCCCCACTCCCCTCACCACACTAGTCCTATCCCTCACTATATCTACTCAGGAAAACACTAAAACTCTTCATCCAACCCCAAACCATTTACTGTGCAAGGCACTTAAGGCAAGATTCATGCTTAGAGCCCCCACCTGCTGGAAGACCGCCTGTTTTCCACACGTCCAGTCTTAGTGGGGAGGCCGGGGAGCAGCTACTTCCCAGGTGGTGAGCAGAGGGGCAGGTGGGGAAGAGGGGTTGTGGACAGCACGAAAGCAAAATGATACTCTGCCTACTCTTTTGGCTTGTTTTTAATCACATTTATTGTGAAATCACAAAGAACTTTAAAGGAGCCTTTAAGAAAGTTTTCTATTTATTAGTAAGTTTTCAAAAGGCCATGGAACACTGACCTGGGTACTCATCTGTAATGTGGGAGAAAAAGAGTATCCACATCACAGGACTTGTAAAGATTAGATGAGTCGGTGACCTGTCCGTTACTTCTGACAGGTAAAACTGTCAGAAGTGCCAGACGGAGTCCACGCTTAGTGAGTGCGAACCACTCCCCTGGAACTTCACTCCCTTGCACAACATCTCTATCAAAGCCTCTGTAAGGCTGTTTCTCAATTATGTGTCTCATTTATCCGCTCCATGAGACTGGAGGTATGTGAGGGCAGAAACTGGATCTTAATGATCGCTGTGTACTCAGTACCCAACCGTGACCCTGGAGACTGGCAGGTACATACAGATGTTAGCAGAAAGAAGAATTAAATGAGGGAAGGTGTTAGAAGTATTAGGTACACTGGAGGGTGAAATGTGTATTCTGTGAGGTATGTGCCCACTTAAGAAGCACAGGAGTTTCATGACCTCAGCTGAAGATCCTGGATTTGTAGTTCTATGATAACTGCTTAATGGTGCTTGTGTTCTCAGAAATTGACAAACATCCTAAAACTGGTATGAAAATGCAACGGACACGTAACAGCCAAAACAATCTTGAAGAACAAAGCTGGAAGACTCATAATTCCTGCTTTAAAAACTTACTACAGGGCTTCCCTGGTGGCGCAGTGGTTGAGAGTCTGCCTGCCGATGCAGGGGACACGGGTTCGTGCCCTGGTCCGGGAAGATCCCACATGCCGTGGAGCGGCTGGGCCTGTGAGCCATGGCTGCTGAGCCTGCGCATCCGGAGCCTGTGCTCCGCAGCGGGAGAGGCCATAACAGTGAGAGGTCCGCGTACCGCAAAAAAAAAAAAAACAAAAAAAAAAACCCGACTTACTACAAAGCTACAATAATCAAGTCCGTGTGGCCCTGGCGCTGGGGAGACATAAAGATCAATGCAGCAGAACCCCGGGTCCAGAAACAAACTCTAACATTTATAGTCAGTTAACTGATTTCTGACAAAGGGACCAAAAAGAATACCTTTCCAACAAATGGTCCTGGAAAAAGTGGATATCCACATGCAAAAGAATAAATTTGAACCCTAGCTCACATCACACGAAATAATCAACTCAAAGTTGATCATAAACTTAAATGTAAGAGCTGAAACTATAATAAACTCTTACAAGCAAAACACAAGAGTAAATCTTCATGACTTTGTGTTAGATAATGATTTCTTTCTTTCTTTTTTAAAAATTTATTTATTTATTTATATTTTTGGCTGCCTTGGGTCTTTGTTGCTGCATGTGGGCTTTTCTCTAGTCATGGCGATTCACGGGCTTCTCATTGGGTGGCTTCTCTTGTTGCAGAGCGTGGGCTCTAGGCGCACAGGCTTCAGTAGTTGTGGCACTCGGGCTCAGTAGTTGTGGCTCAAGGGCTCTAGAGCACAGGCTCAGTAGTTGTGGTGCATGGGTTTAGCTGCTCCGCAGCATGTGGGATCTTCCCAGACCAGGGCTCGAACCCGTGTCCCCTGCATTGGTAGGCAGATTCTCAACCACTGTGCCACCAGGGAAGTCCCAGGTAATGATTTCTTAGCTAAGAAACCAAAAGCACAAGTGATTAAAAAAAGGAAGACTGATAAGCTGGACTCCATCAAAACTAAAAACTTTTTATACTTGAAACTAAAATAATATTGTAAATCAACTGGACCTCAATTTTTTTAAAAAAAAGTTAAATTAATCAATTTAAAAAAATTTAAAACTTTTGTGCTTTTTAAACATTTTTTTTTAATTAAAAAAAAATTTTTGGCCGTGCCATGTGGCATGTGGGATCTTAATTCCCCGACCAAGGATTGAACCCACACCCCCTGCAGTGGAACTGAAATCTTAACCACTGGATCGCCAGGGAAGTCCCAAAACTTTTGTGCTTCTAAGGACAACATCAAGAAGCAAAAAGACAAACCACTGGTGGGGAGAAAATATTTGCAAATCAACCATCTGATAAGGGATTTGTACTTAATATATATAAAGAAGTCTTACAACTAAACAATAAAAAGACAAAAAGTCTAATTTAAAAATAGGCAGAGGGAGCAGAGCTCCCCATTTCTCAAGTGTTGTCTGTACATAGTGACTTCCTTCCAAAGAGCTGACAGTATGGAAAGGGGGAGGGGGAGTAACCTTACAAACACCACTTCACGTTTATAGTAAGTATCCTTGATATGTGATGAAAGTGGCACTTTACCTGTGGGAGTTTCCTCTCCCAAACCCATAAATAACCCTAGTCTTAATGAGAAAAACATCCGACAAACCCCAATGGAGAGGCATTCTACAATACACTCGACCAGCATTCTTCAAAACTCTCAGCATCACCCAAAATAAGAAAGTGTGAGAAACCATCATAGCCAAGAGGAGCCTAAGGGGTTAAGAGGACTAAATGTGAGGTGGGATCCTAGATGGGACCCTAGAACAGAAAGAGGACATTAGGGAAAAACTAAGGGAATCAGAATAAACTATGAACTGTATAACAACACTGGTTCATGAGCTGTAACAAATATACAATACTGATACGTTAACAATAGGGGAAACGGCGGGGGGGGGCGTGGGAGGGCGTGGGGTGGGGAGGGGAGTGAAGGTTGGGATGGAAACCCTCTGTGTCATCTGCTCAATTTCTCTGTAAATCCTACACTGCTTTACAAATAAAATTATTAGTTTTTTAAAAAAGAAAAACAAAAGGGAAAAGGACTTGAATAAGCATTTTCCCAAAGACATATGAACGGTAATAGGCACACAAGAAGATGCTCAACATCATTAGTCATAAGAGCAATGAAGATCAAAACCACAATGAGATGTCAATTCACACCCATTAAAATGGCTATTATTCAAAAGAAAACAAAAGATAACTGTTGGGGGCTTCCCTGGTGGCACAGTGGTTAAAGAATCCGGTTGCCAATGCAGGGGACACAGGTTCAAGCCCTAGCCTGGAAAGATCCCACATGCTGCAGAGCAGCTAAGCCCATGCACCACAACTACTGAGCCCGCATGCCACAACTACTGAAGCCCATGAGCCTGGAGCCTGTGCTCCACAACAAGAGAAGCCACTGCAATGAGAAGCCCGCACATCACACGGAATAGTAGCCCCCGCTCGCCACAACTAGAGAAAGCCCGCGTGCAGTAACCAAGACCCGATGCAGCCAAAAATAAATAAAATATAACTGATAAAGGATGTGGAGAAATTGGAACATTTTGGGAATTCCCTGGTGGTCCAGTGGTTAGGACTCGGCACTTTCACTGCTGGGTCCGGGTTCGATCCCTAGTCAGGGAACTAAGATCCTGCAAGTTGCAGGATGCAGCCAAAACAAAACAAAACCAAAAAGACCATATGTTGTAAGGTCTCATTTATACAGTGTCCAGAACAGGCATATCTACAGAGACACAAGTAGATTAGCGACTGGAGGAGGCTGGGGGTATGTGGGGATGGGGAATGACTGCTAACAGGTACAAGGTTTCCTTGGGAAGTGATAAAAATTAAATTATTGAAGTATACACTTTAAATGGGTGAAAATTACTGTCTATAAATTATATCTCCATGAAATTGTTTTTTCAAAAAGTGCTCATACTCCAATTATAATAAAAGTTACATCAGAAAACTCAGACACCTTTTTGGTGTTATCTCCAAATGACCCTACTTCAGGATAGACATGCTGGAGGTTGACAAAGATTCAATAGCATTTCCATGACAACATTTTCCTGGATCAAAATTTAAGTGGCTAGACATGGAAACTAAATATGACGTAAGTTTTGGTTTATCCTGCATCTTGTCCTTGGAAAGATGTGTAATGGGTTAGCAATGTTGAAATGCCTTATAAAAGGAAGCTCTCTGGTGGAGGTTCACAAAGGCTGCCTACTGGTGGTAGGATTGCGGCAGAGAGCCCTATAAGTTCCGTCACCTCCTATGCTTGTACTGCCCACTGGACACCTGGCTTTCTGAATTCCAGATAAGTCAACAAACAATGAGATAGCATTCAACTCCTCACCTGGAACTCTTATATATTGCTGGTGGGAATAAAAAAGGGTACAAGCACCCCGGAAAACAGTTTGGTAATTTCTTGTAAAATTAAACACATACTTCCCAAATGACCCAGGAGTCCCAAGCCTAGGTATTTGCCCAGGTGAAATGACAACTCAAGTTCACACAAAAACTTGTACAAGGGACTTCCCTGGTGGTCCAGTGGGTAAGACTCCATGCTCCCAGTGCAGGGGGCCCGGCCAGGGAACTAGATCCTGCATGCATGCTGCAACTAAGAAGTCTGCATGTCACAACTAAGACCCAGCGCAGCCAAAATAAACTATAAATAAATAAATAAATGAAAGTAAATTAAAAAAAAAAAAACTTGTATGAAAGTGTTTACCGCAGCATTATGCATAATTACCAAAACTGGAAACAACTCAAATTTCCCTCGAATGAGAAGCAGATAAATCGTGATACAACTAGACGACAGGATACCTTTCAGATGTAAGAAGCAATGAGCTACGATACACACAGCACTGTGGATTAATTGTAAATGCACTACACTAAATGAACAAAGTCAGGCTCACAGACTTCCCCCGCATGATTACGTGTATAGGGCATTCTAGAAAAGTCAAAACGATAGGGAAATAACATGGATAAGTGGTTGCCAAGGGCTGGGGTGGCAAGGACCGACTATGAAAGGGGCCTGCAAGAGATTGCTGCATGATGGAAATGTTCTATTTCTTGATTGTGCTGGTACAGTTGTGATTACACAATTGTATGTATTTTTCAAAACTCACAGAACCATATACACACCCAAAACAAGGGTGAATTTCAGTATATGTAAGTTATACCTTAATTTTTTTTAAAATGAAAAACTAGTTCCCCAAATGTCTACACCTCCTCGTTGTAGCCTATTAAATGGGTGTGGTACTGGCTGATTTTTCAACTTTCCACTCCCCAAAATGTAAATTATAGGAGCATAATGACATAAACAGGGAATACAAAACATGAGATAGTAATTCCAAACTATACAAACAGATCAGTAAACTCCAAGAATCTGGATGCATATACCACCTAAGGGCTTTATTGATAGGTTTATTCCATCTCCTTAAAATGCTTAATTTATTCACATAATAGAAATAGAGGCTATGAAAAGATTGTTTCAACTTTAGTTATTCTAAATAATTTAAACTATCTAGTTCCAAAAATTATATAAGGTAGCTTTTCCCTCCTTGATGCTTTCACCTCTGCATCAAAGTTTACTTCCTCAACACTCTTCCAATTTCTGGTGACCCTACTATTTCAGAGGATTCCCACATAAGCCTTAACGGAGACTGTTACTATGGGAACTAAGTCTCACAGTAATTAGTGGGAACTAATATTTGTATTTTTCCTGGAGCCCATTCCATCTTTCTTACGCAACCTTCCCAATCAAGCCCAGTTACAAGGAAAAAAGAATTGATAACATTAGTTTTATAAAATATTGAACAGAAAATTATGGTGAAACAGCCAGGTTAACACTCAGAACAGCAGGGAGGGAGAGGCACAGTCAGAGGGCCTGATGGGACATTCTTCCCTTGTGAAATGGCCTCTTGACTAACACCCAGCACTGGTCCCCATGCCCGCTTCTCTCGGATCTGCCTTACGGCAATCAAGAAATAGGGAATGATATGCAAAATAGCATTCTACAAATTAAAGACTCCTTTTGGTTAACACAAAGGTCCTTTTTATTGAAGAGTCAATCGTGTTCTCATTTTACTTCACTGAACCACAGCAGACAGAACGACTGTAAAGAGCCTCAAAAGCCTAGAATCCCATGTGAACCTGGGAGTGTGCTGTGAACGGGACATTTATAGAGAGAAGGAAAAACAACACAGAGAAGGGAGCTGTAAGAGGGTCACTTACTAGATAGCTCAGTACGGGGGACCCAAATTCACCCCTCAGCAAATTTATAAATTATTACAGAACACTGACCTCAGAGGTGCCCCCATTTCAGAATAAGCAAAACTTAGTATAAACAAAACTATGTATAGCAATTTGCACAGTGCTCAACGGTACAAACGCTCACAACAAAGGTAGCAAGGATCCATTAGATTTCCATCAGGAAAACTTAAAATATCTAACATGTCTAAAACTAGGAGCTACAATCCGCGGCAGAGTGAAAATTTTGGCCGCTGGGGCCCCTGGAGAGACAGTACAACCAGATTTCCAAGAAACATCATTTACTTCTCAATTCTGTAGTAAATGGTAAGTTAGTAAATGTTTGACCTTGACCTTGGCAAAGCAAGCTGAAATGCTGGTCACAAGACAGTAGAGCATGTGCATCTGTTTAACTCAAATCCGTGGTGGCAGCTGCACGGCCTGCTCGCACTCCCAGGGCTCAATTCCTGCGGAGACCTGCCTGCTTAGAACCCTCCTTTCTGCCTGGCCATGCCTGCCTGGGACACTGGACAGCCGAGCTGGTTCCCGCAAGTGTAACACAGGGCCAACTTGCAAGGTTCTCGGGGGCTGCATGGAAGAACGTCTCACAGTCGGGCACTAGGCCATCGCTGCTAAAAGTCAGGCAGAGCTGCCATTTCCAGGCTCCCCCACATCAACCTGAGAACCTTCCCTATGGCTTGGGAGGAAAACAATTTCATTTTACCAACTTAAGTCACTAAAGAAGAATGGCATTAGGACAGGAAGAAAAGTGCCACAGAGCAGTTTATCTAAGAACACTTTTCAGAAGAGCTCAACTTACCCAGGTCCAGTGGGGACCAGCTTTTTAGGTGGAGAGTACCCAGGTAAGTCTGAGAATGCAGATTTCGTCATAGAAAATAACTCTGGTTCTCTTGTTTAAAAGGTCCATTCAGTGGTTAAATGAAAGCAGTTAAATGTAGTTCATAACATACACAGTGAATTTTGTGATAAGATGTGGGTGAAAATACACCAACACACCTACGACTCAGTATACCAGTACTGGAGCCCCACTAAAAAGATCCAGGTGGGGGCTTCCCTGGTGGCGCAATGGTTGAGAGTCCGCCTGCCGATGCAGGGGACGCGGGTTCGTGCCCCGGTCCGGGAAGATCCCACATGCCGCGGAGCGGCTGGGCCTGTGAGCCATGGCCACTGATCCTGGGTGTCCGGAGCCTGTGCTCCGCAACGGGAGAGGCCACAACAGTGAGAGGCCCGCGTACCGCCAAAAAAGAAAAAAAAAGATCCAGGCGGGTACAGGTGATGGCACTAAACTGCATCCCTAGTAAAGCCCTGAGACTGGGTGAGACATGCACAAAGCGACATTTCTCATCTTCAGAACTTTACTCTCTACTGGACAGCCAAGGCTTTGAGCCACAGAGAGAATCTCCAGCAGCAGGAAGCAGGGTGATAAATTGGGACAAGCGTCCTTTCTCATAGGGATGGTCTGTGCTTCCTTTTCTGTCCAGGCTGCCAAGAAGCAGAGTCAAATCTGACGTTGTATCACAGTAACAAAATATTCACACAAACATATTTGCTGAATTTTTTTTTTGCAGTTTTGATTATTCTACATTGTTAACCTTAATTATAAAATAGATACACAGAGTCCTCGCTAAAGTTGCCTAAGATTATTTTCAGCCTGGGGCAGTGGGAGAAGAATCTTGGCTCAGCACTCTTCTGGGCCTCGGCTTCTTCCTCAATCAAATCAATCAATCAATCAATCAAATTAAAGGCAGTATCTCAGATGCCCATATTCAACAATGGTTTTGAGGAGTAAACGAGGTAACGAAGTGAGAAACTGTTCTGCAAACTCTCATGGTGACCGGGAGTGGACACGCCGTCCACGAGAACAGAGCAGGATGCCCTACACAGCCAGCGGTGGTTCCTCCCCGTCCACATGAACCCTTCCACACAGCAGTGCAGCTTTATAAAGTCAAATGAAAGATTTCACACCAGCATTAAGGTTCAACTCACAGTCAATGGGGACTCATTATAGAAAAAGTGGGAAGCAAATTTTGTCACAAATGAGGCATCGCTCTATCATACCAGGGGCCTCCGAGTACGTCCGTGGGCAATGATATCAAGAGCTGCTACAGTGAAGTCCATCTGGCAAGGCAGGGACCTAAAATCCTCACGTTCCCAGTGTGAACTAAAATTGTGTGTTTAATAATGGAAGAAGGAAAAGATGTGAGAGAAATAAATACCTTTGTTCCTCAGACCATCTTCAGGGAGGTCCGTGCATAGATGTTCTTTGCTTGCCTGCATCAGGAGGTCCTCCTGCGGTAAGAAAATCCAGCCGTCAGGGAGGATCCAGAGACACCCGAGCTCACCAATGCCAATGATTCTCTGAGAGTCTTCTTTCCAACTCCTGGAAATTTGCTAGCAGTCACAAGGACTGGGAACTGAAGCAAACCTCAAATTCAAATTAATATAATCAATAAAACTTCCACTTCTCTAGAATTTGAGCTTGAAAAGCCAAGTCTCCCAAGGTCTGGACAATAACAGAGGTTGAGAATGCTGGGCTGCAGATCCAAACAAAACCCTGTAAGTATCCTCCGAATCAAGAAACACACTGATGCAATGTGATCTTAATTTAGTGAAAATCTGAATGGAAACTATCAGGAAGTTGAATGTAACTCAGTCCCTAACCATTCTCAGCATCACATACTCATTTTTTTCTCAAACTTCCTGGAAGGGCTATTTTTCCTTTTCATCCCTGTTCACTGGAGGAGGGTATAAGGAGGAACACCATCAATGACAACCTACAGAGGGACTTCAGGAAAATGGGAAGGGGCAGCAGCAGCAGCGCATGTGTGGCATGGGGCCCCGTGAGGAAAGGGTCCGACCAGGCTGACCAGCTGGAGACACTGACAGACCAATGATGGCTGCTCACATCAAAGTTTCCTTCTGGGTCACCTTTTTCTCTGTCTGAAGATTTTTTTTTTCACATGGATTTAACTGGTAAGTAAAAGATTCTGACACAGCACTCACTTAAACTGACAGATGGTAAAATCACTGCTACAATGCTTGATAACTTTTACAGCACTTAAAAAAAAATCACTGCCCACATTCTCCACCAAAAAAAATCCCCCCCCAAAAACCCCAAAACAAAAACAACAACAAGGCTTCCCTGGTGGCACAGTGGTTGAGAGTCCGCCTGCCGATGCAGGGGACACGGGTTCGTGCCCCGGTCCGGGAAGATCCCACATGCCACGGAGCGGCTGGGCCCGTGAGCCATGGCTGCTGAGCCTGCGCGTCCGGAGCCTGTGCTCCGCAACGGGAGAGGCCACGGCAGTGAGAGGCCCGCATACCAAAAAAAAAAAACAACAACAACAACAACAAACAAGCAAAACCATTTCATTTCTAAGCAAAGTTCTGTGGTGGAAACAGAAGATCAAAGTGATGGCAAATACAGGAGGACACAGGAGGAAATAAAGCATCATCACTGGAAGTGAGAGAAGAGGCCTGGCGTGGAGTGTCATGTACAAAGCTGGACTGTTCCTTCACTTTCTATTGCAACTTCAGCGTGGAATGCTTTTGCACAGCATGAACTTAAAACAACCATCTCCCACAGAACTTACGTGTTACCACGTTTGGCCAAAAGAGTATAAATTCTAGCGTGATGCCAGGTCCAATTTATTTGTAAATGGGGAGAAGAAAAGCTCTTACTTACTGTAGAAGGAATGATGGAATTAGAAAATCACCATTTGGCAACCATCACAGTGATAATTATCTCAAGAATCATCAATGGATGTTAAAACTAGTTGCTAAAAGTTTGAATGAGAAACAGAAATATTACATAGTTTCAAAATATCTCCCCACGAGATACTTAATAATTATGAAGGGGAAAATAGTACCTTCACAGTGGAGAAGCCTGGCAGACCCCACCTGAACCAGGTGATGGCAGTTCCCCTGCCCAGGAATGAGGCACCTCAATGCCAGGCGCTTGCTGAGAGGATGCACAGGAAGAACCACATCACTTCTGTGGGGTTCCTGCCCCCCAAATGCACAACCAGGATCTAATCATGAGGAAACATCAGACAAACCCAAACTGAGGAAAATTCTACAAAATAAATGGCCTGTACTCTTTCACGTGCCAAGGTCATGAGCTGAGAAAATGTTACAGATTAAATGAGACTAAACAAACATGACAACTGAATGCCACAAATGATCCTGGACTTTTCCTAGACCAAGAAAGCATTTTCTTTTCTTTTGCTACAAAAGACTTCAGTGGGACAATTGGCCAAATGTACTCTGATCAGTGTTAATTTCTTGATTTTGATTAGGGTACTGTGGTCACCTGACAGAATGCCGTTGTTTGCTAGGAAATACACAGTCAAGTATTTAGGCATCACGTCTGCAACTATACGCTCAAATTATTCAGAAGGGAAAAAAAGCAAATGTGGTAAAATGTTAACATGTGAGGAATACACGTGAAGGGTAATGGGAATTCTTCACACTACTTTTGCAACTTTTCTGTAAGTCTCAAATTATTTCAAAATAAGAGGTTAAGAAAACATCATTATTTGTAGTTACCTTTGATCCTTTCTCCAAAATGATACTGCCCTCCACACTTCCAGTTCTCAGACTGAATGTCTGAAGTGTTAGATTAGATGCTATTTAGAGTATTTCTTCAGGTTAATACTTTATGGGAAAGGCCGGGTGCTGGAGCAAAAGCCAAGGGGTGAGGAGTCAGATGCAGCTCTGTTCCAGCCGCAGGACTCCCACCTGCTAGCTTTGCTGCACAGAGTGCATGCTTACACGTGGTTTTATAAATGGGGACCACAGACACCTCGCAAGATGCCCCGTCAGGATGGGTGCTCCATGAGCAGAAGCTCTCACCATCCAGTAGACCTTAGACCTTAGATCTCACTTTCCTGTGAGAAAAGCCAATAGGACTGTCACCAACAGAGCCCAGTGTCATCTGGAGTGACCACCCTAAGCTCTTCTGGGCCTAAAAGAGACTGCAGTGAGAGCTGACCTGCCAGCAGCATACAGGTCCCCTCAGATTCCCATGGACTCTGGTGAGCTCATATGATGAACCCTAAGGGCTCCGGCTCCTGGAGGGACTGCTGGGATTTTAGTCTGGCCCCACCTGCTGCCCTAAGGAGGTGTCTTAGCTGGAGCCTGCACACACCCTGGTGGAGTGCCTACCTGACTGCTTCAAGCCATCCCCCCCCCCACCGCCGCCGTCTCCCTGCTTAGCCACGACTCCTAACAGTGAAAGGGAGCAGCAGAAACCAGGAGTGACAGACTCCTCTCTCCCCCTGCCTTGCTGACTTCTCCTGAAAGGTTCTGAGTTATGAAAAACAAGTTTCCCCTCACAGAGGGCTGTGGACCCTACAAAGTTTTAAGTCTAGATATGATCAGGAATTGACAGGGTTGAAAAACAGTGTGAGGCTGAGTTCAGATGTGAGGGACCCCCAACCACCAGCACCACGGCAGTGGGTGATCTTCAGATCAGGTGGGAGCTCAACCAGCCTTGGGTCCCAAACGCAGATGAAGGAACAGAACAGACCACTTGCGAGCAATGGCCGTGTAGCGTAAGCATCCTGTGTGCAACTAACTCCCTCCATCCCCTCGAGCCAACCGACCATGTAAGAAACACTTGCAGAAATTTATCAGACACAATGTCCTTTTCCTACAATATTTTATCAGCTAAGTGTTCTAAGTTTCAGGATTCCTAGAGGTAAAGTCCTAAACACTTCTCTCTACCATCTAGATTTTACTAAATCTTGACATCTGATCGTTAATATCCTAACATTCCTTGCAAAATCTGTTTCCAAGATAAAAGTTCATGTGGATGCCTCTTGCAAAATCAAATGAGATAACTGCAGTAGTTTGCAGCATTATATAAACTATATAAAATACGAAATGCCACGTAATAGTGCAATTTGTCAAACTGACAGCAAATTCTCTGCCTCAGCCTGGCACAGCCAACATGTCATCCTCTTGCCCACTGCTTGGAATCAAAACCAACTTAAAATACTTCTCCAAAGTTTAGGCAGATTTTAGGAGGGTCTTGAAAACCATTCTTACTGTTCGTCTATAATCTTATTTCCCATTAAAAGCTGACTGTGGGGCTTCCCTGGTGGCGCAGTGGTTGAGAATCTGCCTGCCAATGCAGGGGACACGGGTTTGAGCCCTGGTCTGGGAAGATCCCACATGCCGTGGAGCAACTAGGCCCGTGAGCCACAACTACTGAGCTTGTGCGTCTGGAGCTTGTGCTCCGCAACAAGAGAGGCCGCGACAGTGAGAGGCCCGCACACCGCGATGAAGAGTGGCCCCCGCTCGCCGCAACTAGAGAAAGCCCTCGCACAGAAACAAAGACCCAATACAGCCAAAAATAAATAAATAAAATTAAATAAAATAATAATAATTTAAAAAAAGCTGGCTGTTTATCCTGGAAAAGACGCAATACTGATTCATTCCTATGAGGCTAGTATTGAGCCAGAAAAAAAAACCCCACAAATATCTTTAGGAGGGAAATGAACATGCACCAGGTCCTTCAGCTTTTATAAGCAGGGTAGTTATAAGCTCCTCAGGGCCTGAGGTACACCTGAGCCATGAGCCCTGGTTGTAAGCAGATCTCGCTGACCGCCTCCAAGACTGAGCTTCCTAAGCTGGAGCAGTGGTGGTCCCAGCTTCAGGTGGGACTGCCGACACACTGAACACACAATAGGGCCCCAACACAGAGCAAATGAGATACCTCCTATTTCCTGGCACTTGTGGGAACAGCAGTGATCATGTTCACAGTGAAGAACACTGAAAATAAACAAGATGTTGGATCTCTAGATGGACCTTTCAGTTTCTTACGCTTGCACATCTAGGAAGGAAGAGCTGTAGGACAGTAACTTTAAATCTTCACTGAGCCTAAAAAGGAATTTTCCTCCATGTATCTCAATTCAGAGAAACTTTAAATGAGGCACCAATCACGTTAGCTGGGTAAGGCATTTAGTAACAGTCCGCCACAAGGATTTATCTAAGAGAACTGCTAAACTAATGAGGAGAAAGTTCCACCTTAAGTCCCAGCAGTATGTGAATGGTGCTTTGGGCACTTGTTTGTCACACACTTTTAACAATATGAGCTGAGAACCACGGCAAACCATCACTGTGGGGACCATGGTACCCTGGCAGACCGGGAGAACACCTTATGGCCACCAACTGTACTACTGAGAGTGTGAAGTTCAGATTTTTTCACCTTTAAATCACTGAAAATGAGTTATTTCCAACAAGATTTCCTTTTAAGCAAACAGCAAGCTGCTTCACACTATTGCAAATTTCCCTTAGGATCAGAGACGCTTAGGGTGATGAGGAAGGAAGCTTAATGGGCATTTAGCATAACAGCCTTTCCCTTAAGTAAAGTCACATAAATTGCACAAGATTGGGTCTTTTCTGAACATGCCATTAAATAAGAAGTTTCTCCAATAGCATAACATGCCTCGGGTGATCAACAGCCATTGTGCTTCTTGACTTGATGTCTCCTGTCCATATGCTTTCAAATATCTGTCAAAAGATGCATACTGAGTCTTCATATGTTTCCGCTAACAGACAATTCAGAACTTTTTCTGTGTCTGTGTTGAGCATGAATGATGTATCTTGAAGCCAAAGCTTTTACAACACGTTCACCCCGGCAGATCTACCCCTGTGTACAGCTTACATCTAAGCACCAAGAAAAACAAACAAAGCATGGTATAAAGAGTTTTCACAGATACAAGGATGTAACGTTCAGCACAGGGAATGTAACCAATATTTTGTAATAACCTTAAATGAAGTATAACCTATAAAAATGTCAAAAATCACTACATTGGGCAATTCCCTGATGACCTAGTGGTTAGATTCCAGGCTTTTGCTGCCATGGCCTGGGTTCAATCCCTGGTCAGGGAACTGAGATTCCACAAACTGCGCAGCCAAGAAAACAAAAATGAAATCACTACGTTGTACACCAGAAACTAATATAACGTTGTAAACCAACTATACTTCAGTTAAAAAAAAGAAAAAGAAAGTTGGTTGTTCAAATCAGGAAAAAAAAAGTTTTCAATGTCAAATCACCTGTGTGGGATGTCGCATACCCGTCTTTCCACTTTATTCTTAAATAAGACCAGTCTTTTCCGTATCCTGGTCCGTAACCTCTGTGTGCACCGTAGTTCTTGACCTTCCTCCTGTGAGTGCAGAGGTCACAGCTGAACGGTTCTTTCACCACTCAGCGTGGCTCCTGCAGCTGTCCCTTCCACGCATCTGTTCCCAGACTCTTTCCCCTTGTTTTTGCCTTTCTTCTCCCCTCCCGATAACAGAATATCCCAGATCAAAGGACAAAAGTACCAGTTACAGGTCCTTATAACTTTTTGACACAATCATAAGGCAGGAAAGAATGATTTTTTTGCTGGTTTAACTTTTCATGATTGAAATATTTCATGGCTGGAATATTTATTTTAACTGTTTAAGTGGATCTTTATTTTTTTATTTTTTATTAAATTTTTAAAAAAATATTTTGGCTGCACCACACAGCATGCAGGATCTTAGTTCCCCAACCAGGGATTGAACCCTTGCCCCCTGCAGTGGAAGCGCAGAGTCTTAACCACTGGATCATCAGGGAAGCCCCACGTGGATCTTTAAAGAAAATGTCAAGTACAGTCACAAAAGGACAAAGACTGTATGATTGCACTTGTATGAGGTCCCTAGAGCAGACAAATTCATAGAAAGGTGGCAAACGGGGGTTACCAGGGGCTGGGGGAGAGCATATGGGGAGTTATTGTTTAATGGGGACAGAGTTCCAATTTGGGAATATAAAAAGAGTTCTGGAGATGGATGGTGGTGATGGTTACACAACAATGTGAATGTACTTAATGTCACTGAAGCGTTACAAATAATAAAAATGGTAAATGTTATATGTATTTTACCACAGTAAAAAAAGCCAAAAAAAAAAGTTGAGACCAACATTTAAAAATAAGTTGCTTCATAAAATAACATGTACTTTGTTTTTCTTTTACAACAACAACCAAAAAAAAAACAGAAAAACAAAAACACAACTAATAATGACCTTGAGAGGTTAAATGAGTGAATGAAATGAATATTTAACAAAAACAGTTTAGGCTTCATCAGGGCCCAAGGTACAAAAAAGCGTAAACTTCTTATTCTAAATATTGGTGCTGTTCTTCTCCATGAACTGGGAAATTCACCAAGCAGACTTAACTTCATTAAATTCATTTAATTCATGCAATCCACGCCGGAAAGTGTAGGTGGCCGTCCTTCACAACCACAGCAAGTTCTTATTCCTGGAGCCGAGCTCTGTTGAAGTCAGTACCCTTCCGCCTTGACTGATTTTGGTTCAGAGGGAACAGAGAAGAGTGGGTTAAGTGATAACCTCTGAGTACTTTTCCCCAAACTGGAGCCAGTGCACGATTGTGGGCCTCTTTGTTGGTTTGAGACGAACAACAGCTGAAGGAAAAAGCTTTGTGGAATGCTGCTAAAGGCAAATCAACTATTAGAACAAAATCACAGAATGTCAGCATGGAAAAGAACACCTCTGAGGTTGCTTGTCTGAGTTAGAATCCCCTTTGCTATATTCCTGACAAACAGTCACTGAGCCTCGTCATAAACAGGACTTCCCCGAGTAACCTAAGCCATGTCTAGACTGGTCTAGCTGTTAAAAAGCACCTCTCATACTGAGTTAAATTCTGTCTCCCTCTATCAAGAAGAGGTTTTTGTTTTGTTTTTTAATTGTTATAATATTTTTAAAGTTTTTAAACATTTGATTTAGAAATATCTTTTACATACACCAAAAACTTGCAAATATTGATCAAAAAAATTTCTTGTATAGTCTTCATCCAGCTTTCCCTAATGTTAACATCTTAAATAACCACAGTATAGTTATTAACACTAATAAAATACTAACTAGTCTTAAGACCTTATTCAAATCTTGTTAATGGCTCCATAACACCCTTTTTCAGGACCAGGATCCAATCCAGGCTCCCAGAATGCATTTAGTCATCATGCCTCCTCAGTCTCCTTTCAACTGAGAGGTTTCCATACGTATTCATCTTTCATAACTTTTGGAAAGAAAGTCCCTTGGTTTGGGTTTCTCAGATGTTTCCTCATGATTAGATCCTGGTTGTGCATCTGGGGGGCAGGAACCCCACAGAAGTGACATGGTTCTTCTCTGGCTCATCCCTCCTGTGTGTACACATGTGTGTGTTTTATACAAATGAGCATACACTTGTACACTTGCTTATTTCCCCTTCTTTCATGCATGAAAGGGAGGATACTGTAGAAAGTCCTTCACAGTTTGCTCTTTTCACTTAGTATATCCTCCTTTGCAGAAGAGTTAACAGCAGCAGGCCTAACTGTTATTCTAAGAAAGGCATGCTTACAAGGGTAGCCTTGGCTAGCATCTGGGAACTTAGATTGCAGGAGAGTCTCCACTATTTCCTAAATGATCAGAGTGGCTCATGACACCTATACAACAATGTGATTCATAGGGAACCCCTGCTTTCCTCCTGTGACGTGTGGGATTTTGGTATGTGCCAGCCAGAGGATGCCCATGTGACCAGCCTGAACTCTAACAAGCTTCCATGGTAGACATTTCACGTGTATGAGCAGAATTTGTTCCCAGAGGAAGTGAAGTGTGTGTGACTACACTCGGAGAGGAGTCCTGGGAGCCTGTGCGTGATTTCCTCTAGACATTGCCCCCATGCCCCTCTTCCCTTTGCTGATTGTTTTATGTCCTTACACTGTAATTAATCTTAGCTGTGAATATGACCATGTGCAGTGTCCTGTGAATTCCAGAGAATCACCAAACACAGAAGCGGTCTAGGGGACACCTGTACCTGTACATGGAGATCTTCATTCTTTTTTTTTTTTTTTTTTTTTTTTTGGCGGTACGCGGGCCTCCCACCGCTGTGGCCTCTCCCGTCGCGGAGCACAGGCTCCGGATGCGCAGGCTCAGCGGCCATGGCTCACAGGCGCAGCCGCTCCGCGGCACGTGGGATCTTCCCGGACCGGGGCACGAACCCGCGTCCCCTGCATCGGCAGGCGGACTCTCAACCACTGCGCCACCAGGGAAGCCCGAGATCTTCATTCTTTATTACAGTTGCACAGGGCTCCAGGGAAGGATGTTTATATACCATAGTTTATGCAACCTGTCTCCTATATGTGGGCATTTAGGTTGCTTCCAACATTTTGCAATAATAAACTACGCTTCAAACAATACCCTTGTGTATACATATTTTTATGCTGTGGGAGGTGTATCTTCAGGGTAGATACTCTCTAGAAATGAGAGTTCTGGGTCAACAGGTCAGGGCATAGTTTTGTTAAGTGTAGCCCAATTCCTCTTCTGCAAGGTTGTATCAGTATGCGTTCCCACCAGCCATGTGTGAGAACAGCCCTTTTCCTCACAGCCTTGCCGACCAGGTGTGTTGTCCTAATTCTTCATGTTCACCAATCTGATAGGTTTCATAAAAGTAGTATCATGGGTTGTTTAAATTTGCATCTCTAATTATGAGTGAGGTTGGCCATCTTCATGTGTTTAAACACAATACACACACACAAACACACATGCACGCAGTGACTTATCTACCCAAGTGTCTCCTCCATTTTTCTATTGGGTTTTTTCATTCCCCAATTTAAGAGGTCTTTATACATTAGAGATATAAGCCCATTATCCATGATATACGTTGCAAATATGTCCTACCAATGTGTCAGTTGTCTTTTGACTATGTTTGTGGTGTTTTTGCCATCTAGCAAGAGTTAACCTGGGGTCCAAAGATGTCTGGAGTCTGCAGACCTGCCGGGATGGCATGTCTGCTTTTCTGAGAGGCCTGCAGCATTCATCCAGATTTCCAATGGTGCTGTGACCTAAGAATGTCAGGAGCTGCCACCATCCCACCCGTCTTCCCCTGAGCTTAACTGTGCCCAACAGAACTGCTCTGCTCAACCCTCCAAAGTTGCAAAGGCTTCTCTCATTCCTCCTGATTTTTCAGGAAGACCCAGCAACTCGGCTTCCAATGGGGTATTTTCACGTTGTGTCCTTAGTGTGAATTCTTATCCATGAATACATTCCTCCCACATGACCCCAGGCTCAATGTGAAAAGGAAGGGACAGGCTCTGCTTTGGCCAGGAACCCCAACACTGACTCATTCCTTGCTTCCCCTCTGCTCCCCACCCCATCCTCCCTGTATCTTGAGCTCATCTGAATGCTGGGGCAGGTAGGGGAGAGAGAACCATGAGGATGATACTCTAGGTACAGGCGAGCCAGCACACAAGCACACAACCACCACCTCTGTCCAGGCAACACATTTTGTTAATGTATATTAAGAGCAAACTGGCTTTTCTTGGCAGCTACAGAGTCAATTCTAATTAACCAGTTAAAACGTGTAGGGCTTCTGTTTTTCACTTCTGTTTTCCACTTGTGTGTAGTTCCCTTTATGAAAACCAAGTACAAAATCTTGCATTTATATCTATTAAATTTCATTTTGCTTTACACAATTCAAAATAGAATTTACCTCTGGTGGAGTTAAAAGGGAGAAAGGGAATGGTTTAGAAAAGGAATAGGGAGACAGTAATCTTCTAGTTCTCGAGTTGGGTGGTACGTATATATGTATGTATATACACGTACTAATATAAGTATGTTGTGTTCATTTATATACTCATAATTTCATTTTATATCAAATTCTACACGAAGAAAACTTTCCATCTTGTTAGATGCAGCCCACCATAGCAAGGAGTAAGGAACTTTGGGTCTGTTACCTTGCTCATTTAACTATATTTTTAAGGATAGGGCATCACAGCATAAAATCTGATATTTTTTTCAACTGTTACTTCACGCTTTATCTATTCTTAATTATGGTTAATATACGCAGCCTACTAATGACAGTCAATTGCCCTGCAACCTGTGTAAAGAAATGATGTATTTTTATCAGGTGGGGAATGGGCTTCCTAGCCCAGGAAGCCCAGAGAATACGAATTTATTAGTACATAGAGCAGGGGTTGACAAACTACAGCCTGTGCTTATAGACAACACTTTACTGGAATACAGCCACACTAATTTTTGTAAGAATCACCTATGCCTGCTTTCAAGCAACAATGGCAGAGTTGAGTAGTTTCAACAGAGGCCATATGGCCTGCAAAGCCTAAAATATTTACTTTACGACCCTTTACACAGAAAGTTTACTAACTCTTGATCTAAGGCACCATCCAGGGCAAAGAGTAAGCTTTCTAGTCCACTTGGCAGGTAAAACTTCCTTTAGGAATTGGGGTCCATCAGACTACCTTAGCTCACTAACCATTAGTCTCACCTAACTAATCCCTCTTATTCCAATATCAAATTCACAGAGATGCGATTTTCCATGCCACACCAAGCAGTGATTCCACTTTTCACTGTGTATTAGTTAAAGAACTGGCTTTCTGATTTAAGCTTCAACCTCTCATGAAGGGGGGTAGCTTGGATCAGTCTTTTGGAGATCATCACCTCTGACGTACAAAAGATATAAGTCAAGTTTCTAGACCTGCAAAGCTTAGGACTTACTTCTGAAATATGGAGACCCCGCGAGGGTATCCATCCTATGAAGCCCTAGCTGGGTCAACAGCCTCCCTCAAAGATACCCCTGTGACACCTCACTCTATCCTAACCATGACGCTACCAAAACCCAAGGAACGAGTACACATCGTTCCTTAACATCAGACACAGAAATCCCACACGACCATCACAAAGAGACTCAACATTCCATATACAGTAGCTGTGTCAGAGGACTGACACGTTTTCATGAGATAAGCACTTCCTCTCCTCAAGTGTCTGATGCGACACGAATGTTTTTAAAAATCATCAAAAGAAAGTTAACATCAAAATCAACATTTTGGAAATGCTTCAAGAATAAATCATAAGCTACCTGTCAGACTCTGTACTTTATTCTAAGAAGTGTTAGTCCAGTTGGAAAGATGCCATTCCCACTCAACTGATCTGCATCAAGATCTCATTTCTTACCTGGCTGGGGCAGAGCTTCTCTTCAGCAGCTGTGGAATATTGACGTGTGTCTTCCTTTGCTCCCTCACAGGGGTCTCTTACACTCTCCGCCTGGTCCCCTCCATCTCTGAAGACCTTTTGCTCCATGCTGTTGGCTTTCACTTCCCTATCCAAGATCCCAGAAGCCACAGAACCTTCTGCTGTGGGGTCCACCAGCCCACACCGCCCAGGCTCACCCCCATGGTCCAAGGTCTCAGGGGTTTCTTCGCGACAACTTTCCACAGGAGTCCTCTGCAGCTCCAAGGGCACTGCCCTACTCTGACTTATACGAGAGCTTGAGGCTCCAGGTTTTACATCTGGAATCGCACTTGGCTCAGGGTCAGCATGAAGCTCTTTGGAGACACTCACTGGGAGTTCAGAGTATAATTCCTGCACCTCGGCAGACATGGAGGAATCGAGTGGAACGGGCTGGGTCTCTACGCCGGATGACAGCATGGGGGCAGATGCAGATATGGAGTCAAGTCTTTTACACCAAACGGCTCACCCTGACACAAATCAAAGGAAGGGATAAAAGTTTAAAACCTTGCATGGTAGTAGAAAGCTGTCTCAGCTTAAACTGGCTAAAACAAAGGCAAAAAATTCTAACTCAAATGCCAACATTATCTGGCACCAAAAAATTCTCTGTAAGAGACTGAGTTTGAGGAAAATAAATACCTTAAACCTTTAACAGACATGTCTAATTTCAATGCAAATACTGCCTTGTGAACAATTCTTAGTATAAATCTGGATTTAAGTGAGATCTCATCAAATGTAGATGAGAATAAGACATGTCTAAGTCCAAGGATAGACCCAATGTAAATAAGAAAATAAAGATTGTTTTTGAATTGTTTTCAGGTTGTGAACCTTGCGCGTTTTGTTCGCTGCTATATCCCTGTTGCCTGGAATAGTTGTTTCACACATAGAAGGTACTCAGAAAATATTTGCTGAATTAACATATACTGAGGGACTCTGAAGAATTCGATTCACTGACTTTTCTTCATTAAGAATTCTCTTTGGAAGAAGATATAGAGAAAAGTGCTCACTAAACACCTGAGCTGTGTCTACGCAGGCTGGCACCCAACACGACTAAATCAGCTCTTGGGCAAATCCCTCCTGACTTCAACTCAGCACCTCGAGATTTTCCAAGTGCCTTCACAGACACCACTCATTTGATTCTCATAACAACCCAGTGAGCTAAGCAGGGCGGCTGTTGTCTTCCTCTTACAGGTTCTAACACCACACCTGAAGAGGGTAAAGGTGACCTGCCTAAAACATTACATGGTTAACTGAGGGATGGAGGGGGGACACCCAGGGCTTCCACTGTGTTGGTCATGTTTCACTTCTCACATTGGGTAATGGGAACATGGGTTATTTGCTAAAATGTACATATTTAAGTAGTTCATGATACTGTATTATTAAAGTAATCAAAACAAACACACACAGATTGGGAATGGTACACCCAAAACCAGGGTCTCCTGGCCGGTAACTTTTCCATTTTAGTCTACCAAACGCGTGTGGTTTCCACCACAAAATCCACTTGACCTGACCAAGGCGGAAATGATAACCAAATGAGATACTGCACACTTTCGTTCTTGATGTTTTCCTTAACCCTAAACAGGAGGAGAGAGAAGATGAGAAATCTTTGGAATCTCCGAGTTCATAACAAGAATTTATCGGAAGTACCGACAGCAGATTCCTTTGGCCGAAATGTACATAGGAAAGGATGTTTCAGATGTACTCTCACCACTTCCTAATGTCCATCTTTCTCCAAAATAAACATGTTACATACAAGTAATACCCAGAGCTTGCTACTGAACTGTTTTGACTGTTAGGCTGTCTCACCGTCTCTCCACCGACCACGATCAGATTTTTAAGCATGAGGGACTCTCCGAGACACCACGTAACTCCCTCCTTACGACCCAGCGGCCCTGGGCCCTGTCTGTTTGTACCCTGATTATAGGGGAAAGTCCACCGATGCCGCTTACACAAAGGCACACGCTCTGCCTCCCCCGTCAATGAGCAGCCCGCTCCTTGAGCACTCCTGGGTTGACGACTGTTCCTCCTTGACAGAAGGTCCCCTACACTGGCTTGTGCTGTCTTGACTGGAGCTGGGGCTGAGGAAGGGCAGATGACAGGTCCTCTCATTCCAGACCATTCTGCCCTCCTCCTGGTTTTCCAACCTGTGGTGGCTGGTTTACTCACGTCCCTATGCTCTCATCTGCTGAGCGAGCGCCTTAGTGTTTTCAAGGAACCCTACTCAAAGGTGAAAGGACATAACGCAATACACTAACTTAAATACGAATACTAGAAATTACAGGAAAGCTGACTGCTGGTCCATAAGGTTGAGGTAACACAGGAGGGCTGGTGAAGAAACTTGAATCCAAAGGAGAAGCAAGGAGAGATGCACTGGCGTGCAAAGGAGTGAGGTGAGACTCACAGGGGACTTTCATAAACCGTGCTGACAAAGGCATCCTTTCTGGAGCTAGTCTTCCCCTTTCTCCTCTAGCTCCTGGATTTCTAGGGGTACTTTAGATTTTAAGCCATTTTGTGTGTGTGTGTGTGTGTATACCTGGGGATTAAGGGATAAAGTGAAATTGCTATTTGATGCCCCCGCTCCCAAAAGGCTGGAAGTGCTCCATTTTAATTTGGTTCAGTTTCCCTTTCCCATCGACAGATAACAATCCAGCTTTTAGTTGTCACACCACATATGCACCAAAAGAGTAACTGCAGGAAAGACTACTGTAGAAGAGAAGGTGGAGACGAGCTCCGTGGGTCTCCCTGCCTGCCAGGGTGCGGGTGTTCTCAAGTTCAACCCTCGATACACCTCCCTTCCCAGGATTCACTTTTTTGATGACCTCACCTTTTCGTGCAGCTTCTCTGCTAACAGGATGACTCAAAACTGTCCCTTTAAGCACAGAGTAACCACATGATCCAGCGACTCCACTCTGAGGAACATGTGCAAAAACCACATGCCCACACAAAAACTTGTACACGGATGTTCACCGCAGAACTGTTCACAAGAGCCAAAAAGTGGAAACAAATCAAAATGTCCATCAACTGATGAACGGATCAACAAAATGTGGTCTATCCACACAATGGAGTATTACTTAACTATGAAAAGAAATGATGTGCTGATTCATGACACAACATGGATGAACCTTGAAAACCTTATGTAAGTAAAAGAAGCCAGGCACAAAAGACCACGAAAGATCTCACTTACACGAAATGTACAGAGCAGGCAAATCTGGAGTCAGAAAGTGGATTAGTGACCACTTACTGCTGGAAGAGTTGGAGAAACAGGGAGTGGCTGATGGACAGTTTTTCCTTTGGGGGCAATAAAAGTGTTCTAAAATTGATTGTGGTGATGGCTGCACAACTCAAACTATGCCAAACACTACTGAATTGTACAATTTAAGTTGATGAATTACAAGTTATATGAATTACATCTTAATACAGCTGATTTTTTTTAAAAGAAAGAAATCTGTCCCTAGCCCCAACTTTTTCTCAAGCTGTGACCTACGTTTCACTCACAAGGATGGCACCCCCCCCCAAACGTAACAAGCCTAAAATAGAACCCATTCAACGCAGTGAATAATCGAGTATTGCTACATGCAAGCAGCTATGAGAAACAGGGTGAGTAAGAGGCTCTCGGTAGCATTATATGCTTATTTTTGATCCCACTGCCTCTCTTAGTAATGGCACCCGTTACCCCAGAGCTCAGACTTGAATCCTCAGACGTAATCATGTCTGACCATCCACATGCCGTTCAATTAGCGCTTGTACCAACGGTCCCAACTCCAGCTGTGTCTCTAACAAATCTCACTCCTTTCCAACCCCACAGTCCTAACTCAAGATTTTGTTCTGAACACAAAATCACGCACAAATACATGCTTCCTAAGCAGATGCTTATCACAAAGAGGCAATGTTGATAATCACATAAAATGGCTCAAAATATTCCTCAGGAGAAACAGTGCCATTACCTTTCCTACACCTCCATCTATGTTGTAAACTGGTGTGGACCAAAACAGAATTGTAAAGCTTGGTCACCAAAAGATAACTTCCAATATACAAAAGCCAAACGCCACAAAACTACCATCTCTTGATACGTTTGTTTGGTAGAGACATAATTATAAGACTTTTCAACCTGTAAAACAACTAGGCACGTCTGCTGTCGAAGCAAAACAGACACTCCCTCCTTTTTGCAGCGTGATTCTGGTCCTCAAGTTTCTCAGCAGTATGTGAAGTGGAGTCACCAAGAACAGCTAAGTGCCTCAGCTGGAACCCTCAGAGGTGAAGTCATATTTAGATGCAAGCCTAGAGCAGCAGTTTACAATTATTCTCAACTCACTAGCTCGCATCACTAAACTGTCCTCTCAACTTTCTCCCTCTATCAAGACATTGGTAATGCCACAAGACTGCAGAAACAACAGAATTCTACCATTCAAGTTCTTTAAATTTCTGAATGCAATGGAGCAATTAAAAATGATGGTACAGAAACATACCTCTCCATAGAAAGCTGCCTGAGATGTCTTATCAAGCTAGATAAATATTAGGATTCTTTTATTTTGGAAAAATATATATCCATATAGGAAAATTGTTTTAAATACTATAAGCCAGATATTAACAGTGTTACCCTGGGTGATGGGACCATGGATAACTTATCTGCATGCTGTACTTTTTTTTTTTTAACAATGAGCATCTATCACACGTGTTAAAATTTTTTTAAAACGTTATATCTCAAGATCCAAATATGAAGCAATAAAGAATAACCGGTAAGTATATTATCCCTTTATCAGTATCTTTCCAAATGTCAGCTCTCTCCCTCAATCATAAAAGTTTTTACACTAAAGTGTTAAATAAACTTGAAGTAAGCGGAAAGAGTAACACATGCTTATAAAATGTAGACAGGGATTTATGGCTTAATCCTTACTAATGATTTATAACCAAGCTACTGGGTGAAGACACAGATAACTACCTAGTTTTAGGTGTAAGCAGAAAATAACCCATAAATTCACAAACAACTCTCTCCTGCTGCTATTAGCTTGTCATATTTACCATTAACACAAATAAGAATTACATTGTTTAGGGGATGGATTTATCCCAGGGGTGGGGATGGGGGTGAAGACTAACGTTTATAAGGAGTATGCAGTATAATTATTCCAATAAAAGAAGAAAGCCCTTTGAATTGAGAATTATCATCTCCCAGTCTTTCTGCTTCAAATGCAGAATCAGTGCTGGGAAGCAGTCTAGTTGTTGGTCTCCAAGCTGGGAGATCAGGGTCCCTATCCTGCCTCTCGCTTACTAGCTGCACGGCCTTGAGTGTGTCACTGAACTTTCCTGGACTTGTTTTTCACATGTAAAATGGACAAATTCAACAAAATAATCGCAAAACATTGTGTTACCCGTAAAAATCCCAAGACTCTAAATAACTTTTCTATTCCAGTTTGTTTCAGCACAGCAGACCTACAGACACCAACAAAAGTGGTACAGAGCTCAGACTAATCCCCACTGCAAGTACTCAAGGGCAAACGAGGTAATTTAAGAACACTTTACATACGAAAAAGATAGAAAGCTGTTCTTCAGTGTGTCTTCAGGCAATCTGGAAGTGTTAATTCCCATCCCACCAAATAACAAAAGCCAAGGGGAGGATGGGGAAACTACGAATGAAAGATTAACATTGTAGCTCTCAGCCTCATTAGAATACATTTTATAATACTAAAAACCTGACAAAGGGGCAACTTTCGTCATTCAAACATGCCCAAAAACAAAAGTTCTGGGGGTACAAAGTTTACAGCAGTAAGCAAAAGAAGAAAAAAAACCAAACAAAGAAAACAACAGAACAGAAAGCCATGTGCCCCAATAATCCCATCTGATGGTCTCTCTTCCCTTTAATTCCAAAAGCAAAGGGGCTGCTCTTAACCAAACGAAGCAGTTAATAACACTAGGCACTACCACACTTGTGACAAGGGACAATACTCACAATAACGATCAGGCCCTCAGAAGTTCACCACACTCCTTTCACCTTGAGAAAGGGGCTTTCTTTTCCAAAGATTCGGACACTGTAGCCAATCCCTCCCTGAGGGAATTCGGAGAAGGGGGCCTCTTCTTGCGTAACAGATAAAGAAGAATCTTTGAAGAAGATCTCTAGACAAACTGAAAGTGGGGCAGGGAAGTCCATATACCGAACAGGGCCTGGCTCTTCCCCACGGAGTGCACAAGAAATCTCAATAGCATCAAGCACGGCTTCCCCCGTTCCTCCCTTTATCAGCATGCAGAAAAAGGATCCCTCTGTCTCCACATGGGGAGTGAAACAGTGAAAATGCTCCTGATTTCTACTGACAAAGAGTCTGCATAAAAGATTTTCATTCCTTTTTCAAAGGAAGGGGAGAAAAGAAACCATCTGTGCCACTCCAAATATACAGCAGGAAAGCGTCCTTCTCTCATAGGTCTAGAGTCTTATTTTTCTTGGGAGAGCAAGAGAAAGAAGTTGGAATCTCCATCTTGGGTGTAGGGGGGTGTGCACATCAGATAGAAGGAAGCTTTTTCGTCACTAGAGCAAGTAGGGGGAGTGGGAGAGGGCATCTCTAACCAGTCGGGAAGGAGTGATAGCTTCTGTGGACAAAGGAAAGGTCGGCTTCTCCTATCAGGTCTCCCTCTTGGAGTACAGACCTGCTTCCAAAAGCAGTCTTTTTTGCAGATTATTCTAACTGAGGCCCTCTTTGTTAATTTGGGAAGTGTGGTCGGATCTAAGACAGTACAAGTGTCTCTCTGCCCCGGGGAAATGCCTCCTCAGAAAGTGATGGGGGTGGGGAGGGATGAGAGGAAGAGACATGCATAGAAAAATCTGTGTTTCTCTGTGGAAGATACTAGTTTCCTTTAAAAAAAAATTAAGTAACAGTAATAGCAACAGTTTTCCAAAAGGTTACTATGTACTAAGCACTTACACAAAATTTCCTTTAGCCCTTAGGACAATTCTTTGAAGAGAGTACCCAAATTAGAGATGGGAGGACTGACAAAAGGTTAAGAAATGAGTCAAGGTCACAAAGGTGGGAAGTGGGACACACGCGGGCTTGCATCCATCACACTTCAAACGCCACGCTCTTCACTGTGCGAGGGAAAAGAGCTCCAGGCACACCAAGAAGCTCGGGGGCGGAGAAGCGAGGCTCCCTCTGTGGACACGACTGGGGGAGGGGAGAAAGGCTGACTAACACCATAAAGTAAATTCAGGGTCTTCCTCCCTCTGTATCAGGGTAAAGATAAAAAATAAAGAAGGGAAGATAAATCTATCTTTTACAGGGAAGGAAGAGCCCCCTGTCACTTTTAGGCAACTTGAGTCTTCCTCTCCACCTGGGGGGCGCTGACCAAATCGAGAGCGATCTTATCCCTCCTGAAAATAAGTTCAGAATCGCCCTCTCGCACCCCGGGAGCGAGTCTCCCTCTGCTGACAAGAGCGCCGCAGCCGGAGAAGCGCGTTCGCCCACGACGAGGGGCGTCGCCCGCCCCGAGGAGAGAAGTTGGGGGTCCCCCGCCGTATCGAGGTCGAAGAGGAATCGTTCTCCCCCGCCGGAGCCATGACTCGGAGAAGCCGTTTTCCCCTCGCGACGCGGGGCCTGGTCTCCTCCCTCTCCCCGGGTCGCTCCGCGCCCGCAGCGCAGCCTGCGTTCCCTTCGGCGCCCCGAGAGGGCGGGGGGCCCGGGCTCCCCTTCAGCCTGCACCGCCCGGCGAAGGGTCCACTCAGACTGGAGTGCGGCGGGGCGGCTACGCCCGAAGCCTTCCCGCCCCCGGCCTCTTACCCTCAGGTCGGCTCCGCGGCCCGCGCTCGCCCCGCCAGCCCAGCCTCTGCAGCCACTGCCCCGTAGCCTCCAAGTCTACCTGAGCCTGCGGAGCCGAGAGCCCGGGGACGCTCCGGCCGCCGCCGCCTCTTCGTCTCTATGGTCGCCCCGCACTTCCTCATCCGGGGCCCGAGCTAGCCATGCGGACTCGCCCAGGTCCCGCCCCCGCACTGCGCGCGCGCTCTCCTGGGGCGGCTCTTCCCGCGTGGAGCCTCCCGCCCTCGGCTAGCTCCAGCGGCCTCTGCCCCGCCCCTGCGGCCAGGACTCTTAAAGGGGAACACATCTTTTGACTCCGCTCCTGCTGAGCTTCAGGACCAGTGTCTGACTCCACTGAGACCACTCTGGTCCAGTCTCTTTTCTGGCCCGAACGGCTGCAACTCTCCGGGCCTCCCGGCTTCTACCCTGGCAGCCCAAGATATCTTTTTATACCTGGAATCAGTATTTTAGATCATGTCACTCCCCTGATACATCTCCTTTCTGGCATCTTGTTTTAATTTCTTCATAGCTTTAACAGTAGCCAAAATTGCCATTTCATGTTTATCGACTTGTTTATCATCTGTCCCTCGCGCCCTTGTCTGTTTTGTTCATCATTCTTTGCTCAGCACCTAGAGCAGTGTCCTGCACAAGCAGGCACTCAACAGATATTTGAAGGAAGGAAAAGAACGTTTATTCAAGAGGGAATTGAGACGGTCCAGAGAATGCAATCAATCCCCAAATCACACAGCCCTGTATTAAACAGAAATCTGTTGTCTCTTGGAGCTTATCAACTTGGCTGAGTAGAGAGCTAGAGGTTTGGTGGTTTGTGGGAGATTTTAACTTTCTCCTCTCTAATCAACGTATCCTTGAACCAGTCAACATGTGGACCATTTTATCTAAGACAGTGGTTTTCCCAGCTTTAGTTAGGGCTGGAGATATACACACCTAAAGGCCAACCCTATTGTTTACAGCCTGTAAGTCCATCCATCGTCTATATACATACACAGTTCACATACAGGCTACCACAGATGCTATTGGGATGAATTAACTAGAAATTCACTTTAGAACATTTCTACACTTATAGTAGCCAAGTCCTCAAGTTCTTTCTCAGGCAACTATGTGCCTATAGAAGAGGATCTGAGAAACTCAGTATTACTGGTTTGTCTTTTCCCTCAGGATCTAATATTACTGCACAGCACCATTATTGATCTCGTCTTTAAAAATGTGATATTTTGTTCAACATGGATTTTTTGTATTCTTTTTTTAAAAACAAAAATCACATTATTTACATTGCTGAGTTTTTTGGGACCCCCTTAGCATTTTGTGCTCTAAATAAGGCAAGTGTCTCATTAGCCCCACCTACCACACCCTAGTCCCAGTCTTGCTCCTAGCTCTGTGTTAAGCACAAAGGGACCCCAAAGAAGCATCATATATATATAATTCAATCCCCTAAAAGTCGAGAAGAGCCAATTTCCTGACAAATTCCATGCTTTTGGTGACATTTACTTGGCACTTTAAGTTCTTCTAATTTCAAAGACTTAACATGTCCCTCACCTTGCTTGGCCCTCAAACACCTTGTGAAGGAGGAAGAACACGTACTTTTTATTCCCATCTGTCAGGGGAGAAATTTGAGGAAAGAGAAGTATCCTGTGCAAAGCCACACAGCTAAAAACAGGCAATCCTCCATGTGGTTGTAGCACAGTGATTGTACATTGTAGAACGAAGGCCATTGGCTCTCCAGTCTGGGAGCTACCCCCTCCAGCCTTCCCTAACCCCTAACTTTGACCAGCTTTAGACTTTTTTGGCCACATGGCTTGTGGGATCTTAGTTCCCTCACCAGGGACTGAACCCATGCCCTCGGCAGTGAGATCATGGAGTCCTAACCACTGGACCACCAGGGAATTCCCTAGGCAATTTTTTAAAATCTCAAAACTCGTCAAGGTTTTTTACAAATTTTTGCCAAATTAAAAAGTGAAATATTTGTATTTCCAAGATATGACACACCAATCTCTCAGGAGACGGAATCAAATTCTCCTGAGGGCCAGGGACAGCGAGTCCCCTAAACTCTGGGATGGAAGGACTTCAGCTACTGAAAAACAGCCTGGGGGATCTGGGTGTGCCCCCCGAATTGGCAACATAAACATGTATTTTATATTTAACATTTTATCCTTGACAGGTTTTGCAACTGTTGCAGTCTGCTTGATTACATGTTTTTCTTTACTATTAAAAAATTACAATTAGGTCTTCCCTCGTGGCGCAGTGGTTGAGAGTCCGCCTGCCGATGCAGGGGACATGGGTTCGTGCCCGGTCCGGGAAGATCCCACATGCCGCGGAGCGGCTGGGCCCGTGAGCCATGGCCGCTGAGCCTGCGCGTCCGGAGCCTGTGCTCCACAACGGGAGAGGCCACAACAGTGAGAGCCCCGCGTACCGCAAAAATAAATAAATAAATAAATAAAAAATTGCAATTATTTAAGAGTTAACTTCCGAATCGAATCCTTCACTCACTCCCTAGTCCTTCTGTGGTATGTGATGCTTTTTTTATTTCAACATTCAGAAAATTTCTGAAAACGGTTGGTCAATTAGATGGAGCTGGCAACTTGCCAGCAGCCCTTGGCCAGCTTCAGGCACTGCCCACACAGCTCTGATTTTTAACTCGAGAAGAGAAAGATGTCCCAACAGATAAGGGCTTAGGCTGAACCCTTGGGTGAGACACGAGGTTGCTGGTTAAACGCTCAGCCTTCGGAGCCAAGTTGGACTCCACTGGGTCAAGATCTGTCCTTGAAGGAGTTTCGTGTCCTCAGCCTGTTCCCCTGTCTGTGAAATGAGATAGTATATGCCACCTAAAAGAGATGTGACGATTACATAAGAATGTCTGTGACAGCTCTGGTAGCTATTGTTAACAATCAGAGAAGCACGGAACACCACTTGGGGTTTGGAAGGATTTGAAAAGCCCCTCAAGTGGATACTTCCCAGCAGGGGCCATCGCACGTGCTTAGCCCTTTGCATTTTACAAAAGTTCTCCCAGAAACTCTATTTTGTGCCTCTCAGTAGCCCTGAGAGGCCTGGTGGGGGTCCATAACATCGTTTACAGATCCGGGGACATTCGCCCGAGTTTGCCCTGTTGAGGAAATCACTAGGTCGGAAGAGAACCGCTTGTGCTGGGATCTATTTCGGAACGTCTGGAGGAAAAGGACTTCCTTTCCCGGGACGACGGCCCTCAGGCTCGGGAGCGGGAAACGCAGGTGGGCAGCCCGACCTACAGGCCTCACGCGAGGCCCCGCCCCCGGCACGAGCCCCGGATGGGGAAGTGGCGCGGACACCGAGACGAGGCGGAGGCCCGGCCAGAGCGGCCCAGGGCGGGTGGGCGGGAAGGGGGCGGTGCCCCGGGGCGGAGCCACCGGAGCCGCGCGGCTTCTCAGGTGAGCGCTTGGTGGCCGGGGCGGGGCGGCTGGCGCCTGCAGCTCTGGCTCGGGATCTGCACAGGCTCTGCGGGCGTAGGCGGGGCGTCCCGAGGAGGCGCGGGGGCCCTGGCCAGGGTCCGGACCCCGGAACCCCGGCCTCAAGCGGGAAGGGGCTCCGGAGCTGCGGGTGAGTGGAGCTGCCCGCCCGGGGCCCGGGTTTGGGGAGCAGGAGGAAAGGGGCCGGGGCCCAGGTTCGAAACCTGGCCCCACCCCCAACCCCCTGTGTGACCTTAGGCAAGTCTCTCTCCGTCTCTGAGCCTCCGTGGCTTCAGCTATGAAATGGGGGGTGGAGGGTGCGGGGAGGAACCACTGAGAGTTTGTGCAGATGGAGGTTTGGGTAATGAGCCTTCCTCTGTTTACACTCTTCTTGCCCAGGACATCGATGGCGAAACGTGAGCAGTGGGAATGCCTCTCTGTCTCAGAGACCTTGGGCAAGTCCCTTGCGCTGGCTCTCACTTTCCTCATCTACAGATTGTGTGCCTAATCTCTTTTAAGATCTCTTTAATATGTGGGTGTTATTGGTTTATATAGAGGCAAGGTAATGAATGCCTCATTCACTCCAAGTTTTCCCTTTAGGGTGTGATAAAATATCTTCTTGGAGGTTGGACTAGACCCTGGCCCGAATTCCCTTTCGTTTCCAGATTCACTGGTTCTGTTTGTTCAACGTCCCTCCTGGTAATTGGAGGAGTGATTTCATCGGAGGGTTGGTGCCACCTCTCAGCTGAGTAAGGGCAGTATTTTCACTGCCCTGAAATCAAAGAGCAGTTGCAAAGAAAAGTCTGACATTCCAGCCTTTTTGTTTGTGTTTCACTGGCAGGGAGGCAAGATGATTTCTCTCCCCCAAGCTTGGAACAGCTGAAGGAAACAACAGTACAAGATGAGAACAACAAAGGTCTACAAACTTGTCATCCACAAGAAGGGCTTTGGGGGCAGTGGTCAGTATTGATTGGTCTTAGGGGGTTGCGTAAGTTGGCCGAGGTTCTGATGTGTCCGGTGCCTTGAAATTTTCAAACTGACTCGTGACAATCGAGGCTAAGCAGGTAGCTTAACTGAGTGAAGCAGCAAGTGATACTGTAGTGGGGAGAGTAGCAGGCCCCTTCTAGAAGCATTTGCATCCTGCATTTTAACAAACTTTGTGAATATTGCCAGCTTACTACTCTTCATTTGTTTTTGTTTTTTAAATGTTTTTATTAATGTATAGTTAATTTACAGTGTTGTGTTTCAGATATATAGCAAAGTGATTCAGATATATAGATATATATACCTATATATAGATTTTTTTTTTAGATATTCTTTTCCATTACAGGTTATTACAAGATATTGAATATAGTTCTCTGTGCTAGGTCCTTGTTGATTTGTTTGTATCTTTTTATTACTTATTTACTGTGTATGTTCTGCAAAATTCCAGTATGCACTGGTTTGGCAGATAAGAGAAACTTATGTTTAATGAAAGAAGTAGTGGATGTGCATAAGACAGGTATGATCAAAGCATGAACCTTTGCCTGGCTCTGAAGCACGGTGAGATGGGGCAGGACACAGCATCTTGTCCTGTGTTAAACATGAATCCGGGTATCAGCTCTGCCTCTAACTTTCCCTGTGACCTCAGGCAAGCCCCTAGTTTACCTTAACTACAAATTCCAGCTCTTTAGAATAATTTCTCCATTTCTCTTAGCACCTTGAGTCTATAAACCTGTAGAATAGGAAAGCACCTACTCATATGATTTTTTTTTCTTTCGTAAAGGAATAAATTTCCCTCTGTCCTAACAACCTTATTTACTTCAGAAATTAGAATTAACAACACAGTGAGTGTTTTTAAAATTGTATTTTAGTATGTATTTGCTCCTGTGTTATATATGTATAAGCCACCCAAAGGCCAGGACTGCCAAAAAGGGAAAATAATAGTTTCTATATCATAAGGTCTTACGGGAATAAAGTAAAATGATGTATGTATAGTATTTAGTAGAGTACCAGGCTCCTTCTACCTGCTTAATAAATGTAACCATTGTAATTACCAGGAAGGATATACTAAGCATTGCTATATTTAAAACACTATTTCTGCTAAAACCACAGTCTGTTGTTAACACTGTACTTTGTATGCAGCTGAAGCTGCCTAAACGTTTGTGGAGCAGAATTGAACGCACAACAGAAATAACTTTTGACAGAGGAGGGAAAGATACAAGGCTACAGTATATACAGTGTATATACAATGTATGCGAGTCTTCTTTTTCACGTGTACAAGACAAAGGTAGCTCTGTGCTGTACCCAGTCTGCTGCAGGACTATAAAGAAAAATAAATAAATAAAATACATCCAGCAATATTACTCAGTCATAAAAAAGAATGAAATACTGCCATTTGTAGCAACATGGATGGAAGTAGAGAATATTATGCTTAGTGAAATAAGTTAGACAAAGACAAATACTATATTATATCACTTATGTGTGAAATCTAAAAAATAATACAAATGAATGTACATGTAAAACAGAAACAGGGCTTCCCTGGTGGCGCAGTCGTTAAGGATCCACCTGCCAATGCAGGGAACAGGGCTTTGACCCCTGGTCCGGGAAGATCCCACATGCTGCGGTGCAACTAAGCCCATGCGCTACAACTACTGAGCCTGTGCTCTAGACCCCAAGAGCCACAACTACTGAGCCCGAGAGCCACAACTGCTGAGCCCGCGTGCCACAACTACTGAAGCCTGCACACCTAGAGCCTGTGCTCCGCAACAAGAGAAGCCAACGTGATGAGAAGCCCACGCCTGCAAGGAAGAGTAGCCCCCACTCACCACAACTAGAGAAAGCTTGCACTCAGCAACAAAGACCCAATGCAGCCATAAATAAATAAATAAATAAATTTATTAAAAAAAACAAACAGAAACAGACTCACAGACATAGAAAACAAACCTGTGGTTACTGAAGTGGGGAGGGACAATTAGGTGTATGGGATTAACAGATATAAACTACTATATATAGATAAGCAACAAGGATATACTACATAGCACAGGGAATACACTTGTTATCTTGTAATAACCTATAATGGAATATATTCTGCAAAAATACTGAATCACTAGGCTGAACAACTGAAAACTAACACAATATTGTAAATCAACTGTATTTCTATGAGTAAAGTAAAAATCAAATTTAAAAAATACATCCAAAAAAAAAATACATCCAACAAGTATTTATTAAGTACATACCTGTACCAAACATAAAGATTTTGAATATGACAAGGTCCCTTCTCCCTACGGAGCTTTCAGCTTGATGAGACAGACATGCAAAAAGGAAATGATAAAATGGAGCAGGAAGGAATATGTGTTCAGGGAGCTTAATTCAGACTGTGGAAGTTAGGGGAAGACTTCATAGAGGATTTGGTATACATCTGTCAATGGAAACAATATACAAAAAAAGCAACTGTGGGATTAACCCAGTACTTCGCTTTCCTAGGCTGAATTTTTGTTGGGTCTGATTATATTTGAAATCTGGACATACTTATTTGTCATGGTTTTAGCATAACTGAAGGCCATGTCTTTCCCTAAAAGCTAAAACAGAAAAAAAAAAAAAATCACCCTATCTTTATGATCCTGAGTTTGTTATATTTGAAAGAATTCTCCCCCACCCCCAGTGGGGGGCAGGGGTAGATAAACATATGAAATCACATTCTCCTTATATTTTAAGGGTCTCATTGGACTCTAATGTGAACTGATATATGAAGTTTTCCCCTGATCAGGTGCTGCCCTCCAAAGTCCAGGGTGTTTTCTCTGGCTTGATTTTCATGTGTGAGAGGTGGTTTGTTTAGGAACCCTGGACTAGTAACCAGTCCTGGTGTACTGTTACTAGCTATCTACCCTTTGGCAAGTTGCTTTATCTCCTAGGTCATTTCCTTGCTTCTGCTAGATCCAAATATTTATTGTGAGGGTCACATTCAGACAGTATTTTTAGAAGTTCTGCGAACACTGTAAATAGAAAGGATTTTGCTGTATGTGGGACCCCGGCTGTTTTGTTCCTGGCATATGCCAGATACATGCTATTTGAGGGAGTCAAGGATTGCCGCAGAGACCTAATTCCCAAAGAAGAAGAGTTACCCTCTCCTTGGGAGCAGTGGGCTAGTAGGAAAAGCTCTGGAGACAAAGGTCCCTGAACACCGGCCCCCTCAACTACTCACTAGCTCTGGATTCCTGTGCAAATCCTTCAGTTGAGCTAAATCTCAATTTTAAATGGAACTTCATCTTGCGAGATGGGGTCATAATACCAAATGATGGGGTTGTAAGGACCCCGCGTGAAAACATACACAGCAACCTGCTGCCCAAGTGAGTTCTTTGCTGCCTGAGATGGCTGAATTGTCTTTCAGATGATGAGCTAGTCGTGAACCCCAAAGTGTTTCCTTACATCAAGCTTGGAGACATTGTGGAGATTGCTCACCCCAACGATGAGTACAGGTGAGCTTCCGACAGGAGCAGGGAACTAACTGGGCAGCCCTCTCTTTCCAGGTGATATTGTGTCTAAGGGGATTGAAGGGGAAGATGGCTCTTTGCCTTTGGATAAAAATGCTCCTGCCCTCCAGGATTTGATAAACCAATCATCTTTTAAAAAGTGGTCCATTCTTTTTGTTTTTAAAGCTGAGATGACAACGCTGAACAATTCTGTAGCATTTATCCATTTCCTTTAATGCAAGTGCAGGGTTTGTTTTCTAAGGGAACTTTCTCCAATTGTTGTGCTGCCGGTTAGAATATGTCCAGAGTGATCTGTTTGTGTTTTGTGGGTGGTGAAGAAAGCTGGTTAGTTACTGCTGACAACATCCCTTCTCTCTGTTGCTTTTCTTTTTTTCCCCAGCCCTCTGCTTTTGCAGGTCAAGTCACTTAAGGAGGATTTGCAGAAAGGTAAAAATTCCATCTCGCTTCTCTAAGATTTTTACACTTTACTGTTTGAGAAACTGTAAGAAACCCCTCTTCACAATCTCTGGGAATGAGGGCACAGTACTTCTCTCCTTATCAAATTGTGTTCCTGCTAAAAAAAAATATTGTCAGATATCAAAATTGCCAAGGAATCTCATTTCTTAGCATCTTGAGGGCACTGAAAAAACTATATTTAGAGTCAAGAGGACGGTTAATCTGAATAGGTGAAGCTTTACACTTAAAGATTGTTGGCAAAGCATGCTTTTCTCAATATTATATTTTCTTCACAAAATATTTAAGTACCTACTTTGGGTTGGGGCAGGGGAGGAACATATATTGTTGATTACCTGCCACTTGTGCAAGGCACTGTGCTGGGAGCTGTTTGTCATTTTTTTTAAAAAATTAATTTTTTTTTTTTTGCTGTGTTGGGTCATCGTTTCTGTGCGAGGGCTTTCTCTAGTTGTGGCAAGCGGGGGCCACTCCTCATCGCGGTGCGCGGGCCTCTCACTATTGCGGCCTCTCTTGTTGCGGAGCACAGGCTCCAGACGCGCAGGCTCAGTAGTTGTGGCTCACGGGCCTAGTTGCTCCGCGGCATGTGGGATCCTCCCAGATCAGGGCTCGAACCCGTGTCCCCTGCATTAGCAGGCAGATTCTCAAGCACTGCGCCACAAGGGAAACCCTGTTTGTCATTTATCTTTCTTGATTTTCCCACCAACTCTTGAGAGAGTGAGGAAGCTTTGTCTTACCGGTATGAGTGGGCTTGCCTGGAGTCAGTAAGTGAAGGAGCCAGAGCAGTGATTCTACTTATTCATTCTGGATCCAAATCCTTTCTTTTTTCCTCTAATGACTATACCGTACTGATCAAGGAACTAAAATGTTTATTGATAGCTAATAAAGTATTTCCTTAACTGACACTTAAAAGAAAAGGAAAAACTTTTAATTTGCTCTAAAGGATTTTGGTGTCAACCACTTCTTTTGTTATTTTTTAACTTGTTGGGAAAACAGTCAGTAAAATCTAGACCCTGAGTGTCCTTCTTACTCTTACCTCATCTCCTGCCACCTGTTAAGTTTCCTACTTACCAGACTTAAGGGCTCATTGAAAAGTTTATTTCTTCCTTAACTACCCCTGCTACTTTCATTCCAAAAGAATGATTTCCTCTTCTGAATTTTCACAACCCTTCGAACTTTCTTATGTTGCTTCTTAATTTCTTTCCTTTCTCTCTCTCTGTCTGTCTCTATCTCTGTCTCTTTGTATTATTTGTTTGTCTCTCTCATTTTTTAATTGCTTGGGTTCAGGTCTTATTTCACCTGAAAAGCAGAGAACTCTCTAAGTTTTAAGCTGTTGAAGGCTGACAACATGTCTTGCCCTTGGCAAAGGATGTTGTTTGTTGAATGTCTGAGTAGTTATGGATTCAAATATATTTACCTGATCCAGGTTCCTTCTCCCGTTTCAGAAACTATCAGTGTGGACCAGACGGTGACTCAAGTGTTTCGGCTAAGACCTTATCAAGATGTGTATGTGAATGTCGTAGACCCTAAGGTGTGTCTTTGTTCTGGATTTGAATATCTTTTGAGGAATGATTAACACCCTTCCTCAAGATTAGGTCTCTAAGGAAATAATGAGTTACTTAAGTATAATGTTAGGCTATTAAATATGTGGTCATACATAGGTCATTTAGATTATAGGTAGAATGTAGGTTGCATTTAAAATCCTCACCCCTTTCTAATAATCTTGTCCTAAAAAGATTCTGTATGTATATGTGTGTTTGTGAAGCTAAATGTAAAATTTTCTATAAAAATACTAACATTTCTTTATGTGTTCTTTTTTTTCTTTGAGAAATGATGCTATAAAATTAAGAGGTAAAAATCATTGTCCAAAAGATATTGTTGACATTATCTAGGGAAATAAAGCCCACAGTTCAATGTCGTGTTTGTGTGCCAGAATCAAGACTAAAACACAGAATCACTACTCTGGTGCCCTTTGCACTTAACCACACATGATACAGCAGCTATAGTATCTGTTGGAGACTTACCTGTCCTCCAAAGCCTTCTTGGGCAGGGTAAAATTCTGTTTGTCAGGGTTCTACTACTGAATGGTCTTCCAGTAGTTGTCCTTTTGTCAAAAGGTTTCTCCATGGTGAGTGAGTGTTATCTTAGACTATAAAGTATGGCAGAGAAAAGCAGAGACATATATTTGATTATCCCTTTTAGGATGTGACCCTTGACCTAGTGGAATTAACCTTTAAGGATCAATATATTGGCCGTGGGGATATGTGGCGACTGAAGAAAAGTTTGGTAAGATATTATTTTTTAAAAAGTGTGTTACTTTTTCCATTATGTTAATAATCCATGTCACCAGGGAGATGTAGATCTGGTATGGAGAAGAGTATAAAATCCTTTCTGATTCCAGCATCACAGACAATTACTGTAAACATGTTGTATGTCTCCTCCCATTCTCTTTTCATGGTTTTTATAAGCTTTGTTTTGCTTGTTTGTTATCAGAGAGTTTTAACTCTGCATTTTTGGTTTGAATGGGGAGAGTGTAATATTATTTTACATTTGAACTTTGGTTTTCAGGTTTTCACTTGATCTCTTTTGCTCCTCGCATCTCCTCTTGTGGACAGGCATTTATTATCCTGAATTTATAGATGTGAAAACTGAGATTGAGGAGTTAAGATGAGAAAGCTAGTAAGCAATTGACTCTGGGCTGGAACCCAGATCTTTTTAATTTTTTTTAACATTTTTAAAAATTAATTTATTTATTTTGTTTATTTATCTTTGGCTGCATTGGGTCTTCGTTGCTGCACGCGGGCTTTCTCTAGTCGCGGCAAGCAGGGGCTACTTTTCATTGCGGTGCGCGGGCTTCTCATTGCGGTGGCTTCTTTTGTTGTGGAGCATGGGCTCGAAGCGTGTGGGCTTCAGTAGTTGTGGCACACAGGCTCAGTAGTTGTGGCTTGCGGGCTCTAGAGCGCAGGTTCAGTAGTTGTGGTGCACAGGCTCTTCCCGTACCAGGGCTCGAATCCGTGTCCCCTGCATTGGCAGGCGGATTCTTAACCACTGCGCCACCAGGGAAGTCCCTGGAACCCAGATCTTGTTCCTTCCAGGTTAGACTGCTTTTTTGCTTTACCCTCCTTCCATTTTCCTTGTGTATTTATTTATTTATTTATTTATTTGCGGTACGCGGGCCTCTCACTGTTGTGGCCTCTCCCGTTGTGGAGCACAGGCTTCAGCGGCCATGGCTCACGGGCCTAGCCACTCCGCGCATGTGGGATCTTCCCGGACCGGGGCACAAACCCGTGTCCCCTGCATCGGCAGGCGGACTCTCAACCACTGCGCCACCAGGGAAGCCCTTGTTTATTTATTTTTAATGGACATTTTCCGCTGAACATGATCAGTTCATCAGAATTGTGAGCTGCTGCTGAAAATTCTCCTTTTGGACTTTTTGGCTATTATGAAACAACAAATCATAGGTAGAATGTCCATACAGTGTATATTTTCAGAAAGAGATATCTTTGCTCATGTTTTATTTGGTGGGAGAAGGTTCCATTTTCTAAACTGAGAAATAAATGTTCCATATGTAAATGTACATATGTATGCAAGTGTGTGTGAACATAAGTATATTACTGAAGCTGGCCACTTATTATCCACTTGGTCTTTACTATTGTCTATACTTGCCAAACCCGTGAGAACCTACTGTTATACCTGCCCCAACACGTTTTCCTATGGGATAAATCTGTTACTCCCATGTTAATTGAACTTTGGGTTAATAGAAGAGATTCGAAAGCCAGGAGGTGTTCTTTGTGACCTTTCATGGCCTTGATGTATTGTTGAATCTCTCTCTCTCTCTTTTCCCTTAGGTCAGCACATGTGCCTATATCACTCAGAAGGTGGAATTTGCTGGCATCAGGTAGATACTATGTCACTCTTGATTTATTAGCTTGTAACTGGGAATAGCATGTAGTGCAGTAACTGCTACATACAACCTTTGAGGCATGAGGACATCCTTATAATAAAATACACAATAGCTTAAAACGTTAGATTGTGGTAGCTAAAACAATCCAAAAGACCCTGAAATGCACTATAGTAGTTTTAAGATGGGTGGATGTTGCTGAAGCCGCCTTGTATTCTGAACAAAGGAGGGATAGACTCACAAGTTTAGAACTGGAAAAAGCCTTAGATGAACATATTTCATCAAACTTTCTTGTTTTACAGTTTAAGAAACAGGTTTGGAGACATAAAATGACTAGCACAATAGTTCCTGACTTGCTGCCTTTTTAGAGATATCACACTGCTCTTGATTTATTAAAATGATTTCTGTATTTCAGTTTGTGAAGAAGAGAGAAAAGGGGACTTTTTGAAACCCCCTCTAAATTCAAAAATCAAAATATCCACATAGTGAAGGCTTAACAGCACCAAAAAAGTGTGTTAGAAATATGTCCTTTTCCCTAGAGGAAACTGTGTCTTTCTTGAAATTTACTGTATATACTCAAGCATATTTACATCTGGTTGACTCACTTTTAATGTGAGATTGACCACTGGATTCTGGTGATGCAGCCTGGTCCCCTGTTACGAAATTCCCCATCAGGTTTTCACAGAATGGTTTCATCTGTTGATGATTATTGCAAGATGTTGATTTTCTAATTCAGCCATTCCTCCTACCTTTATTGTCCAGAATCCTTTTGTAAAGACCTTTCACCAGCAATGAGGGCTATTTGGTTAGTCTGAATTACTGATCCTGAAAGAAAGAAAGGATAAAAGATTCATTTTTTTCTTTCCGAAAGGGGATGTTTTAGAAGTTGTTATAAGGTCAAAAATTCTTTGAAAAAATTTTAGCAACTAAAGCACAGTTCAAGAAGTGATGAAGTCTCAAGCAGAACAAGAAATGCAACCTATTTATGCCATCAAATACAAGCTGGTCTCTCCCAGGTGGTGGGCCAGGAGTCAGGAAACCTGTATTCCATCCTGCAGCACCAGTGGTTAGCAGGGTGATGCTGTACAGCTCAGGGAGTCTCTGCATCTGTTCCTCTGCAAAATGAAGTGGTAGGTTTAGGATCTTTTTCTGTAAAGGACCAGATAGTAAATATTTTAGACTTTGGGCCACGTGAGTCTCAGGTCTCTGTTGCAATTTTTTTTTTTTTTTTAACATTTAAAAATGTAAAATCTACTCTTAGCTGTGGGCCATACGAAAACAGGAGATGGGCTGGATTTGGTCTGCAGGCTACAGTTTGATGAGTCCTGGTTTAGAAACCCTCTCAGAATCCCTTTCATAATTAAATTCCTTGTTTCTCCATGTAAGTGCCTTCATACACCCTGACATAATGTCAGTTTTAGACTTTTCAAGATCTGTCCTAATATTTTGCTCATTCATGGTTAAATGTAAACCACAAAATCTTCTATCATTTTTCCAAAAAATTTATAGTCTTTCTACATTGAATCAAAAGTCACTTTCTTTTCCAAAAAAAAAAAAAGTGTTCTGGGCCTCATATGAGAAAATAAAATCAAATCATAATAAATTATTAGAGAATTTCCCTGTAATTTAGCCTTTTAATCTGGTAATTTAGTCAACAGTTAAGGACGTAGTTTTATTACCTTGAGACCCTACCTTTGAAATGTTATTTTTCCTTAAAGGTAAACATTTTGTTTTGCTCTCAGTAAATTCACAATGTATTCTTTAAAAAAAAAACAAAAAAACTTCAAAATCAGTATTTTAAAAAATTGAAGAAAAATTTTAAAGAAAAATATTGCACTAAAATCTATCTCCTAACAGCACTCTGCTTTTTTAAAATATTGAACTTAGATGAAATAAGTCAGACAGAGAAAGACAAATACTGTGTGATATCACTTATATGAGGAATCTAAAAAATACAACAAACTAGTGAATATAACAAAAAGGAAGCAGACTCACAGGTATAGAGAACAAACTAGTGGTTACCAGTGAGGAGAGGGAAGTGGGGAAGGGCATTATAGGCTGGGGGGGAGTGGGAGGTACAAACTATTAGGTGTAAAATAAGCTACAAGGATATATCATACAACGGGGGGAATATAGCCAATATTTTATAATAACTATAAATGGAGTATAACCTTTAAAAATTGTGAATCAGTATACTATATACCTGTAACATATAGTATTGTACAGCAACTATACTTCAGTAAAAAAATAAATATCTTTTAAAAATTGAACTTAGAAACCTAGTCTATTTGATCTTATTGTGAAGAGATACCATTTTCCCAGATATAATTTTGGAGATTACTGACTAGCTGCCTACTTTTTTTAACTTAAAAAAATTTTTTTTTGTTGTTTTTTTCTAACTCACACGCCAGAGGGAGCAACACTGAATAATTTCTGGCCCTGACTTCCCAGCTGTCCTGGGGCAGACAGATCTGTTTGAGAGTCATACTTAAAGCCCATTGGAACATCCAGTTTGGGTGTTTTCCTGCTAGATCTGCTCCACTGCAGAGGATCTTCTGGGATCTTCTCTGACTTGAGCTCTGATTCTATGGTGTCAAGTCTCAACACACCTGTCCTGATTATAGAATTAATACTGTCAAGTACCACTTGTTCAGCACATGCTATGTGTCAGGCCTATGCTAAGTATTTTTACATACAGTGCTTGCTCATTGTAGACAATATGAAAAACAGAATAAAGAAGCAGGGGGAAAAGACATAATATTACATTACTGAATATTGACATAAAAATTTTTCAGCAAAATGGCCTTCATTGAATAGGGACCCTGTCCCTTTGTGCCCCCTGACTTCTTTCTTATCTTCTAATTTGATACTGCAGTGGATCTTGTTTTTTTTGAAACTCATTGACTCAAAGCTGGGGTTAGCAAATTTGTTCATCAGTGCCTCTTAACTGTTTTTGTGACGTGTGCCCTTTTGAGGTTTGCCAGAAGGTACAATTCTGTGCTCAGGCAAGTTTGCATCATTTCAGAAGGTTCGTGGGTTCCCCGAAGCCCTTCCTTAGACCCACATGTTGTCTGCAGACCCCCAAATTAAGAGCTCCTGTTGTACAGATTCAGCGTACTCTGAGAATTCTTTATGTTGTGTAATCTGTTCATGGCCCTCTGGAAATCTGTAACTGGCCAGGTCATTTGGGTGTAAATGATAGAGTAGAGAGAGACACCCCAAAGGCACCCCTGTTTCTTCTCGGTTTATGTAGGACTCGTAATAACGCGTGTGCCTCTCCTTTCAGGGCGCAGGCCGGGGAGTTGTGGGTCAAGAATGAGAAGGTCATGTGTGGTTATATAAGCGAAGATACCAGGGTAAGGGTGATAAAGTGCTTTTTTCGGTTTGTTTCCCCGTGGTATTATGTCTATAAGTTGTGAAATCAAAAAACAAAACAGAAACCAGCAAAAACTTGATCTCATGATCAAGCTGGTGACCAGCTACTATCTGCTCAGCTGGATAATATTGTAATATAGTTGGGGACTCCTGAAATTCTAGTGTTTTATAGTTGGATCTCTCCAGTTTGGGGTTGATCTTCATTTTCTTCCGTTTAATATCAGATGTAGAGATGGAACATCTAGCTTGCAGGTTTCTGTGCCCACTAATACATAGCGAAAGTTAAATTCAGTAAAAGATTGTGTTGGTAAACACGAAGAAAGACCTTTGCCAAGGAATCTCCTCCTGTGACTCTGTTCCAGTTGGAAAAATCCAAACTGAACAGCTGTGAATGTTACCCACGCTGGTGAAAGCACCTGTCTTCTCTTCCGTGTTCCTATCCCCCAGCCTCCCTTTGGTTCTCAACCCAGGGGTGATCCTGCCTCCCCAGGGGTCTTTTGACAAAGTCTGGAGACATCTTTGGTCGTCACAACTGGGGTTATGTGGAGGATGCTGCTGAACGCACTACAGTGTAAAGGACAGCCCTCCAGAGCAAAGGGTCACCTGGGCCCCAAGGGCAGTAACATTGTGCGGAACTGTCCTGTGCATTGTGGGGTGTTCAGCATCCCTGGCTTCTACTCACTAAGTGCTAGTAGCGCCCATCCCCACCCCCTGCAAGTCATAACCACCAGAAATGTCGCCAGACATTACCAGATGTCCCCTGGGCAAGCAAAATAGTTGAGAACTTGGGGCCATTTTTAGAGGTAACCACTATCTGAATTTTATTTTTGTAATTCCCTTGTTTACATAGTGATAATACATATGTATTTTACCCTACACAGTATATTATTTGTTTTGCTCACGTTTAAGTTTTATTAAAGTGGATTAAAATGTATTCTCTTCCCCCCCCCCCCACTTTAGCTATCTCGTTTGTACTCACTATATTTTTCATCATTGATTAGGAGTATATTTGTTGGGTCATAGGTTCTACTCTGTAAGGTAATGCCAAATTATTTTTCAAACTCTTTGGACCATTTTAAACTCCTAGTAGCCATATATAAAATCTTGTTTTTCACTTTTTACAACACCAGGTCTTAGATTTTGAAAGTTTTTGCCACTCTACTGGGCATACATTGGTATTTTACAGTGATCTTTCCCCCAGTTTTCTGGGAATTGACTCTTAAGTATGGCTTATAAAGACCATGATAAGTTGGCACATGCTTACCCACTGAGCGGCTTGTGGGATCTTAGTCCCCTGACCAGGGATTGAACCCCGGGGCCATGGCGGTGAGAGCGCCAAGTCCTAGCCACTGGACCGCCAGGGAATTCCCCATTGAAGGATTTTAAGTGGGGGAATGATACCTGAATTACGCTTTTAAGAGATCACTTATTCATTCAGTTGGATTTTGTTGAACAAAACTCCCAAAGTGGGCTTCCCTGGTGGCGCAGTGGTTAAAGAATCCTGCCAATGCAGGGGACACGGGTTTGAGCCCTGGTCCGGGAAGATCCCACATGCTGCGAAGCAACTAAGCCCGTGTACCACAAGTACTGAGCCTGCACTCTGGAGCCCGCAAGCCACAACTACTAAGCCCGCGCTCTGCAACAAGAAAAGCCACCGCAATGAGAAGCCCGAGCACCGCAACGAAGAGTAGCCCTCACTCGCCACAACTAGAGGAAGCCCGCATGCAGCAACGAAGACCCAATGCAGCCAAAAATAAATAAATTTATTTAAAAAAATAATACTGTATAAAAAAAATAAACTCCCAGAGTTACGGTGGCAAATTGATACTTAAAGGTCAGCTTTATTCTCTCATATAAAAGAAGTCCATGGGTAGGCAAATTATGGCTGGTGTGAGAGCGTCACAGTTACTGGTGGTCTAAGGCCCCTTCTGCCTTCCTTTTCCGCCTATCAGGATTGGGCTTCCGTGGTCTGGCTGGAGCTGCTGTGACCACATCCATATGCCAGGCAGAGGAGGGAAGAAGGGAAGAAAGACAACAACGGGGCACGCTCCAGCCGAGTCAGCTTCCTTTCAGGACACACTTCCATTTATACCTTACTGACCAGGGTTGAGTCATGTGGAACTGCTCAGCATGCCTGGAGGTCTGGTCTCTTGGCGGGTCCCTTGCCTCCCAGAATAGAATCAGCTTCCTCTGACTTAGAAAGGAAGGATGTTGGCTAGGCGTCCACAGTACCCGCTGCAGCCCCTCTGGCTCTGGAGCAGAGAGTTGATTGTCGGGGCAAGAGTGGAAGCAGAGAGATGAGTTAGGAAGTTAGAAGGTGGTGGCGTGGGCTAGGCTGGGCACTGGAGCAGGGGAGAGATGGGCAGATTGGTGAAACATTCTGGGGTCGAGTCCATAGAACTTGCTAATGTGTTGGGTGTGAAGAGTGAAGAAAGGAATAATTGAGCAGCTGGTGGAGAGATGGCGGTGCCATTTATCATATGGAGAAGGCCAGGGAGGAGTCGTTCAGGGGAACTTCAGTTTGTGAGATGTCTGGACAGCCGAGTGGAAAAATCAGGGGAGGCAGTTGAGTCTGGAGCTAATCTGTCACTTCTCCCATGTAGCCCCCCATCCCATCCAGCCACGGGAACCGCTCACCATCCCTCCAACATGGCAGCGTGCTCTCTTGCCTCCGTGTCTTTTTGCGTGCTGCTCTCTCCCGCCTGCGGTGCTTGCTCCTCGCCTTCCCCCTTTCCCAAGCCTCTCATCCATCCCTCAGCACTAGTCTCAGGCTTCCCTGCTCCTGGAAAGCCTCCCTGGATGCACCAGGCTGGAAGTGCCCCCGTGGCACCTGGGACATATATCTATATCAGCACTTGTCACACTCCGGTGAATGCGTTTCTTACCTGCCTTGCCACCAGACTGCAAGCGCTTTGAGGGCAAGGACTGTGTCTTTTACCTTTATATCCCAAAGTTGTCTGGCATACCTCCTGGCACTTAATGTCCCAAGGCTCTTTTACTTGAGATAATCTTTATAATCAGTTCAATTACCTGGCACACAAAAGATTCGAAGGAGCAAATGTAAAAGGAAAGGGAGTATTGATGCCTGCAACTTACACATTTTATACATTTTGCTTTCCCACCAAAGCTCTTTAAAGTCTGCTGGAGGAGGGAAGGGCTGGGTAAAGAAAGGGCTTTGTGGTAAAGCACACAGGCCAGGGAAACCACTAGGGCTTTTCCTGGAGGCATTCTGGGTATGGAGAGGGGTATGATGTGGATTAGTTATTAGATCAACAACTCATCAACTGGTGCATCTTAGCCCAAGTTCTCCTTCTGTAATGAGGTCTCATCGACTTTCCCAGTAGATTCACTGCCCCTTCTCCAACGTTTCTTGTGGGAAGCTTCAAGGAATGTTTGTATATAGTTGCAATGTTTTGCATGTCTTTATCTTCTGCCGTGAGCTCCTAGAGGGTAGGGACAGAATCTTCCCCTCATGGCCTGTGATGCCAGGGATGGAGCTTGCTTTTAGAAGTTCCATGTCTCACAATTAAGAGAAATCTTCCAGCATTGCTTTTTTTTTTTTTTTTTGTAAAAAACATGTACAATTTAGCTTTTTTTTTTTTTTTCCTGGGCTGTGCTACGCAGCTTACAGCATCTTAGTTCCCTGACCAGGGATTGAACCCGGGCCCCAGCAGTGAAAGCACCTTGTCCTAACCACTGGACTGCCAGGGAAGTCCTAAAATATAGCATCTTATCCATTTTTAAATATACAGTTCAGCAGTTTTAAGTATATTTACATCATTGTGAAACAGATCTGCAGAACTTTTTCATTTTGCAGAACTGAAATTCTATCCATCATTGCTTTTTAATGCAATTATGTCTTTGTTTCTTTCAGGTGGTATTCCGTTCTACGTCAGCTATGGTTTACATATTTATTCAGATGAGCTGTGAAATGTGGGATTTTGATATTTATGGTACTGTTCCTAAGTGCGGGTCATAACTGCTAATGGGGAGAAGTTTCTGGTTTCCCCCAAGTTGGTATCATTTACAGCAATCTCTTAGCATTCTCTGAAGATATGTCCTGAGATCTTAACAAATCCTCAAATGCTAAAATAGATAAATATTTTATATATCTAGTGAATTGCATGAAATGTAGTAAAGCATTAATGAAAAATCTGAATTCTCAGATCTTCAATTATTCTATAAGCATAGATCAAAAGTCATAGAGGGAGTGACTCTATGGCCAGGAACCAGCACTTCTTTGATATCTTTCATCTTATGTCCTATCACTCACAGAAATCACCAAGTTTGTCTCATTTTATTAGAATTACTACACAATAAGTGGAGTACAGTAAAGCTGCTATGAGGTGTGGACACTGTGCCCGACACACCAGCCTCATGGTGCATGCAGTTCTAATTTGTGTTTAGCAAAATTACAAATTAAATTTTGACGTAGGGCATCTTGGATACTCAAGAACAGCAGAAACTGCAAATGGTAATTTAGTGAAGGCCCAGGGGCTACCAGATCACCTTCAAACAAACTGGAAGCGTCACTGTGAGAATAATTATATTTAAAAGTTAGACGGTTCTCTCATTTTGAAGATACACTGTCTTTTTCAATCATCAAAGCTTTTCAATCTTGTATTTTACCTTGAAGCTATGACCTCTTACTGAGTGAGGTAAATATTAAATTTGGCTCCATAGAAAGTCTAGGTTGAAAATGCTTTTAGGATGTAGCAGTACCACCTTCTCTTTGACTAGTCCTATTCCTGTTAATTTACTGAGAGAAGAAAATGTAAGCAAGAAATAAAGATAATTCCCACCTTCTTTCTATTGTTTCTTTTCAGGGGATCTGTATTTTGAGAAAGCTGTGAATGGTTTCCTTGCTGATCTCTTTACCAAATGGAAGGTACGTTTCTTCTCATGCACTAAATCTCATTGCGTAAACATTATTCAATTCAGATTTTAAAAACTTACTCTTTCTATTAAGCTGAATTTAATTGAGGTACCTTAGCTAAAGTCTAAATTGATAAGACTCTAGATTTAAATTACCTTCATCACCTCAACATGGTCAAGTATATTTATGAAGAACACACAGCTAACATCATACTCAATGGTGAAAGACCGAAAATGTTCCACCTTAAGAATATCAGGAACAAGATAAGGATGTTTGCTTTCACCACTGGTATTCATCCTTTTACTGAAAATTCTAGCCAAAGCAAGTAGGAAAGAAAAAAGGAAGAAAAAAGAAAGAAAGGAAGGAAGGGAGGGAGGGAGGGAGGAAGGAGGGAAAGAGGAAAGAAGGAAAGGAGGAAAGGAAGAAAGAAAAGAGAAAAGAAATAACATCCATATTGATTGGAAGAGCAAAAGCAAAACTATCTTTCTTCACAGATGATATCCTGTATGTAGAAAACCCCAAATATCCATAAAAAAACAAAAACAAAAACTATTAGAGCTAATAAATTCAGCAGAGTTGCAGGATACAAAATCAACACATAAGATCATTTGTGTTTCATCAGCAGTGAACAATCTGATCAGGAAATTAAAACAAGGAATAAAAAATTTTAAAGGGAATTAAATTAAAAACAATTCCATTTACAAGAACATCAGAGAGAATAAAATACTTTGGAATAATTTACCCAAGGAAGGGCAAGGTTTATGCACTAAAATCTATAAAACATAGCTGAAAGAAATGAATGAAGACCTAAATAAATGAAAAATAACTCGTGTTCATGGATTAGAAGACTTAATATTGTTAAAATATTCTAAAATTTATGTGGAATTGCAAGGGATCCTAAAGAGCCAAAACAATCTTGAAAAAGAAGAAGAAAGTTGGAGGACTCTCACTTTCTAATTTCAAAGCTTATTACAAAGCCAAAGTAGTCAAAACAGTGTGGTACTGGCATAAAGGTATCTATGTAAATCAATGGAATAGAATTGAGAGTACAAAAATCAACCCATACATCTATGGTCAGTTGATTTTAGATGAGAATGTGCAGTCCACTCAATGAGGGAAATAATAGCTTCTTCCACAAATGGATTCAAGACAATTGAATATCCATATGCCAAAGAATGAATTTTGAGTCTTACCTCACATGATATACAAAAATTAACTCAAAGTGAATCAGAGACCTAAATATAAGAGCACATACCAGGTATTGTGGGAAGTGTTTTACCCTCCTTATCTCACTTCATCCTCTTGTCACTCTTACACAGGTAGGGAAAGTACAGCTGAAAGAGGTTAGGTAACTTGCCTGTGATCGATAGCCCGAAAAAGCAGAGCGAGGATTCTAATCCAGTTCCATCCATTCATCCAGTGCTCACCTGAGGTCGTAACTCCTGGGCCGTCCTGTTTGTTTCTGTAATCCTGAGTCACGTCACCACTGTTGTATGTTACCTCCTCCATTAAACATGAGTTGAGAGGCTCTCATGCCCACACCAGCCCACTGTCAGGCACTTTTCCTGTGTAAAACTTACACCAAAATCAGATGAGTTTGGAGCTGTGTTTGGAGCACTAGGCGTCCAATAAATTAGTTGGTGGCTAGTGAAGGTCTGCTCTTGGTACTGTGGCTTGTATTTAGGAATTTCTGTCTACTTGAGAGATATCGGTGGAAGAATATAAGGTGACATGTTATGTTCATTATGTTGTTTTATACGGTGAATGCTGAATTGTGTGGTTAGTAAGTTCAGTTCGAGATGGGGTTGGTCAGTATAGGCTGTTGTCTTCAAAGACCCAGGAGGAACTGAAACTGAGCTTTCTGGCTCACTGGTGCAAGCCAAATTTTATGCCGTCTGTAAACACCCTACTTGTAGAATGTTGAACTCCAGACTGCATGGAAATGTGTATTCTCACTCGTCCCCATCGCAGTCCAAAGGTAATTACCTTGGTTTCAACCTGTGCATCTTGAGCAGCACCCAGTCCTCGTCCTATGGCCCTGGCAGTAGGTGGGAGTGTCTGGTGCTTACATCCACCACCATGGGTTCCATTCTTCCCTAAACCACAGTCCTGAAGAAATTAAAAAACACCATGAAGCAGGTACAAATACCATGATCCTCTGACAATGGGCTGATCTATTTTATGCCAAATCAAGAGCTGGGAGACAGCACCCCCAACTTATTGGTGATTTGCAGGGTTTTGTTTGTTTTAATGGCCCTGCTGTGCGACATTCAGGATCTTAGTTCCCTGACCAGGGATGGAACCCACGCCCCCAGCAGTGGAAGCATGGAGTCTTAACCACTGGACCGCCAGGGAAGTCCCGTGATTTGCAGTTTTCAAAACACCTTCCACATTCCTAGGACTTTAGATAACTTGCCCAAGGTCATGTAGTGGTAGTTTCAGAGGCAGGAGTCAGTCCCAGCCTTCTGACTCTGGCAGAGCTGTGTCTACTGCATTACGCAGTCTACAATTACATGATGCTACCCAATGCCTGAGCCCCCAGCCTCCCAGAATTGAAGTAAATGGAATAAACTTGAGTCCTCTTTTTCTCTACTCATCCCTAGGAGAAGAACTGTAGTCATGAAGTGACAGTGGTCCTATTTTCTAGGACTTTCTATGATGCAAAATCTCTTGGTGCGTAAGTCTCCTACACTTATTTTTTTGTTAAGCTTTCCACACGCCCATCCCAATTCATTCCTTATCATTTTCTTTCCTTTGGCACTGCTCCATCTGTCCCATCTTTTCTGTTAGAGGGTAAGGTAGAGTGGAAAATGACACAGTCCATTAGCAGATTCAAGGAGTCTGTGGGCTGTGATTCATCTTAAAACCAACTTAACAGATACATAATTGTGTGTGTGTGTGTGTGTGTGTGTGTGTGTGTGTGTGTGTGTGTGTGATGCGACTCTTCAACCCAGAAGGGGGAAGCGGAGAAACTGAATTTCTCTTTCTCTTTTTAATCTGATCTGTATATGTTGTTTTCTCTATTTCAGATGAATTTCCTGAAATAAACCGAGCCTCAATTAGGCAGGATCACAAGGGGCGATTCTATGAAGACTTCTATAAGTATGTTTGGGTTGCTTTTGCCTTTTGTTTTCCCTTGGTTGTTTCTTCCCTAACTTAGAAAAAAAAAATTAACCTTTTTACTTTGGAATAATTTTAGGTTTACAGAGAAGTAGCAAAGATAGTACAGAGAGTTCCCATATACCCTTCACCCAGTTTCCTCTGTGAATATTTCCTAACCAAGGTACATCTATCAAAACTACGAGATGAGGACTGGTACATTGCTATGAACTAAATATCAGACTTTTCTCAGATTCATCAGTTTTTCCGCTTATGTACCTTTTTTGTTCCAGGATCCAATGCAGGATACCACATTGCAATTAGACTTTCCAAACTTTTTATTGTGAAAAGTTTCAAACTCACAGAAAAGAATAATGAATTAATATAATGAACCCATATACCCAATTCCTGGATTAAACAGTTATTATCATGGCATATTTGTTTCATTTTTTTAAAAAAATTATTTATTTATTTTTGGCTACATTGGGTCTTCGTTGCTATGCGCGGGCTCTCTCTAGTTGCAGAGAGCGGAGGCTATTCGTTGCAGTGCGCGGACTTCTCATTGCGGTGGCTCCTCTTGTTGTGGAGCACAGGCTCTAGGAGCGCTGGCTTCAGTAGTTGCAGCACGCAGGCTCAGTAGTTGTGGCTCGCAGGCTCTAGAGTGCAGGCTCAGTAGTTGTGGCACACGGGCTTAGATGCTCTGTGGCATGTGGGATCTTCCCAGACCAGGGCTCGAGCCCGTGTCCCCTGCATTGGCAGGCGGATTCTTAACCACTGCGCCACCAGGGAAGCCCCGCTTCATTTGGTTTTTGGCTATATTTTACTTAAGAGCAAACTATAGATATTAAAACATTTTGTTCCTAAAGAATAAGGGCAACCATGGACTTTCAGTGATTATGGTGTGTCACTGTAGGTTTATTAATTTCAACAAATGTACCACTCTGGTGAGGAATGTGGATAATTGGGTGAGGGGGGCATGAAACATGTGTTAAGGGAGGGAGTATATGGGAAATCTCTGTACCTTCCTCTCAATTTTGCTGTGAAATTAAAACTGCTCTAAAAAAAGTCTGAATTAAAAAAAAAAAGCAGGAAACACTCAGGGATGCATAACTGTGTATCTGTCTCTCACAGTGACATATAATTTTAAAAATTAGAAAAAAATTAAATATCAAACAATAAAGAATTAAATTATGGTAGAATTTCAGACTGACAAAATATTATACAGCCATCCCATTAAAAATGATGTAATCCTCTTTGATAATTGTTGGATATGAGTGGTAGGTACATGCAGGCTCACAGTGCTATTTTCTCTACCAAAGTATATTTGATTTTATTAAAAACAAAAATTTAAAAAGAGGAACGTCCAATTTTAAAACAGGCTAAACTGAAAAGGGTCTGGAGAAACACATATCATAGTGTTAAAAGTACTTCCCTTTGGATTGCAAAGTCAGACCAGGGGTAAGACCCAAAACAAACAAGATGAAAAAATGGGCTTCTTGGTGGTGTATATTCACTGTGTTTGGACAAATGAATAATGACAGGTCTCCATCGTTATAGTATCTTACAGGGTATTTCCACTGCCCTAAAAATCCTCTGTTCTCCACTTACTCATTCCTTCCTCCACCCGCAACCCCTGGAACTATTGATCTTTTTACAGTCTCCATAATTTTGCCTTTTCCAGAGTGTCATATGGTTGGAATCATATAATATGTAATTTTTTCCTATTGGCTTCTTTCACTTAGTAGTATGCATTTAAGGTTCCTTCATGTCTTTTCATGGCTCGATAGCTCATTTCTCTTTAGCGTTCAATAATGGACCTTTGTCTGGCTGTACTATCCACCCCTTGAAGGAGTCTTGGTTGCTTCCAAATTTTGGCAGTTATAAATAAGACTTCTGTAAACATCCATGTGCACGTTTTTGTGTAGACATAAGTTTTCACCTCATTTGCATAAATAACAAGGAGCACAATTGCTGGATTATATGATAAGAATTCTGTAAGAAACCACCAAACTGTCTTCCAAAATGGCTGCACCAGTTTGCATTCCCACCAGCAACAGATGAAAGTTCCTGTTGCTCCACATCCTTGTCAGCATTTGGTGTTGTCAGTGTTCTGGATTTTGGCCTTTCTAATAGGTATATAGTGTTGTCTCGTTGTTTTAATTTGTATTTCCCTGATGGCGTATGAGGTGGAGCATCATTTCATCTGCTTATTTGCCATCCGTCTATCTTCTTTGGAGAGGTGTCTGTTCAGGTCTGTTGCCCACTTTTTTTTTTTTTTTTTTTTTTTTTTTTTTGCGGTACACGGGCCTCTCACTGTTGTGGCCTCTCCTGTTGTGGAGCGTGGGCTCTGGACGCACAGGCTCAGTGGCCATGGCTCACAGGCCCAGCCGCTCCGGGGCACGAACCCGTGTCCCCTGCATCGGCAGGCGGACTCTCAACCACTGCGCCACCAGGGAAGCCCTGTTGCCCACTTTTTAATTGTATTGTTTGTTTTCTTATTGTAAAGTTTTAAGGGTCCATTGTATATTTTGGATGATAGTCATTTATTCAGATGTGTCTTTTGCAAGTCTTTTCTCCCAGTCTGTGGCTTGTCTTCTCATTCTCTTGACACTGTCTTTTGCAGAGCAGAAATTTCTTAATTTTAATGAAGTGCAGCTTATCAATTTTTCTTTCATGGATTGTGCGTTTGGTATTGAATCTAAAAAGTCATCACCATACCCAGGGTCATCTAGGTTTTCTCCTGTGTTATCTTCCAGAGTCTTACAGTTTTATGTTTTGTATTTAGGTTTGTGATCCATTTTGAGTTAATTTTTATGCAGGCTGTAAGGTCTGTGTCTAGATTTTTTTTTTTTTTTGTAGAGAGTATGTTAAATATCAGCTCAGTAGAGTTATTTATAAAGCACCTTTTTAGTGTTTGTGGTCCACTGTACTAGTGCTTCTAAAACCGCTGTGTACAAATGAATCCCTGGGAATTTGTTAAAATGTAGGTTCTGATTCAGTAAGTTCTGGGATGGATCCTGAGAGTTTGATGATCCCAATGCTGTTGATCGGTAGACTGCAAGTAGATTTTTTTCTTTCTTCCCCTTTCTTTTTTTCTTTCTTCCTTCCTGCCTTCCTTGTTCCTTCCTTCCTTCCTTTTTTTTTTTTTTTAAGTGGACGGCCAGTTGTTCCAGCACCAGTTGAAAAGACTATCTTTGCTCCATTGTATTGTCTTTCTCATTTGGCAAAGATCAGTTGACTATATTTGTGTGGGTCTATTTCTGGCTCCATTCTGTTCCATTGATCTATTTGTTCATTCACAATATCACATTGTCTTGATTACTGTAACTTCATATAAGTCTTGAAGTTGGATAGTGTCCGTCCTCCAACTTTGTTCTTCTTCAGTACTGTGTTGGCTATTCTGGATCCTGTGTGTTTCTTTAGGATAAATTCCTAACATTAAATGGAACTGTATCTTTCTCTTCTTCAATTTAAATTTTACTTATTTTTTGGAATACATTCACATGGTTCAAAATTTTAAAGGTTCAGAGGTATACAGTAAGCAGATTCCCACCCATCCTTTTCCACTGATCTAGTTCCCTGACCTAGATATGTTTATTGGCTGTCTGTGTAAAAACACATATATGGATGTTTTCATTTAAGGCTTTTCGTATATGCTATCTAATTGTAATTCAGTCTGTAAGAATGTTCATTTGCCTGCACAGCACTGGGCATTTATATAATCTCTAGGCAATTTTGAAATGTTTTTATATTTTTTGTTTTCAATTTTTAATTTTCACTCTCTTGATGCAATTACATTTCTTTGTTAACGTTTGTTAAAGGCATTCGACTTTACTACATATTGCTATATGATAAATGACCCCAGCTCCAGGCATCCCCTCTTCTCCTTTCCTTGAACCCAGTAAGGGACCCTATGTCCTGTGTGTCATCACTGCTCGATACCTATTTTGTGATCGTGCTCCTTTCAGGGTGGTGGTGCAGAATGAGAGGAGAGAAGAGTGGACCTCCCTCCTCGTGACCATTAAAAAGCTCTTCATCCAGTATCCAGTGCTGGTGCGACTGGAACAGGCAGGTACTGCATTTATGTGCTGGAAGGTGCGGCAGGGGAGGAGGTGTCAGATGGAGGCTGGGGGACCAAGAGGTTCCTGCTTGCTTCCCTTCCAGTGTTGAGTATGGCTTCTGCTTCTGGCCGGGTTTCTATGTCTGGTTGGGTCCCGCTGGTCATTGCATGTGCAGTAAGTTCAGTCACGTCCCTTCTGCAGGGGGAGGGGCCTGTGGATCAAGGCACCTTCCACTTGTTTCTTTTTTTTTTATATATAAATTTATTTATTTTATTTTTGGCTGCGTTGGGTCTTCGTTGCTGTGCTTGGGCTTTCTCTAGTTGAGGCGAGCAGGGGCTACTCTTCGTTGTGGTGTGCGGGCTTCTCATGGCGGAGGCTTCTCTTGTTGTGGAGCACGGGCTCTAGGTGCGTGAGCTTCAGAAGTTGTGGCGCATGGGCTCAATAGTTGTGACTCGTGGGCTCTAGAGTGCAGGCTCAGTAATGTGGCGCACGGGCTTAGTTGATCTGCGGCATGTGGGATCTTCCTGGTCCAGGGATCGAACCTGTTTCCCCTGCACCGGCAGGCAGATTCTTAACCACTGCGCCACCAGAGAAATCCCCCCACTTGCTTCTTACGAGTCCATCTTTCATGAGATGTTGTTCCTTCTCTTGTGTCTTTTGCTTCAGAGGGCTTTCCTCAAGGAGACAATTCTACCTCAGCACAAGGAAACTACCTAGAGGCCATCAATCTGTCATTCAATGGTGAGTAAGGGCGCCAGCCACAGTGAGCGGATGTCTTGCTGACCACATGGCTGTGACCTTCTTTTTACTAATGTGCAGAGACCTAGACCTAGCTGGTGATGCCCCCACCTACCTACCCCCCAGATTAACTGAAAGCAGTAACTTCTGTTTGGATGGTTTTAATGGCCACCATGTAGCTCTTGGGTTTTCTGTTGGGAATCAACTTCCTCTTCTCATCTGCTTCTCATGGTGATCCAAGAGTAAAGAGCTGGAGAAAGTCCTCCTTGGGCCCTTTGTTTTCCTAAAAACTGCGTTCTTATTATTTTCCACTCCATCCTTCAGTTGCTTCCAGGTAATTTTTTTTAATTTACTTTTTTTTTTTTTTAAATTACAGAAGGAGCCCATTGTTCCTAGAATTCAAATACTAGAGAAGTATATCAAGTACAATGAAAATCTCCCCCTTCCCTCCACTGTCAGACCCTTCCAAGAGGGACCATTGTTAACAGCGTGATGTGATTTCTTCCAAACGTTTCTCCCTGCATTTATGTGTTAGCTGAGATACTTTGTTTGCAGATAACAGAAACCTACTGAATTCAAACAAAAAAGGAAGTTTACTCTAAGGATACAGGGGCTCTTGGGGCAGCCAGAAAAGGCTTGAACACCTTGTTGAGGAAGGTGGGAATGAGGGTGGCTCTGGGAACCGCAGCAGCAGGAATTCCTAGACACGAGTTCAGCTCCCAGTGACCCTGTCTCTGCTCTCTGGTTAGAATTCCACATTCCCAGCTCTGGTTAGGTGTCTGTCCATCACTGGCAACTGACAGAAGAGATGGTGTGTGGTCACTTTACTGTGTGTATCGCCTGCCCCTGTGTCTGTACTCAGGTGCTAGGGATTCTAGAGCATGGGGTCTTTTATTAGTAAGCCTTTTTGTCACATTTGAATGGCACTAAATTTCCATAGTAAAAACCGCACAGCTCAGGAATAAGAATTAGGGAATTCCCTGGCGGTCCAGTGGTTAGGACTCTCTGCTTTCATTGCTGAGGGCACAAGTTCAATCCCTGGTCAGGGAACTGAGATTCTACAAACTGCGTGGCATGGCACGGCCAAAAAAAAAAACAAGAAGTAAGAATTAACTTGCCAAATTTAAAAAGTCATCACAAGATTCTGGTCAACTCTCTCAAATATTGTCTTAAATCAATATTTGATTCTTCTCAGTTTCAATACAGATCCATTTATGGATGGTTTAAATTAGCGACATGAAATTTGGATATTTAAGGCTACACAAGGCAAGTATTCAGCCTTGAAGAAGGGTATTAACAAAGGCAACAGGGACATAGACCTGTATTCAAGCAGTTCTTACTGTAGAAGGGGAAGGACAGAAGTGAATTCAGGCCGGGAGGTGACAACTGCTCTAACAGAAACATGGACGAAATGGTCCGAGAGCATGGAGACGCTTGCCACTGGCTGGTTTCTGATAAGCTGTAGCATCTTCACAGGAGGACTTTTTACTTTGTTTCAAGTGTTTGACAAGCACTACATCAACCGCAACTTTGACCGAACTGGGCAGATGTCTGTGGTGATCACGCCCGGGGTGGGTGTGTTCGAAGTGGACCGGCTACTCATGATCCTGACCAAGCAGCGGATGATAGATAACGGTAATGCTTCCAGGGCGCTGCTGTGTTTATAGCCTGATTTACCCTTACCCATCGGGATCTGGGGACATGAGTAATGTCAGGTGACAAAAAAGAGTTCCATGGTCAGTCGGCTTGGGACATGCTGGGTCATGCACAGTTTGGCACAGTTCCTAATTGCCAGTTTGAATATGTTAGTGTATCTTGTTTATCTCTAGAGGACATAACTGGCACTCTGACTTTCCCAAACATACTTGACGCTGGAGAACCCCTTTGGGGGATTGTTTCCGGGATCCAGCGTCCATCAGCCCATCCTGGGAAGCGCCACAGGATCATCCAGTCCTCCCTCTGTGATGTGCCGTGCGTCTCCGACTTGCACCCCCTCCCCCTATTTGATTTGTGTTCTAACAACAAGATGGAGTTGGGAACGTAAATCCCGGTGGCCAGTAAAGAAACTCTGTTGAATGATGTGGATTATTTTGCTTTTTACTGAGATGACAAGGTTCCCTTTCCTTTCGGGCCTTGAAACTGTAGTCATGGAGGCCTGGCGGTCTGTTTGACAAATCACGATCTGCAAGGCCGTCAAAAGCTGTCAAGCACTGATTAGTGGCAGATGCGGTGGGACTTGGTAAAGAGGACACAGACAAAATGCACCTATTTACTTCTTAACCACGTGGGCAGAGCTGGTGAGGAGAATAAGTCAGCTGTGCCTTGTACCCTGACCCACTTAAATCACACGGCTAATAGATTGGGATACGTATCTCTACACTGCCTGCCCCCCCGCCCCACCAACTCTTTCTGTCTTTCCTTTTTTAGGAATCGGTGTGGACTTGGTGTGCATGGGGGAGCAGCCACTGCATGCTGTCCCGTTGTTCAAGGTGATTGATTTTGCAGTGCTCACTAAAAGCCAGGTTCCAGTGCAGGGTGATCTTGAGAATAGTTAGAATCAGAGAAGCTGGAACAGTTCCGGGCCCTACCTGCTTTCCAGCTGACCTGGGCCCTGCCTTGTTCCCTTTCAGCTGCACAATCGGAGCGGCCCTCGCGACTCTCGCCTGGGTGACGACTACAATATCCCTCACTGGATAAACCACAGGTGGGTGAGATCTGGATTCGCCGTAGAGGATCAGGGATTCCATTAGCTTCCTTGCCATTTTTTTGTTCAAACCTGTTAAGTTCTTACTACAAAATCTTTTGTGACGAGAATGTGGAAACCAAAGTTCTAACATTTGTTTAAAGCATCTCTATATGCAAAGCCATGGCTGTGACATAAGAACAGTCTATGGCGAAAAACATAAAAACAAGTTTGAAGGACTTATTTCCACAACTATTCCCAATTCCCCCTGTTCCCAACTCACGCAGACCATAGTGGACCAGCACAGGGCCTGGGCCTCTCCATTTGTAGAAAAATCCCCATGCCTCCTCTTCGCATGAGACCAGGCCTCAGTGTTCCTGCTAATTTCAGCTCAAGGAGGAGGTTCTAATCCAGTTAGGAATCAGGACTAGCACACATGAGACAATTTATAGGAAAAAAAGGAATAGAACAATATTTTAAAACATAATTAATGTTTTGTAGTAATTACAAAAGAAAGAATTGGGAAGATCAGTGAGGCCTGAGACAAAGGTGTTCCTGGGAGGGCTGATCCATGGCTGGGATTCCAGCTGTGTCTTGAGGTTTAAAATGAAAGGGGTTTAGGGACTTCCTCAGCGGTCCAGTGGTTAAGACTGCACGCTTCCGCTGCAGGGGACACAGGTTCGATCCCTGGTCGGGGAACTAAGATCCCGCATGCCGTGTGGCATGACCAAAAAAAAAAATTAATTAAAAAAAAAAAGAAAGAAAGGGGTTTAGATGAATGACCCTGTCTGTTTCTTTTGCAGTTTCTACACATCCAAAAGCCAGCTCTTTTGTAATAGTTTCACCCCACGAATAAAACTGGCCGGAAAGAAGGTAGGTTTCACCCACCAGCAGAGCCTTTAGGGACTGTCACTGATGTTGTTATTTTGGGCCTAAGAAACCTCCTATCCTCCAGTGGTCATGAATAGCATTTGAGAAATTTGTCTTAGTACTTTATAGTTTTCTGCATTAAATAAATAAACAACAAAGCAAATCCCAGGAGTGATAAACTCTATTTAATTTTGCAGCCTGCCTCTGAGAAAGCAAAAAATGGCCGTGATACGTGTGAGTATTTTTTTCTCCTTTCATCACTTTTAGAAAGAGTCACCTAACCCATGGCAACAAGATTTTGTGAGGTTGCCTAAAAAATTCACAGCCAAGTTTGGGAGACCAGAGTTCCCCTTGTGTGATCTTTGGAAGGTCCCTTAGTGATCCTGTATATTTTTGTCCTGTCAGCTGCAAAATGGGTGATAACAAAACCTTATTTTTCTTTTCCATAGGTCAATTGTAGGGATCGGGTGGAAAGTTTTAAAGGACTAAATATACACATTAAGATGATATTTTTATTTTTTTTAAATTAATTAATTTATTTTTGGCTGCGTTGGGTCTTTGTTGCTGTTCGCGGGCTTTCTCTAGTTGCAGTGAGCGGGGGCTACTCTGTTGTGGTGCGCGAGCTTCTTAACGCGGTGGTTTCTCTTGTTGCGGAGCACGGGCTCAAGGTGTGCAGGCTTCAGCAGTTGTGGCTCACAGGCTGTAGAGCGCAGGCTCAGTAGTTGTGGCGCACGGGCTTCGTTGCTCCGTGGCATGTGGGATCTTCCCGGACCAGGGCTCAAACCCGTGTCCCCTGCATTGGCAGGTGGGTTCTTAACCACTGCGCCACCAGGGAAGCCCAAGATGATATTTTTAAAGTGGGATCACAGAAGGAAATGCTGCCATCATCTTGCCTTTACTTAATGCTAGTAAATAGTAATCTCTATATCGCTTTGACATATAAATCATTTAATCTTAGTAACCTGACGAATGGGTTATTATCCCATTTTTTTCAGGGGGAGATGGTGATGATGACCTATATCTTGCAGATTTTCATGAAGACCATCCGAAGGCCTCTTGTTGAAATGTGTTTTGAGGACAGTTTGTATTATTTGTGTGTTTCAGCTCTGGGGACTCCCAAAGAATCTGAGAACACCCTTCCCATCCAAGTGGATTACGATGCTTATGACGCGCAAGTCTTCAGGCTGCCAGGCCCATCCCGGGCTCAGCGCCTCGCCACCTGCAGGTTTTCTGCCAGATGCACTTTGGGGTGGATGTAGAAGCTGATTAGGAAAACCTGAGGCCCAGTAGGGACCTGCATGAGAGCAACCTTGAAAACATCTTAAATTAAAATTAGCCAAGTGGAAGCCATAGTATGTGGATCATTAGGGAGTCTGTTTTCTGGTTCTCTGGCCCAGCCATTTTGTTAGCTATGTTTGCTATGAAGTATTGTCCCCTCATAAGGAGAGCATTCTGCTTTTTCTAGCCAAGAGAAGCAATTCGTGAATTCTGGAATTTTCATTTCACTGGGAGGTCACTAATGATAGATAGATAGATAGATAGATAGGCAGCCACTAATAAATAATAGATAGATAGGTAAATAGATAGATTGATCAACCGATCGATCCCAAGGCCCAGAGTTTCTTTTAGGTTTATTATTCCCAGAGGGCGAGAGACTTTTCTTTCTTTATTCCTGTTTTTAAAATTTGCTCCATGGTATTTTGGTCATGTAGTAGTTTTTCATTGTGATATAGTCAGATTTACCAACATACTCATTTCTGGGTCTTGTGTAAGAAAGCCATCCCCACTCCAAGGTTAGAAACGTGTCTTTTGTATTTTCTTCCAATACTTTTTCGGTCTTGGTTTTTATACTTAGTTCTTTATATAGAATTTTTTTTTTTTAATGAAATGTGAAACAGAGCTCTAGCTTATTTTTTTCCCTAGTTGACCAAGTACCGCGAGTCCATTTTCCACATTTCTTAGACATGGAAAGTGTGCTTTGATTGGAAGAATCACTGATTGGAGGAATATTCCGTCTCTTCACATTGTGACAAATGGGCTTAGAGTGGCCACGTGCTCTTCTTCTGTCCTTTCCCCTCATCCCATCCTGATGTCTGGTCCCGAGAATGCTTAGAGCTCACAGTGAGTGCTGTTAACAGCAGCTCCCCTGCACATAGATGCTGCCTAGGGCCTCGGCGGTGCTTTTCTTCTGAGTGTCTAAGAACCCTTTCATGGTCCAAGATCCTTGGTTTTCTTTCTTCTGATCAAAGACGGCAAGACCTGGTGTCTCAGAGACTCAGGCTGTGTTCCTTGAGGGCACAGACTGTGCCCTAATCTGTGCTGTATCCCCACGCTGGGCTGAGCATATGCTGGCGCTTAAATATTTACTGTTGAAATAATGAAAAGTGTAGTCAGCCCATGGGATCTATTTTCATGTTCCATTTAAGCTCTCCCTTAAAATCCTTCCAGGTGGAAAGAGAACAGCTCTGATGCCAGAGCGGTGGCCCTATCGGCGGTTGCTGACTCTTCCATTCTGAAATTTTGTACCCCATTGGGCTCCTCTCCTGCTGATCCTTCTTCCTGCTGTTTCCAGAGGTTTTCCCCTCAGGGAGTTTCATGTTTTAATAAGGGCATACGTTTTTTAAAATTTTTATTAAGGAAACGTTCAAACAGACCAGTGAAATGAACAGTTATCAGTGTGTTGTCAATCTTGTTTTATCACTTCTCCCACATTTGAAATTTCGCTTGAGTATTCTAAAACAGATATCAGGTATCCTTTTCTTTTTTTTGCGGTACACGGGCCTCTCACTGTTGTGGCCTCTCCCGTTGCGGAGCACAGGCTCCAGATGCGCGGGCTCAGCGGCCATGGCTCACGGGCCCAGCCGCTCCGCAGCATGTGGGATCTTCCCGGACCGGGGCACGAACCCGTGTCCCTTGCATCGGCAGGCGGACTCTCAACCACTGCGCCACCAGGGAAGCCCCCTTTTCTTTTTTTTTAAACCTGTAAGTATTTCAGCATGTGTCTCTCTAACAAATAAGAAATAAAACAAAAAAAATCTGATCATAGTACCCTTGTCACTGGTAACAAAATTCACACTAATTCCGTAATATCCCTGATAGCCAGTCCCTCTGTAGATTTCCCAATGGTCTCAAAACTGTGATTTTTACAGTTACTTAGTTTGAGTTGGGATCTGAAGAAGATGCACATGTTGCATTTTCTCTTATGTCATTTTCTGTGACTGCAGAGTGTCTTGCTTTCTTCCTTTGTTTATTTCCATATGACATTTAACTTTTCCTGTTGTCTCTGAATCTGCTGTAAACTGGCAATTATCTCTAGAGGCTTGGTTAGATTTAGATTCAATTTTTGATGCCGGAAGACATCTCAGGCTGTGCTGTGTGTTTCCTCTTGGGTGACATCGGTTCACAACCCCATTCTCAGTGACACGAGCTTGATGGTGGGATGAGGTGGGGTCAGGCTGAGCAATTGCTTCTTTACAACTCTGATCCTGGGACTCCGGCCATTGGATGACTGTCAGTCATCTCCCCTGTTTCTTCCACGACGTCTCCAGCTGCTCAGGGCAGAGTCCCTCCTACATTACCTCCTCGGAGATCCCATTGGGGGTTTTCGTTATTGGCCTCCCATGTAGCCCAGGCTGGGGATCCATTTGGGAGTTGTAACTCTAGGTCGGACAGCACCCGCCGCTTGGTGTGACTTGGTCTCTACCCACCAGGTCCGTGCGAGAGCGGGAGAGTCACAGTCGGAAGAGCGCCAGCTCCTGTGATGTCTCATCCAGCCCTTCCCTGCCTGGCCAGCCGCTGCCCACAGAGGAGGTGAGGAGCCAGGCTTCTGACGACAGTTCCCTGGGCAGGAGCGCCAACATCCTGATGATCCCTCACCCCCACCTGCACCAGTATGAAGTCAGCAGCTCCTTGGGCTACACCAGCACTCGAGGTCAGAGGGCAGGGCTGGGCAGGGTGGGGATAGCCGCCTTCCTGTAGCGGGGATGGGCGGGACTATGGATAGGTGTGGGCTGTAAGTCCCATGTGTTAATTATTTCCATGCAGGTGCAGTGAGTACGAATGGCCTTAGCTGTTTGTGTGTGTGTGTGTGTTATACTATTTTCATCTTTGCCCTTTCTTCTCTCTTCCCTATAAATGTCTACCTTTCCATATGTTAAGGTAGAGCTTTTCTTAGGCCTAAGGTTAAAGTGTTTACTTATTTCCTTAGCATTTCCATTCGAGCCACACTTAAAACAGCCTCTTTCCTCTATTCCACTTCAAGTGACCTGTTAACTTGGCATGGCCCAGGGAGCACAGGTGCTGCTTTTCCTATATCTTATCTTACCCATCCAGTGGCATCTGCAACTCAAGTATACAGCCCCCTCCTGCCTGTTTGGAAAACTTTCTGTTGTGAAATAATTATGGATTTATAGGAAATGCCCAAAAAAAAAAATCCAGGGAGGTCTTGTGTAGCTTTCACTCATTTTCCCCAGTGATAACATCTCGCATAACTAGTACAGTATTAAAACCAGGAACATGACCTTTGTACAATCCACAGAGCTTATTCGGAGCTCACTGGTCGTACATGCATTTGTGGGTGTGTGTGTGTCTGTGAAGTTTTAGCACATGTGTAGACATATGTAACCACACCACAATTAAGATATTCCATCCTCACGGCCTCTCTTCTGCTACCCCTCTAGAGCCATACCCTCCCACTAATCATTCTCCTCCATAATTTTGATATTTCAAGAATGTTTTCTAAATGGAGGAGTAGCCCTCCTGACTTTTAATCACTGATTTAGGACTGTTGTGTGCACACAGCTGCCTCCTGTTGCCCTGGAAGGATTCCCAAAGGGTGAGGGGTGTTTCCCAGCACTTTGAAGGGGAAGCTGGTGACTCCTGGGGCCTGAGGACCGAGGAGCAGGGCGCTTTCATCTTTCATTCATTAGGCACCATAGACACTGAGCCAACAGCCAGAAATCTTTTGACTGCTGAAAAAAGGTTTTTTTTTTTAAACTGGTTCAAAGTATAAAAAGGAAATTCTGAAAGAGAAAGGAGATATTTAATTACACAACTATAGAATATAACCTATGTCACCTACATTAATTAGGGTTAGTATTCAAAAGAATTTTAATACATTTGAAGATTTCTAGGAATTCCCCGACTCCACGCTTTCACTGCTAAGGGCTCGTGTTCAAACCCTGGTTGGTGAACTAAGATCCCACAAACTCTGCGGCCAAAAAAAAAAAAAATTCTAGGTTAGCTTTTTCCCACCTTCTGGAAATTTCTGAGTTTGCATGACAGTTATATTCCCATTCTGTTAAACATATTCTTAGAAGGGTCTGTAGTAAAAGTTAAACTACACATTAATCCTTTAAAAACCTTTGTTATTCTAAAAGCCAGTTCTCCTCTGAGGAGATAAATTTGCTCTTAATCCAAGTAGCTTTTTATTTTTTTAAATTATATATATATATATTTATTTATTTATGGCTGCATTGGGTCTTCGTTGCTGCATGTGTGCTTTCTCTAGTTGCGGTGAGCGGGGGCTACTCTTCGTTGTGATGCGCGGGCTTCTTATTGCGTTGGCTTCTCTTGTTGTGGAGCATGGTCTCTAGGTGTGCGAGCTTCAGTAGTTGTGGCACGTGGGCTTCAGTAGTTGTGGCTCATGGGCTCTAGAGTGCAGGCTCAGTAGTTGTGGCGCACAGGCTTAGTTGCTTGGCGGCATGTGGGATCTTCCCGGACCAGGGTTCAAACCCGTGTCCTCTGCATTGGCAGGCGGATTCTTAACCACTGCGCCACCAGGGAAGTCCCAATCCAAGTAGCTTTGAAAACAAGTATTTCTTTTTTTGCGGTGCAAGGGCCCCTCACTGCTGTGGCCTCTCCCGCTGCGGAGCACAGGCTCCGGATGTGCAGGCTCAGTGGCCATGGCTTACTGGCCCAGCCGCTCCGTGGCATGTGGCATCTTCCCGGACCGGGGCACGAACCCATGTCCCTTGCATCGGCAGGCGGACTCTCAACCACTGCGCCACCAGGGAAGCCCCTGAAAACAAGTTTTCTTAAAAGTTATCTGAATGGTAGAATTGATTTCAACATCCTTAATGATATGTGAGAGTTTATTGGAAAAGCCAAAAAGCAATTCACTGGAACGGTGTCAGGCAATGCCATCCACATGGCCTTTGTTTCCAGTTTCTCTGTTATATTTAGGGCTTCTCACCCATCCACCTACCCAGTGTAGCATAGGAAACATTTCCCCTTTCCTCTACCCATATTTTTGACCCATTTTAGCCCTTAGTCCTATTTCTTATCCTTTTCAAAGTGTGTACTCACATTTTTTAAAGTTGAGTTCTCTCCTTTTATTTCCATGATAACTAACTAGACTGTATTCTTTCTTATTTGATAAATTGGACCATCAATTTCATTAATTTACAGTGAAAAATACAGTTTTCATGGAGAACTGAATGTTCTCTTCTTGCATGCACAATGGCTTGAGGAATTAAATATTACTATGTACCATGTTCTTTGGTAGGAATTGGGTAGATAATGGTGGACAAGACATTCCTTGATGCCATGGAATTTGTATCTGCTGGACCCACTTTCTAACCTGGGTGTTTGCTTAGTAAACATGGGATGCTCACCAACAGAGTTGGTTGTAGGTTTCAGCTCTTTGATCCACTCAGGTTAGGGACCTGTCTGCCATTGAATGGGACAGGTTGAGTCTAAATATCATGCCATCTCCTTACCTGGTCAAGGCTGGATGCATCCATTTCTTCATTCTTTTCTCCCAAGAATTTAGTTTTTTTAACACAGTAATGTTTGATTGCTTACTCATGTTCCAGGCCACTGCATTAATGGGAGGGGGTTCTGATCCACCCAGTCACTCAGGGCCCCATGGTCCTTCCATCCCGGGATGCCATGGTCATCAACACTGGTCTCCAAAGTTTCCACAGCAGGGCAGAGGAGAATGGAGATCATGCGTGGAGAGGTTTGTGGTCCAGGCCTTCGGGTGGAGCATGTCACTTCTGCCTGTGTTCTCTTGGCTGGAACTCAGTTATTTGGCCCCAGTGCAAAGGGACTGGAAACTACAGTCTCCTTGTGTGTCTCAGAGGAAAATCAAACAGGTCTAGTGAACACATTGGCTATCTCTGCTAGGGTCTGCCCTTCTGGTCACCAAATATCTACATGTATTGTTCCTCCCACATGCAGAATGCACCCGCCCCATCCCCAAAGGGAGACAACTCAAGACCCACTATTGAGTCATTGCATCCAGCTCAACATCTAAGGTCTCCAGGCAATGTGTGGTCCTCCCCATCAGGTTTGGGTGTGGCTTCACTGGGCCAGTAATTTAGGAACCAGAACCCCCTTCTCCCAGGTATTTAAAAAGTAAACCCATTATTTCATTCCTTTATAGTTTGGCGATTTCACTCATTTCCCTCGTTCCCTAACATGTACGCTCTCCAAGGTCCTTGTCAGCCTCCGCAGATTGTCCTCCTAGTTCTGCTTTCACCGTGACCCTGTGCTTTCTCTCTGTGCCTCCCCCACCCCACGGTAACTGGCAGATGTCCTGGAGAACATGATGGAGCCACCACAGCGGGACTCCAGTGCGCCGGGGAGGTTCCACGTGGGCAGCGCAGAGTCCATGCTGCACTTTCGACCTGGGGGATACATGCCCCAGCGGGCACTGATCAACCCCTTTGCACCCTCGCGGATGCCCATGAAGCTTACGTCCAACAGGAGGCGCTGGATGCACACTTTTCCTGTGGGTAAGTTGGGCGCTCGGGAAAGAGCCCTGACTGGGAACTCCTAGTCCTGGCGTCCCCTGAGTGGCCTTGGTCAAGGGTGTCATCTTCTCTGCACCTGTGGTGCCCCACCTGGAAGATGGGGTGGCCACGCCCACTTTGTCTGTCCCAGGGCTCTTGTGAGGATCCTTGAGGACTTTGTAGCTAGCCAGCTGTGTAGACCCAAGGGCTCCTTTTTCTGTTTGACAGGGACTGTGCTTTGCCACCTGCTTTCTTTCCTGAGACGAATGTCCCTCTTCTTGTTCACTCCTTCCTTTCCTTACTCTCTGGATGTCAGTGTTACAGTCTTGGTTACACGGAGTTATGTTACTTTGTTTCCTCTCAGGGTCTCTGACAGCAGAAAAAAAAAATTTTTTTTTTTTTGAGAAATGGGTGAACAATTTCTTTTTTTTCTTTTTCTCTTTTTTAGTTTAAATAAATTGGGGGAAAAAAAGCTTAAAATAAACGAGTTCTATTTTTTATAATGGGAAGCTGAAATAAAAACAAACTACAGCCATATTCCAAACCATGTTTAAATTTACAAACATAATGAAAGAAGCCTGCCATAAAAGTGTACTTTCTGTATGATACCATTTAAATAAAGTTCAAAACCAATCAAAACTAAAAAATAAATTTTTTTTTTCAAATTCACTGTTTCTCCGAGCTCATCCTTTTTGATCTGTGTTCTGTCCTAAAGAAGATGACAGTAAGGTTTTATAAAGCTGTGGCTAAAATTAAACTTCAGCTTGATGGGCTGTTACTGGGCTGGGGAGGAACAGGTACATTAACCTCCTGGGTGTTTTCATGAAGCCATCCTGCTGAATGCTTGCAAGTGTCTAGTTATTTTCTTTGGTATTTGCTTTCGGAGTTACAAGTTAAATAAGTGAGCAATGAATCTGGTTCTTTTGGCTGTAATTGGGGGTCATTCCCAACCCCCTTTTTGCCCCTCTTATCTCTATCCTAATCTGTCACCTTACCTGTTTCTTTCTGGTGTCCCTTCCTCCCCATCATCATCCCCACCGGCTCCCTTCAAGTTCTCTTACGAGAACTATTGATGTTTCTTCCATGACCGTCAGCTCTTCCTGCTTCTGTGCTTCCCCCCACCCCCATCACCCATGCTTTGCTAAAGCTAAATGTGTTTACTAAATACTCTGCCCACCTGGCCCTCTAAGAGCCGAGGCCCTCCTCTGCCAGGCTCCCCACCTCCCGCCTCCTCACCCCCATCCTCAGAGGTTTTTCTCTTTCCTAAGCGAGTTTGTGGCCTCCAGCTTGTGTTTTGCCTCTTCCACGTTTGGGGTTTGCCCAAATACCCTCTTCTTCAATCCCCGCTAACCTGGTTGGACAGTCAGCTCTGAAACCTATCATTCTCCAGGAAGCATGTTTCCGTAGACGCAACTAATTCTCACTTAGCTCCTGCTCGATGTCCGTTTTGCCCTTGTGCGTCCTCTGCTCTTGAAGTAGGAGCTGTTATCATCTCAGGTACTAACAGAGTCATCGGTGTTTCTCTCGTGTGTCCCTTCTCGTTTCGCCCATGTTGACCCTCCTGGGAGGGACCCTTGTCTCCCATACTGTTATCTTTCTTTACTGTGTCTCAGTTGACATGTGCGAGACAGAGGACCCCAAAATATTTTTAGACTGAAGCCTCACAGGAGGATGAGCCTTGCTTGGAAGAGGCGATGTCCCATCTGGGAGCCAGAGGGTCACAGACAGGACATGCCTCTGTGGTGTGGTCGCCTTTCAATCACCCGCGTCCCAGCAGCGGGAAGGAAGGAAGGTTGAGGTGAAGTACACAGCACTGGCTGTCGGGGGAATGATGCTCAGTGGATCTTTGTCTGGGCAGGACCATCAGGAGAGGCCATCCAGATCCATCACCAGACCCGACAGAACATGGCAGAGCTGCAGGGCAGCGGGCAGAGGGACCCGACCCACTCCTCTGCAGAGCTGCTGGAGTTGGCATACCATGAAGCCACTGGAAGGTGAGGCCGGGCACGGGGTACTGGGTGGGAGGTACTGCGAGAACGCGCTCGGGCACCCAGGGCAACAGCAGAATAGACTGCTCGCGAAACGTCACGTTCGTGAGACTTGGAGACACCGTGTGCACGCGTGCGGGCCTTTCCTTTGTCAGCGTCGTCCCTGCCACCAGGCCAGTGCACAGCAAATAGCCTGAGATGCTTTTGCCAGAGATGTTCCCCAGGCCCTGCTTTAGCTTCTGCTTTAAGTCAAAACACGCTTTGTCAACCTCAGACATGAGTTTCTCCTAATCCTCAGTCATGGGAGAAAACGAGTTCCAAGGCAGGTGGTTCCCGCTGTGTGTTTTGGGCAGTCAGTCTATGACTTTTGTCATTTTGGTCATTGAGGAATTCCACTGTTGGGTTTAGAGGAAGTTGATGCTAAAAGCAATGGAAACCAAGGCCTGTGTTTATAAAAACAAGTCTTTTCAAACCAGGATCCTGAATGTGTTACAAGGCATCCGAGGAGAGTCAGCCTAGGAAGAAAGTCATTTAAGCCTTGACATGCTCGAGTCCATGCTACACTACCCGCTGTTGCTGTGATCTGTTACCTTTGCAAAGAGCCATCTTTGATCCCTTTTCAGTCATCCCAACATCCCATGGGATGGATGAGGGATACAGGCAGGGCATAACCTCTTTCCCAGGTTAACTTGGTACCTCTATTCAAGCACCTCACGTTGTCCTGTGGGTATCAGCAAGGGGAGGCTTAGGACGGAGGGGGCAGGCATCTGACGTGGCAGTGGGGAAGCAGCTGGGGTGCCAGGGCAGGAGACCAGAGCTGGCACACACTCCAAGCCCCGCAGCCTGGCGGCCATGGTATGGGTCTTAGTGTTTGCCAGCCTGTGTGGCCAAATGTTCAGACCTGGTTTTGATGAAAACCCCCTGGAGACAGGGTGAGCAGGATAAAAGAGGTGATGATCCACATTAAGCCAGGCGGCTGGGCTCTGTTCTCTGCAGGCACAGCGCTTCCCACCAGCCTGGCGATGGCACATCCTTCTTGAACTTCACTGGAACAGAAGAGCTTCCTGTCAGCCTGCTCAGCAGCAGTGGTGCAGGTAAGCAACCCAAGAGGTAACAGAGTGGGGATGCTCAGAGCAGGCCCACACCTAGAAGCGAGGTGGGAACCAGAAAAGCAGGGCCATGTCTATTTCCGGATCATTTCAGCCACAATTTCGGGTGACCTATTTAGAAGCAGTGCTGTATAATGCATGGAATTATAAATGGGCTGCACTTTACGTTTTTAGCCGAGAACGTGTTGGTCAAGAACACATTTATCATTGGACTGTCAGTGAGTCATGATTGAGGGCTGCTTATGAGATCACTGTAGTGGGCAACACCAGGCCTGAGAGCTTTAAATTACATGTGTGTGTGTGTGGGCAAACCCACCCCCATAAAAACAATCAGGAGAGACCCAGAGGGAGCAGTGTGGTTCCACCTACGAGTTCAGAGAAGAGAAGGGTGACGTTGTTGCCTACAGAAGTGGGCACGCATCTCAGACGCGAAGGGGTAGAATTTGGTCAGGAGGAGAGTGAGAAGGTAAGGGATTCTAAGTGGAGGGAGAGTAGGAACTTGTATTAATACAGGGTTTATGCTTTTTGGAAGCACTTGTATATCTGTTATCTTACGCGATCATCCCAGTAGGGAGTAGGTTATTAAGTATATTTTACATGTACGGCAGCATAGCACCCAGAGGTGTGGAGATGTTATACTAATCGCTCAAGCCAGTAGCCAGGTGTCCTGCTGTTTGTGATTTCAGCAGCAGTGTTCAGAGAGCCTTTACAGGGGTAGGGGAACATGAATTTGGATGGGTGGGGGGCAGATTTTGGAAAGCCTCAAAGGGCAGATAATTATACAAAATGAATATGAAAAACATTAAAACTGAAAGAAAAAATGGTGCTGCTACTTTGTGTCTTAGTTTTCTATCACTTAACCTGCATTTGTGGAACTTGGCTTAAGGAAGGCGTAATGAAAGTGAAGTTGTGTTAAGTTGGTGAATGAAGTTTTCCTCCATTCACGGGTGGATTCAGCCAGCGACGTTTCTAGAGGCCTATAGCTAAGGCTCGGAAACTGGACTGGCAGTGAGAGAATTACTAAAGGATTATACTTATTTCCTTCCTATTTCTAGTGCATCTTTTCTGTCATTATTTTGAATGAGAAAACAAATTGAATAAAAATTTGGGGGTGAGTAAGATACTTTTTATCCCTGTACTCAGGGGACTAAAAATGTTACTTGTCTACCAGACTCTTTTAAAGTACCTTCAGAATACGCTAAAGGCAACGTTTCTATTGTTTTGCTAAAAGAAGGAACCATTTTATAGGAACCCAGAGTTTGACCTTCCTGGCTGTTTGGGGTCAGGTTGTACCAAGGAGGGCTGCTCTGGGGCTCATGGGACCACACTTTGAGCGAGTTTCCTGGTGACCTGAAGCTGGGGAACCATGGGCTCAGGTGGTAACAGCACCAGGATTTGCCCACAGTGGTCGTGGAGTGCTTCCGGGCCTGGGGTGGGTAGCTCACGTAGACCAGATGATTCCTCAGAAGACGAGTCTTGGAACTTTACAATCTAGTCTGGGGAAAAGCAGGAAGTTGCAAAGAATCCTTATTCAGCGATTGGTGTGGAAGATCCTCAAATGACACCATCCTAGAGGCCTCTGAGCTAAGAGTTCCCTGGTGCACATGCATTGGGAAAGCGGTTGCTGCCCCCTGCACCTCGGGCTCACCTTCTCCCTGTTGGGCTCCTGAGTCATAGATCCATCTACCTGACGGGCCTCCCCACCTGGATGACCCCCGGCTACCTCATCCTTAATTACCGGCAGCTGAGCTCACGTCTTGCTGTCCCCCCCGCCTGCCCACCTGCCCCTCCTTTTCTGACTCTGGGCCACATTCTCCATTCTCACCACCGTTGCTTTGTTTCAGACCCGTGTCATTTCTGGCCACGATTGTCACCGTAGCCTTCAAATCATCCTCCTGCTCTGTTCGTGTCCCCTCCGATCCATCTCCTGTACTGTCACCAATGGGCCATTTCCAAATGCGGGTCTGGTCTGATCACCCTCTCTGTCCCACATATGAACCGTTTATTGGTTCTTCACAGCTTGTAACGCCTGTCGTCACCTGGGCCCCACCTGCCTTTACACCTTCACCTCCCTCTACTCCCACGTAGCCCTGCATGTGGGAAGATCACAGGCTCTGGAATCTTAGGACATGAGTCCTGACTCCACCTCTAAAGAGCGGCGAGGCCCTTGGGCCAGGTACTTAACTGCTCTGTACCTCGGTTTCTTCATCTGTGAGGAGGGTTGAGTATTAAGTGTGATAATAATCCACGCAAAGCGCTAAGGACAGTGCCTGGCACGCATGGTGAGCACTCAGCAAACGAGAGCTGTTGTTGTCATTACTCTTATTAGATGAACACAGTTTATATTCCAGCTGTTGTGCCTTCTCAGAAGATCTTTGTCCTGATGTTTCTGTGCATAGACTAGTCCGTCTACAGAATATGCTTTTTCCTTTATCTTCAACCCCTGATTCTGCCTTGTAAACATCCACTTGGTCTTTATGGATCAGCTCCAACAACACCTCCTCCTTGGAGCCCTCCCTGGTGGTTTTGCTTCCTCCCAGGAGGTGTGAGGCACATTTCCACGTAACTCCAGACGCAGTTGTACACTTGGCATATCCTGGGCCCACTGTTTGTTTCTGCGTCTGCTTCTCCACTAGACTGAAAGAGCTTATCTTTATTTATCTTCTCCTCACAGTGTTTAGTGTGTTTATTGACAAAGACATTTATACTTCTAAAACCAAGCTGCCAGAATGACAGCATTTGAACAACCCACATAATTATTCTGTTTAATTGGTATACGAGCTATCAATTCGTAAATATGTCCTACAGTGTTTAGCTTCTTAGAGCAGGTGTCGGCTCCTTGGGTTCTTTCTCCAGTCAGGGTGATATAGTTAAATAGGGTCATCCTTACCCTTGCCCAGTCCCTTTGTGACCAGGAGCATGTGTTTTCTAAGGGGCCAGGGTTGGGACTTCCCTGGTGGCACAGTGGTTAAGAATCCACCTGCCAATGCAGGGGACACGGGTTCGAGCCCTGGTCTGGGAAGATCCCACATGCCACGGAGCAACTAAGCCCGTGCGCCACAACTACTGAGCCTGTGCTCTAGAGCCCATGCTCCTCAGCAAGAGAATCCACCGCAATGAGAAGCCTGCACACCGCAACGAGAAGCCTGCACACCGCAACAAAGAGTAGCCCCCACTCGCCACAACTGGAGAAAGCCCGTGTGCAGCAACGAAGACCCAACGCAGCCAAAGAAAAATAAATTAATAATTAATTTAAAAAATTAAGGGGCTGGGGCTCGTGAGGAGGTGGTCTAGCACTGGCCTCGCGTGGGAACTGACTCTAGTCTTTGCTCCTGTACTTTTTTTTTTTTTTTTTTTTTTTGCGGTATGCGGGCCTCCCACTGTTGTGTCCTCTCCCGTTGCGGAGCACAGGCTCTGGACGCACAGGCTTAGCGGCCATGGCTCACGGGCCCAGCCGCTCTGCGGCATGTGGGATCTTCCCGGACCGGGGCACGAACCTGTGTCCCCTGTATCGGCAGGCAGAATCTCAACCACTGCGCCACCAGGGAAGCCTGCTCTTGCACTTCTTGATCAATTATGTCAGCTAGCCACAGAGAGAAATTAGGGAAAATCATTCTGATTTGTATTACCGTGTGCAATGACCAGTTACTGTCAGATCTACCTTCAGGTATATCCGGAATCTTAGCATGTCTCATCACTCCACCAGTCATAGCCCAACCCAAGAGGCCTTCATCTTTCACCTGGATTGTTGCAGTGGCCTGCTAACTGGTCTCTCAGCCCCCTCCCTTTGCCCTGCCGTAGAGTTTATTTTCAGCACAGTGGTTCAGAGTGACCCTTGGAAAATAGAAGTTAGATCATGAAATGGACATAAAGATCTTCACCTGCCTGCCTGCCTCACAGAGTTGTTGAAGGACCAGAAGTAGATCGGGTTCCTTCAGGGCAAAATTATCACACTGGGTCCTTGTCTGGGGACAAAGTGGGGGCCGAAACAAAACTAGTGAACATTTCCCTCATTAAAAAATGGAAGAGAAACGGGAAAACCTCATCTGTGACCCACCTCTGCCTTCTGGCCTTGGCGGTTTGCACCATGAGCAGGCATGCAGGCGTGACTCCGATTTCGCCTGCATTTGGACCTGACTCATAGGTGAGTTGTGATTCACAGGGCTGGCATCTCTGCGGGTTTCCCTCCTGGCCCTGTGCTGCCCAGCAGGAACCAGGTTGTTGGTTGGTCTGGGCAGGCAGCGTTTATCCCTCTGTTTCTTTAACTGGGCACCCGTTTATAAGACTTGTCAGTGTCATCCCCCTGATGGGGGTAACTGTGCTAGAGAATTTTGATAAAGAAAATCAGTGGACGCCAAGTTTTCTTTCTCTTTACTGCCGGGACTCTGAATCTGCAACTTGGTGTTTGTGTTGAGTTTTAGATACGTGCAGCAGATTTGGACCGAGAGCTACCAGGCAAAGTAAATCAGAGCGCACAGTTACTCACCCAGGCCAGGCTGGGTGTTTGTGGGGAAGTACCATCTCTGTAGCCCAGAGAGAAGAAGTGACTCGCCCCAGGCACAGGTGTCCCCTGGAAGCAGCCCCAAAGGCCCCACACGGATTACCTTTTTTGGCCAAACGTTAGCAACCAGAGAACACATTCACACTGCTTGACTCCGAACAGCTGTGAAAAGAGACAGAGCTGAGTTGGCTCTTCTGAGCATTGGCTCCCCGAGCGGTGCGTCTGGCTTTCAACTTTGAGAGTGAGGTTCATTCCCAAATGTTGGGTTGGAGCAGAGCCGCCCGCCCAGGAGGTCTCCCCCCCGCAGCCCTCCCAGGTCGTTGGGTTCTTCACATGCCAGTGGTGAGTCTGCGGGCCTAAAGCTGAGCCTCAGAGGCAGAGCTGCAGGGAGAGGCTGTGTGCTGGGCTTGAGCTGCAAGGAAACTGTGAAAGTAGCTTCGAAGAAGCCTTTAAAATATTTATTTCTTCTAATTCTTTTCATTAAATTCTTTTCATTTCTTTCAAATAAAATGTGTTTGGGGATGGAAGACAGGGGAGGCACAAAAGGCTGAACATGCTTTATCCCTTAGAGATGGGCAGGTCTGCTCTGGGCCTAGAAGCCAGAGGTGCTCCGAGAACCCTTTGATGGGTTGCCTCTTTGAACTCAAACAATTGCTCACACAATTCTTAAGTTGAACTGTTTCTTTATGAGGGTAAGAATTTCAGTTCTTGTAGACGAAGTCTGGATTGGGTTAAAAAAAAAAAAAAAAGGTGCTCTGATGATGAAATTTAGAATCCAAACCCATGAGGCGATGTATTAGTAATTCTCCTATTGCTCGCATCGCTCGGAGAATGCCGGTTTTATAATTGCCTTCATACCAGTTCTCAGGCCAGACAAGAAAAACCACCCCATTGCTTCCTTGTTATGCTTTGTGTTTGTGTGAAAATGGATGCTGTCAGTCAGGCTAGCTTTTTCAGAAAATTTAGCTACAAATGGCTTTTGGCTGTTGGCAGAGAACAGATAACGTTTTCAGTAGATGAAAACTGGTGACCCATTTGGATAGTCAGGAAATAAAGCATCTGTGGAGTTGCACAGAAAGAGTCTAAATGCAGGTGTCACTTCCTTACTGTGTGATCTTCAGTTACTTACTTAACTTCTCTGTGCCTCAGTTTCTTTATCTGTGGAAAAGGGATAACACCTACCTCACATTTGCCTCAGTGTGGGTTTGAATAAAATGAAGCACTGTTATTTTTCTGACTTAATAGATTGTATCTTCTTATTATGATGGCTAGTAATTTTTAAAAATCTACTGAAGGCAGCTCCAAAAAAGAAGTTCTAAAATTGTTTTGGCCAAGTGACATCATCTTTCTGAATTAAAAAAATATATATTTACTTTTAAATTTACATACAGTAAAATTCACTCTGTTTAGTGTACAGTTCTATGAGTTTTGACAAATGCATAGAGTCATAAGCACCAACAAAAACATCAAGATACAGAACATTTCCATTACCCCTCAGATTCTTTGTGCTGCTTCTTTGTACTCAATCCCTCCCTCCTCCCCTGGCAACCACCGATCTGTTCTCTGTCCCTTTAGTCTCTCCCAGCAAGTCTTGCACATGGAATCATACAACTTGAAGCCTTCTGAGTCTGGCTTCTTTCACTGAGCATAATTCGAGATTCATCCAAGTTGTTGCCGGCATCCCCAGTTGTGTTCAGTACTTTTTATTGCCGTATCTTATTCCATTGTATAGATGTATTAGTTTATCCCTTCACCAGGTGGAAGACATTTGGGTTGTGAATAAAGCCACACTTACATAACTTACATAACAGGTTTTTGTGTAAGCATCAATCTTCATTTCTCTTAGGTGAATTTCTAGGAGTGGGATTGCTGGGTCAAATGGTCAATATATGTTTAACCTTTAAAGAAAGTGCAAAACCGTTTTCCAAAGTGGTGTGCCATTTTGTATTCCTACAGTCAGTGGATAAGGGTTTCTGTTGCTGCACATCCTGGTCAGCACTTGGCTTGAGCAGTCCTTCTAGCCATCCCCAGAGACCCGGGTGCAGCGGTATCCCACCGAACTTCTGATTTGCCATTTCTCTAATGACTAATGACATTGAGCATCTTTTCACGTGCCTTCTGTATGTGTGTCCATATCTTTTGCCCATTTCCTCATCAGGTTGTTCTCCTGCTCTGGAGTTTTTAGAGTTCTTTATGTGTTCTGGATACATGTCCTCTGCCAGAGGTGCGATTTGCAAATACTTTCTCACAGGTCGTAGCTTGTCCTTTCAAAAATTTCACAAGGGATTTGTAAGTATTTGTTCTTGTTAGAAAAGATTCAGCTGACACGAAAGTATTTACAGTAAAAAGCCAAAGATCTCCCTTCCCTCCCACCACTTCCTCCAGCTTTCTTCCAGGAGATAGCCACTGTTGACAGTTTTGTGAGGATCTTTCCAGTCCTATCCTAATTTTCTAGTAAATGTAAACGCGCGGCTTTCGGGATCTTAGTTCCCCAACCAGGGATTGAACCCCTGCCCTTGGCAGTGAAAACGCGGTGTCCTCACCACTGGACTGACAGGGAATTCCCTAGTAAATGTGTTTTGAAAGGGACATTTAATTTTTTAATTTTTATTTATTTTTGGCTGCGTTGGGTCTTTGTTGCTGCAGGCGGGCTTTCTCTAGTTGCGGCGAGAGGGGGCTACTCTTCATTGCGGTGGCTTCTCTTGTTGCGGAGCACGGGCTCCAGAGCGCAGGCTCAGTAGTTGTGGCGCACGGGCTTAGTTGCTCCGTGGCATGTGGGACCTTCCCGGACCAGGGCTCGAACCTGTGTCCCCTGCACTGGCAGGCGGATTCTTAACGGCTGCGCTACCAGGGAAGCCCTGAAAGGAACATTTAAATATTGAAATGTGTGTTTTGAAATTAGTTCTATTACTTTTCAGTCAATAAGTTGCATTGAAATGCATTGCATTTCAATGCATAAGTCATATTCCAGGAAGCCATGATTCAGGAAAGAAAATTTCAGAGGATGACTGTTAAGTGGACTAAATTTAAATAGGTCATCCTGTGTTTGCTAAAGGTTGCTCTAATTAGTTGAAATTACTTTGAAATTCATCCTGTTTCTGTTTTTTTTTCTTTTTTTTTTTTTTTTTTGCGGTACACGGGCCTCTCACTGTTGTGGCCTCTCCCGTTGAGGAGCACAGGCTCCAGACGCGCAGGCTCAGCGGCCATGGCTCACAGGCCCAGCCGCTCCGCGGCATGTGGGATCTTCCCGGACCGGGGCACGAACCCGTGTCCCGTGTCGGCAGGCAGACTCTCAACCACTGCACCACCAGGGAAGCCCCGTCCCGTTTCTTATTCTAAGTGGTGGGTTGCTGTTTGCTTTTGTGCATGTGCCCTAAAGGTCCCATTAGGCGAACGGTATTGATAACCTCAGAGTAAAGTTCTGGCTCCTTCCCGAACTTTAGATTGCTCGTTTTTCTTTGATGGATTCTTTTGTGCTGTTGGAGATACTCAGCACAGAATTTGTACTTGGTTTTTTATTTTTAGCTACAGTTTGGGGCTTTTTTTAAAAACCATAACTGGTCAGAACTTTTATTGCAGAATGAGTCTCACTGACACAGATTCTTTTCATCTTTCCACAGGTATGAATCCTAGGACCCAGAATAAGGATTCTTTAGAGGACAGTGTTTCTACCTCTCCAGACCCAAGTAAGAGGGGCCTGCTGACGGGGGAAGGTGGCAGGGAGGTGGGGGCGTGGGGGTGGATGGTCAAGGCACTGGGGGAGCAAGAGGGAGCCCTTTGGGAAGAGAATGGTCTGGAAGTTCACATGTCTCTGGGTGGTGAGGGGAGAGGGGAGACTCTGCAGCCTCTCCGATGGAACATGAGTGGCAGGGAGGCCAAATGACCTGTTCTGGAATGTGATTCGGGGCCACACAGGAAGGGTAGCGGAATTCCCAGAGCTGGCCTTGGCTCTCAAATGCTTAATGATGGCTCTGGGGAGAAGTCGGAAGGAATAAGACCTGAAACTGTTTACATCCCTGTAGTTGGAAGTGTTTGTCTGGGTTGCATTTGCTTTGATCATCCTCGTCTATTGAAATAGCTGAACATCTAAATATCAACAACAGCAAAAGAGCAGAAAAAAAAAATTCTACTGCTTGGTCGATTTTGCTTTACTTCACTGTGACCAGTGGATATATGTACATCACCAAGTCTTTTTATCCCCACTTTTAAGGAACTTAACAATCATTTCACTACTTCTCCAGGTCCGGCATACGGGTCATTTTTCATGGCAATATCAAACACATTATTAAATCGTGCTTTGGATAATCGTGTCTTAATGGTGGCCATTTGGGTGATTTCTAGTTTTTTAGCATATAATGCATGGTGCAGTGGGTGTGTTTTTTTCTCTTGGTTCAGATCCTCGGAATGTATTCCAAAGAATAGTTGGCAGATTGATTGTTTTCTAGAAAGCTGCCAGCCCTGAATAGATGAGCCTGTTTCTTCTCTACAACCCCAGCACTGGATTTTGTCATCTGTGTTTATTACTGTTAACTGAATGATTCTGAGGTGGGACCTCCTCAGAGGCCTCTGCAGGGCCTGAAGATACTGGAGGTAGAAAAGAGGCCACACAGACCTTTTACCCATGAAAAGAACATCATCAAGCTAAGAATCGGGAGCTTTTCTCACCACGGGGTTTGAATTCTCCGTATCTCAGTGTGTGCCCGCAGACACCATTTCTAAAAGGTTTTTATGATCTTGAGGGTCAGGAAGCTGGTGACGGCCAGAACGATGTAAGAAGGCACAGTGATAGAGTGTCTTCTGTTTCTGGCCTCCCCACGGGGGCTGCATTGTGTGCCCACCTTCTGCTGCTGGTTCTAACCAAGAAATGTGAACAAATTCATCCCTCGTCTGCCCTATGGGGAATTGGGGTGTTAACTAGGTTATCGTGGGCTGTGTCGTTTTTTAAAAAAATTTATTTTTTTTAATTTTTTTTTTTTTTTTTTTTGTGGTACATGGGCCTCTCACTGTTGTGGCCTCTCCCGTTGCGGAGCACAGGCTCCGGATGCGCAGGCTCAGCGGCCATGGCTCACGGGCCCAGCCGCTCCGCGGCATGTGGGATCTTCCCGGACCGGGGCACGAACCCGTGTCCCCTGCATCGGCAGGCGGACTCCCAACCACTGCGCCACCAGGGAAGCCCCATTTATTTATTTTTTAATTGAAGTCTAGTTGATTTACAACATTGTGCCAATCTCTGCTGTACAGCAAAGTGACTCGGTTATACACATATAGACTTTTTTTTTTCCGTATTCTTTTGCATTATGGTTTATCACAGGAGACTGAGTATAGTTCCCTGTGCTATACATTAGGACCTTGTCGTTTATCCGTCCTAAATGTAATAGTTTGCATCTACCAACCCCAAACTCCCAGTCCATCCCTCTCCCTCCCCCCTTCCCCCTTGGCTGTGTTTTGAGTTCTTGAAGTATTAAGGAGTTAACAAGACCTGTATAGAGTCAAACGCATAGACTCAGAGAGTGGAGTGGTGATTGCCTGGGGCCTGTGGGGAGGCGGGCAGTAGGGGGGGTGTTGCTGATTGGTGGGCGTAAAGCTTCAGTCCTGGGAGATGAGTAAGTTCTGGAGACCTGCTGCTCGGCACCGTCCTCAGTTAACAATACTGAATTGGACACTTACAAATTTTGTTGTTGTTGTTTGTTTTTTTAAATTTTATTTATTTTTATTTATTATACAGCAGGTTCTTATTAGTTATCTATTTTATACATATTAGTGTATATATGTCAATCCCATTCTCCCAATTCATCCCACCCTGCCTCACCCTACCCTCCACTACACTTAAAAATTTGCTAAGATGGTAGATCTCACGCTAAGTGTTCTTACCACAATAAAATAAAATTCAAACCAACCAACCAAAAGTCAGCCCAGGACCTGGAGTGGAGACGGTGGAGTTAGGCCTGTTGCAGGTCAAGTCATCTTCCCCAAAGCAGGGCTGCCACACAGGGCATGTTTCCTGCTGGGACTCAGGGTGCAATCCCCTTCTTGTCCCTAACTCCGGGCTCAGGGAGGCTCTGTTGCCCTGGGTGGTGTGTGTCGGTCACTGAATGGAGGAAAGATCCCTGAGCAGAGTGACTTCTGGCCCTGTGACCTGTGGTGGGTTCGGCTCGGCCAGGTGTTTAAAGGGGCCGATGATGCCTCCACACCTGCTCGGAGGAGGTGATGTGAGGGGGTACAGCACACGGTAAGTCACAGGGCACCACGAGAAGTGAGGTGCGTGAGGGTCTCACTGGGAATGCAGAGGCAGAGGCGCGGAGTGTTTCTGTTGCTCGTTGCTCCCTCGCATGGAGATTTGACAAATAATTTTCACTTAAATGACTTAAGAGAGAATACCGCCCCATTACTTTAACTCTGATTGTCAACCGGGGAATATTTTGCACTTCAGGGCACATTTGGTCATGTCTACAGACATTTTTGGTTTTCACAACCGGAAGATGTCACTGGCATCTAGTGAGTAGGGACCAGGGATGCTGCTCACATCCTACAATGCCCAGGACAGCCCCCACAACAAAGAGTTATCTGGTCTAGAATAGCCTTCATGCCCCGAGGTAGAGAAACCCTGCTTTACCCAAAGAGCAGGAGGTTTTGGACAGACCCCTGTGGTCGGGCCCACTCTGCTGATGGCAGCTTTCATTTCTAGATTGTTAAACTCTGTCTCCTAAAGTTCCGGCCTTGTAACTCCCAGACATCCTTCCTTGATTCCTCTTCCTACCCTTTTGGATCTGTGACTTATTTTTGCCATCCTGAAAGCGTTCCTGAATTCTGCTCCCGTGTGCTATTCGCTCCAAAATCCAGCTCCAAAATCCGGCTGCGCTCTCCTCCTCTCCCCACCCAGCCTCTCCATCAGCCCAGGGGAGGCTTCCAGCTCGAGCCTCTCTTCCGGTCTCGGAATGTTGATTTGCTTCGATGTGTAACTGCCTGGCCTGGCCTGCCCTGCGGTAACCTCACTGGCATCGCGGCTGTAGCTCATGATCAGCAGAAAATGAAAAGTATCGGCTGTGCATCCCATTTGCATGATGGGATTGGATAAGCACTGCGTTGTCTAACAGCCTCTGTTTCTCTCTCTTTCTCCCCCCCCCACCCCTTTCCTGGCAATTTTATCACCTGTCACCACCTACTTTCTCCTTCCCCCTCCCTTCGTCCCTCCCCCTGTCCCCCACCCCCCACCCCGCCATCCTACACCTGCCTGGTGACTACACGTACCTTCCTCCCTGTTCACACGAGGCAGTTCTGACGCTGTCTGCTCCCCCTGTAGTGCCAGGCTTCTGTTGCACAGTTGGCGTGGACTGGAAGTCTCTCACTACTCCGGCGTGCCTTCCCCTCACCACGGACTACTTCCCCGACCGCCAGGGCCTGCAGAATGACTACACAGAGGGCTGCTACGATCTCCTCCCAGAGGCCGACATCGACAGGTTGGTGGCAGAGGAAAGGCGCGCAGCTTTTGTTTCTCCCAAGACTGGTTTACAAATCGTTAGTTTCACTTACCACCACAGAAGGGTCATCAGGGCTGGCTCATGGGGATGAAGCCAAGGACCGGGGGACTCTATGAGTGTCACACGGCCCTGGGCCAGGCACGTCCTGTGAACAGCCGTCTGTCTTTTCAGGAGGGACGAGGAAGGTGTGCAGATGACGGCTCAGCAGGTGTTTGAGGAGTTTGTCTGCCAGCGGCTCATGCAGGGCTACCAGATCATCGTGCAGCCCAGGGCACAGCAGCCCAGCCCCGCTGGCCCGCCCCCGCTCAGCAGCAGCCCGCTCTATGGCCGTGGTGAGCTGTCCTCTTTGGATTGTAGTTTCTCTTCTCTACTAAGTTTGTGCAAGCAGGTTCTCAAGATAGTAGGGAATACATACATTTAGGAGTCATTGTTTTTCAACACACACTTTTTTTCCCTCTAAATGTAACTTTACATGAGAATTAAACTCTCCACTGGGTTCGGAGTTATGTTAAAACTCTCCTTTTAAGGTAGAGGGTATGACCAAGTTCAGGAAGTTCCAGCCTGGCTTGAGCAGTACCTCGGGGTCCCAGGCAGCCAAGCAGGGGCTGAGCTGTCAAACTACAGGGTGAATATTCCAGACCCAGGAGCCTGGGTTTATGTCTCACACAGGGCCTGACACAGTAGGTCTTCTCATGTCACCTGAATCTCAAGTTTATACTTGTTGTTTTTTGGGTTTTTTTCCTATTCTGGATTCATGTTCTCTTGTTTGTCACTGCAGCTCAGTGACTTGAAGCCGAGATGGTTTGTCCCTGAGTGGCAGAGGCTAGTGAGTGGCGGAGACTCAGTGGCACCGGCTGAGTCAGAGCTGGGCTCTGGAGGGCTCCTCTGAAACAAGTCAGGCAGCGAGAATTACATGCAGGGGCCTGGAACCACACAGCGGCGGTCACTTCCTGGAACCATCACTGAGCATCTGATAGTCCCCTGCTTCCTCCTTGTAGATAATGAGCTCCCCTCCTCCCTAACCAGCCAGCACCAAACCTCAGGCCATCTTTGGCTTCATTAAAGTTCCTCTGGGGACTCCCCTGGTGGCGCAGTAGTTAGGAATCTGCCTGCCAATGCAGGGGACACGTGTTCGAGCCTGGTCCGAGAAGATCCCACATGCCACGGAGCAGCTAGGCCTATGTGCCACAGCTACTGAGCCTGCGCTCTAGAGCCCGGAGCCACAACTACTGAGCCTGCGTGATGAAACTACTGAAGCCCACTTGCCTAGAGCCTGTGCTCCGCAACAAGAGAAGCCACTGCAATGAGAAGCCCGCACACCGCAACTAGAGAAAAGCCCGTGCACAGCAATGAAGACCCAAAGCAACCAAAAATTTAAAAAAAATCTCCTCTGGTTAGAGGATCAAAGAAGCGTGGACCTGTTAATGGGAGCTTAGCAGTCCTCCGGTCCAGGTCCTGTTGTTCACGACAAAGCTTTGGATTCCCTCTGGATTTTCTCTAAAAGCCCCTTGTGATATGTATCACGTGATGCCTTTTTCACACATTATAGACTGTACTGAATAGTAACCTTTCTGAGTGCCAGGATGATTTCAGCTGCATCTTGTTGTCCTCCACCACGAAAACCACTGTGCCTGGTGTACGACAGTGTGCCTTGATGAATATATGACTGTGTTCATTCATTCGTTCATTAGTATTTTTTCTTTTGGCTCTGTTGGGTCTTCATTGCTGCGTGCGGGCTTTCTCTAGTTGTGGCGAGCAGGGGCTACTCTTTGTTGCGGTGCACCGGCTTCTCATTGCGGTGGCTTCTCTTGTTGTGGAGCACGGGCCCTAGGGTGAGTGGGCTTCAGTAGTTGTGGCACGTGAGCTCTAGAGCGCAGGCTCAGTAGTTGTGGCACACGGGCTTAGTTGCTCCGCCACATGTGGGATCTTCCTGGTCCAGGGATCGAACCCGTGTCCCCTGCACTGGCAGGCAGATTCTTAACCACTGCGCCACCAGGGAAGTCCTCATTAGTTTTTTTTTTTGCGGTACGCGGGCCTCTCACTGTTGTGGCCTCTCCCGTTGCGGAGCATAGGCTCCGGACGCGCAGGCTCAGCGGCCATGGCTCATGGACCCAGCCGCTCCGTGGCATGTGGGATCTTCCCGGACCGGGGCACGAACCCGTGTCCCCTGCGTTGGCAGGTGGACTCTCAACCACTGCGCCACCAGGGAAGCCCCTCATTAATATTTTTGAAGCTCCTGCTCTGTGGGGGAAAATAACATTAGTCAAACTATGATATACAATTCCACGTTGCAATAAAGACTGTGAGGGGAAAATCAGAGGGCTGTGAGAATATTTAATACAGGACCTGATCTGGTCTGGAGAGTCAGGGGCGGCTTCTTTGAGGAGTTGATGTTTGAGCTGCTGCTGTACCTGAAACACATGCAGGAGTTTTTAGTGAGAGAGGAGTGGAGGGCAGGAACAGGTGGGCCAAGCATGCCAGGCAGCAGGGTTAGTATGTGCAAAGGCCCTGTTGGCTGGAAGACCTCATGAGACTTTCTAGGCACCCGAAAGAAGACTGGCGTGGAGAGCACTGGGAATAAGCCAGCAATGTGGCCGGAGATGTCAGGAGAACCAGTCTGCACAGGCCCACGTGAAGGATTTTGTTCTTATCCCAAGAGCAGTGGGATGAATCTGCTTTTCGTGTCAGTGGCTCCATCCAGGTTGCCTACTTCCTTTTCTGTGAAATAGCACTTTATCAGGTGCTACTGAAAATACAAAGACGAACAAGATTTGGGTCCTGGCCTCCTGGAACTTTTGGTTTGTCAGGGTGTGAGACAGAGGCACACAAGGAGCTACATCCAGGGTAGAATTCACCGCTGATAGGGTCTGATAGCTTTCTGGAGGAAGTGGCATTTGATGGTGACCTTAAATGATCCCTAGGATTTCGACAGTCGCCCAGGAAGAGAAGGCAGAAGAAGCAACAGGAGGAAATGCTTGGAGAAGGAAATTCGAGCAAATAAGTCTGAAACGTGGTGCAGCAGTGTGGGCGTCATGGGGGCTGAGGGCCGAAAGCTAGGTTGGCCACCCCCGCGGTTGAGGGCCTCAGATGCCGGGTGGCAGCTTGTGCCTGAGGGGAGTGGAGTTCCATTTTAGCCAATTAACATCTACTCCGGAACTTTCCTTCACAGAGGACGAGGCATTGGGCTGTTCGGCCAGCTGTTGTAGGCACCCCCAGGCTCTAACCTCCTGCTGGCTGGTTCAGTAACGGAAAAATCTGCCCACTTCAGGACTTTTTTTTTTTTTTTTTAAACCAAGAATATTTCTTTTCCATGAAACTGCCCCTGGAAAGAAAGTGTTGCCTCTTTTGTTTCTCCTTTTCTAAATCTATATGGAAGAGAAGCAATTGCCTGTTAAAGGAATGACCCTCAACCAGATGGAGGAAATTATTTATTTTTTTCCCTATTAGGCCTTGTGTCCCGAAACCGCCCTGAGGAGGAAGACCAGTACTGGCTGAGCATGGGCAGAACTTTCCACAAAGTCACACTGAAGGATAAGATGATCACAGTGACACGATACCTTCCCAAGTGAGTCCTTGGGTATTTAAAGTTTCCAGCTCTGTCCTAAATTATGTCAAACTACTAAGTTATGTTTCTAACACATACTGTCCACGTACTGAATTATGTGTATAACATGTAATTCAAACCAAGGAGGTTGAGTCATTGGTTTTTCTTTCAGAGTTACTGTTTTGCTCTCTAGGGTTGTATTTTATGGTTGTAGCTCACCTACTTCCAAAAGGGATTTGATCCAGCTTATAATGTTTAGCATGAGTCTTAACATGCCAATTAAAAATAAAGAGTATGAGGCTAGAAGAATGAGAAAGTTTAAGAAGAACTGAGACATCTCCATTACCAGTTCCCTGGGATGAGTTTTGGTTACTGTGGTCGAGGGTTGAGTGCCAAGGATACTGCTAAGTGTCTTGAGACAGAAAAGGTACAGGAGACTTGGGGGGAGGGGGGGATCCTTGTTTGGACCTCAGGCCACACCCTTTGTTTTCCAGGTACCCTTACGAATCTGCCCAGATCCACTACACCTACAGCCTCTGCCCCTCCCACTCAGACTCGGAGTTTGTCTCCTGTTGGGTGGAATTCTCGCACGAGCGGCTGGAGGAGTACAAGTGGAATTACTTAGACCAGTACATCTGCTCTGCCGGCTCCGAGGACTTCAGGTCAGAGACCCCGATTTCACTTTCCATCCTCGCCGCCTTGTGTGTGTCCGTATTTTAATGTCTCTGTCCTTTCTCCTGATTGCAAAATGATGCCTGTTTTAGAAGAAAAAAAAGAAAAAGAAAATGGAGGGAAATAGCACATCTGCATTGGGTTAAAAACTCAGTGCTGAGATGGACGTGGCTGGTTGTGCAACAGTGTGAATGTACTGAATGCTGCTGCATTGTGCACTTAGAGATCATTAAAGTGGTAAATTTGTTATGTATATTTTACCGCGTGAAACAACAAACAACAGCAAAAAACCTGGTGAAGATGTGCTCTTTCTTTAAAAAATATTTATTTATTTATTTGGTTGCACCGGCTCTTAGTTGCAGCAGGTGGGCTCCTTAGTTGTGGTTCATGGGCTCCTTAGTTGCAGCAGACGGGCTTCTTTAGTTGAAGCACATGAGCTCCTTAGTTGTGGCTCTCTGGGTCCATAGTTGCCACACACAGTCTCCTTAGTTGTGGCATGTGAACTCTTAGTTGCGGCATGCATGTGGGATCTAGTTCCCTGACCGGGGATCGAACCTGGGCCCCTGCAATGGGAGTGCGGAGTTTTAACCACTGTGCCACAAGGGAAGTCCCAAGATGTGCTCTTTGGTGGAATGTCAGTGCTCTTCACATTTTCCTGACTGCTTGTGACATCTTTTTTTTTTTTAATTGAAGTCTAGTTGATTTACAATGTTATGTTAATTTCTGCTGTCGAGCAAAGTGGTTCCGTTATACACATATATACATTCTTTTTTTTTTTGTATTCTTTTCCATTATGGTTTATCATAGGATTTTTTAAAAATCGTTTTTCAGCTTTATTGAGGTATAACTGACAAAAATTGTACATATTTAAGGTGTACAATGTGATGGTTTCATATAAATATAGATTTTTTCTTTCTTTTTATTGGAGCATAGTTGATTTACAATGTTGTGTTAGCTTCTTCTGTACAGCAAAGTGAATCAGTTATACATATACATATACCCACTCTTTTTTAGATTCTGTTACCATGTAGGTCATTACAGAGTACTGAATAGAGTTCCCTGTGCTATATAATAGGTTCTTATTAGTTATCTGTTTTATATATAGTAGTGTGTATATGTCAATCCCAGTCTCCCAATTTGTCCCTCCCCGCCCCTTTCCCCCTTGGTAACCATAAGTTTGTTTTCTACATCTGTGACTCAATTTCTATTTTATAAATAGGTCCATTTGTACCATGTTTTTTTTTAGATTCCACATATAAGTGATATCATATGATATTTGTCTTTCTCTGACTTACTTCATTCAGTATGACTATCTCTAGGGCCATCCATATCCCTGCAAATAGCATTATTTCACTGTTTTTTTATTATTATAGGATATTGAATATAGTTCTCTGTGCTATACAGTAGGACCTTGTTGTTTATCCATTCTATATATAAAAGCTTTGTGACCTCTTGTTTTTATTTTATTTTATTTTATTTTTTTGGCCATGCTACGAGGCATGCAGGATCTTAGTTCCTTGACCGGGGATTGAACCTGGGCGCACAGCAGTGGAAGTGCCGAATCCTAACCAGTGGACCACCAGGGAATTCCCTGTGACATCTTGTTTTTAATTTTTCATTTTTACGCATGATTTATGGTTGTGATGATAAAAGGCCACAGCGGCACTGGGCCTGGGTGCACAGAAGCATTCTGACGTCTCTGGGATAGAAAGTAAAAGCAGCCTTGGAGTTCTTACCTCTCAGCCTGCGTGAAATGCAGCATCAGATGAGCACGTGCTCCTGGGCAGATGGACGCTTGCACCCTCACTCCCGGGGGCGTGGGTGTTGAGATGGGATGCTTACTGGGGTGCTTTTATCATCTACTTTTTCTCACCACCACCCCTTTTCCCCTCTGGCCCTCTGTAGCTTAATTGAGTCTCTGAAGTTCTGGAGGACCCGCTTCCTGCTGCTGCCAGCCTGTGTCACCGCCACCAAGCGCATCACAGAGGGGGAGGCCCACTGTGACATCTACGGGGACAGGCCTCGGGCAGACGAGGAGGAGTGGCAGCTCCTGGATGGCTTCATCCGATTCGTGGAGGGCCTAAACCGGATCCGCCGGCGGCACCGCTCCGATCGCATGATGCGGGTGAGGCACCACGGACCCCTTGGGGGCTGGGCCCGGTCTGGGATGCAGGGACCGTCTCCTCCTGTGTCTGAGGCCTCTCGCCGGCCAGTTTCTTTACTCCACAGCTGCCCAGCGTTTATCTTCAGTCCAAAGAAGTGGGTTCTCCTCCAGAGCAGGGTGAAGCAGGGTACACAGCCAGCCACCGGGCTGGGGCCACGCATCTGACCCGAGGATACAGCCCTTTGTGAGCTCCCCACTGGGGACCCGGCGTCAGGCACAGCTGCTTATGTGACTGGATTGCTGGTGCTGGATTGCTGGATAGAAACTCGCTCAAGAGGGTGACAGCGGCAATGTCACTTGTAGTGTTTCCTGCACCCTTGGGCCTTCATTCAACCACTCACTCCCCAGTGAGGACGCTGAGGCTCGTGGGGGTGATGGGATGTGTCTGAGGACACCGAGCTAAGAAAGGGCTGATCTGGGATGATTCAGAGAGTGTGTGTGTGTGTGTGTGTACACATACCGCTCTGTGAATTTTACAAATGTATAGATTCACATAACCACCCCCACCACCACAATCAGGACATGGAATAGTTCCATCAGTGCAAAAAAACTCTCACACTACCCTTCAGAGTCACACTGTCCCCCATCTCTAACCCCTGGCAGCCACTGGTCTGTCCTCCATCACTATACTGTTGTCTTTTCCAAATGTCCTATAAGTGAAATCATACGATACGTAACCTTTCGAGGCTGCTTTCTTTCACTCAGCATAATGCCTTTCGGGTTCATCCAACTTGTCGCTGAAATCCACGGTTCATTCCTTTCCATTGCTGAGTAGTGTTCCATCATCAGCCGTGTTTTTATTTTTTGTTTTTAACCTCAAGTTCAGTGTTCTTTAACCCAGGCCAGCTGCCTCTCGTACACAGCATCATTTCTGGGAGAGCTTATGTAGTGGAAAGAACCTTAGTTTTTTTTTTTTTTTTGCGGTACGCGGGCCTCTCACTGTTGTCACCTCTCCCGTTGCGGAGCACAGGCTCCGGACGCGCAGGCTCAGTGGCCATGGCTCACGGGCCCAGCCGCTCTGCGGCATGTGGGATCCTCCCGGACCGGGGCACGAACCCGTGTCCCCTGCATCGGCAGGTGGACTCTCAACCCCTGCGCCACCAAGGAAGCCCAGACCTTGGTTTTGAAGTCAGTTAACTGGAGTTTGAATTCCAGCTGCCGTGCGATTTGGGATAAGTTACTTCACTTCTCTGAGACTTCGCTTCTTTTTCCATAAATTAGATGTGATGTTATTTACAAGGAAATCCTTGAGCCGTTGATTGAGAATAAAATGAGATGCTATACGTAAACCGCCTCAAGGAGGCAGTGTGTTTTGAGTCCACAGCTATTTGGGACCTTCAGTTCAAGCAAAAAGCCGTTTCCTGGCATTTCCTGATCCTGAGACCCCATCTTCCCCAACTGCACTGATGGGCTCCCAGAGCCTGAGGCACAGCAGACGCAGCAGCATCTGATGGCCTGTCTCCTCCTCTATGCTTTAGAAAGGCGCCGCCATGAAAGGCTTGCAGATGGCTGGGCCCATCCCTACCCACTCCCTCGAGTCGACCGGCCCCCCGGTTGGGAAGAAGGGAACCTCAGCTCTGTCTGCCCTGCTGGAAATGGAAGCCACTCAGAAGTAAGTACCTGGTGGACAGAGACTCGTTCCCATCCCCCAGGCCCCAGTGCGGTGAAATGTGACTTCTGTCTACCAAGGAGCCAGTAACTGACAAAAAGACACATATGTGAAAAGAAAGCTAGGTTAATACCTGGTAAGTGTCGAATGTCATGAAGTAGGTCAGAAGTTAAAAACTTGCAGTCTGGGACTTGATTTGAACTACAGATACAGTTGGTTTGGTCCACAAGGTGTTTTTTTGTTGGTTGGTTGGGCTTTTGTTTGTTTTGTATTTTTAATAGACTTTCTTTTTTAGGGCAGTTTTAGGTTCAAGGCAAAACTGAATGGAAGGTACAGAGAGTTCCCATCTACACCCTGTCCCTGCACATTATCCACATCCCTCACTGAACGGTACATTTGTTGCAATCGATGGACCTGCATTAACACATCGTAGTCACCCAAAGAGCACAGTTTATTTACATCAGGGTTCACTCTTGGTGTTTCACATTCTATGGGTTTAGACAAACTTATAATGACATGTAGCCACCGTTATAGAGTAGTTAACATTGCCCTAAAAACACAAAATACTTTTTAAGTATTTGAGCCAAATTTTTTCGTTTGAAGATTTCATATAAAAATCTTGATTTCTTAATGAATTCTTACATGAAAAAATATATAACATGGTTATATTGTATAAAAAATATAGATAATGTAATACGAAATTATATTATGGGTAATATGTAACATCCAACTTTGCTCTAAGTGGTGGAGGCTCAGTTACCACTGGGTCCACGTTCAAGCCCAGCCACGATGGGCTGGCACTTTAGGTGGACTAGTGCCCCTGGTTTACTGTAGAACCAGCACGCCGTCTGCTCTTGGACTTGTCTTGGCCCCTCAGACAAGGGCCACCTGACCAGCTTCTCTAGGCATTTGAGTGTGTGGTCCCTTTGTAAACAGTAGGTGCTGCAGCTCTTAGGACCCCCGTGGGACCACATCTTGCTTTGGGAGGGCAGGGACGGCGTCACAGGAGGTAGGATTTAAGATGTCCTTGTAGAAAGGGATGCATTTATATGGGGGGTAGGGGGAGGACTTGGGGAAAAGGAGAAAACATTGCCACGAGCAGGTGGGACCTACTCTGGGAGGTCTTCCCTGCCCCCTCCAGCCTTCCAGCCAGATCAGATCCCTGCTGTACTTCCTGGTGTGTGTCTGGTGAGGGGGTCCGTGCCATGCCCACAGGAGCCCAAATATGTTAAGCTTTCAGAAGGTAACATGAGTGAGCCCGAGGCCCAGTGGGAGATGCAGTTGCAAAGACAGCATGGGAAATCGGATTCCAGGCTCTTCTTACACATTCTCATAGCAAGAGCGACCCTTTGAAAGTTTATTTTAATGGAAAATTTCAAACAGATTAAAAAAAAGTAGACTCGTGTATTAAATCCCTGTTTACCCATCACCCAGCTTCAATGATTATCAACTCACGGCCAATCTTGTTTCATTTATATCCTGCTTGCTCATATCTTCCTTTTTATTTCTTATGAAATCCCAGACATCACACCCCTTTGTCTATAATATTTCAGTGTGCATCTCTGAAAGATAAGTACTCCTAAAGCAAAACTGTAATACCATAATTTACCTAAAAAGTCACAGCAGTTCCTTAATATCATGTAATATTCATTCAGCATCTTTGGCAGAAGTGGTGTTTGCAGAGATGGGTCCTGTGTACAGGAAGGCCTGGTGGGTGGGCCCAGGAGGCAGAGGCCTCACTAGTCCAGGCGAGAGGCAGAAGAGGCTAGAGGGTGAGGATGGGATGGAGAGGAAGGGATGCGGGGAGAGAAGGGAAGAGCGTGGCCATGGTGACAGGGGAGCAGATGAGAGGAGGAGAGCTGGGGTAGGTCGGGCTCATTACTGAGGGCACTGGGGCCTCCAGAAAATACCTTTATCTGACCAAGGAAAGACCCCAGAACTCCACCTGGCAGGTTGTCCCTGTAGCTAATCACAGACCTTTCCTGCTGGAAAAAAGAACAAGGAACATATGTTGCTGGGAGGGGTGCGAATTTGGGGGCAGGGGAATCTTATTTTAATGTGTCAGTGAGTCATCGTTCAGTGCACCCCAAGGAGCCTCTTTCTGCTCAGACTTGAAGAGCACGGGTACTTTGGGGTGGCAGTGTCCCTGGGTGTGTGTGGGGAGCTCAGCTGACCCCACAGCAGGAGGCAGGACAGATGACCGCTCCTGGGTGATGTGGTGTGATTTCTCAGAGCTGGAGGCCGAGCAGAGGGAGCGAGACCTTTACGTGACGTTTGCTCACACGGTATTTTTTACTTTGTGTTTTTCTTTATTGTTTTGCTACACCAAGCAGATCCAATTTTATTATGGAAAACTGTTATAGCCATACGAAGAAGAGTTTCAGAAGTTTCACCCGTAGTCCTGTCATCTTACCACGCGTGTCTGTTTCCTCCATTTCTCCTGGGTCTTTACCTGGAGGCGTGCACCTGTTGTCAGGCTCTCGTGGGAGGCAGAGGCCCCAGGAGCGTGGCTGTGGGCAGTCTGGGCTGCAGGTGCCAGTCCGCAGCTCTGCGGCTCCTGTTAGATGGGGATAAACTGATGTCAGGGAGTCAGAGCAGGGAGAGAGCCCATGTGGCAATTGTCGCGGCCTCTGGGAAGAAGGCAGCGTGCCCCATGCGTATTCTCACGTGTGGACTTGCACAGTACAGCTAGTCCTTTTGTGACATCCCCTCTCCTGAGCCGTGAGACAAGGAACCTCCAAGGGCAAGGATGGGTCCTACTTGTCTCTGAATCCCCGACTCCTAGTCCACGGGTCAGCACGTAGATGGCAGCTCAGTACCTGGGGGTTGTCATGTGCATCAGACGAGGGGACCCTGGGGGGCAACCGAGGCTTCCTGCCACCACTGTCCCAGCCACGGGCTAGGCCACAGCCCCCAGGAGGCGCAGGAGAGCGTCCCAGTGTGTGTTTGCGGATGAGGCCCAGAGGAGCACACCACGATGTGGTGCAGAGACAGTGCACTGTACGTGGACCAGGCAGAGTCAGGCTTTTAGTCTGCTTTTCTTATATGAATTACACCTCTGAGTCCCCAAGTGATTGGTGCAGGAGGTGTCTCTCTCCAATATTCCAGCTAATGGGTCCAGAAGGAGCGCTGGAACATTACCACATGTGGGCTCTGATGCGCTCACGGACCTAGCAGAGATCACCAGTGACCGCTCACATCGCCAGATGCTGTGGGCCTCCATGTAGAAGCACACAACACACTGGGGAAGAATTACTGCCCCATCAAACCTAAATGTGCTCAAACCTCTAAATATAATTTCTAGTGCTCAGGAAGTATGGGGCGCAGAGGAACACGATAAACAATAAAGGGATATGATCAGCATATCCAGACTGTAAATTTACAGGACGAGTGAGCTACTTTCTTCCACAAATAAATTGCAGGGAGATGGAGGGATGAGTGGAGCTTTTAGCTTAAAGAATACTTGAGAGACATAACTGACTGCATGTAGGGATTTTAACTGAATCCTGTTTTGAATAAACACACAGTAAAATCTTTTTTTAAAAAAATTTATTTATTATATTTGGCTGCGTTGGGTCTTCGTTGCTGCATGCGGGCTTTCTCTAGTTGCAGTGCGTGGGCTTCTCATTGCGGTGGCTTCTCTTGTTGTAGAGCACGGGATCTAGGTGCACCGGCTTCAGTAGTTGTGGCTCGCGGGCTCTAGAATGCAGGCTCTGTAGTTGTGGCGCACGGGCTTAGTTGCTCTCTGGCATGTGGGATCTTCCTGGACCAGGGATTGAACCCGTGTCCCCTGCATTGGCAGGTGGATTCTTAACCACTGCGCCCCCAGGGAAGTCCTAAAATCTTTTAAAGATACAATATATACTAAAGTGTTTGTGGATGAAGTAATAGCATGTGTGAGTTTTGCTTCCAAATAATCGGGTGGATAGGGATAGATGAAACAAGATTGGCTCTATCAATAAATAATTCTGGGGTCCAGGTAGATAAGAGTTCGATTACATTATCCTCCTTATTTTCATATGGGTTTGAAAATTTTCCATGACAAAAACCAAAAAGAGAGAGTGTAACAGGTTACTATGGAAACTGATTTTTAATCTCCGATATGAGGTTACTTCACCATCAGTAAGAGATGTGTCAGGCTTTAAGATGAGGGAAATGTCACAAATTGGCTTCCTGGGGAAACGGATGGAGACAGAATTTAGTCGTGGGCTCAGCCCCCGTGGGAGGGAGGGGGCGGAAGGCGGAGGGGACAGAGGGAGACGCTGAGATGCAGGAAAGCCCAGTGACGGCCTCAGGCAACTCCCTCAAGCCCTGGAGCTAGAGCCACGTTAGGAGATGAGCCGGGTTGGACCAACAGGGCCAGGCCTTTACACCCCTTGGTGATGGTTCACTGTCCACAGGCAGCCCAGGGAGGGGCTCGGGCTCTGCAGCTGGGCCGTCTCTGGAGGGGGACAACATGCCCAGTTCCCGTGTCAGCAGGGCCACAGCAGAGGGTCTGGGTGGCGCCTCGAAGTTCCCACCACGAGAAGTGTGTGTTATGGTAACAATGAAGCACTTTAGACTGTAATGTGAGCCTCCTGGAACTTACCAAATAAAAATTCAATGGTATATTAAAACAGTCTAATTTGGGGGTAGCATTTAAGTTACCATAGTTCATGGCTTATCTTAGTACGGAAAAAAAAATTAGGAAAATATATGTGAAAGTAGGCATTTATGGATACCAGAACTGAGATGGGAGGAGATGTCATAAGAAAACCATAGTTGTCTTGTGTCTGAGATAAATGCCTGTTAGATTAGTGTGTGGCATTTTTTTGGGGGGTGGGGAGGGCTCAAGTGTGTGCATTTGCAAGATTAACGGATCTTCAAAATGTATAAAGAGTCGACACATTTCACCCTGTTTAGTTAATGCGGAATGGTAACCCAGCCCTAACGTTCAGAATGTGCTTCTGCTGGTATATTTAATAAAAACTGAGATAAAGTTTCTCCCAGAGAGTTAAAAAAAATGTTCATGGACAGAGTCACTCAAACCATGTCACTTGCCTTTTCAAAGTAATACATAAGCCCAGGTGCTGCCAAGAGGCTTTTAAAATTGAGCTGTTTTCTGATTTTCCGTGGCAGCTGGTGATTGTTCAGGACAATGAATGAAATTAAGGGCACCACGTAGGGCCTGAGGATTAACAAAGCGGAAGAGCGTGTTTCGAAGGTGCTGGCAACAGAGCTGCCTTCGCTTCGTTGTGGTTAACATGGGTCCTTCCCCAGGGGGCTCTGAGCAAGGACCGCCCTGTGTTTTCCCCCCTTTCAGGTGCCTGGGAGAACAGCAGGTGGCGGTGCATGGGGGCAAGAGCTCCGCCCCCCCAGCCGAGAGCAGCGGCGTAGCCATGACTCCCACCTACGTGGACAGCCCGCGAAAGGTAAAGGAGCCCCTCCGGTGGGGGGGCTGGCGTGTGCGCTCAGGGACCCGGTATGGAGGGTAACACGCAGCCCATGAGTCCAGGACTAAGTGTGCTGAGGATTTGGAGGAACCCTTTGCAGCACTGCTATTTTGATGCAGGGACTTGCCTGCTCACGGTTGTAAGGACGCTAACTGCTAGATGAAAGCAGATGTAAATCAGTCAAGCTAAACTCTATCTATCCGAGATCTGGCTCAAGCTGTGACACTGGCCTCTGGTTTTCCTTCAGCCCCATCTTCAGCCCTCCTGGTGCCGGGAGGGAGGTAGAAAATGACTGAAGCAGCTTCTGGGAGAGCTCACTCTTTGGTGAATGAAATTCCCATAAGTTTGCTTAGACTCCTAAGAAGTAGTCAGACGGGAGCATCCTGGGAGACGGAAACCAAAACCTGAGGCTTTGGCCTCTATACGGAATAGCAAGTACAGTAGAGGAGCTGAAAGCTCCACAGGTCAGGCTTGTTGTAGCTTTTAAGACCAATAGATGTGTCTCTGCCAACTCCTTCTCCTTGGAAATTCAGAATCTGATATCGTTCTGATGTGGCAGAGTGAGCTGGCCACACATTCTCTTACCTGGTCTCTCTCACTCGGAAATGAAGGAGATTCAATAGATGTATTTTATTTTTCAACGTTGTGGTCAGCTTGTATATCCATCTGCATATTTATTTATTTTACTTTCACGTCGTGAAAATTTCCCCATGTCATTATTTCTCCAAAGTTTGATTTTAAAAAATAACTATATAATATTTCATCGTATGATTAGACCTTTGTTTATAACTTCATTTTTTGTTGAAAAAATGGTGGTTTCAGATTTTTAAAAATAGTTTTTGGCAATTATTCCATAAGTTTGTATAATTATTCTGCAGTGTATCACAATTACAAGTAATACTGCAAACATCCTTGCACATAATTATTTGATCACATCTCTGATTGTTTCTACAGGGTAAGTTCCTAGAATTAGACTTCTAGGATGGAGGGATTAAAATCTGAGAAAAAGTAGCCACTGAGGCTGCAGGCAGTGTGTAGCATCCATAGGCCAGAGACAGCAAACCTCAATAAATATTTTAGGCTTTGTGGGCTGAGAGGGAAGATCAAGGCTATTGTGTGGGCTCTTCTGTAACCATTTAAAGTCTTAATGGTTCTCAGCTCACAGGCTGGAATAACCAGGTGACTGGATTAGGCTGTAGGCTGTCGTTTCCGCAAACCCAGCTCTAAGGCAGTGACTCTAGGTACAGTCCCAAGGATAGTCTGTGCGTCAAGAATGACCTGTTGGTGAAGAAAGTCTTTTCACCTGTCCTCACTCACGGGTACATCATCTCAGCAGCGTGAGCACCTCTGCTTCTGTATGTTCTGGCAGAGAAGGGACGCAAATAGAACGTGAGAACACACAAGTGCCTGTGTGCTGTTCACTAGCTGTTACGTCCACCCACTGCCGTCTTTGAGGATTAGAAACAGTGCGGGGGACAGTACTGAGAAGTACAGAAATTACAGAACCACAAGCATTATGGTTAAAATACACCAACAGCCAAATAGGAGATCGTGGTCTAGAACACTCCCTTCATCTTCCAGCTGGACACTGAAATCCATGTGGATAGCCATCGGTCTGCTGGGTGTAGATTCCCAAGTGGTCCAGGAGAAGCAGAGGTGTTAGGAGATGGCCCAGCACTCTCCAGGCAGCAGCTGTGTCAGGATGTGTAGAGGGTACCCGAGTGTGCATCTCCGCAGACATGTGTTTCCTCAGCTTGTTACTTGAGCTCGTAGTGGCTGATGGGCGTGGCAGCAGTCCTGGTAAAATGGACACCGAGATACTTCAGTGATTCTACTTTTAGAATTTAAAAAGTTTTAGGAAAGCAGGGACCTTCAGGTGTATCAAGTGGCATTTCCGAATTTCAGTGATAATAAAGCATAAAAAGTAAAAAGATTTTGAAGGGACAAGAGGACACTTCTTGACGTTAAGAAAGAGGGAGGGAGTGGGTCTTTGGAAAAGTTCTCTCTGTCATTTATGTTTCAAGTACACGGCAGCTTGAACCCCACAAGAATAGGGTGGGGAGGGGAAAGCTGCTTCAGGAGCCCCTCCCGGGGACTGCATATGATTTTGTTACACAACCAGTGGGGGAGAAGGTATTGCTGCTCCTGTGTTCCCAGGTTGCTCAGAAAATTAAACAAGAACTTTTCCTGCATAATGTATCCAAAATATCATCACTTTCAATATATGATCTATATAGAAAATTAAAAAAAAAAAAAAAAACTTTTCCTGCAGTGAATCCTCTTCACCCATCTGGCTGCCATGTTACAGGCGGAAACGCAAACGTCAGGCCTCCGTGCGTCTCCCAGAGGCCTGCTGGTCACCCAGCCAGGCGGGAGGCCAGGACGCTGCCCCCAATCCTGCCCCATGCCCCCCTCTGCAAGCTGCCCTGCGGCCTTCTCCTCCCTTCGGCATAGGTCTGAGGATGTTCAGAGCTATGTGGAAGGACGCAAGCAGCCAAGCCAGGCTCTGATGAGATCTGAGGCGCTTGGACACACCTTCTCCCCCAGGTGCTGGCTCCCACACCACTGGGATATTCTGCCCAGGAAGGTGTGAGTTTCTGCTAATGCTTCGCATTTGGATATTTTCCTCCTGGGTGGATCTCTCTCTCTCTTTCTCTCTCTCTCTCCCTCTCTTTTTTTTTTCCCTTTCCCCTCATGTGCCCTTCTTTCTCTCCTTCCCTCCTTGTTTTTGTTTTTTGCTCTCGTCCCCCCCTCCTTCCCCGATGGTTCGCTGCTGGGCCACGTTCCGTCCCTCCGCCCCCTCGCACCTGCTGCCGCTTCCTGCCGCTCTGACCTCAGGACGGGGCCTTCTTTATGGAGTTTGTTCGCAGCCCACGCACAGCATCGTCCACCTTCTACCCGCAGGTCAGTCCAACCCCAGGGCCCCGAGGCCCGTGCATGCCTGTCCGTCGCAGAAGCCGCGACCTGGCCTTCAGCTCGGCTCTGAACGCGTGGAATTGGGCCGAAGCCGAGTTTGAGGGGCAGTTGAAACTGAATTCAGTCTCAGAGGTGCATTTCCTTTCTTGGTGTTTGTGGTGACACAGGGGGATGAGGAGATTAACGTCAGAAAACATGCTGGCACGTGTGGCTTAATGTGTTCCCGTCTTTGTCATGTGCTGCCACTGACTCTTGGCCACGGGGCAGCATCTTCCTATTTAGGTGTTTTTGGCCATATGACATAAGCAACATGATACATGCTGACTTAAGGACAGAACTCTTATTTTTTTCTTCCTAGTACAAGCAGATAAATTTATAGCAGTGCGGCAGGAAGTGGGGAAGAACAGAGCAAGCAATTACTACCAGGCATGTGCTTTGTCATAGACTGAGGGTGTGCGTCCCTGGGCAGCTTGCCTCTGGACTGTCCTGAACTCACGTGTCACATAAAGGGTTTGGACCCACCTCAAGGGGCTTCCAAGCCTTAAAACTCTTCACTTACTATGTGCCAGGCTCATAGTATTATTTCATCTCATCCTCACAGCGTAGCCTATGAGTTAAGCAGAAGTTTTATCCCAGTTCTACAGATGGAGAAATTGAGGGCCAAAGAACTGTGCTTCACACAGTACAGGGTTGAGCTGGGATTTAAATCAAGACCAAGATGCTTGATTCACTACCCCCACCCCATAATTAGCATCGGTCATTGCTGTGCTGACAGATCTTGGTGAAGAGAACCTGGGCTCCCTGCCCTTTATTGAGGCCCCTGAGTATATGTGATTGACCTGGTCACAGAGATTTGAAAGGGAGGAGAGGGTTTGTGCAGAGCAGGGCAGGCTCAGGAGGACGGACGTGGGAGGTTCGGGGCAAAGGTTTAGGAACCCTTATTTGATGGAAGTGAGAAAACCAACATGGATTGAGGACCTGCTCCGCCAGCTACTGTGCAAAGAGCTTTGCAAACAGCCTGTGAGTCCATGAGGTACATATACTATCACCCCATTTTCCAGATGAAGAAACTGAGGCTTAAGTATGTTGCCTGGTCAAAGGGCCTGGAACTAGCAAGTGGCAGAGCCTCTCCACTGTTCTGTAGTTCACACTGGTGTCTTCCCTTTCTTGGGAGGCCAGAGGGCATCTTGGGTCTGTGCTGGGCTCTTCCCAGTGAAAGCACGACCCTGGGCAGGTCCCCGTTGGGGCCTCTGAGTCCTAATCCAGCAATCACCATCCGTAGGAGGCAACCTGCCCTTGTGGTTTAAAACAGACTCCGGTTGGAGTTTTTAACCTTTTACTTTCTAACAATAGACCCTCTTGTGAAAAGCTTCAGACTTAGATTAGAACTTAACCTAAGATAAATCAACAGAGCGGGAGAGAATTGTTTTATACATCCTATAATACTCCACACAGGTTCACGTGGTGGAATTCACCGGAAGAACAGAAGTGGATAAGTTCCTGGAATTGGAAACAGCAAACAGAGATGAGGAGTTTATGTTACCCACCATTAAAAAAAAAAATGATCCCGTGTAAGATGTAGTAAGGGAGCGCTCTGTACTGATATGAAATTAAATTGAGCTGTGCTGAGTGCCGTGGGAGATACAGGGATGAACACGACACCCTGTGGTTGTTGCTTGTTTGATGTCTGTTCCCCCCTCCTCACCCCCAGAGGGTGAGCACCGTGAGGGCAGGGGAAGTTTGTTTTTTGGGGGTTTTTTTTTGTTTGTTTATTTAACATTTTATTTTATATTGAAGTATAGCCGATTAACAATGTTGTGTTGCTTTCAGGTGAACAGCAAAGTGATTCAGTTATACATATACATGCATCTATTCTTTTTCAAATTCTTTTCCCATTTAGGTTGTTACATAATATTGAGCAGAGTTCCCTGTGCTATACAATAGGTCCTTGTTGGTTATCTATTTTAAATATAACAGTGTGTACATGTCAATCGCAAACTGCAGGGGAGGGTTTTGATGAGGGGTGATATTCCTTCCTTCTCTGATGATATAAACCTTGGAAAACATCCTGGCTGTGGGGCTGGGGTTATTCTCCAGCTCTGCAAGGTATATGGGATTCCGTCATGAGTGCTTTTACGAGGCCTCTCTGTGCCCGGATGGTGCTGGGTGGCTGGAGGCCAGGAGCCCTGCTTAACCCACCTCGTCTCCAGGTGGGACACTGGCCTCAATGCACAGTTGAGGGCTGGGCTGGCGGGTCCTGCTGTGTCCTGGTGGCTGGTTGTCCTCCAGCAGGAGCAAGCAGGGCTCTGACAGGCATGGGGTTGGGGGCCATGCGGGCACGTGTTGTGGTTGATGCTCATCTCAGAGGCGTCCTTGGGAAAGCCCCCTCCCTCAGCTTCTCCCACAGCTTTGGGTGTGTGGGAAGGTGGGAGGAGAAGGGGTTGGTGTTGCTGCTGAGGGTTGTTGGTTTGTTTAATTAACTAAATGCCAAACTTTATTTGGATTTCACTGGTTTTTCTGTGAACGTCCTCTCTGTTCCAGGGTCCAATCCGGGGCACCATGTTGCATTTAGCTGCCATGTCTCCCCAGTCTCCTCTGGTCTGTGACATTTTGTCAGTCTTTTCTTGTTATTTGGGTTGGTTTTTTTTTTTTTTTTTTTTTTTTTTAAATGACCTTGATGGTCTGGATGAGTCCTGGCCAGATATCCTGTAGAAAGTCTCCAAATCTGGGTTGGTTTGATGTTTTTCTCATGGCGAGACGGGAGTTATAGGTTTTTGAAAAGAATCCTCAGAGGTGAAGTACCCATCTCATCACATCCCATCGAGGCCCACAAGGTCCACACAACATCATTGGTGACGTGAACCGTCATCGCTTGGTGATGTGGTACTTGCCAGCTGTCTCCACTGTGAAGCTGCTGTTTCCCCTTTCTATACTCTGGAAGCAGGTCACTAAATCTAGCCCACTCCAAAGAGGAGACAGGAGATTAAACTCACCTCTGGAAGGTCCCATCTGCACAGGTTTAATGGGGTCCTTCTGTAAGGAAGGTTTTGAATGAGGTTCCTAATACAAAACCCATCCCAGACCAAGCACCTCCCTCTGATTGGCTCTTTTCAGCTCTCCGTGTGAGACAACGGCGGTTCTGTCCATCTCTTTGTCTGTCTTTTCCCACTGGTCTTATTCTAAAAAGTTTCTTCGGGTGGATTATGGAAATAAATGCAACCTCCAGAATAAAAATGTGACTAGATGGGGAAATTCAGGAAAAGAAAAAATAAGACAGGACATCCTACGAGGTCTTATAACGTACTTAGAGTTTCCTGCTAAATTCAGCTCTGCACTTCCTGGTAGCCAAAGAAAAGTGGGAAACATCTGTTCCAGGATTCAGAGTGGTCATGAGATAAAGACAAACCAGTTGTTGGGGAGAAGCATAACTTTTCCTGGTATTAAGATCTGAGCAAAATGCCTTTCTCTGTGGCCTCTTTTTTATTTTTTAAATATTTGTTTATATAGGCTGCACTGGGTCTTAGTTGTGGCACACAGGATCTTCATTGAGGCATGTTTAGTTGCAGCATGCAGGGTCTTAGTTGTGGTATGCATGTGGGATCTAGTTCCCCGACCAGGGATTGAACCTGGGCCCCCTGCATTGGGAGTGCAGAGTCTTACCCACTGGACCACCAGAGGAGTCCCACCTGAGCAGCCTCTTGAAACATGGATGTTGTGTGATATGGAGCAGGGGTGGGGCAAATCTGGCCCACCATCTGCTTTTGTCAATAAAGTTTTATCAGGACAAAGCCACACCCCCTTCATTTACATCATTGATGGCTGCTTTTGTGCTTTTTCACTTATACAGAAACTGTATAAGTTTCAACAGGCTTTATAGCCCACAAAGCCTAAAATAATTACCATCTGGTCCTTGACAGAAAATATTTGCCAATTTCTGATTTAGAGGATAATTCTTAACCACTTCCTGGCTCAGGCTGGTGGGGCAATTCTCAGGGGCAGTAGACGAGAGATGACCCCACCAGAGAGGCAGCACCTAGAGGCTTCTGTGCCTGAGAACTGAATCTAGTCCCCTCCTTTAGCTTCTAACTTAATTTTTCGGTGTAGCATCTATTCCTAAGTCTTACTGGTTGGGGGCAGGTGGTGGCTGGTAATTGCAAACTGCTTCTTGCTGCATTTCTCAGTATTTATGGTGCTGGCAAAGACTTAGTGGTCCTTTTTTTTTGGCAGTTCATTGAACCTGATGTAGGAGAGCCAGTTGGTTCTTTTAGAACCAGGGGTGATTTTGTCTCCTAGGGGACGATTGATAATACCTGGAAACATTGTTATTTGTCACAGCTGGAGCAGAGGGCGATGATAAGGGGGTCATTACTAGCATCTGGTGAGTAGGAGCCAGGGAGCTGCTCAGCACCCGAGGATGCACAGGACGGTCCCCACAACAAAGGCTTATCTGGCCCCTAACGGCGATAATGCCGTGGTTGAGATGCCCTGTTTTATTTATTTTATTATTATTATTTTTTACTGTTTATTTATTTGGTTGAGCTGTGTCGTAGTTGCAGCAGGTAGGTGGGTTCCTTACTTGTGGTTCTCCAGGTCCTTAGTTGTGGCATGTGAACTCTTAGTTGCAGCATGCATGTGGGATCTAGTTCCCTGGCTAGGGATCAAACCCGGGGCCGCTGCATTGGGAGTGTGGAGTCTTAACCACTGCGCCACCAGAGAAGTCCCGAGATACCCTGTTTTAGAAGGAGTGATTTTTCCATCATCCGATAGAGTATCTGATAATATAAGGTTCCATTCTGGAAGTACTCTAGAACCCCATGTAAGAGGGACTAGGAGCCTTAGATTTTTCCAGAAGTGCTCTGGAAGGGTTGCTGTTCTCTCCAGATGTTTGCTGTGGGGTGCAGCCTCTCTAGGTGGGCAGGTCATAGTCCTGCCCTCCAGGCCGTTTAAAGGGAATGAGACAGATAGAAAACCATGACATGAAGCAAAACCTGGCAGCTCCCAGGCAGGGGTCAGAGACCCAAAGTAGAGAGACAGTTTCTGTTTGGGGATGGGGGCAGAGTGAGTCAGGGAATGTTTCACTAAGGGAGCAGCATTTGAAACACAGCGTTTGTAGCCTGTGGTGGTGGGGAAGGGCGTCCCAGGTTGGTGGGGCACACAGACAGTTTTAAACACACAGGGTTGACTCGGCTGGAAACAGAGCCGTGGGTGAGCGTGGATGGGGCAGTTTGAGCCAGAGCTCCGGTGCCGCAAGTCGGTTCTCAGTTCGGTAGCTTGTGGGGAGGCTTGAAAGATTTCAGAGTAACGGAGTGATGAGATTGGAGCTATCCTTTAGGAAGATGAAGCTGGAGTGCTCACAGGTAGGGTGTGTGTGAGGTGGGGGGGTCAGTGGGAGCCAGGCGGTGGGGCAGGCACGCCTGAGGGGTCGTGGGAGTCGGCAGACGGGAGGCCACAGGACGAGGCCTCTAGAGGTGAAGCTGGAGAAGGGAGCTTCAGATGCACCTGAGCTGTGAACCTGGGCAAATGGGAAGACTGATTGCACCTGCGACAGGCGCGAGTGAGGAAGACTGGGGGCCAGGAGAGCTGCTTGTCTCTAACTGTGCTCTCTCCCTTCTCCCAGCCCTGAGGAATGATGTTGACTTCTTTACTCCCTTGGTGGGGGTTTTCTTTAGTGTAAATCTTGTGGTTTGAGTCAGGTCCTGGTCCCAGGGGTTCACTGTGCACCTTGGCCTCCCGTGGCCTCAGTTTGCGGCACAGGAATCCCCCCCGCCACTGGCTCCGATAGAAGGGGGCACACGCCAGCAGGGTGGTCCCTGGACTCCTTTAGCTCCTCAACCAGGGACTAGTGGGGACTGGGAATGAGAGGAATGGGTAGGACCGTGCGTGTGAATAGCCTGAAAGATTTTTTTTTTTCCCTTTGGTGTTAACTTTTAAATCTCCTACAGGTGTCTGTGGACCAGACGGCCACCCCGATGTCGGACAGCACCAGTCTGGGGGTGAGCACAGGCCAGTCCGTGGACAGAGGCAACAGCCAGACCTTTGGGAACTCGCAGAGCTCAGGGGAACAGGGCTTCCCCTCTGCAAACTCCAGTGACAGCAGGTGAGACCCAGAAAGGCCAAACTCATGCTCCTGGGCAGTGAGGCTGGTCTGACCTCAAAGGCTGCAGAGACCAGGGGTCCAGATCCCAGGCCCGAGGTCTGACTCGGCCACAAGTTATATCTGGGAGCCCAGACAGTCGGTCCTCACCAGCACCTTTCGACAGGGCTAGTGGTCAGTGCCCTGCCTTCCTCACAGGACAGCTAAGAGGTTGCCGCAGAGACACAGAGAAGCAGCAGGCACTGTGCAGGAGTGGGCTTCGGGAAGGGGGCCCAGAGCGAACCCGTCCTGCTGCACGGGGCGCCCATGGCCCAATGCCTTGCCTACGTCAGGTGCAGTCAGTCCACGCCACCTGAGGAAATGGACGAACAGTGAATGGGTCGATTATCGTGCCCCAATGTGGCTCTTTTCTTTTCTTTCTTTTTTTTTTTATTTTGGCCGCGCTGTGTGGGATGTGGGATTTTAGTTCCCTAACCAGGTATGGAAACCGTGCTCCCTGCAGTGGAAGCGCAGAGTCCTAACCACTCGACTGCCAGAGAAGTCCCTCCGTGACTCTTTTCTTGTTCCTGAATAACCAGGGGGAAAAGAAGCTGCTTGGAGCTCATTTGCTGGAGGAAGTGCCCAGCTTTTAATGCTGTTGTCAAATCTGAGAAACTTCTTTTTTATATCCTTCCCAGCTGCGTTTGGTTTATCGTAATTCTGTCCAGTCTGCTCTTGTTCCCTCACTGCACTGACTGAGTGGTCCTCAGCTAAATGGTCTAAGAGACATGACTTTGGACCTTTCACCTGAGCGCAGAAGGTCATCTGAGGCAGCTCACCTGGCTGGTCCCCGTCAGCGGCCACGCAGTTTCCTTTGCACGTCACACATCCTGTGCTGGATTTACCTGCATCTCGTCTATACTGGCTGGTAGAGGTGGTCAGTTTGGAGGCGGCCGCAGGCCTGACCTTGTCTGGCCTCTGTCGTCTCCCCAGGCCCACGTCCCTGCCAAGTCTGGCAGACGCTTCGGCTCCGGCAGCCCAGGGCACAGGAAAGGCGTGCACTTCTCTGCTTCCTTGTTGCTCACGTGGCAGGTTCTCTTCTGCTTTTGGAAGAGGAACTGGGAATGTTTAGGCTGGAGATGAGAAGGCCAAAAACAACACGAATCAGGACCAATGACTGAATTACAGAGAACACACTCCATCTCACGATAAAGAGCTCCCAAGCAGCTGGTTCTGCCACTGAAGATGTTCACACAGTGGAGCGGCCTCTGTCCAGACTCTTGTCGCGAGGACTCAGGCATTAGTTCACTTCCAGGGTCTTTAAAGTCTTCTTTAACCCTGAGATTCTGAAATGCTCCAGTGGGTCCTGGACCTGCCTAGTAGGAAGAGGAGGCTGGGACTGAGGAATGGGAGGGGTTTAAGGAGCTTCCGGATAAGCCCCAGGTTTGGTGTGATGGGTGGCCCTGTGTGTCCCATGCCCAGTAATCTGGGCTCGGTCGCTGAGTATTAAGCATGTTTAAGGGACCATAGTACCATCGAGGAAGAACTCGGGCAGCAGGTGACGGAAAGATCTGGGCGCTGGAGCAGACAGATGGGATTCAAATGATGACCCTGACGCTTCCCAGCTCTGACCTTCACCAGCTCCTTTTACATCTCCAAGTTCCAAAGGGTGGATGGTACTGTTACTGTGTTTAGTATGGTCTACCATTTTGGACTTTGTGGGTGTCAGTCCCATGCACAGTATTTTACACACACTAACCCCACAGCAACCCTGGAAGACAGGAACAGTATCATTCCCAGTTTTCAGATGGGGAAACTTAGGCCAAGAAAAACCAGAGGCCCTCCAGCTGATGGTGATGATCCTGGGATTCTGCCCCCTGTGCTCTGACCATGTTACCTAGCGTTCTTTGGTGAGATTAAATGATGTGATGTGTGAAAGGCCCAGAGCATTCTTCTAGAGAGATTTCTTGGAAGGGGTCAAGCCTGACGTATTATTCAGAGGGGAGATGCTTATTAAAGGAAGCAAGTTTGGACAGAAAACCACTTTGAATCCTTTTTTTTTTTAAATGTATACATTTTGGAAGCAGGAACCCCCCTGTGAGATATCTCCAGGATGTAACTGTCCAGAATTTGCTTGAATGCCTTCAGTGTCCATATCAGCCTGGTTTCCAGCTCTGTAAGAAGCAAAGCAAGAGGGTCAAGACTCGGGAATTTCACTCTGCTTCTCTGTTACAGCTCTCAGCAGTTGGCGGCCAGCTCCTTGACGTCCTCCTCCACCCTGGTGGAGATCCTGGAGGCCATGAAGCACCCCTCGTAAGTGGCTTCTCTCATGAATGAGTGCAGGGGTGGGAGGATCCCGTGGCCCAAGCTGGGGTGGTGCTCAGGCAGCGTGGTTTGGTGGATTTATACCTGACTACTGCTCAGCAACTGTGAGACCTTGGGTGAGTCACTTGACCTCTCTGAGCCTCTGTTACCTTGTTTGTAAAGTGGGATTATAATGGTTGATTCACAGGATCGATGTGAGGATTGAATGAAATAATCATGTAAATTACCCAGTGTAACGCCCGACAAGCATAGGTGTTCTCTGAAGGCCAGGTTCTCTCCTTCCCCTTCTCCTTTTCCCCTGTAACACCTTCTTTTGTCCTGTCACAGGGATTTCTCTGAGTCTAGGATTAATGTGGAGAAATTGAGCTGTGGGGATCCTCACTTCAGATATCAAATGTTTTAGTAGGGGTCCCTTCTTTTTTAACCTTCTCTTTCTGCTTGTTGCCGCCTTGGAACTCAGGACAGGAGTCCAGCTGCTCCCTGAGCAGAAGGGCCTCTCACCGTGCTGCTTCATCAGTGCGGAAGTGGTACACTGGCTGGTGAACAACGTGGATGGGGTGCAGACGCAGGCCATGGCCATTGACATCATGCAGGTAAGACCACAGAGCGGGGGCCCTCGCCAGTAACGAGGTCACCAGGTGGAGTAAGAGTCTGTTTTTAGTCAATGTGAGGCCTGTCTGGGATCAACAAATCATAGAGCAGGTCTTGGTTCGAAAGGCACTACTTTACCTTGACTTAAACATCGGGCATAATCTGCCACCGGAATTGAAATGTTTTGGGCAGAATCTGTGCTTTTGAACCTTGGGGGAGTCTCTGTGAAGGATCCCCAGGCAGTGCCCTCCCTCTGCCTCAGCATCTTCCTGGCACCCCGCGCGTTCTCTGTCGAGCACTGGGCACAGCAGAGTGGGGTCCACATCTCATTCGTCCTCCGCCCTGACCAGGCCCCCCGGGCGCAGGCCATCCCTTACTGTGCGTTTCCACATCACCAGTGCCCGCCGTGTTGCTTGGCACATGGTAGGCACTGAGCAAGCACTCGCTGAATTTAATGACACTGTTCTGAACTGGAATTAAACTCGAGAGAAGGGGAAAGGGAGAGGTCGGTTCACACCGTACTGTCCACATAGAGGCCCCCATGGGGAATCAGTGCTGTTTGATCAATACTTGTCTATATAATAAAATTATTAAAAACATGCATGAGAATTACATTTCGCTAACCATTTATTTCTGGAGAGAGAGGAAGGGGAGTGAGACATGGGAGACTCCATAGAGATTTTTAAATTTTTATTTTATTTTATTTGGCCACGCTGCACAGCTTGCGGGATCTTAGTTCCCCGACCAGGGATCGAACCCACACCCTCGGCAGTGAAAGTCCTAACCACTGGACTGCCAGGGAATTCCCGAGATTTTTTTTTTTTTAAACAAAAATCTCTGAAGTCTGTATAGCAAAAAGTTAAATTAGTTGAATTTAGCTGATGGCATGACCTGGATTTTCTTTATACTTTTCTGTATGTTTGAAATATCTGATGATACTGTATTACGCATTTGCATTTTATAATATAATTTACACCAGGCACAGCATTTAACACAGCGCAGTCGTCACCACTGATGGGGGTGGGGAGTGGGGTTTGAGGGCTGCACCTCTGAGATGTTCCTCTGCAGGAATTTCAGAGCTTCGTTGTCTCTCCTTCTAGAAAATGCTGGAAGAGCAGCTCATCACACACGCCTCTGGTGAAGTCTGGCGGACCTTCATATATGGCTTCTATTTCTACAAGATAGTGATGGACAGAGAGCCTGAGCGAGGTGAGGCGAACTGTTGCCCGTGGGGCAGGTGTTTCCTGGTGACATGCTCCGTTAAATGACGGTGCTTCTCGAGCTCCTCGTGTGATGCTGTCCCCTAAGTTGACGGATCCGTCAGCCTCCTTGAGCATCTGTACTTACTTTGAGCATCACCAGAGTGACGAAGGGTTTCTTAAAGCCACAGTACATTCTTGGTGAGCACAGTGTGGATGGAAGATAAGCCTAAAAGAGGCCGAGGGAAATGATGAGGAAATGCCCGCGGCTCATTTGCTGGTCACTGTTTTTACTCACGGCGCCCCCGACCCCTACCCAGTGCAGGTGGGTCTGAGTATAACATGACAGCTCTCATCTGAGAGCACTTTTTACTTGCTGGGCCTTCAGACTCCATCTCTTCCTCCAGGAAGACTAGCAAGCTTTCCAAGATAAATTTCAAGTATTTTGTTTTTTAATGAATAAAAGGAATTCCCGGAAGGGGAGCAATTTCCAGCCTGGTCAGAGCTGCAGGCACCCAGGGTTCCGACCAGCATCTCCAGTCCCTCCCGAGCACACAGGGACCTTGGAGGGGAGTGACTCCCACCCTTCAGACAGACAGCTTCTCGGCCTCTGGGCTTCGGGAATACTCCATCAGATGAAGCGGCTGGTGCCACTCACTGGCGCTCTTATCCAAGCATGTATTAGAAGTGGATCCGTCTAGGTTTTTTCCTCGTAGACACCAAGTGTGTCCATCACCCCTCTTCCCTTAAATTCTGAGTTTGACCAGTAGACACCCACCTTACCTTCAAGGTGAAAAACCCCCAGTTACTGTCACATGCTCTGAAATTAGAGGTCTGAAACTGGGGATAAAATATTTTTTTAATTGAAGAAGAGGTTGCATAACATAAAACTAACCATTTTAGTTATTTATTTATTTGCCTTTTTTTTTTGTTTTTGGCCGTGGGGCACGGCTTGCGGGATCTTGGTTGAATCTGGCTGGGCCACTGCAGTGAAAGCACTGAGTCCTAACCACTGGACCACCAAGGAGTTCCCAAAACTAACCATTTTAAAAGGCAGTGGCATGGAGTATTCTAAGTGTCATGCAACCACCACCTCTATCTGGTTCCAGACCTCTTCCATCGCCCTGAAAGGAAACCCCGTCCTCATTAGGGCTCCCTCCAAAACTCCTCTTCCCCCAGGCCCTGGCCACCACCAGTCAGCTTTCTGTCTCTGAAGACGGGCCTGTTCTGGACATTTCACCCAAGCGGGCTCACACACTCTGTGGTCTTTTGTGTCTGGCTCGTTAGCGTTGTGTTTTCAGGTTCACCCGTGTTGGGCGTGAACCGGTGAGAACACGAGAGCTTGTGCTGAGGGCTCCCCCTCCCCTCTGCCCTTCCCAGTGGCCGTGCAGCAGCCCACTGCCTGGCACACGACGGCGGTGGACGACTTCGCCAGCTTCCAGCGCAAGTGGTTTGAGGTGGCCTTCGTGGCCGAGGAGCTCTTGCACTCGGAGATCCCTGCCTTCCTGTTGCCCTGGCTGCCCAGCCGGCCAGCCTCCTACGCCAGCAGGCACAGCTCCTTCAGCCGCAGCTTCGGGGGCCGGAGCCAGGCGGCTGCACTTTTAGGTAGGTGCCCAAGCAGATGGAGCCCGGGGACACACTGGCGGGTGGCTGAGCAGAGGGGCAGCCAAAGGGGCGGTGCCACGGGAACCAGGGTTAGGGCCCCTGTGGCTGTCACACTGTGACTGTTAGCACCGCGGCTCCTGTGTGGCTTTCACCAGCCTAGTGGGTCGAGCTCATCATTGTCCCAACCAACCAACAGGGCTCAGCAGTTGTCAGATCAGGGCAGGACACTAATCTTCCATGGATAGGAGGGGACAGACGGTGTGGCCACTTTTCCCAAGATGCTCAGGACACAGGGGACGTGAGCTGGTGCTCACTGCTGGTTTAGCTCTTGCCAGAGGCTGTCCCATGACTACAACATCCTAGGACCTCAGAAGAAGAAGGGACCTCAGAGGTGGTCCACTCCAGGCACTCACCCTGTGCGTGACCCTCCTCTCTGCCCTCCCTCCCCAAATGTGCTTACCCCATCAAGGGATGCACACCGGGATTCTTCTTTCCCTTCCTCGGTTCCTGCAGCCCTAAGATGGGGTGAGCACCTGCTTATTGAACAGTGGTGACCTCTGCTCTCAAGGACCGGACTGATGGGTCGAGATGTGAGCGTCTTTAGAAAATGCGTGCTCTAGGCAGGGCGTCGTGAGATTTCCCTCAAAGGCAGGTTGGAGAGACCCTCAAAACCCTCTGGATGGAGGGAAGCAAACGTAACGTAGGCCGAACTCCAGGGAAATTCCCCATTCTACTTGGTTAGCCCAGAAGTGCCCGGCTAATTGGAATGCTTGCCTAGCTGGTGGAATGGAAACGTTACAAGTCGTCACAGTTTCCAGATTCTCAGAGTTGCTCAGGGCCAGTGTGGCCAGTGCTTTGTGCGAGAGGCAGGGGACAGACCACCGCTTCTCACCAAGTTCTCCACGGGGGTGTGTGCAGGGTCCCAGCCCGTGTGCTGCACTTACCCCTTGGTTAGGGTTACTGCTTCTGGGAAATGCGTCATCATTTTGGTTCTGGAGGCTATCTTGACAGTCTCTCTAGGGACATCCTCATTTCCAAAGTCTTCTCCCGCTGCCGCTGGTACAACCCTCTCGTGACTGCCATCATCTGAAGCTCAGGATGAGATTTGTGTCATTTGGTTTAGCTTTGGTTCTTAGTTACTTCAAAAAGTGTGGTCAAAAAGGAAAAGCATATGGGAAAATATGTCCAAAAAAGAGGAAGAGTAGGGGCAAAGAGACTTATGTCTACAGCAGGTAGTTTATCAACCTGGGGTATTCTTCACCCTGTGCCGGGGTGTCAGGAGGGTCGGTGGTTCTGAAACAAGGCAGAATCTTTCATATGTGCATGTTTTCTGGGAAAACATCCACTTACTAGGTTTTCAATGGCTCCCATGATTGTTATAGTGGAATTTTACTCCATCAGCTTCCTTTCCCACCACCCCTCCCACAGGAAGTGGGTTTCTTTTCCTTTTAAACCCAACACGGCATTATTACAGCTACTTCTCTCCAGTAACACCCCTCCCACCTCTGTGTTAGGACATGAGATCCTTCTTCCCAGCATTTTTTCAGGTTAGAATATAGACTTTTACTGTATTGTTTACTTAAGTGAAATTGGTCTATCTATAGTGTTGAGTCTTTTTCTCAGAAAAAAATCAAAATGACATAGAAGGGGAAGAAGGCCTTTGTATCATTTATGACCTGCTCCCTTTTTCGTTCATTCAGTTTGATGTGTTCCTTTTTAGACATTCCTAATTCTCAGTTGGAAGTTAGCAGCAGAAAACTGTTTTGAAATGCCTGACGGTGGCACATGGTCCTGTCTGGCTTGGTCTGTGGTAGCTCCACTTCCCCACCCCTGTCATCTTGTGTCGCTGAGCCGTGAAGCTCAGGGGATCCGAGACCCCGGAAGAGGCAGCGCTGCATCCCTTGAGCCAGTCCCATGCCTTTTACTTCTCAGCCTTCTCTTGTAGCCCACTGGATCTCAGGCTCAGAAGGGGCTGTAGGGCACCTCGGTCCAAACCCTGATGTTTGAATGTCTTCCACAGCAGCCCTGAGGAGTGGGGAGCCAGCTGCTCTTTGAAAACTCCCACCCACGTGGCACTCACTCCCGAGATCGCTCGTTCTGTCGATGGGCAGAGCTGGTTGTTACCTTTACCTTCACTCCCCTCCCTGAGATGCTGTTCTTTCTCCTCCTGTGACACCGATCCCCTCCTCAGGTCTTTGACAACCCGTCTCTGTCACACGGGTGAAGGATGCTCAGCCTGGTTTGTCCTTATTCACTGGCCTCGCTATATCTCCCTATCCCAAGGGGAACAAGCCGGTCCTCATGGAAGTCGAGAAGAGATGCAGAGAATTGGCCAGGGGCTGCACCTCAGCTGGGCTCACACCACTGTCAGCATCCTCAGCCCGCAGCGTCTGCACTGTCACCTCCCCTACTGAGGGGTGAAGCCAGTGGTATCTTGAGCCCGTAACCACTAGGCTGAACAGTGCGCTTCCTCTGGCTTCCTCAGACCAGCCTGTTCTGAACTTGACGTGCCACATGGGAGAGGAGACATGTGCAAGGTCACTGCTGGTGTTTTCTGAGTGCCCTTTCTTTTGTGACTGGGGCTTTTCACCTACAGAGAACACACTGTCCAAGCCCAGAGAGCAAACTTCCTTCCTTGAGTTTGGGCTGTTCAGTAAAGGGTTCCTCTGGTGGTGTCAGGAGTCAGGAACACGAGGCAGAGACAGAAACTCGTTTTGATGAGACTATTAGCACCAGAGCCACCTAGTTCTTTAGGCTTAAGCAGCGTCCATGGGAGTCTTAGGCAGACCTCTGATGGAGCAGTGGTGATAAGCCCGTGGCTTAAACTGGGAGGAAGGAATAACAGGAGGAGGAGGAAAGGAGGAGAGTCACAAGGGAGGGTGGCCAGAGGAGAAGGCAGGAGGGGGGTCCGAGAGCCCTTCTCATCCATGTTTCACTTGACCCTCCCCTCTTCTCTGCAGAGCAGCTGGACGGGCGCCCTCTCAGTTTGCAGACGAGGAGCCAAACCAGGAGGGGTGGAGCAATGTTCTCAGGGGTGCAGGGCTTGGACGGCAGGGCTTAGGTCTTCCCAGTCCAAGTCGACAGTGTCTCCCACTTTGCACGTTCTGGTTTTTTTTTTTTTTTTTTTTTTTTTGCACGTTCTGGTTTTGAGAGAATGACAAGCTGTGTACCTCGCAGCTGAGTGTTGGTCTGCCCAGGTCCCGTTCAGCGTCCGAGCGGCAGCTCCACTACCCCCCCAGCACAAGTTCATTCAAATTGCTGACTCAAGAGCCGTTACTTGTGTGTGATAAAAGCCACTCGGGGCTTCTACCTGCAGAACCCAGAACTAAGCTGACTGCCGCAGAGAAATGTCACTGGGTTCAAGGGGGCAGGGGAGAAAGAGGGTCCGATCGTAGTCTGCGGAAGCCCCACGTGTGGCAGTGCCCAGCCAGGCGGAGCAGAGCCCTGATCTTACTTCTGAGCCAGCTTTGGGCCTTTAGTCTGGTCAGGAACTTGACAGTCTGACCCGTCTCTAAAACACCCCTGTCTTGGTTGAGAAGGATTTCTGAGCAGGAGCCCAGATTGCATGAGCCACTTTGGCACTGACCTGACATCCTTGGGCAGCACACGGTTGTTGGGACAGAGCGTTAGCCTTCATTAAGAGGTTTCATTTCTTGAGAAACGATTATAGAACTATTGCCTTCCTGGGTTGAAACCAGAAAAGCAAGACCTTCTCCTCACTGTGGTCCGGGCTGTGTGTCCCATCATGTCCCTTCGTGGTCACTGGAATTGGAAGATCTGGGGCTCAGCCTGGCTGAGGTTCTGACTCTGATCTTGGCCAAGACGTTTTTCCTCCATGGGTTGCTGTTTCCTCATCTGTAAATCAGGAATTGGATTAGATTAGGGGAAGCGAACTATGGTTTAACCAGCCACATCTGGCCTGTCACCTGTTTGTTCATTTGTTTGTTTTATAATAAACTTTATTTTTAGAGCACTTTCAGGTTCACAGCAAAACTGAGCAGAAAGTACAGTTTCCATATACTCCCTGCCCCGCCCCGCACAACCTGCACACATGCACAGCCTCCCCTGCTATCAGCGTCACCACTGGAGTGGGATATTTGTTACAATCGACAACCCTACACTGACACATCATTATCACCCAGAGCCCATGGTTTCCCTTAGGGTTCACTCTGGGTGCTGTGCATTTTATGGGTTTTGACAAATGTATAATGACATGTATTCACCATTATTGTATCACACAGAGTAGCCTGACTGCCCTAAAAATCCATTTGTTTTTGTAAAGTTTTACTGGAACACAGCTGCGCCCACTCGTTTAGGTAATACCTGAGGCTGCTTTTGCACTGTAACGGCAGCATTGAATAGTTGAAACAGAGACCTTGTAGCCTGCAAAACCTAAAATATTTACTACGTGGACATTTATGGAAAGCATTTGCCGAGCCCTGGACTAGCTGATTTCCAGGAAGCATCTGGAATCTGCAGTTTCACATCTGGATGCTCAGTTGTTTTCTCTTCCTCCTCACCCCCTGCCTTCCTTTCCCTCCCCCCGGCCACCAACCTCCCCCCCTGCCATGTAGCTGCCACTGTCCCAGAGCAGAGGACCGTGACCCTGGACGTGGATGTGAACAACCGCACAGACCGACTGGAGTGGTGCAGCTGTTACTACCACGGCAACTTCTCACTGAACGCGGCCTTCGAGATCAAGCTGCACTGGATGGCGGTGACCGCCGCTGTGCTCTTTGAGATGGTGAGACCCCCTTATGTGCGGTCAGGCCTGGGCTCACCTGGCAGACGGGCGCGCGGGTGCTCGGTAGAGATTCACGTCACTCAAAAAATGGTTTTCACTTCAGGCTCCTATTACCTTCACGTGGACCGTTGGATTAGCCTCTTTCAAAAAATTAAGCATAGTGAAAAATTCAAACAGTCGAAAAGGGTGTGTAGATCAGGGTTTCTGACCCTTGGTGTGCTACTGACACGTAGGGCCGATGGTCCTGTCATGGGGGGGCCTGGCCTGTGCATTGTAGGATGTTGAACAACATCCCTGGCCTCTACCCACCAAATACCAGTAGCATACCCTCCTGTGACAACCAAAAATGTCTCCAGATATTGCTGATGTCCCCAGGGAGGGAAGGCATTGCCCCCAGCTGAGAATCACTGGTGCAGAGCAGAATGTAACCCTCTCTCCCACCCTCACCCTGTTCCCTGGGACTTCCATCTACTGCCCTGCCACTTTGCTGGTACTTGGAGAGAGATTCTGTGCATATAGAGGCCCTGTTACTTTTACTTTTTTTTTTTTTTTTTAACAGACATAGTAGCTCAGAATATTTACTATTCATGTTGTGCTTTTCCTATCACCTATATATCTTCTGTATCAATATAAATAAGTCGGCTTCGCTGTAGTTGTTTTTTAATTTGTTTTGCCTCATTTGGGGGGAAAGTTTTTAAAATAACATTTGTTTCTTAAAAGTTAACATGTGCGTAATAGGAAACTAAAAAACACAAGAAGTAAAAAATCAAAGTCATCCGTAATCACAAGTATTTTAGAGTCTGACACGTCCTTCTAGGTCCCGTTTATGTATCTATGCAACTAAGCATCCATTTTTATGTAATTAAGATTCTGTAGTTATGTATCATGTGTTTTGTTTTTGTTGGGCTGCACCGTGTGTCATGCGAGATCTTACTTCTCCAACCAGGGATCGAACCAGCGCCCCCTGCAGTGGAAGCACAGACTCTTAACCACTGGACCACCAGGGAAGTCCCTGTATCATGTTTTTTTTATACATCATGAATATTTACCATTTCAAATTTCCAAAGCTACCTGAGTATTTTGGTAACCAAGAACACACTACATCAGCTCAATTTGGAAGACATTGCCTCATTATTTTTAAGGGCTGCAGAATACTCTGTTGCTTGTTTGTATCATAGTTTATCTACACAATCCGCTGTTCGTGAATATCACTGCTATTAACTGGTTCTCTACAGGGGTGGGGGAGGTGTGTGGTTGTGACCTGTTAGGAGCATTTGGCATATCTGGAGACATTTTTACTTGCCCCAAATGGTGGGGGTGCCCCTGGGGTCTAGCGGGTGATGGGGAGACCAGGGATGTAGCCCATCATCCTATAGCACAGAGCACAACACAGCCTCTACGGCAAAGAATCCCCCAGCCCCGGTGTCTCAAGTGCCAAAGCTGAGAAGCCCTGTTTCAGTTGGTCTCCTGACTGTTTCTGCTTCTCGTCCACCGTGGTCCAGCTGCCTCATCAGGTCACTCATTGCTCCTGGCCACCCCCCATCCCAGGCTGTGTGTCTAAAATAAATGCTCCTTAGCCGAGCTGTCAGTGTCTTCCAGGAGCCTTCGTGAGCCATCTTTACGGTCTCCTACCCTTTTTTATATGCTCTCTCCTTCAGCCCCAAAGAGTATTTCTCTGTGGCTTCAACTGAATCCCACGCCCCTCCAACACTGGTCCAAACATCTCATTGCACAGCTGAAAGCAGCTGGAAAGTTTAAAAAGAGTTTGGAAGAGCCTAGGAGATGACCAAAGGGAAAGGAGCACAGCGTCGGCTGGCAACGTACAGGTTTTTTTGTCCGGGGCTCAAAAGCCTAGTTTTATCCCTATAAGACGTGGAAGAGATTGGTCTACGTCTCTGTCTGCCCAACCCCTGTCTGCCTCCAAATGGCATTACTGTCTTTGAGGACCCCTCCCATGGAGACACTCCCATCCAGGGAACATTGTTAAGGTCCAAATCAAAAAAGACGCCCAGCTGCCCATTCCGCTCAGCTTGCAGGGGACACCAGCTCTTCCCCGGCGGGTCAGCGCCGGGATGACCACTCCCTCCAGCCAGAACTAACCCTCTGGCCCAGTGCGATAGCGTCCTCCTCAGAAGCCCCACCAGGTGACACTGTCTCAGAACCACACAGCCGCAGTGTTCTCTCTCACTCACACACGCGCACACACACACACACACAGAGATACAGTTATAATTTGGCGGGAAGAAGAGTATTTATTTCCTCAGAGGAGTTTAGCATCTATCTTTTAAAAAGTACACTTTGCACATCAATTCATGTAAAACCCACTGAAAGCTGCTCATTTTTATCATGATTTTATTAAGTTTTTAAGAATCTCGAGTGTAGGTTAATTATTATTTTAAGGCCATGTCCACATTTGTTATAAACCACATTTTATTTAGATAAATATTACATAAGCCTTAGAAATTACTTGGTCAAACAGAGACCTTGGTGTTTTGGTCATGGTTAGGGGTGTTCCTGGGAGAAAAGCTAAGAGTGGGGAGGTTTGTCGTTAAGCCCCAGTAACTTTTATTCTCGGTCAGTCTTCAGACAGATGGCGTTTGGGAGCTTGCAGAGAGCAGCTCTCATTCTGCGAGGTCAGCGCTTGTCACTTTTGGCCAGAGGCCACCATGATCATCTTGCAGCCGGCGTCTTATCTCTCTCAGCCAGCCTGAGTGGATTGTTTTCCTATTTGATACTTTGGACTTAGTAAATTTTTGATAAAGGACAAAATTAGAAGGACTTAACCTATATCCTGTGACTTTCCTCCAACATCCTATGGAGCAAGAAGAGGCAGGACATAGCTCTCTCTAGCCTGTTCCTCCCGAAAGAGCCCCTGAAGTTGCAGAAACTCAGGCTGTGAGGAGCCATGCGCTTACCTCCCGGTCTTCCAAGGATTCACAGGAGGTTCAACTGTGTCTCCTCCTCCCAGGGCGGGTCTGGAGCCGGTGGACATTAATCAGTGAACCTGTGGATCAATACGCAGGCCATCACTCGGGTGGCTTCACTCCTCAGGAAGTTACTTCTCTTGTCAGAATGAACTTGGAGGTGACGCTGTGTGTTTCTGTGCTTCCCACCAGGTCCAAGGTTGGCATCGCAAGGCCACCTCCTGTGGCTTTCTGTTGGTGCCGGTTTTGGAGGGTCCCTTTGCGCTGCCCAGTTACCTGTACGGCGACCCGCTCCGGGCCCAGCTCTTCATCCCACTCAACATCAGCTGCCTGCTCAAGGAGGGCAGCGAGCACCTGTTTGACAGTAAGAGACACCCCTCTCCTGAGGGCCTGTTACCCACGTAGACCCTTCCCCCAGGGTCGCCTCTCGAGGCGCCTGGAGGCCAGCTTTTTTTTTTTTTTTTTTTTCAATTTGGTGAAATGGAGGCCAGCTTTTCACGGGCCAGTGAAAAGAAGGAGCCTTGTAGTCAGGGGGCTAGAGGGTTTTGTTTGTTTGTTTTTTATAAATTTATTTATTTATTGGCCACGTTGGGTCTTCGTTGCCGCGCGCGGGCTTTCTCCAGTTGTGGCGAGCGGGGGCTGCTCTTCGTTGCAGTGTGCGGGCTTCTCATTGCGGTGGTCCCTCCTTGTTGCGGAGCACAGGCTCTAGGCACGCAGGCTGCAGTAGTTGTGTCACTCAGGCTCAGTAGTTGTTGCTCGTGGGCTCCAGAGTACGGGCTTAGTATTTGTGGCACACGGGCCTAGTTTCTCCATGGCATGTGGGATCCTCCTGGACCAGGGCTCGAACCCGTGTCCCATGCACTGGAAGGCAGATTCCCAACCACTGCGCCACCAGGGAAGTGCTGGGGCCAGAGTTTCAATCCTGATTCTTCACTTAGTGGCTGAGCAACCCTGGGCAAGTCACTTAATGTCTCTGAGCCTCAAATGCCTTATTCCTGAAATGGGGGTGACCAGAGCTGCCTCACTAGCTCAAGAAGACCCTCGTAAGGCCTGGAGGGGACGGTGGGTGGGAGAGGGCGCTGTGCTCTGTAAATCTCGAGCAGCACCAGGCTTCTCCCTACACCCTCCTCTCTCTGCTCCAGCCTTACTGGTTTGGGCGGCAGGAATCTGATCCTCACTGGAGGCTTGGATCTGCTGCTCCACGAATAAAGGCCAGAAATGGGAGGCACTGAAAGCAAAAACAGGACACAGTGTGCTGTTGTGCAAAGCTGAGATGCGTCAGCACCTGGAGGACGCGGGACCCCCTCAGAGTGCTTCCCCGGAATGGAGACCATGGGGCCAACCCCACCCGCTGCTCCACCCTCGTCTACCAGACTCTGAGGGCAGGTGTAGACAGATGGAGGGATGAGCTGACTTCACACAGCATGGACTTTTCATCACCAAGCACTCATTTCAGTGAGCATGTAATTAGCTCCTACAAAGCACCCCATGAGCTCATGGATGATCTTTTTATAACGAAAAGCTAGAGTTGCTGCTGGTGTGTCAGAGCCCTGTAGACTCTCAGGCGTAGAAATTATCAGTGTGGAGAAAAAAACTTTTGAGGTGAAGGAGATGCTTTTTCCTGAGTTCTTATGAGTCTGTGCTGTGTTTGGTGGCAGAGAAACGGCCCCCCCACCCCCGGGGTGCAAAGAGCTTTTGTTCCAAAGGCCCACCTGTACATTCTTTACATCTTGGAAGACATTTGTGTATAGACACAGTGTTTTAAGTGATAGTTGGGGTTCCAGGTGAGCCCCCCGGCCCCTGGAGGCTGAAGATCCTGGGATCTTTAGGGTTTACAAAGCACCCCCCACCCCCCCCCCACATTCTCATTTACCCTCACGGTGTGGCCGAGGGGGGACTGTTTTTTGCCGTCCTGAAATGGCAGGTGATTATGTCTGCATCTGATGACTTTAAGCCAGGCACCGCCTCCTACTGCTGTTTTTAACATGTTGAGGGGTATGAGATCTCCCCCCATACCACCCAAAGACTCTTCTGGGGTTTTCCACCTTCGCTGTAACAGCGCAGGGGTGCTCGCAGGGCTGGCACTGGAGGACATTTCTGTGTGAACCGATGGTTTTCCCTGCCAGTCGTAACCCAGTCTTCAAGACCAGCATCCTCTGTTGGTTGCCATGGTTACAGCTGAACGAAAGGAGTCCTAGTTGAAAGGAATAAGGACTTGAATCTAAAAATCAATTTTCTTGCTTCTGTGCCACCTCTCTTCCTGTTATCTCCCGTTCTGATAACAGGGAATTCAAAATCTTAAAAATCTGACAAGAATACACTGTCTGTTTTTATCTGTTAAAGCCAAAGTCTTTTCTCTTTTCTGCTCTTTGGTTACCCAGAATCCTCAAATCTAACCTAGATATAAAATTCCAAATACAGAAAGAGCAACAAAGCCCCTGCAGGCACCCCTGGCCTCTGGGACGAGGTCTCATGTGGTTGCTGCCCCAGCCCTCCACACCTTGATCCCGAGAGCAGCCCCGGCCTGTTGCCTCTGCTGTGTGACAGCTGCCTCAGCCCTGCCACCTCCTCACCCTGCTCCTGTCCTCACACCAGCCAGGCTGGAGCACGAAGTGGGCGGTGGGGGCGGGCACTCACCTGCCCTGCCCCCTCCCCTCCCCTCCCCTCCCCAGCTGATCACATTTCCAAAAATCATTTTATATTGATTTGCTTCAATTTCCCCACCCCTAAAATGGAAGATTGGGATTTTTTTTTTTCTCCTTAGAAGCAAATGACATTCATTTCAAGCTTATCTCTTGGTTGTATTTTAATATCCTACTCCTTTCCGCTTTTGGCACAGACGGTCATTAGAATGAGTCTTATACCAAGTTCTAGTAGCTCACACGGGTCGCTGAGGACTCATATTCCTCTCCTTTCTAGACCCTGATGAAGCTTGAGGGCTGTCACTGTCTTTAGGATATCCCTCCTTGGGGTGGAGGCTGGTCTTTCTGAAAGCAGGTGGTGTGAAAAAGCAGAGCTCAGGCTCAAGGGGGGAGCATTGCCAAGAGTAGTGAAGGATACCCAAGGCTGGACCCAGGGAGATTTGCAAATCTTGGAATCACAACTCGGCATTTACTCTTTTTTCCTTTTAGGCTTTGAACCAGAAACATACTGGGACCGAATGCACCTTTTCCAGGAAGCCATTGCACACAGGTTTGTCCCTTAGCAAGAGGGAAGCATAGGGAGGCATCAGTGTTTGTCTCAAATAGCAGTTACCACAGCGAAGCCCAGTTCATTCCCTTTCTGGGGAGATGGACCCAGTCCACCAGTGACAGATTCACTGCTTATCTCCGACTAGTCCCTCTGCCTTGGTTTCAGAGATGAGCACCACCTGTCCGGTTCCTGGAGCTGTAGTTTTTCAGACTTGCTTCCCTCTTCTTCCAGTTTGTAGGAGAGCAGAGAGCTCTCTCCTCAGCCTCCTACAGGACCTGGAGCCAAACTCTCCAGGAGGTGAAAAACTGTAGAATCTGTCAGGAGCCTCTTGACACATGTTGAGAAGACAATGAATGGTTAAAAAGCAATAGATACGTTCAGTAGATATTTACTGGTACCTAATATGTATACCAGGGAGAGCCTTTCCTAGGCTTAGCTGTATCCCCCAGGCCGGTCCAGCTGGGTCTCTAGAACATCACTAACTCAGTGTCCGGTTGCTGCCTTGTGTTATTCATAGAAAATCAGAGCCTCCTGTGCCTGCTTCAGTGTCATATCATCTTGTTCAGGCACCTTCAGCTGTCCCCGCCCCACCTGGCACACCCCTCTCCGTGCACAGCCCCCCACCAACCGCAGGATAAAGTCCGGACTCTTCAGCCTCCCCCACCCAAGCCGGCCCAGGCCTGCCTTAGACCTTACTCAGCCCTTTTCTTCAATGCTTGGTAAAGGCTGTGAAATGAATGCCAGGGCACCTGACTTCCTCCGTCCAGTAGGAGGGGGTGCGATTTGGGGCGGTCAATGAAGAGGTAGGTGGGAAAGGACTTTGATGTGGGAAGCGGACAGGCCTGGTTCACCTCGGCCTCCACCGGCATCTGGCTGAGGAACCGTGAGGTGCTTTGCCTTCGAGTTCTCCCCCTTCACCGGGTTTGTTGGGAGGGTTCCCTGACGTTCCCAGCACCTAGTAGGGCCCCAGGAGATGGTAGTTATTATGAGGAAGACGAGTTTGTCAGCAGGTCCTGAGTAAATAGAGAGCCTTGATCGGAAAGTATAGAGGAAGAAGGGCAGACTCCAGAGCCATTCCTGCATGTGCTAGAACCAGCTGACAGTGATGAGCTGGCAGTGCCCATCAGCCGATCTGTTTATGCGTCTGACTGCACATGTTCTTCAGTAAATAATTATCAAGTGCCCGTGTAAAGCCAGCAGCTTCTGTAGAGGATGCAACACAGCACCTCCCTGGAGCTCAGTCCAGGAAGGGAGACAGGGTTTTCCCTGCTATAGTTCTGCCTCATCACAGGCTTCATTACATAAACCCCTCAGACTCAGGGCAGGGGCCATATCTGCCAATGCATCCTTTACAGCACTTAGCAGGTAAAGTGTAATACATGCACTTTGTGGAAATTAAAAAACCAGGAATAGAACAAGCCATGGATGCCTGTTTCCAGAACACGGCGAGGCAGGGCCCTAGCTTTCCTCGCCTTAAGGAAAGGACTCCAGTTATGATATTTCTCAATGCAAAACCTTTATTGAGAACTACTGTGTGCTTAGTGTGGGAGAACTGAGAGGAAGGGGAGAGGGGCCCGGCTCAGCAGAGTTAAGATAAGGGCCTTCCCCGGGGGAGCTGACAGTCTTGGGGGTGGGCGCAGGGGGGAGGGCTGATGCGATGGAGTGGGGGGTGGCTGGGTGGAGATGAAGGCTGGAGGAGGGAGAGCTGGGCAGGTGAGAGGCTCTCAGCACCAGAGAGGAAAGGGGGCCGGGATGGTGGGAAGTGGTGAGGACAGTGAGGAGCAGCCTGAATGTTCCACCTGAAAGAGACTTTCCAGATCACATGGCCGTCGGAGAGTCGTGTTCGCCACACTCTCGCTCCCCCCAGCACGCCCCCCCGCCCCCCCCCCCCGCCATGTCCCTGTAGCCCAGGGGGCCCTCATCGGCCTGTCTCCCTGTCCTTCCCTTAGGTTTGGGTTTGTTCAAGATAAATATTCTGCCTCTGCTTTCAACTTCCCTGCTGAGACCAAGCCTCAGTACATCCACGTCACAGGTGAGGCGCTCCAGGCGCAGTGTGGACGGGGCGGGGTCTGGGGCGGCCGAGGTAGGACCGGGAGCCCCAGAGTGGGGGCGGGGGCCTGGCCCGGGCACCCTCCCTCCCTCCTTCCCGGAGCTGTGACCTGGCCCCTGTCCCCACAGGCACGGTGTTCCTGCAGCTGCCCTACTCCAAGCGCAAGTTCTCGGGGCAGCCACGGCGGCGCCGCAACTCCACCAGCTCCGCCAGCCAGAGCCTGTTCTGCGAGGAGAGGGTGGGCTACAGCTGGGCCTACAACACCATGCTGACCAAGACCTGGCGCTCCAGCGCCACCGGCGACGAGAGGTTTGCTGACCGGCTGCTGAAGGACTTCACGGACTTCTGCGTCAACCGTGACAACCGGCTGGTGACCTTCTGGACGAGCTGCCTGGAGAAGATGCACGCCAGCGCCCCGTGATGGGTGGGGGGCGAGGGGCCGGGGGATACTGTCCTGCTGCTGATGGTACTCGGTGGGGTCAGGCAGGCTGGGGTGGTGGGGGCTGTGGGTGCTGCTTGGCCCCCGCCAGCCTCTATCCGCTCCAGGAGAAAGACTGCGGAAGCCTCCGGCACCCGGGAGCAGGTGGGAGGGCGCCCCCGTGCACGTCCTCAGCAACAGAGTGGCTCCCGTGAGCGTCCTTTCCTCCACCGCCCGCAGGTACTTCTCGCCCAGGAGGAGTGTGCACAGGATGTAAGATAACTTTGTGAAATAATGTACCATAGGCTCACACCAACTGTATATACCTGTACAGAGCAGTAACAGGAATAAACTGGCCCGTGTGGCATCCCTGTCCCCAGCCTGGTACCGGGCAGCAGCAATCCTGTCTTCGGCTGGGCAGTCGTGCCCTGCCGCTGGGGCCCTGGAGGCCGATGAGGCGGCCACAGACGCTGGGGAGGACTCCAGAATTCACTTGGGGGTCTGGCTGTGAGTTTACTGAAAGGTTTCTCTTCACGGGCCCTCGGGCAGGAGAAGAGAGTTCCGGGCAGGCCTCATGAGCAGACAGGACGAGGTGCTGGGATCCCGCGGGCCTGGTTGTGGGAGGCGAGTCTTGCTAAGTAGGTGAGCCTGGCATGACGCACAAATGTGGCATTCTGAAAAAAATCCAAGGAAGCCTCTGTTGACTCTGGCTGAGGTTAGGACCCACTGCTCCGTGGGATAAGACTCCGCATGGTCCTCAACCGCAGCCCCGCCCTCACTGGCCAGGGGGTAGAGGGTGGGGGACCTGACAGCTCCCACCACTTCCCCTCCCGCCACTTCCCCTCCACCCCGAGTTAATCACAAGCCCTATTGATCTACCACCTCAATGGCCTGCAAGTCCGTACCACTCTCCCAGGAGCCCTGCAGCCGCTCTCAGCCTGGCCCTCACCTCTTCCTCCTCCTGCATGGCTAGGAGCACCTCCCACCTGGTCTCTGCTTTCCCTCCAGGCCCTTCTCCACTCGGCAGTCACCACTCTGATTGTTCCTCCCACCTATTTAGACCTCTTTGGTGACTTGAACTTCAAAGCTCTTAGACATAGCTGCACAATCTGGTCCCAGGCTTCCTCTCCAGCCACCAGGAACGTCAGAAACTCTTTATGGGCTCAGACCCTTGGCACACGCTGTTTCATCTGCCTGGAACACTCCTCACTCATCCTGGCCGTCATCCATCCGCCCTCAGCTCAAAGGTCCCTTCTCCAGAGAAGCTCCGTGGGACCCCGTCATGTCTTCCCACGGCATCTTGCCCTCCTCCCACCACACGCGGCACGTGGCAGGGGGCTTGACTATTTTGTTCATCCTTTTTTCCTAAATGTTTGGCCTAATGGAAGATGCTGGAGAAGTGGTTGTTGGCCCAGCGCATGGGGTGAATGAATGAGCTCTGGGCTCGAGGGCCAGGCACTGGGTGTCCCATCTGAATTTCTCCCTCACTCCCTGGGCTTCCAGCTTATTTAATGGAGCCTGTTTTCTCCTCTGCAAATGCAGGTGTTGATGCTGCCTGTAGAGATTTTGAAAGAATAGGTCTGTTAACATATGTGAGACCGCACTTGCTGATTCCTGGCATGTAGCAGGTCCTCCATAAAAACCCATTTTCTTTTCCTTTTTCGCCTTCCCTTCCCTCTGCTGAATCTTTGCTCCTTTCTAAGCATCAGTGTCCTTCACTTATAAAATGGGAGGGTGTCTCCCAGGGTGGTTGGAGGATCTAAAGACAGATGTATATGAAAGAGCTGACTTACCAGCAGGCAGTACACAAATGCAGGCTGCCCACCCTCATGTCCCCAGGCCGGGAGTCTTCATGTGCTTCCGAGCCAGCTTCCTGAGTCATTGTGTGGACATGGCAGCCGCTGGCCCATTCAGATCAGGTCACCCACCGCCATACCTGTGATCCTTGGTGTCCTGCGTGTAAGGCCAGCAATCGCCCCTGCTTTCTGCCCTCTTCCCTCTTCCAAAGATGACCCGGGAGAAGGCTCAGAGAATGATTTGGTGGGAGAAGGGGCAGCTGACAAGTTAGAATCCCGAGTCACCCATCTTTGGGAGCTGGGCGTGAAACACGTGCCCTCGAACTGCTCCCCCCACATCCCTCCTCCCGCTGCTCCACACCTCCTTCCACCCACTTGTCCAAGACCGAACCTGGGAGTCAAACTCAGTCCTCCTCCATCAGACTCCCACCTGTCCCTCAGGCCCGCCCACCACCTCCCTCCCTCCCTGCTGCCCAGGTGCGGAGCCCGGCCTTTGCGGAGGGCAAGGTTTGATTAGACTCGGAGGACAGGTGCGGATCGCAAGGCCACCACCGGGTGTAAGGATGTGATAGCCATTAGTTGGTGGAAAGAGAAAAGCAGTGGGCTTGGGCCCCAAAGGACCTGGCTTTAAATTCCAGCCCTGCCATCTCTTAGCTGTGAGAACCAGGGATGGTTCTGTCCCTTGAGCCTGTTTCCTCCCCTATTAAATAGGAATGGTGTGGCCTCAGCTTCTTCCCCAGCCCCCACCCAGACACACAAACCTGCGAGCACGCCTCTGAGTGTTTCTCTTTTTCTGTGCTTGCGACACTGTCATTATTTGCTGACCCGTTTCAGCTCACTTGCTGGGACTTTCTTCTGGCACATTCTTCAGCTAATGAGAGAAGAATGAGTTGGTGAGATCAAGGGAGCTGGTGCATGCTGCAGGGCCCCTCACGGGGTCCAGCATGTAGGAGGGACACAAGAACTGTGAGAAACACCTTGAAAGGATCCCCGGTCTGGCTTCCTAAATTGACTCCTGGAAGGCACTCATTCGTGTTGAGAATTGACGCCATTGAGTCCCCAACACATGCGTGACATGCCTTGGGTCACCCCACTGCGGGTGGAGATGAGGCTGGTCCCATAAGGCAAGAGCCCCAGAGCAGGAGGTTCTTGGACATCTGGTCCAACCTCTTCATTTTCTCCCAGATAAGACAGTGACCTGCCCCAGGCTCAGGGTGGGACCAGCAGGAGGAACCAGGACCTCCGGCTCCTGGCCTAGTACCTTTCTAGGCACCAGATCCAGATTCCAGCAGGGCCACCTGCCAGCATGTGATCCTGAGTGAGTTACTGTGCCTCTCAGAGCCCTGGTTTTCTCATCTGAAAAATGAGACAATAATACCCTCATGGGGTTGTGAAAATTGCCCGAGAGAATTCGCATAAAGAGCTAAGACGGTGCCTGGAAGGTTGTGAGCCCTTCCTAAACATGAGCTGTTATGACGATGATGATGACTGCCTGGGACTCTGTGAACCCCAGGGGATTAGAGATGGGAATGACCACAGAGGGCAGGAATGGACGAGGCAGTCTTTAAAGAGGAAGGAGCCTTGGGCCTTGTAGGATGTGTAGGAGTCGGTGTGGTCAAGAGGCTGCACTCCTCTAACAGCTGTGGCTGTTCTGCCTTATCTGGGTCCCAGGAACTTCTGCTGGGAAGTTTCCTCTGTTGGCAGAGGTGCCACGTTGCTAAGAGCAGGAAGAAGGGCCTCCTGGCTCCTGCCCACTGGGAACAGGGTTGTGGCCCGAGGCTGGCAGCTCTGGAGACATTTCTCAGTTCTGTGGTTGTGCTGGGGGCAGGTGGATGCACATGGGCCCCTGTACACCTGGGGCGGTGCCAGTCAGCCTCCTGGACGTAGTAGTGAGTCTGGGGTGAGGAACCACACAGGTGTGGGTTGCAGAAAACATGATGGGGAAAGAAACACATCACTTTACCGAAGGAACGAGAAATCAGCCAAAGGGGCTTCAAAGCAGAAGGAGCTGCGTTAGTCCCACACATGATTCCTCAAGGCTCCTGTGCCTAAGAGCTGCTTAAATCACAGATTGCACAGCCTACCCCAGAGATTCTGATTCAAGGGGTCTGGACTCTGCGCTGTAAACGGATGCTCGAGTGACTCCGGTCTTGGTGGTCCATTTGAGAAACCCTGCTGCAGACCCCTTCTCTGGGATTCTTCCCTCTTACTTTACACGCAGGCCTAACCAGCCTGGAAATCTGGTTCTCAGACCAAAGCAGAACAGAGGTCGCCACACACCGGAAGGCAGAGAACTCAAGAGCAGGGTGAAACGACAAGTGACAGCACGATGGCAGCAGGGGTGGACAGAGAACCTCCCAGGGCACGGGACCCCTACAGGCACGGGACCCCCAAACGATGGGCCAACACTGCCAAATTCTATGTTGGAGAGGCACGGAAGCCCGTCTCCCATTTGTAGGAAGAGACCCATCAAAACAAAATGGAAACTTCAGGTATTACGAGGAACAAGTACACAATACACACCTGAGACACCACGAGGTTTTGCTAAAGTGGAAAGAGTGGGAGAGAAGACTGAATAGTTTCAGATGCATGAAATAAAAATGGTTGCCCCATTTCTCGAGGGTTCCCTGCGTTCTGGGCAGTGTAGCATACTTTACATGCCTTTCCATCTTGTAATCTTTGGCGGAGTCACACCAGATGTGGGGTAGGAGCCCCAGGTGGCGGAGCCTCAGGCTACAGAGCCGACAGCGGCTGGAATCAGGTCTGTGGGGCCCCAGAACCCAGCCCTGCCCGCTGTGCTGTCCCCCTCCCCTCCGGCTGCAGCTGGGACAGTGAGGTGTTGCCCTCTGCTCCGTCCTGGGGGCCCCTCTCTCCCTTTTGGCTGACTATGCTCCGTGTGTGGTGCGGCCCTGCTGGGGTGCAGGTGTGGACATGGCCTCAAGGCTCTGGTAGGAAGGGGGCGGGGTCTTTCCTCTCCCCCCAGGCTCCTCCCCTCTGGCCCCTGACTTCAGCCTGCAAGTGCTTCAGGCAGCTCCTGGCCTTCACACTGGCCCCAAGCCTGGCCTGGAATGTGTGGGTACCATGAACTCAGTCACACCAGCCTTTAAATTTGACCTCCACCTGCTTCTCTGGCTGCAGCAAGATCCATCTGTTTCTCAGGGAATCACGACACTGTCCTTCCAAGAAGGTGCCCTCTTCCCCCACGAAGGTGAGGGGAGGCCCCTTGCTCTCTGAGTGCTGTCTCCCTTGGCAGCGAGTCTGGGTGAAACCTGGGGGCCCACAAGATTCCAGACCTCCCCTTCTCAACTGACGGGAAGCTGAGTTCCCAGAGGGCTGGCGTCCCTGTCGATCCCTCAGCAGCTTGTGGCGGCTGTGACTGGAATGGAGTCTCACGTACCAGGTTGTTTATCCAGGTTCCATTCCCGTCCCCCTGCCCCCACCCCTGTTCATCCTCAAATGTCTCTTAAGCAGCAGAAAATTTTATTTTTAAGCCCGTGGCATCCCAGGAGAGAAATGTTTCCCTAGTGCCTTTGATGTTCATCCAACCCTAGTGGTTCACATCCTGGGTCCTCCTCCTACCCAGGATGAGAGCTCTGGGAGGCGTGATCAGCTGCTGTCTTGGGGAAGGGGCCCCTTTTCAAGGTGTCATGTCCTGCCTTTCCTCAAGCCCTGTGTCCTCAGAACCTGAGCTGACACAAGCTCAAGGGGGCGAGCAGGGCTCTGCCAGAGGCAAGCCCGAGAAACATTTGTCCAGCCCCTGGCTACAGCGCTGGAGGAGAATCAGGAGAGCCATGGCCTCTCAGCTGGCGGCAATTTTGACCCCCAAGGGGCATGTGGGGACAGTTGGTTGTCACACTGCGGGAGGTGCTACCTGCATCCAGTGGCTGCTTCTGGACACCGTATGGTGCACGGGACAGCTCCTGCCACAAAGAATTATTCAGTCCCAAATGTCAGTAGTGTTGATGTTGAGAAGCCCTGAACTAGATTCTGATGGGGAAAGCGGTCCAGATGGGGGGCCCCTCCCTCCTGTGACTTTGGAGGAAGAGGGCCTGCCACTTGCCCCTGATGGTGGAGATCTGAATCCTTTCTTGATGGCATCCCCATCCCCAATGTCCTGTAGCAATTTCTCTTGCTGGGTTCCAAGACCAGAGTGGCTAAGAGACCTGCTTAGAGGCACATAGCAGGTTATCGACAGAACCAGGGTCAGAATCCTGGTTGTATTTAGCGCCCACGTGCTATGATGCGGCTCTTGTGTTTCCCTTCCCTTGTACATGTGGCTTGCCTCTCCAGCTGTATCTAAGCTCCCCAAGAGCAGAGAGCACATCTTGCTCATCTTGTATCCTCCACTGCGGGTCTCCATCCCACAAAGGTGCTCATTTAGAATCGGTTGAATTCATTTTTTCAGCCCAACGTTTATGCAAAGCCGAACCAAGGTGGCCCTGCTTTCTTGGTGGAGGGCAGCAGACATGTAAAGCACTACAGAAATAGAGGAGGGGACTTAATTCTGCACAGGGGGGCTGGGGAAGACTAGAGAAAGGGGCATTGAGGCCGTCCAAACGTTCTGATTTGAATGTGTCTGGAGGTCCACTGAGAGCCTGGTACACCACCAGCTGGTTGGAAGCTTGAGAAGGGAGGGAAAGAAAACAGAAGAAAAGTAACATTGGATCCCAAGCTAGTGTGCATCCATTGTCCTAGTGCTGGAGCCTGAGGGCAGTTCCCCCGCTTCTCAGGGAAGTGGAGGGACTTACCCTGGGTTACTGAGCACACACATGGCAGAGGAAGGATTGGGCTCAGGGATTCTCCACCTCACAGCTCTTCCCTTAGAGAGAGAAGGGGGGGATGTGGGAGGAAGCAGCCTACCAACAGTGGCTTTCAGGGTGGGGCAGCCACGTCCTGGAAGTAGGGAGGACAGGGCTTGTGGCCTAGACTCCCTGCACAGTGATGAGGGCCGTGTCTGGCCTCCCCAGGGCCTGACCACCGCACTAGCCACCGTTGGTTGTTGGCGCTCGGAGGATGGGAGCACTCCAGGGTGGTCTGACACACGGGATGTGTCTCACCTCAAAGCAGAAGTGAAATGGGGCACACTTCCCCTTGCAAGAGAGGAGGCAAGTCCAACCACCCCCTCACCACCACCTCCTGCAGGAGCCTGGCTGCCACCGCTGGGATCTGAGACTGGGGGACGACAAAGAGAAGCCGGCCTGGTCTGGGGAACCACACAGGGAGCTGGGGTCTACTTCCCACCGTGCACGCCTCCCTGGGCAGCATCCCTGTGATTGCAAGATACTGTTTCCAGTTTTTATGATTTAGGCTCTAAGGGAGACGGTCTCCCGGCAGAGCCACAGCCAGCCCATCGCTGCACGAGGGAGGTTCATTTGTGGTTTGTTCACTCATTCATTGTTCACACACTCAACCTCCACTCTCCCATCAACCAATATATTAAGAACCATCTGTGTGCCAGGCATTGTGTGGATACAGGAGGGAGAAGGGCATGAACAAAAACCACACAAATAACTATGGTTATGGCTGTGGAACAAGAATAGTTGTGAAAAGTGCTCCAAAGACCACGGAGAGGCCACTGTGGGAGGTCTGACGGGCCCCCGACCACATATGGGGCTCAGGGGAGGCTCTGGGGCATTTCTGTGGAGGCCTGTTGGATGGCAGGGCTTGCAAACGGCAGAGACGACAGAGAGGGGGAAGAGCTGGCTGGAAGAGGCTGAGACCCTGTGATGGAAAGAAGCTTGGGGGGCAGGAGGGAGAGGGACAGGGGGACTGGTGTCACTGCAGAGACCGGATCACGCAAGATCTTGCAAGCTATGTAAGGGTTTCCGCCTGTTGGATGCATCCTCAAGAGGAGTGTTGAAGGCTGGGGGACCTTGGGCAAGCCTTTCTCCTCCTCCCTCTGCCTCAGTTTCCTCATCTTTTCAGTAGGAACATGTTTGCAGTCCTTGCAGGGGTGTTGATGAGCCTTTATGGAAAGCACTGGCGCGGCGTCTGGCACGGTGGAGGTGCCCTGTAAGTGCAGCCATTAGTCTAATTGTGACCGAGGCAGGCCAGGAATCCAGGCTCCAGCCCGACTCCCCCTCCAATGGCTGTGCCTGCAGTTCCTGCCTCCCCACCCCCACCCCCCGTCCAGGGCTGCTTCTAAGAGACACGGAGCCAGGAGCCGTCATCAGGGCTGAACACATTGGCCCGAGTTCCAACTAGCTCTCTGATAAAGCATTTCCCTGCTGTCATTTCACTGCCCTTTGCCAGCCACGCTAATGCAGCCTGGGAAGAGGCTCTGGTCCACAGCCATGGCCAGCCTAGGAGCCGATGTCCTCTCCCACCTCCCAGCCCCCGCGGCGCCCCAGGTTCCGGCAGATGACTGATCAGCTAGTCTCTGTGATGGCAGCCACGTGCCTGCAGGCGAGGGGCGGGGGTGACGCAGAGCTGGCAGCCCCGGGGTTGACCGGCAGCAGGACTGCATTATTCTGCAACAGTAGAGCCACCCTGGAATCCCTCTCTTCTCATTCAGGGAAGGAATCTCCCTAGAGGGGAAAGGACCTGACCCGGGGCACACGTGCCTGGAGCCATGCAGGTGCTCTGCTTGCTACCTGGCTTTGTTCTAGCAACAACCCCTCATGCTGGGTATTACTGGCCACTTTTACAGATAAGGAACTGAGGATTGGGGTCACCCAGCTGACAAGTGGCAGAGTCTGAATTCTACTCCAGGTCGCCGTGACCTTGCCCTGCCCCCTGCCCCTTGGTAGTGGCCCTTTGGGCTGGGTTTTGCTGTATTTTTGTATTTCATCTGGTGTGAGGGTATCGTAGGAGGCCTGGAAACGAGGTGGGCAAGGCTGAGCTTTGGTTTCTTCATCCGGCAAGGGGCTGCGGGAATGTCACACAAGCTAGAGGCACCTCAGTGATGGGTGGGGCCACCCTTCTGGTTTACAGAGAGGAAGCTGAGGTCTGGAGGGGGAGAGCAGCTTGCCTGAGGTTACAGGGTTGGTTGGTGCAGAGCCGGTGGGCTTTCCTTGTGCCTCCTTCGTGACCTCCCTTGCTGGCCTCTGGGCCCCTGTCCAGTCTCCGCACGTTGGAGGATCCCAGCCCGGAGACCCTGGACCTCCTTTCTGCATCTCATTCCCTGGGCAACCTGGTCCTGTAATTCTAATTACCATCTACATGCCTGTGGGTCTCCATGTAGACCTCTAGCCTTGAACTCTGAACTCCAACCCATTTGTCCAGCTGCCTTCTTGGCTGGTCTCTAGAGACCTGAGAGCATAAAAAACTGGTTGTGTCTAAAACACAGCTCTTGGGAATTCCCTGGCAGTCTAGTGGTTAGGACTCCATGCTTTCACTGCCGAGGGCCCGGGGTTCAATTCCTGATCAGGGAACTAAGATCCCACAAGCCGTGCCACAGGGCCAAAAAAAAAAAAGCAAGAACAACAGCAAAAAAAATCAGACACAGCTCTTGATTTAGCTGCGTCCTCCCAGCTCCCAGCCAAACCTGCTCTACCTACAGTCTTCCCAGTTTTAGTCACTGTACCATCATCTACCCAGTTTTTCAGGCTGAAAGCCTTGGAGTTATTCTGTATTTCCTTCTCTCAACCCCCAGATCTAATCCATCAGCAAAAATATATTGTAATCTGACCCTTCTTCCCATCTCCACCTTTATCTGATGCAGCAGCCACCAAACTGGTCCTCCTGCATCCTCCTTTGCCTTGAAGAATTTATTCTCCTCACAGCAACCAACATACTGTCTTTCAAACACATAACAGGTTGCATCCCTCCCCTGCTTGAAAACTCTCCAGTGACTTCCCAACAATTTGGGATGAAACCCCAACTCCTTGCCCTATGGGGCCTGGGCTTCTGGAAGCCTCCATCTCCGTTTTCACCTCCTCTTGTTCATTCTGAACCATGCAGTGTCTCCTCTTTCTGTTCCGTGGAAGTCCCAAGGTTGCCCCCGCCTCGGGGGCTTTGCATAACTCTCCCCTCTTCTTGGAATCCTCCTCCCAAGATCATGGCTCTGTTGCTTCCTCATTGTTGGTGTTGCTTGTCGCCCTGCCTGACTCCCATGTCTAGAGAAGCACCACCCCTCTGCCCGCCACTGCCCATCACACTGCCTTGTTATCTCCCCCGCACAGCCCTTGTCATCACCCAAAACCACCTGCATCACTGGCACACTTGTGCACTGTCTTCTTTCCTCACTGGAATGCAGGTTCCAGGACTGTTTTTCATCCCCTCCACGTCCTCAGTACTTACTACAGTGTGCCTGGCATGCAGTAGGCGCTCAGTGAGTGATTGTTCACAGAACCAACCACAAGGGCCTAAGCTACAAATCAGGTGCATCCCGGGTTGCTGTCCCCGGACTCTCTTGTAGGACAGCAGTTCCCTGTCCTTTGACTTCTTGAAGACAGTAATTTCTTTAAGTGCTCAGAGGTTGCTCATTTACCTGCCCGCTCTACCCTACAAACTACGTGACCTTGGGCAAATTACTTATTCTCTCTGTGCCTCGGTTTTGTCGGCTGTAAAGTGGGGATAGTAACAGTGCCCGCCTCATAGGGCGAATGTGAGAATTACATTAATGCAGAAAGAGGCTTAATTGCAGTGCATGGGACCCAGCGTTCAGTACCATTAGCTCTACTGCCATGATCACCACCGTCATCACCAGTTTGGCTGGTGTTTCCTCTCTGCCTTCAAGTAATAACACTTACCGGGCCACTTTGCCTGCTCAGCACCCTTCAGGGGCTTCCTAATCCACTTGGGAAGAGACCAAGCCCCTGGAAGCAGCCTGGCAGCCCCACCTCCCTCTCCAGCCTCACCTTGCATGACTTTCCCCCTTGCTCCATTCCCTGCAGTCACATGGGCCTCATGTCAGTTCTTCGCGTGATTTATGCTCGTCCCATGCCAGGCACTCTGCCTGGCATGACCTTTCCCTCCTCTTGCCCCTGGTTGATGCCTCCTCAGTGTGGCCATTGCCTCTCAGCCTCCCTGCACGCCCCCAGGCACTGTGAACCTGCGCTGCAGCCCTTTTCATAGCTGTGAGCGGGCACTCATTCCTTCCCTGGATCGATCCGTGCCTTTCCTACGAGACCCTAAGCTCCACGAGAGCAAAGACCCAGTCATCCTTTGCCCACCTTTCTACTCACGGTGTTTGCACATGGTAAGTGTTCAGTAAATATTAAGTGAAGGAGTGGGGAGAAAGCCTTTGGGCTGGGCACACAACGCCCCAAGAGAAAATCTGCCGCCTTTGCAGAACCAACCAGCCTTTCTCACCGGCCTCTGGCCACAGAGCTGGAACAGCCCTCCTGACTTCCAGTAGGGTCCACTTGCTTGCAACGTGGCCTGGGGCAGCCGCTGCTTGCGTGCTGCCTTCTTTCACACAGTGCCCACAGAGTTACAGAAGTTGGGAGAGCCTTTGCTCGGTGAAGCCAAGATAGAAACTGGATGTGAAGCAGCGACGCGATGGGGAAGTCTGTCTGGCTTCCTGAGCTCTGCTGGCTCATGGCCAGACATCCAGCTCTTCCTTCCCTCTCAAAACAGGGTAACTCTGGGGTCCTGAAGGCCGAGTGCTCTGCTCTGGTTTTTCTGGCTGACGGTATTTCCTTTGATTGCTTGGAACAGAGGTCCCCGCAGGCTTCAGTCCTGGGCCAATCCCCCTGCCTCGAGTCTGAGACAGGACATGGCAAAATGAGAAAAATAGGGACACTATAGGGTGTTCTCATAAGGCTAAATTAATTCTCAGATTGTCCTCCTTTTTTGTGTGTCAGGATGCCCTTTCGTTTATGAAATAAGGTTGATGGAGGTAGTGATAAGATTCTCTCTCTCTCTCTCTTTTTTTTTTTCCTGCACGGCATGTGGGATCTTAGTTCCCAGACCAGGGATCAAACCTGTGCCCCCTGCAGTGGAAGCATGGAGTCCTAACCACTGGACCACCAGGGAAGTCCCAGTGATAGGTTTTCCTTCCTCCCTTCCTCCCTCCCTGCTTTTCTTTTTTCTTTCTTTCTTTCTTTCTTTTCTTTCCCTTCCTTCCTTCCTTCCTTCCCTCCGTCCTTCTTCCTCCCTCCCTCCCTCCCTTCCTTCCTTTCTTTCTCTCTCTCTTTCTTCCTTCTTAATGTCCTGGCTTGTCAAATCACCTACTTAATTTCTTTTGAAATTTCCTGGTCCGTGGACAGCAGCTGAGCAGAGATGAGAACCCAGGTTTGCTGGTTCCAGTTTAACTGTCTCTCCACTCTGCAGCCCCTCCCTGGAGAAGATAAGATGCAGGAGAGACATGAGAGCTGGCTGTAAACTACCAAAGGGCTGCCATGTGGAAGAGGGGACACGCTTGTTCTGCCTGCACCCCTGGGGTCTCTGGGGAGCAGTTTCAGGTGGGCACGTTCATGGCTTAGAATAGTTTCTGACAGGCAAGTATTCAACAACAGATAAGGCTGCCCCACCCGGCAGTGTTCAGGCACAGGTGGGGCAGCTCCATTGGGGCCTGGTGGAGAAAATATTCGGGCCTGGGGGGGTACCAATTAAGGGTCTTGGTCTTAGATTCAACCTGCTTTCAGCACCGGTTTCACCACTTACTATCCGTGTGACCTTGGGCAATTCTGTTTCCTCTTATTTAAAATGGAGGTAAGTATTACCACCCTCAGGGTCCTGTGAGGATTAAAAAAGGGAGTGAGGCCTTTAGGAGCTGTGAATCCTGCCCCCAGGGAGCTTACTTAGAGTCTGGTAGAGAGCAGCAGAATCACAGAGAAAGGATAATGTGAAGCAACTTACGAGAAAGGACCGGCAAGAGTGGCCCCGACGGCTGTGCTGGGGCGTTTCTGAGTATGGGCGATCAGGGAAGTAGGTAACACTTAAACTGAACCTTGAGACGCTGCCTGGGTCTGGATAAGTAGAGAGGAAGGAGTGGGGAGCTTCCAGGGAGGAGAGCATATAGTGATCTATTAAGTATGGGTCTAGTAAGTAGCTATTTTATTAAAATATAAATTTATTTATTTTTAATTTTGGCTGCGTTGGGTCTTCGCTGCTGCGTGCGGGCTTTCTCTAGTTGCGGCGAGCGGGGGCTACTCTTCGTTGTGGTGCACGGGCTTCTCACTGTGGTGGCTTCTCTTGCTGCGGAGCACGGGCTCTAGGCACGTGGCCTTCAGTAGTTGTGGCTCAACGGGCTTAGTTCCTCCGTGGTATGTGGGACCTTCCCGGACCAGGGCTTGAACCCGTGTCCCCTGCATTGGCAGGCGGATTCTTAACCACTGCACCTCCAGGGAAGTTCAGTAGCTATTATTATTACCTAAATTTCAAGGGCATGGCAATCTCTTTCCTTGGGCTCCCATGGCTCTGTGGGCACATTCCTGGCTCATGAGAGATGCTTGGTGCATGTTGTATGCGCAGGACTGGCTGCCACAGAATAGAGGGAGATATGATTAGATTCTAAGTGACCTGGGGAAAATAAGAGCATCCTTCCATATAGCCATACACCTGTCCATCATCCAATAGCACGCACATACATACATACACATCCATCCATCCACCCATCTATCCATCCATCCATATGTTTCAGGCAGAGAACAAGACAAAGCCACTTGAAGCTTACATCAAGGGGGGCAGGGCTTACAGATATGAATCAAATAATGACATGAATAAGTGTAAAACTGCAACTGTGGTAAGTGCTACAGGTCAAAGGGGTTCATGGTGCCAGGAGAGTCCAAAACAGAGCAATTCAACCTATACAGGGAGGTCAGGAAAGTCTCCCCAAGGAAGTGACCACTGAACTGAGAACTCATGGGCAAGCTGGAGTAACTAGAAGAATTGGAAGTGTATTGGGGGTGGGGAATGTTTCAGGCAGAGAGGGCAGAGCACATGCCATGGCAAGATGAAGTTGGGGGGCGTCAGCCCGATGATGCAGGACCTCCTGGGCATGTTCAGGATTTCGATTTTTATCCTTAGAGGTTCTAAGCAAGCATCAGGTGACATGATCAGATTTGTATTTTTTAAAGACCGTCTGGCTATGGTTATAGAAAATGGAAGTGGGGGGATGGGACGGGCAGGTGTAAAACAGGAGACCTGTGAGAAGCCAATGTAGTTGTCCAGGAAATCCATGATGGAACCTTGGACTGGGAAGGGGTTGGGGAGGGGAGGAGTGCGTGAGGCCATTTAATAGATAAATGGACATGATGGGGAGATGTGTGTGGTGGGAAGAATGAGGGTGAGGGAGTTGCCTAGGATGATACCCAGGTTTCTGGATGGAACTGTTGCCAGGCAACAGAGTGAAAGCCAGGAGAGTGCAGGGAAGGGGTGGGACACACTTTCCCTTGCTGTTGTTAAGTCTGTGTTTGCAAAATAACGGTGTCAGGAGTGTGGGTGTGCACCGCTCCCTGAACGCCTGCTCAGGGGTGAGAAGGCTGGTTTAAGGAGGCTGCACGTTGCAGGCTGAAGAGCTGGGCCGGGGAGCTAGCCTTCCAGTCTTGGCTCTGCATCCAGGTAGCTGTGTGACCTTGAGGGGGCAGCTTCACCCCTGTGGGCTTCAGCTCTACAACTGACAGCCCTGCTGGTCAGGCATTTTAAGGGCATAACGCAATCTGAGTCTTATTCGTGTCCACTGGCATTATTTACAGGGCTTCCCCTTGGAAAGTTACTCCTTGTAGATCCCCTTTATCCAGAGCCTGAAGGTTAAAATAGCATTGAGTCTAGAATGTGAGCTCTGAAAGGACTCACAGAGCCCGCTTGCCCCATCCTCTGATTTTACAGAGGTGCAGCACCTGTGTCTGATCCTCCTCTCTCTCTTCCTGCCCGACCCTGCACGTAGCAGAAGAGAAGGAACAGTTTGTGTAGAGCCACAAAGCTACAGGGAAGAAGAGCACCCTTTGGGGTGAGCCCCATGGTCCTCTGCTTACTTTGGGGGTGGGGATTTTTCTGCAGCCTACCTCCATGTCTTAGGACAGATGGGGGCTAGGCAGAGCTGTGGGGATGGGCTAAGATCATAGACACAGGTGATGCTGAGCATCTGGGAGAAGAGTGATGAAGGGACATCTGAAGCTGTGTCCTGCTGAGCTGGGGTCCTTTCTGACTTATTGAAGATGCCTCTGGTCATGCACCCCTGCTGTGACCCCTGGGTGTCCTCCAAGGGCTGCAAGATGCTCTTTGCAAAAAAGGAATGTAGAAAACCCAGCCTACCCCCTGCAAATAAGGCATGGAGACAAAAACCCAGTTGGAATCTCGCGGCTGAGGTTTCCACGGTGGCTCCACTCTGCTGCCCTTCCCATTGGCTGGGCGTCCTGCTCCGGCTTTAGCAACAGAGGCTCAGATACACATCTCCTTCCTGATTGGCCAGGCTGTGCTGCAGCGCCATAGCAACAGGGGCAGAGGGACCAGTCTCTGCAGAACAACTTGAGTCACTATCTACCTGGGGTGGAGCTGAGATCCAGAGGGCTGCTTGCAGGGGATGCAAACTGGAACAGGTAGCCCCCACCTCAGCTCAAATTCAGGTGGGGAACCCTCCTCCCTGGTTGTCCAGGGTGTTGGGAGGCTGCTGGGCTTCTCTGCCTCATCTCATCTATCCTGTATCTTGCAGCATCTTCCCAATCCTTCTCTTGCTCCAGGGCTACTGTCTCTGCAGAAGGAAAACCAAACCTCTGGCAGTGCCAGCGGTTAACTCATTTGCCCAAAGTCACGCAAGTTACAAGCTAGAACCTGAACCCGCATTATGTTGCCTGACTTAAAGGCTTTAGAGGGTCTTTGGTGGAAAATCTAGGGTTCCTTTTTTTTTTTTAAATGGACTTTGTTTTTTAGAGCACTTTTAGGTTCATAGCAAAGGCACAGAGCTGAAGGTACAGACATTTCCTGTAGTCCTTTCAGTTTTAGTAACAATCTTCCTTTAATTCATCAAACAGCTAATGCTTTCTAAAACACTCTCCTATCTGATCCTCCCAACAATTCTGTGAGTTTGGTAAGTAAGGGAGGAATGACCCATTTTATAGATGAGGACACCAGAGCCCAGAGAGGGCAAGTGATTTGTTGCATGTCACACAGCATATTTGTGCCAGAGCTGGGACTCCAACCCAGGCCTCCTGAATCCTTGTCAGGGCTCTACCCACAAACCATTGACTTATCCATACCAGGGGGCCTCCAGGAGGGTTGGAGGGATGCTCTGAGGGGTCCTCTCATCTGTTTAGAGAACAGTGGCTGAATAGAATCAAGCATTCCAATGTCTCCAACATGGACCAAGGGTTTCACATCATAACCCCAGTCCCTGCCAGGCAACTCCTAAATTTGGCTCTAGTCCCCAGGAAGGGTCCTTGTTTCATTGCAAACCTCGCTGTCCATTCCCCTACATGGACAGGAGAAGAAACACTAGTAAGTTAACTACAATCAGTTCAACATTGCTCTGTGCTTGAAGCTGTGCTGAGGGCCTGCCTGACTCTTCATTGCAGCCTTGGGTCGTCACTGTCCACTGTTTACAGATGCAGATGTTGGTGCTGAGGAAGGTCAGGCTGCGTGCCAAGGTCACACAGTCAACAGTGCGGCCACAATTCAGACAGGAGGCCCCCTGACTCGAAAGCAGGCTGGCTTGAACAGTGTGATGGGCTCTCTGATGCAGAACAGTAGCTCTAAGAGGCATTGCAGAGCAGAGTCTTTTGCTCTTGGGTGTGCATTTTTCCCTCAGTGGAGGCAGTGGCTGGACCTATTTTTTGTTGCTGGAAAAGACAAGCTCAGAGGATCTGCTTTGTGTTAGGGATTTAGAAATCCTTGGCTGCCAAGGAGTGACTCGGTACCCCCAACACTGTCTCCCATTGCCTAGTGTCCCAGGTTTGCGACCCTTCAGGAGGACGTGGCTGGGCAGCTGGCACTTGGCAATCAACACAGAGGAGAGAAAACCCAATGACTTCCTTGCTCTGAATTTGAGCCCCCGCCGAAAATGAACGTTTTGGCAGATTTCTTTCCTTCCTGCTCAGCTTGTGCTCCCAGAAGCTCTTGCCCCTGAAACAGAGGCCAGCCACCTGGCCTGCCCTCCTGCCCTCCCAAGGGTACTGATTTTGGAGGACACGGAAGGTGGGAGCTCATGCCCGCCACTCTGCTCCCCTAAGGCCCACACCAGCAAGGGGCAGGCCCACGAGTTCACCACGAGCCATGGTCTGCAGCATCTTGCCTGGGCTAGACACCCCACAGATGCTAGGGAGACAGCAAGGAACGAGCCATTATGGCCCCTGCCCTTGTGGAAGCTGCTGCCCAGTGGAGGAGAGGGACGGTGGGTCCATAAGTGAATAAATCGTGATTCCCGAGAGCAGTAAAAGCCGTGGACAGGATGAGACAGGGTAACGGGACAGGGAGTGACTGGTGGGGCCGGGGCAGGGTGGGGTGGGACAGCAGGTGTGTGTGTCCTGTTTCAGCCAGGATGGTCAGGAAAGGCCTCTCTGAGGAGAGGTGACATCTGAGCACATAGGACTTGGATGAAAGAGGGGAAACTTTTGCTAGGGGAAGTGCGAGGGGCTGTGGAATTTAGCAAATGCAACAAATGTCTGCTGAATCCCTACTCTCCATCAAGGGACCAGAACAGACGGAGGACCTGCCCAAGGCACGGTGGCAACCCAGAAGAGGTACTGCCCAGGCCTGGAGAGCCAGGAAGGCTTCCAGGAGGAAGCAGCAACCCTTCGGAGGCCTGAAGGATGTCAGGTCAAGCATGGTGGGGCAGCAGGAGGCGTGGAGGCACTGAGATGGTTCCAGCGGAAGGAAGCATCTGCAAAGACCAGAGGAGAGGGAGAGCCCGGGACTCTCAAATAAAGGCAAAGAGCCATTTCTGAAGCAGAGCGTTCATGTGGAAGAGAGGGAAAGGATGAGCTTGGGGCCCAAATGGGCCTCGGAGGCCAGTTAAACACTCCAACATTTTCCTGAATGCAGTTTGCGTAGGGTTGCCAGGTTTAGCAAATAAAAATACAGGTTGTCCTGTTAACTCTGAATTTCAGATAAACAACAAGTATTTTTTTTTAAAGTAGTTATGTATTCAGTATTTTATTTATTTATTTTTGGCTTCGTTTGGGTCTTCGTTTCTGTGCGAGGGCTTTCTCTAGTTGCAGCAAGCGGGAGCCACTCTTCATCGCAGTGCGCGGGCCTCTCACTGTCGCGGCCTCTCTTGTTGCAGAGCACAGGCTCCAGACGCGCAGGCTCAGTAGTTGTGGCTTATGGGCCTAGTTGCTCCGCGGCATGTGGGATCTTCCAAGACCAGGGCTCGAACCCGTGTTCCCTGCATTTGCAGGCAGATTCTCAACCACTGCACCACCAGGGAAGTCCACAACAAATAATTTTTAAGTATAATTATGCGCATGCAGTATTTGGAACATTCTTATACTAAAAAACCATTGTTTATCTGAAATTCAGTTTTAATGGGGCCTCCTGTATTTTCTCTGGCAACCCTGAGTTTGGGCCCACAGAAGCGTTTTAAGCAGGGAATGACGTGGTCGGATTTACATTTTGTGAAGCTCCCGGGATTTGTGGGGAAACACGCTGGAGGGAGACCAGGAAGCGGGTGGGGAGGATGAGGCTCCTGCCTTGTCCAGGCCAGAGAAGCAGAGGCCAGGGAACAGAGCATCTTATCATGTCACCTGCCTCCTCCACTGAGAGGGCGGCCTTGGGTAAATCCCTCAGTGGATGCAGTCTCAGGCCGGTGACTGCAGACCAGGTCAGACCCCGGCTCTGCAGCATGAGCCTCTGGGCTGGTCTGCTCCCTCTGGGGCCCTCAGCATCCTCCTCTGTCAAATGAGGGGTTCAATCAGAAGAGATGGTCCAAAAGGGCCCTTCTGTTCCTGCCATCTTGGGCTCTCTGTCCATCCTCTGTCTGATGCCTCTCTGGGGTGGTGCCCCACCATGGTGACAAGTCCAAACCTTGCTCCTTCTTCCCTTCCAACATCACTTCAGCCGATGAATGCAAGAAACACCCACACACCTGGTTTGGGAGAAGGCACTCCAGAATCTGCTGAGGTTCTACTGTGTGATGAGCTGGGTCCTTTACATCATTCGTTCATGTTAATTCTCACAAAAGCGTCTCAGGGAGGGTATCATTATGCCCATTGCACAGATCAGAGAACTGAGAGCTCAGTGGTGCAGCTGCTGCCCAGGTCACACAGCTGCGTAGTGCAAACCTGGGGTGGAGTCCAGGTCTGGCCGGCGCCAGGGCTCTGTCCTCCACTGTCTCCAGGAAACGTCCCCGGGAGTCCCTAATCCCCCACATAGTTATCACCAGGGCTCAGTCAGCAGTCTCCTTGTCCCATGGCAGGCACGTGCTGCCCTGGCTCTTTCTGAGTTAAGCCAGGGGCTAAAACGCATTGGTGTAATGCTCATCTGCTGGGGGCTTTCCGGTTTAGGAAGCCCTTTCCCATCTGTGCCCTCCTCACGACCCTTTGGGGACTCTGCAGGCCCCTCAGCCCTTCTAGCCTGCCGCTCTGCCGCAGTGGAGTCTGCATTAAATATTAACGGGGCAGCTCCTGGCACCGCTGTGACGTCAATTACCGGGCTGCTTGATGAGGGCTGTGGCTGCCTTTCCAAAGTGAAGCAGTGCCTGGAATTCAGCTGGCTCAAATGGCGTCCCAGGGGGCTGGCTGCCGGACTCAGAGAAGATGCCGCTAATGTAAGGCGTGGCAGGAGTCCAGGAGTTTTCCTTCCATCTCCCCTGCTCCCTCGGGGCCCGGCTGGCATCCCGATGCTGGCACGATGCCTTTAGTCATTCGGCAAATATTTATTGAGCACCTGCTGTATGCCAAGCACAGTTCTAGGCTCTGGGGATACAGTCATGAGCGTGATAAGGTCCCTGCATCATGGGATTCCCCGTCTGGTGGAGGAGAGGGAGAAACAGTCTCAACGCAGAGGGGCAGACCCAGCACTGTGCGCCAGAGCAGGTGCCCGACCCAGCTTGTGGCCGAGGGATCCTTCCAGAGGAAGCTACGACTATGCTGAACCCAAAGAAGGAGCCTGAGTTAGGTCTGGAAAGAGGAGGGGTGAGTGTTTCAGGAAGAGGGAACAGGATCGGAGCTCAGACCCTGGTTCTACCCCTTCCCAGCCATTTATCTACAAGCTGGGTTTCCGCTGTACAGGGGTGTTATGAGGACCAAACGAAGCCATGGCGAGTGATGGCACAGGGCTTGATTCAGGACAAGAGCTCAGCGGTAGCTGTTATGAAAATAGCTCTGTGCCTTCACAGAATTCCTCACCGTGCCATGGAGGCTTACTCTGATTTGGCGAGATGAGAAACTGAGGCTCAGAGGGGTGACATCACAAAGCCCTGGGTAATATTGTGGATCAGACCCCAGGCTGGACACACAATCCCAGGCTCTGACGCGGGCTTTTTGACATTCTCTGGCCATAGGCAACCCAAGCAGTGGCCTCAGCTCAGCGAGACACAGAATATCACAAGAGATCTCAGTGTGAATTCCTCGGCCTTCAACACTCCCCATCTCGGCCTTCTTTGAGGTAAGGCTGCAGCTGTCCAAGGACAAGCCCAGGCCTTGGCTTTGGGGTGGAGCCTGGGCATAGACCTTGTTCTGCTGCTAATCTACTGTGTGACTGTGAGTGAATTTTCTTCCTTCTCTGAGCCTCAGTTCCCCATAGTTAACACTAAAACCAGCTCTCATTGCCTGGGTCTCTGATCCTCCCAAAGAACTGTGGCAGAGGAATTATTTTTAATTCCATATTGAAGATGAGGAACCAGGCCACATACAAGTGGGGGCTGGATTTGAAGCCAGGCCCATCTGCTGGCAGAGCTGACTAATGGCCCATCATGCAGTGCTGTCTCTCAGAGAAAGGAAGCCAGCCTGAGCTGTCTCCAAGATCCTTAGTGTGAGTCTGTGATTCTGTGAGTTCCATGCTGCCCCCAGGCCTTCAGGGCCCAGTGGTTTCACAGGGAGGGCATTTCAGCTTGGGCTGATTCTCCAACTGTCCCATATAAAGGAGGTAACAGGGGACTTCCCTGGTGGCGCAGTGGTTAAGAATCCGCCTGCCAATGCAGGACACATGGGTTTGAGCCCTGGTCCCGGAAGATCCCACATGCCGCAGAGCAACTAAGCCCGTGCGCCAGAACTACTGAGCCTGCGCTCTCAAGCCACAACTACTGAACCCACGTGCCACAACTACTGAAGCCTGCACGCCTAGAGCTCGTGCTCCACAACAAAGACAAGCCACTGCAATAAGAAGCCCGCACACCGCAACGAAGAGTAGCCCCCGCTCGCTGCAGCTAGAGAAAGCCCGTGCGCAGCAACGAAGACCCAACGCAGCCAAAAATGAATGAATGAATGAATGAATAAATTGATTAATTAAATAAAGGCAGTAACAGCACTGTCACAGGCTTCTGGCAGGCAGCACCCACTCTCTCCCTCATCCACAACCTCTTTCCTCCTGGCATCAGCCCCAGGGGTGGGAGGTTCAACGTGAGCGACAGGCCCACTTTACGGATGAGGAAACTGAAGCTCAGAGAGGTGCAGCGACTTGCCCAGGCTATCCCAGCTACTGCAGAAGAGCTGGGATTTGAGGCCGCGTCTGGCAACTCCAGATCTTATACTCCAAGTAACTGCAAGGTGGCCAAATTCATCCGGGAGACTTCCTCCTCCTCCTCCTCTCAGCCCCCTCCTAGCCCCTGCAATCTTGCCTCCCTCCCCCTGGCTCTCTCCCCGGTCTTATCTTCCACGAGGCTGCCAGTCAGTTAGCTATCAGCCAATTTAAAGCGTTTCCCTCCTGGAAGGCCTTGGCCACTCACAAAGAGGGCTCTTGTGGTGGCATTTCTGCAATAGGCACAAGGTGTGATCAGATTCGATTCAGCACTCATGAAGAGGGGCACCCCAGGGCCTCAGATGATGAATGAAACACAGGCCCTGTCCTCCAGTGTTTACATTTTACGAGGGAAATGCCAACTTCCTTATGAAGTGGGAAGCAGGTGGTATAAGTGACAAAGAGTGACTCTGCCCCTATTAGCTCCAAGACCTTGGGTAAGAGAGCTTCCTTTTCGCCATCTGCTTAAATGGGTACAAGAGGAATTCCCCACCTCACAATTGTCATGAGGATTAAATGAGATCGTGGATTAGATGAAATTGCATAGCACAGGGCTTGATGCCTAGTAGCTGGCCAGGAAACACCAATCCTACCAAAAGAAGTCCATGAAGGTGGTGGATTCCAGAGTCACAGTGGGAGTGAGCAGAAGGAGAGAGTGCTTCTTGGTGGAGACCTGGGAAAGCTCCTTAGAGGAGGTAAGATTTCAGCTGGGTATTAAAGACTTAGAGGAAGAGGTAGAAGAATGGGAAGGTTGGTAGAAACTTGTGGGCAGGCTCTGTGAGCCCGGTGGTCCTAGGATGTCCAACAAGTAGGTGTTGAGCTTGGAAAGGTGGGCCAGGGCCAGGCCATGAAGGGCCAGGTGGAGGAGCTTGTATCTTTTAAGGGGAAAAGCGTTTCCTTCCTACCTATGACCCCAGCGGCAGCTCAGGGCTATCTGCAGAGACCAGCCCCCTGGAGTCAGCCTTCTCCTCTGTCTTTGGTGCTGCCAGATCCCTTTGTCTCCTGAGTCAGGGCCAGCCCACCACTGTTGTCTGGAAGAAGACAGAAGGCTGTAGAAATCTGCTTGCCTCCTACTAACATACTGGGGAGGAAAAGCTGTTTTGTAGCATAGTTGCCTGGCAGGGAACCTTGGTGGAAACTCAGCAAACCTCACCCTCACTTCCAAGGTTATGATTTAAGCAGCAGTTGATGACAGCTGTTGATGTGTGCAGCTCAAAGACTGAAAGAACGTTTTCAGGTGCTCAGAAGGTCGGGGTGGGCATGGAAAGAATGGTGATGGTGGAGTGGGTCTGGATCCGGGTTCCTGCTCCCTGCTCTCTGCATTGCAGTTGGGCAAGATACTTAACCTCCCTGGGCCTCAGCTTCCACATCTGTAAAGTCGGAACGATAACACCGACATTTCCTTGACCAAGTGGGAGTGTGCTGGCCACCCGCTGCCTGTGGCCTGCTGTGGAGTAGGTCCTGCTACTTTCCTCCACTCCTTGTATGGATGTGGTCCAGACACTGGGCCTGTGAGGCATCCCTGCTTCACCCTCTTGAGCTGCCATGTCATTTGCTGAACTTCCAGTGGTGACATACCCTAGAACTTCAGAGCTGGAAAAAAGACAGAACTCTGCCATCCAAGCCAGTGTAGTCTCCCATTTCACAGACAGGAAATCCAAGGCTCAGAGACTGGAAGTCACCGCACTCCAGGCTCTGACCTCCAGCTTTCCCTGGACCACCACAGCCCCTCCCACCTGGGGCGACCTAGTGAGAACCACACAGAAGCTTGAGGCAATTATCCAGATGGTTCCAGCCAAAGGATCTAGAAAATTCTGGCTAAGAAACACAAGTTCCTTGACCATCTACCGAACTGAAGCAAAAGCCTTTTTCACCCTCATTTTAACTGCGATTCCATAGGCAACAGCTTCACTTTCTCCCCCAGAGCTGAGCTCCTTTGAACAAACTTGTGTGTGTGTGTGGTGGGGGGGTGGTGCTGAGAACGGGGCTCTGAGCTCTGCCAGCTCACAGATTGCAGCTGCCAGGACATTTTCACACTTCTTAATGCCAAAAGCTGCCATGGAAGCCGATCTGCTCCCAAAGCGGGCTTTCAAAGAGTGGCGGGAGGCTCTGGCTGATCCTAAAATCTGTGCACTCAGGCTGATCTTAGACACAGGGGGTGGAAGTTGGTATCAGTGAAAGGACACTGGGGCCCAGGCAGTTGGCAGAGAGTGGCCATGAGTGGGAGGCCGCGGGTGACCGCCTTGACCACTGAGTAAGCACCTGACTGTTCTAGGTCTCCCTTTCCATATGATGGGGTTAACAGCCTCTTTCCCAGAGTTGTGAGGATTTGGGGAGCTGGTACAGGCGGGTCAAGTGTTTACCCCCAAGCCAGTCAGACAGCCAGCAATTAACAGCAAGAGCTGCTGCTCCTGGTGGTGGTGCTATCATCACTGGCTTGGGATCAGCTGGCTCACCCGGGCAGCAGGAGGTCTGCATTTGGGGGGGGGGAGGGGAAAGAAAATTCTATCTGGGTGACACGAACCTGTGGGTGGGTGGCCCCTCCGTCTCAAGCCGGTAACCATGCTGACAGTGTGAACGCCATCTCTCCAGAACAATACCAGGGCTTCTTTGTAACACGTCCCTTGGCACCCAGACTTCGCAGGGAGCTCAGAGTGTCCCAGGACACCCAAGGAAAAAAGCAGGACGTGCCTTTTCTGGGTCACCTATTCACGGGGCTCTGGCAGAGGGCTCTGGCAATGCTTTGGAAATCCAGTCCTGCGTGAGAAGCAGTCATTACCACTGGCTCAGGGTGGGGTGCAGCAAGGAAATTTCTACAGTTGTGATGGCTGGTGCAGGCAGGGTGTGAATGTGCTCTTGCCGAACCCCAACCCTAAGAAACAGGATGGTCAGTCCCATTTAAAAGGGGTTTCCTGGGGGTGGGGTGCGATGAATTGGGCGATGGGGACTGACATGTATACACTGATGTGTATAAAATTGATGACTAATAAGAACCTGCTAAGGACTTCCCTGATGGCACAGTGGTTAAGAATCCACCTGCCAATGCAGGGGACACGGGTTCGAGACCTGGTCAGGGAAGATCCCACATGCTGCGGAGCAACTAGGCCTGTGTGCCACAACTACTGAGCCCGCGTGCCTAGAGCCTCTGCTCCACAACAAGAGAAGCCACCACAATGAGCAGCCTGCGCACCACAAAAAAGACCCAACACAGCCAAAAATAAATAAATAAATAAAATTAAAAAAAAAAAAGAAGAACCTGCTGTATAAAAAAATAAATTAAATTCAAAAATAAAAGGGGCTTCCCCAAGGGTACTCAGCTGGTAACCGGCAGAGCAGGATTTAGACCTGAGTTCAGATCCTCTTCCCCATCACATCACACACATGTCCTTGGATAGCTGGGGGGAGAGTGTTGCTCTGTTCCCTGAGTGAGACCCTGCCAGGTAAAGATGCAGCGGACTTGGCCCCTGCTCTGGGTACCTGCTCGGAGCTCTGGGGGCCACACAGTGTGTCTGACCTTGATCATCAGCCCCCTTGCCTTGGTTCAGAGGCCCTCTTGGAAATTGTTCAAAAGCTACATTGCTTGATAGGACTTAGACCCCTGGGAGTAGGTGACCTATCCAAGGTGGTCATCCTGGCTTTATTTACAAGACTTTGGGGAGTGGGCAGCTCTCTCCCAAGGGTGAAGGAGATGGATGCTGATAAGTGTATAAGCTACAAGAGGGAGGCTTGTGTGTGCTTTTTACAATCTGAATGATCCCCAAAGGGGAGTCACACCTTGACCCCTTGTCAGCTCACACCTCACGACATCGTGGGGCCATCAGGCCTAGGAGTCTGACAGAACTGAGCTTGAATCCTGGCTCTGCTGATTACCAGCTGTGTGATTTTACTCAAGACATGGAACATCTTCAAGCCAGTTTCCTCATCTGTAAGATGGGAATGGAAATCCTACCTACCTTACAGGGGTATCTTGAGGGAAAAAATATGCCCATCTCTGCAAAGCACCTGGCCCAGTGCTGGCAACGTGGTAGATGTCCCCTTCCGTTCAAGAGTGGGTGTGGATAAGGTCGCTCAGGATAAGGCAGAGGGCCTGGGCAGAGCTCTGAGGAACCCCCGAATTTCCGGGTAGGCTGAGAAGACAAGCTCACACAGGAGACAGAAGAGGAGTGGCTGGAGCAGCAGAGGGGAGCCAGGAGAGTGCAAGGTCATGAAAGCTAAGAGGAGAGCCTGTCAAGGAGGGGCGAGCAGTTGTGCCAAGTGCAGCCAAGAGGGCCAGGAAAGTGAGGACTGTGCAGTGACCTTGGATTGGTGGCCACAGCAAGGGCCATCTAGATGGAGGAGTGGGGGTAGAGCCAGAGTACACTGAGCTGAGGTGGGGGTGGTGGGTGGGTGGTGAGGAGGTGGAGACAGTGAAGTTTGGTGAGAAAGAAAGCAAAGCTTTATGGGCGAACCAAAGTTGTCCCCCATTTGACATTTATGAATGTCAAAATCAGTTATTTAGAATGCTCCAGTCTATCTGATTTTTACTGTTTTGAAATCAATCTCAGTCCAACATGATAAGAAGTTAGAAGGGCTCTAACCCCTCTAAGGGCTGGAAGGAACTGTGGAGGTCCCCCCAGTGCTGGCCCTCCTCCACCTCTCACGGGAATCTGTCCTCATCAGGCCAACGGTGGATGATAAGTTATTATCTACCACACTCTTTAACGATATTCACTAGGGGAAAGATCAGCCTGGTTTGTTAACCTCGATTGCATTTGTAGTTAGCAAAGGCGAATCCTCAAAGCATGGAGAAGCCTGGGGTGGGGGTTTCCTCCCAAACGCTGTGTCATGGGTACTGAGGTCCTCACTGTAGCATCACAGCAGGTAGAAGGCAGCCCAGGAAGCAGGAGACCTAGTATGAAGGTCCCAGCTCTGCTGGCTGTGCAAACTGGGGTCAGCCTCTCCTCCCCCTGATACCTCACTCTCCCCTTATGTAGGATAAGGGGTTGGACCGTGGTGAGTCTAAGGGTCCTACCAGCTCTGACATTCCAGGATTTCTCCTATTCTACAGTGATTTAAACAGTCCTTCAAGTCCAGTGCTCCAGACGGTGAAACTGAGGTCCAGAAAAGGCCCATTCTCCAGTCCCTCCCTCTCCCTTCTAATGCATCTAACTCTGTGGAGCAAGATTCTGGGCCTGAAATATGGCTTCCATGCCTCTGGTGGCTCCTGATTACTTAAGGATAAAGCCTTAAATCTTCAGCCTGGCACTGAAAACATTCCATGATCTTGTTCTATCCCACCTCATGTCCCACTGCCAGGCCTCTCTTCTCCCCATTTTGTTTCTATCCTCACTACCAAGCCCTCACCCTTGCTGGAACCCCCTCCCTAATACCTTTTCGCTGACTCTCACCTCCTTCAAGGTCCAGCTTACCTGCTCTTCGGTTTTTAGACCTCCACTTCTCAGAGGCAGGGGCTGTATCTTAGTTATTCTGTGGCTACTCCTTCCCCTAGTGCTGAGCATGCAGTAGGTGCTCAATAAAATGCTCAGAGAACATAAGGCCCCTTCACCTGCACTCTCCTTGGCATGTTGTACTAAGTCTGGCCATGCTTTAGTGATTGGGATTTTCCTCCCTTGTCCGGGACCCAGACCAGCGCCTGGCACCAGGGGTCCTCAGCATGGAACGCCAGGACTGGGCTCAGTGACCAGCTAGTCCACTCTCCTCTTTGCCACAGGAGGAACCTGCCACCACTTACAGGCTGTGTAACGTTGAGCAAGTCACTAGTCTGGTTTTGACAGACGGGGAGGCCAGCAGGGCCCACCAGGGGTGGAGGGCTGTGAGCATTATATAGGATCATACCTGGAAAGGCCTAGCACCGGCCCATCTCCTAGCAAGTGTGTGGTGACTCTTACCCGTCCCAGCGGGGCCACTCAGTCTCTCCTCCCGTGGAGGGCACAGTCTGCACAAGGCCACTTCCCAGGAAGGGGACGCAGTGAGTGAAAGTACCTGGGGCTGTCCCCAAAGGCCGGACCTGATCCTGCCCGGCCAGTGTTGACCGAAGCTCAGGGTGTGGCCCCTAGAAACCCATCGGCCAGGCTGGGCGGGGGCGGGTCCGGGACACGTCCGTCCCTCCAGCACGCGGCCTCCTGGCTTCCCCAAGCACTAGGTTTATTTGCTTTGGGGGCCCTTCTCAAGCCAGACCTCTAACCTGGACTCAGAGACGCCTTTCCGGGTGGGGTCGTGACAGTGCGCAGACTGCACGGCTGCCATCACCGAGGCCCCCACCCCCACCCCCACCCCCGCTCCGCCGTCCCAACCCCAGCCCTCCCCTCTCCCACCTCCACCTCTGCGGCGGTAAAATGCAGCACTCGCTAGGCGCCTGCGCGGCTCTGGGGCGGGGCGGTGGCCTCAGCTATTTATAGAAGGTGACGTCACCTTGAAATAGACCGTTAGGGCTGGCCCGCCCTTCCCCCCCCCCCACTCGCGCAGCACCGCGCCGCCCGGCCCGGCCGCTCCCACTGCGCAGGCGTCCTCTCGTCCTCCCATCCCCCCGCGCGGCCGCCTGTCCTCCCTAGGCGGCGTCCGCGGCGCGAGCCACAGCGCGCGGGGCGAGCCAGCGAGAGGGCGAGCGGCGCTACCTGCTGCCTGCAGCCTGGGCCGGCCGGCGAGCCAGTGCGCGTGCGCGGCGGCGGCCTCCCCTGCGACCGGAGAAGACGAGCGGGCGAGCTAGCGGAGCGGGGCGCGAGGCGAGGCAGGGCTCAGCGACATGGGGGACCGCGAGCAGCTCCTTCAGCGGGCGCGGCTGGCCGAGCAGGCGGAGCGCTACGACGACATGGCCTCCGCCATGAAGGCGGTGAGCGCGCCGGGAGCCCGGGCGGCCGGCCGGGGGCCCGGCGCAGGGGAGGGGTGGGCAGCCGGGCGGCGGCCCCCTCTGGGCCAGGGGCAACCCCGCCGCCCCACTGGGCGCGGCCGCCCGCTCTCAGCCTGCTTTTCCCGCGCCCGCCGCGCGCCCCGCCATTTCCTGCGGCCGGGCCTGGGGGGTGTCCAGGGAGGGGGCGCGGCGGGGACCCCGGGGGTGGGCGGGGGTCGCGGCATCCCAGCTCGGAGCCGCGGGTGGGGGAGGGTGCTCGAGGGAGGGTGAGGGAGCCGCATTTCTCCTCCTGGACCGTTCTGCCAGGCTGGGTCACCCCTTCTCGCCTTCCTCCACACACCCCAACTTGTAATAAAGAATCACCTAGTGAGTGGCGCCCTGTCTCTCCTGGTTTCCTCTGCCACGACCTGAACTCGGTGTAATGTCGATCCGCTTTTGCTCTGATCGCCGGCATCGTTCTGGTTCCATTCTCCCGCGCCCGGGGTCCGCTTTGTGTGCGGAGACCCCCCATCCTGAAGTCCGACGAGGACGCGGGCGGGAGCGCGGCGGGCCTGGGGCCCCCTCCCAGGTTGGATGTTGCGCCCATCTGCCCGGAGACTAAAACGGGTCCTGACGCCTGGGGGAGGCGAGCCCTTGTGCCTTTGCCTTCCCGAGACCCCTGGAGACTCGTCTGCAGCTCCATTTCCGGGGAAGGAGTCGCGGCCGGCCACACCCTGGCCAATGCGGTGGATTAGATACCACCTGCGTGTCTGAGACCTAGAGTTCCGGTGACCCTCCCACTGTCCCTGTCTCCTCACAGTAGTTCACGTTTTCTTTTAATAAACATTACTTATCTCTGCGTCAAGGTCACAGAGGGGTAGAGCCACAGCTGCGGCCGCCAACGTGCCATGTTCACCCAGTGTACAACCTCCTGAGACGTGGGAGGATCCGCCGGGGCCCCACCCTAGACCTACAGACTCAGAAACTCGCAGGGGTGGGACTCATATCTGCACTTGAACCAGCCCTCATGGCAAGTGCTATTGGGTTTAAGTTCAAGAATTACTGCCCTGGGTTATATAACTCATTTGCCCTTCTTAGGGCCTTGGGAGGGGATTTCCTAAAGAAAAAACTACAAATATCGAGGCTCCGTAAAATTTCAGAGTCATGTGAAAAATTCCTTTTAAAGTTTTTGATATTAATATATGAAACATGTGGTTGAGGTCCGTGTTTAGGATTATCCAGGTAAGAAGTGTTATCTTTTCCATGTCGTTCACGTCACACGTTGAACCAGGTGTTTGGAAACCACCACCACCCATTTGTTGATTCATTGGTGATGCGGAGTTGATCATGGTGTTGTGGGCCAGGTAGGAGCTTTTCATCCAGACCAGGGACGATTTAGGTTTGGGACCTGAAGTCTGTGTAATTCTGGGGGTCTTATAAGAAAAAAAAAGTAGGGTATATGAGTTTAGCAAATTTCACAGAAACAGGACTGACTGAGTGCATTTCCTTGGAAGGGGTCCTGAGCTTAATCTTCTTTGGGATAAAGCCACTTCTGTCCACACAGCAAGTGACACTTAAGTGCGCCTCTTCTCCCCAGTCACCGAGTGGAACTGGGATTGTGCGGTTGAGGCCGCTTTCTGGACATTTTAGCGAGGCCCTCGCCTATCCTGCAAGTGGCACTTTGAAGGCCGCAGTTTTAGGAGCCTTTTGGGGAATAAAGAAGGGATGGGGCTGGAAGCAAAGTGAATTGAGGCTAAGGGAAAATGACTAGAATGTAGTTCTGGAGCTATAGGAAACCCGAGGCAACTTGCAATTGGAAGTAAGGAAAGAATACAGAGATGTAACCGAATGGAATACAGTTTGTGGAGAGAAAATAATTGGTTTTCTGGTCTTCGAAAGCAGGCTTGAAAGATGCTTTCCTGCAGCTACCTACTTGGGTACACAGATTTTCTCTGAGACATTAAGGTAGGATTTTGCAAACTAATGGACCCTTTCATGTATTGGGAATATGTAATATCTGTATCTGAGATGATTGATGGGTTGGATAGGCCATTGAAAATTCAGTGCATACTCTAATTATGTCATTTCAGAATTGTGATAAACATTCCCTCAAGGTAACTCCTATTAAAAAATAAGAACTTTTTTGGTCAGTATGCCTGTTTCCTCTATTAAATAATTTTTTTTTGGTCATCTAAATTAATGGAATATATTAATTGGAAAGGACTTGGCAAGGGTCAGTGGAAAACTGTTTCTCATGTTTTACCTGTTAAGTTGATATTTGTATGTTAAATTCTTAATTTTATTGAGAAGACTCAGTCCCTATTTCATTAATATCATAGACCTAAAATATAGCTTTTGGAAAGAGTTGGAATTCTGATAACCCTCTGGGCTTGTGTGGGTTTTCTTCAGGGCAGGTAAGTAGGCTTCTCTACCGCACCTGAGTGAGGGGATGTTCTGATGCCACCACTCTGTGACCTTGAAGCTCACATCTCTTGTCTTCTGGTCCTCTAAAGTGTGTAAGTTGTAATGTTCGTGTTACTATCAAGTGGGCTTTCAGCTTTCATTCTTCTAACTTGTTTTCTGTTTCCTTTATAATTTAAATGGTAGCTAATAATATTGCCTGCCTGTAATGATTGATGTTCCGTATGCTACCAGCGTCACCTGGAGGATGCTGTCAGTAAGGCTTTAAGAAATCACGCATGTTGGAAACAAAGGTGTTGGCTCACATCAGTTGAGAACTGCAGTTCCCTGCCTTTCGTCCTAATTTGAAGAGGCAAGAAATGTTTTTGAAGTGAAGTAAAGACGTTTCTTCCAGCTCTCCCCCATCTCGTACCTTGTCCCTTAACTAGAAAGAAACACTGTGAAAGATTCTCGAACCCAAGTCCTTTCTAGACCAGGCTTGGAATGCCCTTATACAATTCATAACCTCTATAAAATGAGTACAGTACCATCTTATGAGAACTACGAGATAAACCCATAAAGTGGCATAAAAATACTTGTGCATAATACTAAGTGATTCTAAGGAAAGAGAGTAACTAACCAGATAGATTTCTAGTGAATATTCATGGACAGACATAATTCAGTCATGTCACTTATTGCCCTTGGTCATCTTTTATATTAAAACATAGGGGCAATCATGAAGTTTTAAAATGTCAAAATTGTTTGGGATGGCATGGTGTGTTTTAACATTGATTACAAAGTTGACAAAGGACGGGGAGAAATATGTCTGAAGGACTTGAAGAATATCTGTAGCAATCTTAAGTGCAGGCAACAAAGCTGCAGCTTAAGGAAATGGGTCGGAGGGGAAGAGGTCCAGCCAGTGGCCAGAGGCTGTTATTCCAACAGCTGTGAGATCCTGGGAAGTGGGGAAGTGAGCAGGTGGTATGTAAAAGGAGAGCACAGCTGAGTGGCCCAGGGTGAGACCTAACCCGTGTTGCAGTTATTGAAACTAGGGATGATTTTGAGGTGTACCAGAATTGTGGTTAGTGTGACATCTTAAAGCCACATTGGTAGGACCGTTTGAAATCTATGTAAAATAGCAAGTCGTGTTTCCCATGTAAGTATCGCTTTGTCACGTATTGACTGAGGAAGGAAGAAGTCTCTGCATTATTCTTGCAATATCCTCAGTTAAAAGACACTTCAGTTGGTGAACAGTTCACATAGCTTTGCTGCACTGACGTGGGAGTTGTCCCCATCTGGATTTGGGGTTGCTGCATTATCCCCGGAAGAGCTCCCACAGTCAAGGACCTCACTACTCCCTTAAGGAAACCAAAAATGTATTTTCTCATCATTGTCTGGAATTTAATATTAGTGGTAGACTGCAGTGTCACACTTTTCCAGAAAAACGGTTTGGGAGGGGATACCCCAGATGTGTTTTCCATGTTACAATTCATCAAGTTTATGAAATTTATCATTTTACCTATTAGGCAGTTAGTAAATGGTAGCTTTTATTCCATGTGTACATTTTCATTTAATCTTGCGAACAACTCTGGATGGATCCTGTTATTAACTCCATTTTACAAATGAGATTTGAAGAGATTAATTTTCTCAAGGTTGAGTTGTAAAGGGAAGATTTGAACTCTCAAATTTAGAGCTATCACTTTAACCACTGTGACAATGCCCCATGAGGCTAAGGAACCATATTTCTTTCTAGTGTACTTTCTGGTCTATTAGCCATTGTCATCATTGGTGACTAAGTTCCAAGCCATTAACATAAGTGGGCTTACTGAACAAATAATTCCCTCTATTAGATGTAAGTCATTTTTGCCAGGTTTGATTAAAAACAGAATCTACCACTTACGGTTCTTAGCTGCAGCAGGGGAGCATGAAAGGCAGACTCATCTGGATTGTGCTGTTCTCTTGAAGACCAGTTTTTTTGCTTAAGAAGCAAAGTATTAATTGAATTTGAGTTCTTGCTATGAATTGAGAAGTGCAAGACTATGTTACATTATAGTTGTGGTGTTTTAGGAAATTGTTTTTCCATATTGCTTTTAGTATATTTTGTAAGCCTAGAGGCCCCCAAATTTCAGTGTCTAGGTTGTTGGTGAGATGCTCCCAGGTGTCCAGGTTGAGGCTGCCCCTCCCACTCCTCGCCGCAGTGGCATCCCCTCCTTGGTGGTGGGTGTTGGCACTTCCCTGTGATGGGAACTGGCACAGCTTCTGAAGCCTTCGGTCCTGGTGCCTCAGGGGCAGTAGGGTAGAGTGACGCTGTTCAGATGGGGTTATATATAATGCCTGCCAAGACCTGTGAAAATGTTTACTTATGTTCAGAGCAAGACAAAGGTGGTCTCTTAACGATACAAAGCGAGCTATTTTGACTAATGTTAAGCTTAGAGTGAATATTCATAACCTGAACTCACCTGCTCTGAGCTTGAAGCTGGCCCCTCTCCCAGCCTTGCAGAACTGCAGTCTCGCCCTGGTTTAGACAGAGGGCAGTCTTTCCAGGCTTGGGCAAGTGGTGACCAATGGCAGGTGCTTTGCCAGCTGGGGTACAGGCAGAATCCTCACTTTCGGGGCATTAACTTGGGAAACAGTCAGCCAAAAAAGCTTTCATCCCTCAAGCTCACTTTTCTTTTCTTTTTTTTTTTTAATATATACAGGGTTCTGCCAAAGAAGCTTAAAGATTTTATGATGTGGTTATGTTTACATAATTATTCATGAGGATTGTTTTTTTCTGTTATAAGCTCTTATATCAAAAGCAAGCTTGCTGGTAGCATGTGGGTGTGGGTAGCTATAAAGTTCGGGGTGGTGGCTGTGCTGTGTGTGTGTAGCTGTGAAGGATGAGAGCGCTGTTCAGGAGGAGTCGCATCAACCCCAACTTGAGCAGTGTGGCTTGGCAGCTCAGGGGTGATGTTTTTTTGTTTGCTCAGTGTTCCTTCTGAGGTTGGATGTTTCCCAGATTGAGAACTTTAAATTTTCCCAAATAGTCCGTGGGCTGTTTTTGGCAGTGGGTCTATTTTTACTCACAAACACATAGTTTATTGCCTTGTGAGTTAGTGGGAGGAGGCCCTTAGGGATTTTTGAGTAAGCCAGTGGTGTCATAGGAAGATAAATGAATTCGTAGTCGACCAGGTTGTTCGTGACTTTCAGAAATGCTGTGTAGTCCAGAGCAGAGAAAATGGGTGAAAGGAGTTGGTGCAGCCAAAGGCTGCGTGGTGAGGATGTACATGAGCAGAATGGCTGGCAGGGAGTCCAGTCCTCAAAGGAGATGAGAGGAGAGCCTTCCTGAATGGGAAGGGTCCATCAATTTAAGGTTTTCAGGAAGCCTGTAAGTAGGATTACCTGGGGTGGGGAGGTGGACAGGAGAACAAGACAGCAGAGTGGCTGCAAGCAGAGGTGGTGGAACCCCTTGCAGCTGATATAGCCACGTGAAGATATGATGTCTGGGGTGGCCGCACTTGGCGCACCTGGTGTGCGACGGAAACGAGAGTGTTGAAACTGGAGTTGGAGTAGAAAGAAGGTTGAGAACCTTTGTCTGGGTCTCTTCTATCTCGAGAAATCCGTGTTTAGTCTTTGTTCCTTATTAGAAACCATTTGGAAACTTGTGATTATTGAGATGCAGTAAATCATCTCCGTAGACTCCGCAGATGGCCATCCCGCTGGTTTAGTCTTAGGGTGGTTGGGACCCGTTCCTGCTTTCCTTTCCCTACACCATTTGCTTCCCAGTGTCTGCGCCTCTTAGTGGGTGACGAGACTTCTCTTGAAGTCTCCTGGCTCCCGTATTTTGGAATTTGAAGTGTTGGGAACTCGTGCTAACTAACATTAGCGAAGGTTATTTGCAGTAAGTATCACCAGCCAAGACTGGCTGTAAATCTTGTTTTAATAGACCATCTGATTTTACTTCAGTCCGTAATTTTCCAATCTGGGGAAAACTCCCAATTTTCTTTAGTTATCCGATCAAGTAATAAAACTGTCTTCCTCCCATAAGTTTCCTTTTGTTAACCGAGCTGTAATCCAGGAGTATTAAAACACACTATATTTAAACGTATCCAGTTATTTCCTAGTTAGGCCCTGGCTGGGGTTCTGAGAACAATGCTTGTGTAGCCGTTAGTCACACTCAGCTGATGCCGATAGTGATTCATTCAGACTGGCAGGCCACCAGGTGATCGTTACATAAACACTGACACTCCTAGTCAATGATTTTTCTTGTGAAGGTGTCATAAATATTGTCCAGTAGCCTTTTTTGGCATTTTATTCCTGATGGAACAGGGATCCTCGGATTCCTGGAACCTACAGATACACCCACAGTTATGTTGATATTCAATAGTATTGACCTCAGGCCTTACCACACCTGTTATAGTTGCTCAGGAAAAATGGAATCCTAGGATTTCAGAGCTGAAGAAGTCCTTGGAGACTGTTTGGGCTAGTCCCCCTTATTTGACTTTTGATGCCCAGAAAAGCTGTGTTCTGTTGAATGTCACACAGCTAGCTCAGGCTAAACTGTAGATGTCTTAAGATTTTTTGGTTTTTTTGCGGTATGCGGGCCTCTCACTGTTGTGGCTTCTCCCGTTGCGGAGCACAGGCTGTGGACGCGGAGGCTCAGCGGCCATGGCTCACGGGCCCAGCCGCTCCGCGGCATGTGGGATCTTCCCGGACCGGGGCACGAACCCGTGTCCCCTACATCGGCAGGTGGACTCTCAACCACTGCGCCACCAGGGAAGCCCTTAAGATTTTTTTTGAGTAATGATACCACCCCTTGTGCGAACACTGTGTGATATATAAATATTTCAGATATGCACTCAATTTTAATGATGTGCTCTGGGGACATACTATGAGGTGTCTTTGCAGTAGTCCAACAAAAGCAGCTTTACTGGTCGCAGGATGAAGTATATAGTGGCTCCTTATGGATGTCATTTGCATTTTAACATCAAGTGGCCTTAGTTGGATTTACTTATTGGAAGATCTGAGGAGCTTTTCAAATTCTTTTCTTGCCTCATGTTTTGTTTTACTGAATATTGGCCTAGAAAAGTGTCATGCTAAAGGATTCAAGCATTCTGAGATTTGTCTTAGTATTTGAGATGGAATTTTGATTTATAAGGGTTGCTTCCTTAAAAGGCCAAATTATCAGAAAAATATCTACAATGTCTCTTTATACTTTTAGTAAGCAAGTGTGTTTAAAGGCACTCCCTGAAGGAGAAAACTAGTGGGGTTACAGGTCTTGAGGGGAGCATGGATTGTGGATTAGTAGAGAAGAGGGGATTGCCCCAGACCAGCGTGGAGACCATTCCTGTCTTTGTGGGGAGGAATGAGGAGCCGGGCTTGCAGGCAGCCCTCCTGGGGAATGTCAGGGGCGGCTTGTAGCTGAAGACCACGCCGAAGGAGGAAGTGGGTTGGGTTGATTGACTAGGCAAAGAGGGAGAGGCCATCCCTGGCTAATGATTTGCAGCAGAAGAGTAGGGGTTCTGGGGACAGGGAAATGGGGAAGTTAGAAGAGGGAGCTGGTATTTTTATTTTGTCTGGGATTTGTTGAGGAGGGAGGTGGTGGTAGACAGTTGCGTGTTTCACTTTTAAGAACTTGGCACAAGTTTTCTAATTTTACACGTTTAATGATTACATTTGTTGCTTATGTTCTTGAACTACTAATTTTTCAAATAGACCTATCATCCTTTTTAATTCATTTTTTTTAAACTTCTGATTCTCTGCTGCTCAGTCTTCTTAATCCATGGTAAGCGTGTCTGTTTTATTATGTTGTTAATAAGTTTCTCCATCAGATTTGGCTTTTCCCTTCCATTGGAGCAAGTTCTGTCCTTATAGTTTGATTTAAGTAATGCCTTTTTGTTGAGTTTTGTGGTTTTCTAAGTGCTCTTCTTTTTTCTTTTTCTGTTTTTAAAATTAAAGACCTTTCCCAGTAGGTAACATAGTTGAGGAATCCCCCCATTTTATAGAAGATACAGGCCAATTTAGTGTGTTAGTGGCTTTGCTGGGGCCCAGAGTTTTCTGATTCTAAGTCTGTATTAATTTCCTAGGACCACCAAACAAAGCCACCACAAACTGGATGGCTTACAACAAGAGAAATGTATTTTATCACAGTTTGGAAGGCTAGAGTCTGAGATCGAGGTGTTGGCAGGGCTGTGCTCCCTCTGAAGGCTCTAGGGGAAAATCCTCCCTTGCCCCTCCTCGTTTCTGGTAGCTCCTGGTAATCCTTGTAATCCTTGGCCTTTGTAGACACATCACTCCAGTCTCTGCCTCCATCATCACATGGCAATGGCTTTCGTCTTCAGATCTCCCTTTTTCTTATAAGGACACCAGTCATTGGATATAGGATCCACCTTATGCAGTATGACCTCATCTTGACTTGATGACACCTGCAATGATCCTGTGTCCAGATAAGGTCACGTTGATGGGTACCAGGGGTTATGACTTCAACATGACTTTTTGGTGGCACAGCTCAGCACAGCAAAGTCCAGTGTTCCTTCTACTGATGACACAGCTGGCTTGCTTGCAGTTGGCATCATGAAGAATTTGAAATTTAACGTTTCCACTTAAAATAATTGGTGCTTCCATCCTTGATGGGCAGTCAGGGTTTCCTGTCAGGTAGGTCAGAGTAAAGCTTGCTGCTGAGTAGTTATGCCTCCTTTCAGCAGAGGCTGGGGACACCTTATTGTCACTAATGCATCTGTTTTGGGTTGGAGGAGGGCTGGGTTTACCAGTGGGTTCCACGTGTAACCAGGGTGAAACTCTGGCCACTAGATCTGTGTGGTGTTTGAGCTCATCTGGGAAACTCTTCTTTGTTAATAAGTGTTTGAGGGAGGTGTGATTGGTTCTTTCTAGAATAGAAAGCTGGAAGTGGACTTCCAGTCTGTGATAACCTTTGGATATTTGACAAAGGAATTGTATGATTTTACTGTGAGAATATCTTACGCAGAATAGCTGAGCCTCAGGGCTTTTCCCCACCACCTCCTTGTGCACCAGCACCTCACAACCTTCCATCAACATCTTTATCCCCACACCTCCGCCAAGGTGAAGGCGGCATCTTAGAAGGCCTAAATTATTGTGACTTTTTCAGAGTCCTTATCACTAATATTTTGAGTTAATATCTATCTCTTCTGTTAGACTGCAGTCTCCCTTCAGATAGGATCCTTGTCCAGTTGGTTTTTCTTGAGTGGCTTGTCCGTAATCCTGTTTTTGAGGAGGATTGTTGACTGGGTTGAAGGGAAGATCTCTCTCCAGGGTTTTCAGACTCGGGTCTCAGTGTTTATCTTTTGGGGATGTTGCAGGTGACCGAGCTCAACGAACCTCTCTCCAATGAAGACCGAAACCTCCTCTCTGTGGCCTACAAGAATGTGGTCGGTGCCCGGCGGTCTTCCTGGAGGGTCATCAGCAGCATCGAGCAGAAAACCACGGCTGACGGGAATGAGAAGAAGCTGGAGAAGGTTAAGGCTTACCGGGAGAAGATCGAGAAGGAGCTGGAAACAGTGTGCAATGACGTGCTGGCCCTGCTGGACAAGTTCCTCATCAAGAACTGCAATGACTTCCAGTATGAGAGCAAGGTCTTCTACCTGAAGATGAAGGGCGACTACTACCGCTACCTGGCAGAGGTGGCTTCTGGCGAGAAGAAAAACAGTGTGGTCGAAGCTTCAGAGGCAGCCTACAAGGAAGCCTTCGAAATCAGCAAGGAGCACATGCAGCCAACACACCCCATCCGGCTGGGCCTGGCCCTCAACTTCTCCGTGTTCTACTACGAGATCCAGAATGCGCCCGAGCAGGCCTGCCTCTTAGCCAAACAAGCCTTTGATGACGCCATAGCCGAGCTGGACACACTAAACGAGGATTCCTATAAGGACTCCACGCTCATCATGCAGCTGCTGCGAGACAACCTCACCCTCTGGACGAGCGACCAGCAGGACGAGGAAGCCGGAGAAGGCAACTGAGCGCCTCGGCCCACCCCCGCCCCGACCCCATCACCACCGGTCCTTCCTCACCACAGTCACTAAGTATCTAGTGCTAAACCTATCTGTATGGCAGCACAGCTACTCAGATCTGCTCTCTGCCCCCGGGAAGCAGTTCCAGATAAATTTATGGGCATTGCTGGACTGATGGTTGCTTTGAGCCCACAGGAGCTCCCTTTCTGAATTGTGCAGACAGGTGCATTCTGAAGGAGGCATTTTCCTATGCCTGCTGATCTAGGTGAAGTGCAGGCGAAAGCCTCGGGGAAGTTAGGAGAATTAACCACACAGGCTACAGTTGGTATTTAAATGGTCCACTTAAAACCAGCTGCTAGTGTTTTGTTAAAGCAGTACATCTGTGCATGCAAAAGTGAATTCACCCCTCCCACCTCTTTCTTAGCTAATGGAAAACTGTTAAGGGAAGCTGATATGAGAGACCACTTGCTCCTTTCCATCAGCTTAATAATAAACTTTAACGTGAGGTTTCAGTAGCGCCTTGTTTGCCTCTTTAAATTATGATGTGCACAAACCTTCTTTTCAATGCAATGCATCTAAAGTTTTGATACCTGTAACTTTTTTTTTTTTTGGTTGCGACTGTTTAAGAATCATGGATTTATTTTTTTGTAACTATTTGGCTATTGTCCTTGTGTATCCTGACAGCGCCATGTGTGTCAGCCCATGTCGATCAAGATGGGTAATTATGAAATGCCAGACTTCTAAATTAAATGTTTTGGAATTCAGTGGGTAAATAAATGCTGCTTTGGGGATATCATCTCTGTGTGTATGGTCTTTGTTTTTCCTGCTCTCAAGGAGCCCTATCACGGCTCACCGCTTGGAATCCTGGTTTGATCTCTCAAACCCTGAAGCATTTCTGGAATAGCGAGTCTTGGTGCCCCCTGATTCCATCACACGTTTTGCAGTGTACACAAAAGACTCATGAATTTTAAATAGTTTTGTGTGAACCCAGCTAACAGCCTCTCTGATCCCCTCTTCCTGTTGCTGGTGCCTGTACGGGAGGGGCCGAGCAGACCCCAATGCCGTGTTCCATGGCACAGCCCCTCTGGAAGGGGTGTGTGTCTGACTTTGAGGGTGTAGCTCCACTCGGCCTACTGGAACATTGGTTGCTAGGTATCACCCAAAGTCGGTACATGTTCTCAGTTTTTCTTAATATTCTTTTGCACTAGATGGAATAAAATGTTAATTAGGGATCCCTGAAATAAACTTTAGTGATCATTATTAAGAAAGCTTTGAGTATTCTTTAAAAAATAAGACAGCAGACCTCCCTCTGAGTTTAAGAAAGAGAATGGCCTGGCCTCTAGTGCACTTTCCCCATCTGCCTGCACCTCAGGCCGCTCCTGAGGCCCTGCATCACCAAGTGGACTCTTCCTTCCCCGGGTGATGTGGACTCCAGCCACTCATGATTTCTGTCCCCTCCAGCGTGGTGCTCGGGACCGGACATGCTTGTCGAGTGGATTGGTTCAGGTACACAAAGGCCCTAAACACCTTATTCTTGACTGAAGCTTGACACTAGACTGGTGGAGGTGGCCACGCCCAGCCTCTGTCCTTGAACCTACACTGTGGTGGAGCGTGGACATTTAACCTATTTTCTCATCCTGAAGTAGAGGGATGACCCACATGCTAATAAGTAGTCCTTAGGAAGCCTATTTCAAGTTGACCTAATTGCCAGCAAAAATCCTTACGGGTTTTGCTTCAATTAGCAGGTCAGGTATTTTAAAGCCATGAGCTTTATGTGCCTAAGGCATTTGGCTTTGATAAAAATTCGTAGACGTTGAAACTTCGTCCATTTGGAGTGCACTTCACAGAAAGGGCTTTAGAAAAAGCACTTAACATTTTCATTTCACAACCATCTTGTGGAAAGTTTTGTCCCCACCTTACAGAGGAGGAAACTGAGGTGCAGAGGTGGTGGACCTCTGGAATCAGCTGGTGCCACAGGACGGCCTCTGCCCACGACCTTTAAATTCAGAGTCCTAACTGCCCTCTGGTAGGCTCCAGGCAGCCGACAACCTTTGAGGCTCAGGCCCTTCGTTTTTTAAGAGTAGGATTTGGAATATAAGATTTAATTCAACCCAAAGTACCATGTGCAAGGCATCCTCTTGGGTCTTGGAATGGGGTGTGGGGAAGTATGGGCACACAATTCCAGTCAGCCCTACAAGTGGTAAATGGGGTTCTTTGAGAGGACTTGAAATTACACGTGGCGTAAAGCTGAAGCCTTCCTTCCCTATTGTGTGATCTCAAAGGCTTCCTTCCAGTTCTGCACACTCTGATGTTTTAAAACTTGTCAGTATCAAAGTAAAAAGACAAAAAAAGCTTGTCAAGATAAATTTATGAAATGAGATGGGGTCATCTCAGTGTTACTGCAAGGGAAGCAAGACCAGAGAAATGAATGGCTTTCCCAGAGTCTCACTGCAAAGTTAGTGACAGAACCTAAACTAGCACTCAGGTCCCCTAAATCCTTGTTTATGGTTCTTTTCACCAGGCCACAGTCTTGGGGTTGAGAAGAAAAAATGGATGTGACACACATCCTATTATGGGGACACTTTCAGTGCTTTTAATATTTTCACTTAGAGTTGAATGAATTATACTTGGAAAGGAAATTTAAATATATTGATGCTAACTGATGCTCAGATTTTCAATTACTCCTCAAACCCTGCTCAAAGGTCCATTTGTTTGAGTTGGAGGAAAGGGTAGGATTCTTGATAATGGAGCTATTGTCGGGTAAATACTTGGCCATCTTAAGTCACTTGGGATTGGGAAGCTCAGGATGCCTCTTGGTTCTGTAAAATAGGCTATGTTCAGCAGTCAGGACGTGCCGTTCAGAGGCTGAGGGGGTCCTCAGTTCTCAGGAGACCTCCAAACTATGGGGCAGGCACAGGCACTGAGTCACAGCTGAGTGGGACGGAACAGATCATCTCCTGTTACAAAGAACAGCCGTTGGGCTGATGGAAACAACCATTTCAAACACCTTGTGTGTTCTGGGCACCTTAAGTGCATGGTCTCTGAGTCTTTACAGCAACCCTGGACGGTAGGAATGATACAAGGGCCTCGCGGCTTTCAGGATCTTAGTTCCCCGATCAGGGATCAAACCCATGCCCCCTGCAATGGAAGCACAGAGTCGTAACTACTGGACTGCCAGGGAAGTCCCAGAATGATACTATTTTTAACAGTTTAACAGATGAGGAGATGAGGTATCAGGTGGTATACGTAGCTGGTAAGAGGTAACACTGAGATAAAACCGGGTCAGTCCTACCTCAAGGCTTTTCCCACCATACCATGGGTTTTTTGATCCCCACCTGGAGAAAAGGAATTCTAGAAAAGTCATAACAATAGCTAACCCCTCTGCCTTTCTAGTCTCTGTCTTTTCTTCTCCAGCCTCTGTGACATCCTACCCAAATCAAATCCTTCCTTCAGGGCCTAATGAAATGGCGTCTCTTATGAAACCTCTGATTTGGTTGAGGCTTCCCTGCCGGGCGGTTGTGAGTCAGACTTGACTGATTATTCCTAGTCACCGGGCACCTCTCCCCTCCACCTCCCCTGGACCGTGGGCCCCTGTGTTGCCAAGCAAAGGAAGGGCTCCAAAAGACTGGGGAGCTAAAGACGAAGGAATCCACTGTCAAGTTCATCTTCCCAAAATACAGCTCCCATGTTGGTCTGAAGGGCAGAGGCTGTACCAGGAGGGAGAGGGAAAGGACATTTGCCGACTGCCTTCTGCGAGTGACTCAGCGATCACCTGCAAAGTGGGGCCTTACATGCATTTCAATTCAGAGCTAACATTCTTGTGAACTGGGCTGTAGCTCCAGTCAGGAGGCTCCGAGAGGAAAAGTGACTTTCGTGCGGTCACGCAGTTGGGAAGGGGCAGAGCATCTGTGTGGGGCTCCAAGGCCCTTGCTCTTGTCTTGAATGTGTCACCTTCAGGCAGAGGCTGGAAGCCTGACAGTCCAGGTCTCCATTGATGGGACCTCTTCCTCCCTCCAGCCCACTTCTCTGTTACCTTCTTTACATTTGCCTCTGCAGCCGGATCAGCCTTTTTTTTTTCTTTGCTGCCCCACCCCCACCCCCAGGCATATCCAGGGACATGGACCTTGATGCTTGTCTTCCTCCGATCCTCGGGGCTCCTTCTACCAGAAGGGAGGTACCTGTAGGGGCTACAGCTACAGGATGACTGAAGAGGTGGACCACAGCATGCCCAGCTGGACCCACCTGTTCAGCCTGCTCTCACTTTGGCTCAGGTCTTTACTCTGCCTTCCTGAATGGCTTTCTGATCTTGGCCTCTTCAAACTCTACCTAGGAAATCCCAACTCCCTGCCAGCTACTGTGAGCCCCTCTCTGGGCTCCTGTACTGTGGGTCTGCACCACATGATGGCATTCATCACCTGTCTTGTTAACAAACATGTTGAGCTCCTGTGTGGTAGGCATTGGGCAGGGTGCTGGGGGTGGATACCTTGGTGAATTACCTGTCCTTGTGGGGCTAACACTAGTGGGGGATACAATAAAAATATAAAATAATATAGTAACTATGAAAATGCCACTCAGGTTCTTCTCAGCATCTAGCACACAGCTCACAGTAAGAATTTGTTGACTTCATGAGTAAATGACTGATCTGAGGCCGAAATTTTGACAAAAGAAATGACCAAAAGGAATCCTTCATTTCTGCGCCCAAATCTACCAATGAGCCATGTAAGAAACTGAGGGCCATGAGCCCTTGAGCTTGGTTCTAACATCACCTATAAACTGGTGGTGTGACCTTGAGTGTGTCCTCACCTCTCAGCGGCCTCTAAAAACGAGGCAGGTGCTTGGGGTGGTCTCTGGGCACTTTTGCATTTTGGAGATTCTGTGATTCTCTGTTATTTTCAACTGCTCTGGGATGGTCCCCATCCTCTTCCTGGCCTTTTTCCTGCTCTCCCCCCTCCCTTTTCCTTCCTCCTTTCACATCTGTCCCTTTTGCATCCGCCCTCCACCCCTCCTTCACTTTCCTGGCCACCCCCTAGTTCCAAGAGGGTTTCCATGGCAGTCATCTCCTGGAAGTGACATCACTCATCTCCTAGGCAACTGTTTCCAGGGCAGTGACATCATTCGGTCACCATGGCAACCCTCCAGGAGGACAGTTCTGCAGTAAAAGGGACAAATAGAATTCTTATTTATTTCTGGGGGCTTGGGGACAATGTAGGGAGATTATTAACAGAAGAAAAAGATCTCAAGAACAAGAAGTAAAAGCTTTGGTCTTGTAGGGAAAAAATGGGAAGCCAGGGCGGGGGCTGGGAAGGAGCAGAAGCTCTGGGGTGAAGCCCTTCTCCTCTCTAATAACTAGGCTGACCATTTAATATGTCACCAGATTGGGACACTTGAGATTGAATAAGGGCACCATTATTATTATACTGGATGACAGATGAAAACTGGGCCTCCCCCAGCAAACCAGGGCATGTGTCCCCTGCCCAGGTCAGGCAGGTGCCTTGCCTCACTCCCTCACCTATGGCTCATCCTATAAGCGTGGATTCTGCTCTTCTGTGTGCGGGCACCAGGGATACCACAGTGATCAAACCGGCCTAAGCGAGCTCACAGTCTTGTGTGTGTGTGTGTGTGTGTGTGTGTGTGTGTGTGTGTGTGTGTGTGTGTGTGGTGGGGCCGAGGTAACGGCGCAGTCACCCGGTGAGTGTTGCTGTGCAGCCCGAGTTTAGCGCTCAGAAGGGAAGGCAGAGAGCACCAGGGGCGTGTTCAACACAAGTGCCCAAAGCAGCCAGGGCGGGAGAGGAGTTAGTAAGGGGGTTGGAATGGCGTGGGGAGAAGTCTGTTTGGCAGGGGGAACAGCATCTGCAGAGGGAGTGTGCTGAGCAGCAGGAACCGAAAGGAGGCTGGTGGCCCATTGCAGGGCAGGAGGGAGCGGGCAGGTGTAAAACGAGGGTGGAGAGGTGGTAGGGACCAGGCCTCACAGGGTGTCGGAGGCCAGAGCCCTGGGCAGCCCCATGGACATGTTTTGAGCAGGAGGAGACACAATCCTGTTTGCATCTTCAAAATCTGTGTGGGGCAGAGTGGAGAGCAGTTTGCCCAGGAGGGAAATTGGGGGATGGGGAGCTGAGTGGCGACAGGGAGATGGAGGGATGAAGTGCATATATTTGGGAGGTTGAGCTGACAGGATTTGCTGGGGCACTGGATAGGGAGTGAGTGTCAGGTAGGGTAGACACCTGGATGACATGGTGTCAGGTAGACACCTGGATGGCATGAGGGCCTTGGGGTGGAGAGTGACTCTGCTAAGGTGGGCAAGAGAAGAGTCCAGGGTGTGACATTTAAGGAGGCATGAGGGGCAGGTGTAGGGGCGGCCTCTAAAAGGAGTGCCTCCTTAATGCCGTGACCTCGGAGGAGCAGGCTTTGGTTTGGTTTTAGGGGGTGCGGGACCAAGTCTCTGGAGCAGTAATAATGACCACCTCTTGTGTTTATGACAAGGGCCTTCACTTCCACTAGCCCCCTAATAAAAGTGGGGAGAACAGCCTGGAGGCCTGAAGCCTGAGTGCCGACGAGTACCAGCTGCTTCACAGTCCCCACAGGAACCCAGGGCAGGAGCTCCTCACTGGCCCATCTCACAGATGGGGAAACTGAGGCTCAGACAGCTTTCAGAACTTACTGAAGGACTCACTCACGTTCGCAGGTGGCTGCACCAGGCCTCAGACTCAGGCCTGCTGACCCCGGAGTCCACCCCCTGGCCCCCAGACCATGTTCCACAGCCTCCCCAGTTTCCTGGTGGAAGAAGGAAGGAAGGGAAGCCAAGCACCTTCAGGCCTGCCACCTTCTTCATCTTCATCTGTGCTGAGGCACGAACAGAGGGTCTGAGAAGGGACAAGACCCCTCAGCTCTGCAGAGCTTCATGATCAGAGCCCCTTTCTCTCTACCACAGGTGTTCTCAGTGGATCTTCAGGGCCCTTCCTGGGGGCTGTTCTCCCCAGGAGGAGCCACCTCTGTGCCTCAGCTTCCCCCTCTGTACAATGGGAATAATGACAGTAGGAGTTCCCACCCCATCTGTTTGTGCTGAGGCTGAATGAGGTGAGCAAAGCACTCAGCATGGTGCTTCAGTGTAGACTGGATGGATGGATGTCAGCAGCTGTTGGGATTAGAGCAGGAGGGTGGGAATGTGGGTGTGCGTGTGACACACGGCCTGTGCTACAGAGGTGGGAGAGACAGGGTCGGGGACACGAGGACTGGCTGGTGACAGAGGGAGAAGCCTCCTCACCAGCTGGCTCCCGGGGAGACAGCACGGTTTATACCTTTCCTTCCAATCCTACGCCCGCTGCAGGGGGAGGAGGATGAGCCTGGCCTCCCTTGGGAAAAGAGGATCTTAGAAAAAGCCTGGAAACAAGCAGGTCGCACCCTTGAGGCCAAAGCCTGGGGGCAGGGGTGGTGCAAGGGAGTTAGAGGCCTGCACCTGGGCCCTCTGCTGCATCCACCTCCTGGCCCGCCCCCCAGCCCTGCCTTTAAACAGCCATGGTTTTGCTTTAGCCTCCAACTACAGACCCCTAAAGGCACAGGCTACCTTGACCTTATTTTTTTTTTCTTTCTTTCTTTTTTTTTTGTGATACGTGGGCCTCTCACTGTTGTGGCCTCTCCCGTTGCGGAGCACAGGCTCCGGACGCGCAGGCTCAGCGGCCATGGCTCACGGACCCAGCCGCTCCACGGCACGTGGGATCCTCCCGGACCGGGGCACGAACCCGTATCCCCTGCATCGGCAGGTGGACTCTCAACCACTGCGCCACCAGGGAAGCCCCTACCTTGACCTTAAAAAGGAGTGAATAAACATGAGGATTGGGCCCTGTGATTCCAGCACGCACACACACACACACACACACACACACACACACACACACACACACACCCTTGCTTCCTCTGTGTATTACAGGGTTCAACCAGAGAAATGGTACCAATAGGAGGTGCAAATTAAGAGATTTATTGCAAAGAGTTGACTTATGTTAGTATGGGGCTGGTGAGGCAAGTTTGAAATTGTGAGGCTCAGGCTGGAACTCTTTCTCTTTTTTTCCAATCCCACAATCCATTATTTATTTAAACATCTTTATGGAATATAATTGCTTTACAATGGTGTGTTAGTTTCTGCTTTATAACAAAGTGAATCAGCTATACATATATCCCCATACCTCCTCCCTCTTGTGTCTCCCTCCCACCCTCCCTATCCTACCCCTCTAGGTGGTCGTAAAGGCAGGTTGGAACTCTTGCCAAGGGTGGAAGCTGCTGTCCACAGGCAGAATTTCTTCTTCCTCAGGGAAGCCTCAGCTCTAAATATTCATTTATTTATTTGGCTGCACCAGATCTTTGTTGCAGCACGTGGGATCCAGTTCCTTGACCAGGGATCGAACCTGCACCCCCTGCACTGGGAGTGCGGAGTCTTAACCGCTGGACCACAGGGAAGTCCCCTCAGATCTGTTCTTAAGGCCTTCCAGATGGGACTGTATCAGGCCCATCCAGATTATCCAGGATAATCTCCCTTAAAGTCAATTGATTAAATTGACTACCTTCATCACAATACCAAGATTAGTGTTCGATTGCATAATTGGGGACTGTAACCTGGCCAAGCTGACACATTAAACAAAGCCATCACACTCAGGTAGCAGCTAGGTATGGTCTTGGAGGCCTATGGGAGCTGCTTTACGTTTATTAATGTGACTATTTGCTGAGCACTTACCATGTGTCAGGCACTGTGCCAAGTGATTTCTCTGCAGCATATCATTTAATCTTCAAAACATCCTGTGAAGCAGGTGCCCTTCTTGTCCCTAATTCTACAGGTAAGGAAACTGAGCCTCAGACAGGTGAGGACACCCTTTGGGTCACATGGTTGGGATGGCAGGTCTCTGACCCCTCCTTGTTGTCCTCTTCTCCTGTGTCTCTTCTCCTGGGACACAAGTCACAGTTCAAATCGCTGCGTGCTGTGAGCACGGTCCTGCCGCTCTGGACTTCAGTTCTCCTCTGCGAGGTGGCTCCATTCTACCCTGCCTTTCTGGGTTTAGGGCGGAAGGGAGGGTCCGTTCTGGGAGCACTTTCTCGGGCCTTTGCTGCCACCTAGGGGGCTTGCCGGTGTTCGCCACACTCCAGACAGGCCCTTGAAAGGCAGGTGAGGGGGCAGGTGAGCTGCTGAGAGGCAGCGGGATGGTGGTAGGGAGCAACTCGGGGTGAGGACTGGGCCCAGTAACAGAAACAAGGCAAATTCAACCGGTTCTTGTCCCCACCTGCTCACTCAGGTCCCCCAGGCCCCTCAAGAGTCTTTTGGGGCACCGCGTGTGTAGAGGTTTCACCCCTGCGGAGCTCTGCGTCGGCCCGGCCCCCGAAGGGTCCCGCCGTCCCCTGCCGCAGCCGGGAGGCCCAGGCTGCTGGCGGGAGCGGGTCTAAGGAAGCCGGGAACTTCGCTCCCCCATCAGGTCGCCTGACAGACCTGCCGCACGGCTCAGCCTCCAGAGGGGACCCGCGCGCTCTGCCGGGGAGGACAAGAAGACCCAGGGGCAGAGCGAAGGTCCCGCCCCTCCACTCTCCAGCCGTAGCCCCGCCTCTATCCCCGCCCACCTACGCTGCTCACCATAATCACGCCCTACCGTTATCCCCGCCCACCACAGCCCTTACCCCGCCCCCATCGCCCCGCCCATCACAACCCTTTACCACCACCCCCCCGACCCCTCCGCTCCGTTCCGGGAGCGGCCACCAGGTGATGCCGCGGGCTGCCTAAGGGCTCCGGCTCGGCCTCTGAAAGACGTCGGGGCCGCCCACCTCGGCGCCTTTTGGTTCAGGAACCCGCTGGTGGTGCGTGAGTTGGCGTGAAGTGAGCGGGAGGCGGAGGCCGAGGCTGAGAGGCCACGGCAACACCCGCAGCTGCCAACCTGCCAGTCAATCTAGTCAGCCGTCCAGTCACTCGGCCTGTCAATCCTGTCGGCCAGCCTGTCAGTTAACCTGTCAGTCTCGTCAGTCAGCTTGTCAGTCAATCCAGTCAGCCTGTCAATCCCATCAGAAATCCTGTCAGTTTGTCAATCTGTCGGTCCAGTCAGCCAGTCAGTCAGCCCGTCAGTAGGTCAGTTGGTCAAGTCACACGGCTAGTGGGCCCCGAAGTTTCTCGTCAGCCACTGGGCCTCTCGGGCCACGTCGGGGCTCTGTCGCCGTGTCGAGGCCGGGGGGGCGGGAGGAGCCGGGCGGCGGCACCCTGACGGGACGGCGGGGCCTCTGGGGGCCGGTGGCGGGAGCTCCGCGCCGTGGGTGGGAGCGGGCGCGGAGGCCCGGGGGCAAGCGGGTCACCCCCTGGCTTCGGTGGCCTCCCTGGGGCGACGGAGGGACGCGGAGGAGGAGGAGGGGGCGGAGGCGGCCTGACTTGGGCTGCAGGGGATACCGTCGCCTTTGAAGGTCGCCCGGGGCCGACGGCGTGACCGGGGCCGCGTCCCTGCCCCTGCCCGGGCTTCGGTGACGACGGGGCAGCCGGACCGCGAAGCCCGCGGCCCGAGACTGAGGGGAAGGAGAATCGCCCCGGGACGCGGGGGCGCTCCGAGCAGCCACGGCGCGGGGCCGGGGACGGGCCTGCAGCTTTGACCCGGTGGCGGAGGTTCGGCCAGGCGGGGCGGGGTCTCCGGGGCGGAAGGCGCCCGCAGCGCGGCCCGTGGGCCTTCCGAGACCTTCTCAGGGAGGAGGCTCTGCCGGCGCGGGGAGGGAGGGGGGCGAGGGGGTCTCAGCCTCGGCCCCGCTCCGGAGACTGGTGTCTGCTCCATCTGCCCCGGCCCGTCCCCTTTCTCCCAAGCTGGGGGCCCTGCTCCCGTCAGGCGCGGGGCCTGTGGTCCACGAGGTGGGAGCCGCAGCTCCTGGAGCCGGAGAGGGCGGGGCCGGCAGGACACCCCCGGGTGGGGGCTGGGAGGTGCCAGGAGGCTGTCTGTCCAACAAGCATTTGTGGGCCGTCCACAAGTGCAGCTTTGAGCTAGGCGGTGAGAGACGGGAGCGAACGGTACAGATGCTGCCCTGTTTCTGGGGTGCAGAGTATAGAGTGGTCGTAAGAGCGGTCAGAGAAGACAAAAAAGGAAGTAAACAAGTTGACTGTGGTCAAAATCGTGCTATGAGAGTAGCAAAGGGGTTGCTGAGATAGAAAATAAAGAAGGGCAGTTTGGGAAGGCTCCCTGGGCAGGTGACACTTAACCTAAGACCTGAAGGAGAAGGAACCAACCATGCAGTGGAGAGAGTGTTCCAGATGGAGGGAATAACATTCACTCACTCACACTTTCATTCCTAGGTTACTATGTGCCAGCTACTGTTCTAGTTGCTAGAACAGAAGTGGACAACAGAAGGGAAATTCTTTCTCTCGTGGAGCTTATGTGCTAGTGGAAGGAGACAGAAGGCAACTTCAGGGAGTGATGAATGCTATAAAGAAAATAAAAACAAGGTTATGGGATAGAAAATGACTAAGGATGAGGACACTTTGGCAGATAGGATGGTGAGGGAAGGCCGCTCAGAGACCCGAATGATGAGCAGGAGCCAGCCATGCAAAGGTCTCGAGGAAGAACATTCCAGACAGAGGGAAGTGGGAATGAGTTTGGCATGTTTGCAGTGTAAGTCTGGTGGGAGAGTGATGGGCAGCGAGGTGCAGGGAGCAGTTAATGAAGGGTGTGGCAAAGCAAGGAGAGTTTAGATTTTATTAGAAGGCACTGGGAAGCTGATGGAGAGATGTGAGCAGTCTGAGGGATGTGAGAGGTCTGATCCCTTTGTGCTCCTTGTGGGTGTGGAGTGAGGGGGTGGAAGGGTAGGAATGGATACAGTTTAGAGGTGAGTGCAGTAGTCCAGGCAAGATGATGTTGGCCTGGACGAGGGTGGTCGTAGTGGAGATGGAGGCAAGTAATCAGATGTATTTATGGGCTGAACCGATAAGACTTGATGACTGCTTGGATGTGGGGTGGGGGTGAAGAAAAAGAATACCTCTTTGGATTTTAATTCCAGCAACAGATGGATGGTGATGTCATTGAGTTGAGTGGGCTGTGGAGATAGGTTTGGGGGTGGAAAATGAGAATGCAGTTTTAGAGAACTTACAGAGATTTGTTAGGCAAGTGGAGGGGCTGAGAGGGCAGCTAGCTCTCTGAGCCTGGAGCTTAGGGGAGAGGATTGGTCTAGAGTTACCAGTGGCTTGGGACACGAGACAGTGTTGGTTAGGCCAGCAGGGACAGTGCTGGTCAAGGCACTAGAGCTGAGCTGTCCAGCACAGTAGCCCTAGCTATGTGTGGCTGTTGGGCACTTAACATAAATGGTTTGTCTGGGGACTTCCCTGACGGTACGGTGGTTAAGACTTCGCCTTCCAATGCAGGGCGTGAGGGTTCGATCCCCGGTTGGGGAGCTAAGATCCCACATGCCTCGGGGCCAAAAAACCAAAAAACATAAGACAGAAGCAATATTGTAACAAATTCAATAAAGACTTTAAAATGGTCCACATCAAAAAAAGAAAAGGAAAAGAAAAAGGCTTGTCTGGGGCTTCCCTGGTGGCGCAGTGGTTGAGAGTCCGCCTGCCGATGCTAGGGGACACGGGTTCGTGCCCCGGTCTGGGAAGATCCCACATGCCACGGAGTGGCTGGGCCTGTGAGCCATGGCCGCTGAGCCTGTGCGTCCAGAGCCTGTGCTCCGCAATGGGAGAGGCCACAATAGTGAGAGGCCTGCGTACAGCAAAAGAAAAAAAAGAGAAAAAGGCTTGTCTGAATTGAGGTGTCCTGCAAGTGTAAAATACACATCAGATTGTTTTTTTAAATAAATATATTTATTTTATTTATTTATTTTTGGCTGCTTTGGGTCTTCATTGCTGTGCGCGGGCTTTCTCTACTTGCAGTGAGCAGGGGCTACTCTTCGTTGCAGTGCGCGGGCTTCTCATTGCGGTGGCTTCTCTTGTTGCAGAGCACAGGCTCTAGGTGCACGGACTTCAGTAGTTGTGGCTCATGGGCTCTAGAGTGCAGGCTCAGTAGTTGTGGCTCACGGGCTTAGTTGCTCTCTGGCATGTGGGATCTTCCCAGACCAGGGCTCAAACCCGTGTCCTCTGCATTGGCAGGCGGATTCCCAACCACTGTTCCACCAGGGAAGCCCACAGCAGATTCTGAAGATTTAAAGTGGAAAAAAGAATGTAGACTATCTCATTACTAATTTTTTATATTGATTACATGTTGAAGTGCTAATATTCTCGATATACTGGGTTATATAAAATATATTATTAAACTTAATTTCACCTGTTTCTTCTTACCTTTTAAAATGTGGCTATTAGAAAATTAAACATTACATTGTGGCTTGCATTGTATTTCTGTTGGGCAGTGCGGCATTAGAGGTTTGGGCGGGTGGGACATTGTTGGATGTGGCCAGTCAGGGCACAAGGGGGCAGTGGTGGTTAGGAAATTGCAGGGCACCTCTGCTGAGGGCAGCCCTACATTACACCCAAAGTGGGGGTTGTTGGCTTGGCTCTCCCTTCCTGGGACCTTGTCAGAGCAGAATTGCAGCACACCCTTTGGGTTTCCCAGCTCCTTGGCTGTCTCAGTTGGAGCTGAGGAAGAGGCAGGAGGGATCCCAGCGAGCTCAGGAAGATACTGATACCTCAGATGTTGATTTCTCATCCCCTTTGTATCACCCCTGGCTGACATCACCTGGCAGGGGAATAATTCCACTCCTTGAGTTGAGCAGGGTATGCCACCAAGAGTTGTGTAGTCAAGGCAACCAAGGCCATAAAACTCACAGCGATTAATTTATATGAAATAGACGTGGCTGAAAGCCATTTTCATCCATTAGTATTCTAAATACCTTCTTCAAATTGCCTGTAGCATTTCTAATTGGCAGGAAAACTGCCATTAGGGGAAAAAGGGAAGTGAGGTGATTGGGAGTGAGACTGAATTCACCTCAGTTAGTTGAGCATGACTTTTGTGAGTACCACTGTGTGCCAGACACTGGGCTGGGTGCTCTGCGTTGTTTATTTTGCTGTTTTCAAGGAACATATGTCCAAATACCTTAACACAGGGACAAATGCATAGAGGTGTAAATAGAGACCTGTGAGAACTAGAGGAAGAATTAATGCCAGTACGTGTGTGTGTGTGTGTGTGTGTGTGTGTGTGTGTGTGTGTGTGTAAAATTTTGAACTCAAAGAAGCTACCAGGTGGTGTCAGAGCAGAGGGACAGGATTTGGCTGTACTGTAGAAGGGTGGAGAGAGGGTTTTCTAGGCACATGGGACATCAGGAAAGGATATGATTCAGGGAAGGGCAGAAAGAATTGTTTGGCTAGAATGTTGGGGGTGTGGAGCAGAGTACTAGAAAAAGAAAGCTGGTGCTAGATCTTGAGAGGCCTTGATTTCCAGGGTGAGGAGATTTGGCTTTAGATTGTAGGCAATTGGGAACAATTGAAGAGGGACTGCTTAGAAAGAAGAAACCACTTAGAAAGAAGAAACTGCTTGCCTGGAGCTTTTGGTGTTCAGAGGGCAGGACAAGGTAGGGAGTGAAAAAGGAGCTTGTATGGGGAAAGGAGGGAGATAAAGAGCTCTTCAGGGACTAGTCAGCCTGCAAATAAAGCTGGGTCATGTCATGGTTAAAAGAATTTATTTGGTAATGGGAAGACCTGGACTTGAACTGTAGTCTTGTAATTTTTTTGTTTTTGGCTGTGTCGCATGGCTTGAGGGGATCTTAGTTCCCTGACCAGGGATTGAACCCGGGCCCCTGGTAGTGGAAACATGGAGTCCTAACCACTGGACTGCCAGGGACAGTAATTTTTTTGGTAATAGCTTTATTGAGATATAATTCACATACCACACAATTCACTCATTTAAAGTGTACATTTTGATAGTGTTTAGCATATTCACAGTTATACAACCATAACCACAATCACTTTTTTCTTTAAAAAAATTTGAGATTAATTCATATACCTGCCATAAATTTGGCCATTTTGAAATACACATTTCATTGTTTTTTAGTATATTCACAAAGTTGGGCAAACATAACCACTATCTAATTCCAGAACACTTCCATCACTCCAAAAAGAAACTGTTAGCAGTCACTCCCCATTCTCCTCTCCCCTCAGTCCCAGACAACCACTAATCTGCTTTCTGTCTCTATGGATTTGCCTGTTCTGGACATCTCATATAACATGGAATCATACAATATGTGGCCTTTTGCATCTGGCTTCTCTCATTCTGCATAATGTTTCCAAGTTGCATCCATGTTGTAGTATGTATCAATAATTCATTCCTTTTTATGGTTGAATAACATTCCATTGAGTAGATAGAATATATTTTGTTTATCCTTTCATCACTTGATGGACATTTGGGTTGTTTCCACTCTTTGGCTATTATGAATAATGCTGCTCTGAACATTTGTGTTCAAGTGTGTGAATATATATTTTAATTGCTTTTGGGATATATTTAAGAGTAGAATTTCTGGATCATACTCTATGTTTAACTTTTTGAGGAACTGCCAAACTATTTTTCCAAAGAGGTTGCACCATTTTACATTCCCACCAGTAATGTATGAGGGCTCTGACTTCTCCATATCCTCACCAACACTTGTTACTTCCTTTAAAAAAAAAGCCATCCTAGTGAATGTGAAATTGTATCTCATGGTTTTAATCTGCATTTCCCTAGTGGCTAATGACACTGAACATCACTTCACATGTTTGTTGGCCATTCCCATATCTCTGGAGAAATTTCTATTTCCTTTGTCCATTCTTAAATTGGGGTTTTTAATTGTTGTGAAAGTTTAAAAAATGTTCTTATCAGGGACTTCCCTGGTGGTCCAGTGGTTAAGAATTGCCTTCCAGTGCAGGGGACACAGGTTCGATCTCTGTTCGGGGAACTAGGATCCCACATGCTGTGGGGCAACTAAGCCCACGTGAGGCAACTACAGAGCCCATGCACTCTGGAGCCCATGCACCACAACTAGAGAGAAGCCCGTGTGCCACAATGAAGAGCCCGCGCACTGCAACTAAGACCCGAAGCAGCCAAAAAAAAAAAAAAAAAAAAAAGAGTTCTTAATAGATAAGTGATTTGCAAATATTTCCTCCCATTCTGTGGATTATCTTTTTACTTTATTGATAGTGTCCTTTGAAAAACAAATGTTTTAAAAATTTTTGATGAAGTCCAATTTGTCTATTTTTTCTTTGGTTGCTTGTGTTTTAGGTGTCATATCTAAGAAACCATAATATTATGAAGATTTATGTCTATGTTTTCTTCTAAGAGTTTTAAGTTTTAGCTTTTACAGTTAGGTTTTTGATCCATTTTGAGTTAATGTTTGTATATTGTGTGAGGTAGAGGTCCGACTTCATTCCTTCGTATGTGGATATCCAGTTGTCCCAAGCACCATTTGTCGAAGATGCTATTCTTTCCCCATTGAACTGTTTTGGCACCTTTGTCAAAAATTAACCGACCATACACCTATTCCTACCACTTTTTAGCTCTGTAATTTAAGCCTCAGTTTTCTCATCTGTGAAATGGTGGCAGTAATATCTAGGACTGAATTTATCCATCAGGCACAGAAAGTACAACATCTAGGACCCATGATATTTTTAGGGGCTCATGGAAATGTTTTAGTTTCTTTTCAAATTAGAAAAAGATAAACTTTTAGGTAAAAGAAAATGTCTTAATATACAACATTAAGACAATGTTAATATATTTATACCAATGCAGTCATTAAATACAATTTTAAACATTTTTTTGTTCAGGAAGGGATCCGTGAGGGCAACAGTGCCTAGGATCCATGAAAGTCCTACTGTGGCCCTGATAATATCTACTTTATAGGCTTATTGTGAGGTTTATTATGATAATCAAGTCAAATAACATGTGCTGTGCTGGCCCATAGTAGGCCATCAGTAAATGGTCATTATCTGTTGGGAAGCAGAGAAAGTCTCCCTCACCAGCCTGGGCCCCTTTAACAGGACCAGTGCTTTGGGCAGCTGGTGAATTATTGGCTGTGGGAACTGTGAAGGAGCCACACAGTGAGCTCAGAGGAAGGTCAGTGCTCAGGAGCTCCCTTCCGCCCTGATTTTCTGCTTTGACACCTTCTGAGGGCTCTGGGGGCACCCGTGGCCTCATTAGGCAGAGAGAGAGAATTGCTGAGGTGGAGACAGTGTGAGGAAGAGGAGCCCTGCCTCACTGCCTGGCTGGGTAGAGAAGGTTCCTAGCTGTGACTCCCTGACTTTGTTAAGCAGAGGCACGGTGTCCACTTTGGTGAGAAGGCAGTGCCTACGCAGTGATTTAAATGGCCTTGGTAGCCCAGATCTTTTTTTCTTAATTGAGGTGAAATTCACACAACATAAAATTAACTATTTTAAGGTGTATAATTCAGTGGCATTTAGTACATTTACAATGTTGTGCAGTTATCACCTCTATCTAGTTCCAAAGCATTTTTTATCACCCCAAAGGGAAACATATACAGTCACACCCTATTTCTGCTTTCCCTCAGTCCCTGGCAACCATTAATCTACTTTCTTCTCTATGGATTTACCTATTTTGGATATTTCATATACATGGAAATATGTGACCTTTTGTGCCTGGCTTCTTTCATTCAAGATAATGTTTCCAAGGTACATCCATGTTGTAGCATGCATCAATATTCCTTTTTATGCTGAATAACATATGCCACATTTAGTTTATCCTTTCATCAATTGATGGACATTTGGCTTGTTTTCACATTTTGGCTATTATGAATAGTGCTGCTATACACATTCATGTACAAATTTTTGTGTGGACATATGTTTTCAACTCTTTGGGGTATATACCTAGCAGTGGAATTGCTGGATCACATACTAACTCTACATTTAACTTTTTGAGGAACCACCACCCTGGTTTTCACACCAGCTGCACCTCTACATTCCCACAAGCAATGTATGTGGGTTCTGATTCTCTCCAATGCTTGTTATCTTTTGTTATTTATTTGGATTATAGCCTAGTGGGTGTGCAGGGGTGTCTCATTGTGGTTTTGATTTGCATTTCCCTGATGATGAGTCATGCTGAGATTCTTTTCATGTGCTTGTTGTCATCTTTTTTTGAGCTGAATCAAGCCCTGTTTGGATAGAATCAAGCCCTGATGGATAGAACTGTATCATCCAGAGGAGTTTCTTAGACATGCCTGTGGCACAGTCTGAGATTCTTTTGCTCTAAGCCTGGTGAATTCGTCCCCAGGTTCCATAAGAAAAACCTTGGAAGTTCCCTAAAGGGCTCTGGGAAAAACTGTGGGAGTTCCCTAAAGGGATCTGGGAAACAGCTAGACTTAGATGTTAAACATGCAGTCTAAGAGCCTTTTTTGCCTCACACATCCTGGTGACTCCTTCTCTACCTGGCCGCATCCCAGTCCTTGCCTCAGGCTTCTGGCTTTTTCTGCTGGCTGTGCCATTCCCAAGGGGTAACAATTGTGTCTCTGGGAGCTCTTATCCTCTGCCCTGACAGGTTCCTTGTTGTTTATTTATCTGGAGCTTACCCGCTGTAGCCTCTGTCCGTTTTGGCCTCTCTGAATTCTTCTGTCCACAGTCTACTCATTCCCAGTTATCTAGATTTCTTGGCCTCCAAGGTTTCCTAGACTCTCCGTCTTAGTCCTGGGTATATTGGGTTGGTAAACTTTCCAACTGGGGGGCCCCTCCTGTTTGCACAGCTAGAGGAAGGGTGGGAGACTGGCTGGCCGATCTCCCCAACGTGAAGGGTATTAGAGTGGCAGGTGATTCATACTTCAGCTTTCACCAGAAACGGTAGGGAGGTTTCTGGAGGACCCTGGCTGTGGAGAATAAGGAGGTTGCCATCCCAATCCTCATAGTAGTAGTCCATGACAGTGATGACAACCTACACGTCATTTGTGGGGTACCAACTCCTGGTCCGGTTTGGGCTCAGGGGTTCCCTTATTTCCACAAGATGGCCCTCACTTTCTCTGATCTCTCACTCACTGACTCACTCCCAACATATGTTCATTGAGTGCCATCTCTGCAGGGCGTTGTCCTAGGCCCTGAGACTATAAAGCCCAGCATTTGAGGGCTGCAGTCTAGAGAGACAGACAGACAAATACAACATGATGTGATGTGTGTTATAATCGAGGTGTGTGTGAAGTTCAGTGGGAACACAGCTGAAGGAGGAATAATTCTGCCTCGAGAGAAAGAATGGGTAGATGAACTTCAGGGAAAAGGTGACATTCGAGTTGGATCTTGAAGGAGGAGAGGCTGACATGGGAGAGAAGGGCATTCTAGGTACTCAGGGATTGGGCAAAGGTCAGAAGCTCACCGCATTTCCTTTCTTGTCTCTCCCTCCCCAGCTATGCTGGGGAAACCTTGAAGTCAAGAGTTCCTGTCTTCCGGTGAAGTGGCCCAGACCCCAGACTGTCTCCTTGTTCTCTCTCTTCATTTGTCCTACATCTCACCCATTCCAGATGCAGCCAATTAATGTGATAAACTCACCTATTCTAAGTGTTACTGGGAATGGATGGGTTAGTTAATTAATTAAATGAATAATTCACTTATTTAGCATTTATTTTGGTTTACTGTGTACAAGGCATATGAAAGATTATAGTGTGCTTAATAGGACATGCCTAAAATCAAAATGACCTGGGTTTGAATTCTACTCATAGCTGGGAGACCTCAATTGAGGTATTGAGGTAATCTGTTTTCTCTTTGATATGATAGGAATAATAGTGCTCTATAGTGCTGTGGAGATGAAATAAGATAGTATGAACTCTGAGCATGGTCCTTGGTATGGTAAACATTAATTAAATGGTGGTAAATACATTATATATGTAAACATACACACACACATATATATAGTATATACATAGAAAGTATATTATATATATATCCACAGTAAATGTAAAATATGTACACGGTGTGTACATGTATATACATAAAAATACATCCATATACATACATACTCTTAAGGAGTTTAAAGACTTCAAATGGGAAAGCAAAATACTCAAATAAACTATAAAATAATACTGTATTTTTCCCAGGTTATGTATTAGCATTTGAAACCTTCTGGAGACATTAATCAAAGGACAGTTACTCCTAGGAAGACTAATTTTTTTGAAAGGGAATGTAGGACCAATGAATGAAAGTTGCTAGGAGGTAGATTTTTGTCCCAGTATAAAAGAGAAATTTTCAAGAGAGCATCTTGGAGGTCGTGAGCTTCTGTGTCTTGAGAGGTGACCACGCAGAGGCCGGCTGACATGTTGGTAGAGGGACTTCCTGCATCCATTTGAAGGCTGCAGAGGGGACACTGGGCTCCTGAGGTGCACTTTGTAAGGGCTCTCTTTTCCACCCCTGTCCCCAGAAGCCCTTGCTCTCTTCTGTTTGGGTGGCTCCCTCCTTTGGTAGGGCCTGGAACACTGCAGGTATTGTGGTGCCAGAGGTGACTGCTGGGGTGGGTGCCTCTTGCAGGTGACCTGGCACCTTATCTCCCCTGCCTCCATCTCTCCCCTGCCTTTTCCAGCTTACCTCCTAGAGTAGAAATAACCCAGGGCCAAACATTAACTATGAAACCATAAAACCACGTGAAGCTCAGGTGGTTTCCAGCAGCCTGGACTCTCGGTGCCCTGTTATCAAGAAATGGTGCCTCACCTTCCTGTGGGTGGGGAGGGTGGCATGGCTGGAATGTTGAGGGGGACCCAACACTTCAGACTTCTTCCCTGGTAGAGCAGTGGGCAGAGGATGCCTCTCTTGCCCAAGGCTCAGGTGAGGGCTGTTTAGATCTGATCCCTGGGGCTCGGGGAGAGAGCATAGCAGCATCTTGCAGCATTGACAGAAGAAGCACCCTCACTTATGCAATCCTAGCTTGCTGTAGGCCCTGATGTACACATACATATGTGCAGTGATTTCATAGACATCTACATAGTACTGAAAAACACACCTACCACTCATGTACTCTGGTGTGTACCTATCCATCTACTGTGTCTTATTCATCCCAGAGCCTCACACAGTGCCAGAAACACCAATACATCTGTGTTGAACTGATGGGTGAATGGTGATTTCTGCCCACCCACATACTCATCTACATGTGTATGCATTTTCAGGAGGGTACCTGCAGATGTCATCCACGGATGTCCACATTATACCTACACAACGCACCCCCCTCACCGCCCCACCCCCAACACACACTAGCATAAATGCACCTGTCTATAAACACTGGCACCTAAGAGTCCTATGCATATGAATATGTGCATCTATTTACAGATTCCTAAATGACCCTGCTAAACTGCAAAGGTGGTGGCTGTGAGGAGAAAGTATTTTTCCATGGACACTGGACAGGGCAAAGATATTTTGACTGGGAAGCTCAGCTCCCACTTGTGTGCTTGGATGCTTGCCCACACTCTAAAGCTTTTATGCCTCTCTTCTCCCTGCTAAGCAATTGGTGCACAGGGAGGGGCTGAGGAGAGCATGTCAGAGCAAGTGGGACCAAGTTCAGTGTCTCCTGGCCCTTTGTATTCTCTTTGAAAAGTGTATTGATCTGGCTGGGAACTGTGCTGGACTGTTAAATAGTGATGATGAAAGTGGGGAGAGAAATAGCCCGAGATTCTAAAGAGGTGAAGCCCTGAGCAGCCTGGAGCCAGTGTGAAGGTATTTATAAAGTGTGTGTGTGTCCACATGTTGGTATGGAGGCTGCAACTGGCTGCAGTTTCTTAAAAAGAGGGTGAGGCTATGGTTTTGCTGCGTGCCACACACCCCAAAGCCCAGAACTCGTAGGCAAAATCTCTGGCATATGCTTGTGCTCTACCACCAACTTGCCACGTGGCCTTAAGGAGATTGCTTCACCTCCATGTTAAATGCTTCACACTCCAGTTAAGTGGTTGGCTGGTTTCACAGGTTTCCCATAAGGATCCAAGGAGCTAAGAGAGCTTACAAGCACTCTGAAGAGTTAAGAACATTTCCTCGTTGTCAGACCTTGTTTCTCAGCTCAGTGAAAGGCATTTCAAGTGTTCCAGCATCCTCAACAATGAACCTGTGCATAGGATAAAAGATTGAACACAGCACAGTTTCTACCCCCAAGGGGAGTAGCCAAGTAGGAAGAAGTGGCTATAGGAGAGGTCACTACAACCCCAGGTAGTCTGTGCTAAGCACCTTCCCCTGGGATATAGCACAGTATATAGAGTTGAACAGAGGGCTGTGGTCACAGGGCCTTGGGAAGTCAGAAAAGATTTGGGGGGGGAGAGGATTGGCATAATTTAGTTAGGGGGAGGGGGAATTGAGGGGGCAGGGACTGGCGCACCCTGGGTAGGTGGTTGCAGGATGGCACCCGGACCATGCAGGCAGGAAAGGAACGATGCCTCACCAGAGTGTGGACGGTAAAGATTAAAGGGGAAAACAGGAGTAACCAGGTTAATTTTTGAGTCCTTTCTGGAAGTGACCCAGCCCAATGGTTAATCGTTTGACCCTTGAGGAATTCTTTGGACCCTGTCCCAGGCCTACACACACAACTGGAGGATCCAGAGTAGCCCAGAGCGGAGCTGAGGGAAAACTTGGAAGTCACCCCGTCCAAGCCTGACCCTTTACCAGAGGCAAAACTGAGGCCAGGAGAGGAAAAATAGAGGGACTGCTGTTTCCCAGGGAGTTAGTGGCAGAGCAGGAACTTGAACTCAGGTCTCCTGAGTCTAGGTCATCATCAACTGGGTCTTAACAGTGGGCTGGATTTCAGAGGCTTTCTGTCTAGTGTTGCATAAGCCTCAAGCTTGGATCCTGCCTTGTAAGTGTAGCTGTATGTATTTGTTGATTGTTCTGGAAGCAGAGGCTAAGTTTGCACCCTGGCTAGGCTCCTGCATATAACCAAGGTGGGCAGTTCCCTGTGTCCAGGGATTTCAGGGGTGACCAGAAGGCCCTCTGTGTTCCTACCTGGCTACTGATAGTTACCATTCCACTGGTAGAGCTTCATGCCCACAGCTCTAGGCTGTTCTGCCCTGAGAGGAAGAATATACGTAGTCACCTGTGAGTCAGTTGACAATAGCTCAGTGTAAATGGGGCAAGCAGAGCCTTTCCTGAGAGTCAGTACTGATGGGGAAAGAAAGCATGAAGGTATTCAGAGCTACAAAAAGATAAGGGCAGACCAGGAGGCCCAGCCTTTACAATCTGGTATAGAGGTTAGGAGCTTGGCTTTAGAATCAGGCACATTTTTTTTTCTTATGAAAAAAGCAGTATCTCCTTATTACAGAAGAATCAGAAAATACTGAGGGCAATAATATCAGAAGAAATAAACTCCACCGTCCCATTCTCCCCTCCCCCATTAGAGGGCTATCATTAATACCTAGGTGAGCCAAAAGGTTCGTTTGTTTTTTTTTCATAAGATGGCTCTAGTAGCACTTAGTTTTCTTTAACTTCATTCGAAACAATTTTGTTAGATTGTATGTGACAGCTGTCATGTCAGTGTGCATTTAAAAAAAGACATCAAAATTGGTGAATTTTTGTGTTGCCATTTTAATATTGAAAATGGAAGAAAAAAGCAACATTTTCGGCATATTATGCTTTATTATTTCAAGAAAGGTAAAAATGCAACTGAAATGCACAAAAAGATTTGTGCAGTGAATGGAGAAGGTGCACGTGACTGATTGAACCTGTCAAAAGTCGTCGGTGAAGTTTCGTGCAGGAGATTTCTCGCTGGACGATGCTCCACGGTTGGGTAGACCAGTTGAAGTTGATAGCGATCAAATCGAAACAATAATTGAGAACAATCAACGTTATACCACACGGGAGATAGTCGACATACTCAAAATATCCAGATAAGTGCTGAAAATCATTTGCACCACCTTGGTCATGTGAATCGCTTTGATGTTTGGGTTCCACGTAAGTTAAACGAAAGAAACCTTGACCATATTTCCTCACGCGATTCTCTGCTGAAACGTAACGAAAACGTTCCGTTTTTAAAACAAATTGTGACGGGCGATGAAAAGTGGATACTGTACAACAATGTGAAACAGAAAATATCGTGGGGCAAGGGAAATGAACCACCATCAACCACACTAAAGGCTGGTCTTCATCCAAAAAAGGTGATATTGTTGTGTTTATGGTAGGATTGGAAGGGAGTCCTCTATTATGAGTTCCTTCTGGAAAATCAAACGATTAATTCCAACAAGTACTGCTCCCAGTTAGACCAACTGAAAGTGGCACTCGATGAAAAGCGTCCAGAATTAGTCAACAGAAAGTGCATAATCTTCAATCAGGATAATGCAAGACCGCATGTTTCTTTGATGACCAGGCAAAAACTGTTACAGCTTGGCTGAGAAGTTCTGATTCATCTGCCATATTCACCAGACATTGCACCTTCGGATTTCCATGTATTTTGGTCTTTACAAAATTCTCTTAATGGAAAAAATTTCAATTCCCTGGAAGACTGTAAAAGGCACCTGGAACAGTTCTTTGCTCAAAAAGATAAAAAGTTTTGGGAAGATGGGATTATGAAGTTGCCTGAAAAATGGCAGAAGGTAGTGGAACAAAAGGGTAAATATGTTGTTCAATAAAGTTCTTGGTGAAAATGAAAAATATGTCTTTTATTTTTACTTAAAAAACTGAAGGCACTTTTTTGGCCCACACAATATATGTTCCTCCAGTCCCTTCTCTAAGCATATTCTGTGTGTATGTGACTGTGTATAATGTACATGTGTGAGTGTATATATGTGGCTATTATTTATATGTATACTATATGCATATAAATAAAAGATAATATGTAATCTCCTTGATTTTTCTCTGGTCTGGGAAGTATATACCGATGGACATCTCAAAGCGAGTCTCTCAGTGCTCAACATCATGCCAATTTGTTCCAATATCCTCTCCTGACACTCTTCATTATCCTCTAGAGCAGCATAAACTTGCTCTAGAAAAAAGTAGGGCAAATGTTTTCTGAAAAAGACCAGATAGTAGATATTTTGTTTTATGGGCCATATGATCTCTGTCACAACTACTCAACTCAGCTGTTGTAGCACAAAAACAGTCATAGTATGTAAATGAATGGGTGTGGCTGTATTCCAATAACATTTTACATATAGACACTGAAATTTGAACTTCATATAATTTTTACATGTCACCAAATATTATTATTCTTTTAATTTTCCAACCATTTAAAAATGTAAAAACCATTCTAAGCTTGTGGGCCATAGCAAAACAAGTGGTGGGCTGGATTTAGCCCATGGGCCACTAAGGCAGTGACATCCAATAGAACTTTCAGTTCTGATGGAAATGTTCTATATTTGTGCTGTCACATACAGTAGCCACAAGTCACATGTGGCTATTGAGCACTTGAAATGTGGCCAGTGCAGCTGAGGAACTGAGTTTTTTATTTTATTTCATTTTAACTAACTTAAATAGCTGCATGTGGCTTGTTACTCTTGTATTGAATATGAAATTATTTTCTGAGGGCTGTTATAACAAATTACCACAAACTGGATAGCTTAAGACAACAGAAACTTATTCTCTTACAGTTCTGGAGAGTTGAAGTCTGAGATCAAGGTGTTAGCACGGATGGAAGGCTCTAGGGAGGAATCCTTCCTTGCTTCTCTCCTAGCTTCTGGTGACTCCTGGTAATCCTTGGCATTCCTTGGCTTGTAGTCACATCATTCCAATCTCTGCCTCTGTTGTCACATGGTGTTCTCCCTTTGTGTCTGTGTCTCTGTTTTCTCTGTTAGTCATTGGGTTTAGGGCCCACACTAATCCAGTATGACCACATCTTAACTAATTTCATCTGCAAAGACCCTAGTTCCAAATAAGGTGACATTCTGAGGGTCTTGGTGGACATGAATTTGGGGGGGGACATTAGTCATCCCAGCATAGATAGAGTAGCTCTTAAGCATGGTTCTCAAGTTTGGTGTGCATCAGAAGTCACCTGGAGGGCTTATTGAAACATAGTTTGCTAGGTCCCCATCTCAGAGTTTCTGGTTGGTAGTTCTTGCCTGTCTAACAAATGCCAGGTGATGCTGATTCTACTTTTCCCTTGTTTCCCACTGGGAGACTGCACTTTGAGAACCACTGCTCTAGAGGGCTTCTGTCAATTTGTTACTGCTGCCATAACAAAGTATAGTTGTCCCTTCATATTCATGGGGGACTGGTTACAGGGCCGCCCCTGCCCCCACCACGGATACCAAAATCCCGGGGTGCTCAAGTCTTGTATATAAAATGGCCATCTTCATGTTTTCACAGCGTTCTCCCTGTATATGTGTCTGTGTCCAAACATCCCCTTTTTATAAGGGCACCAGTCATATTGGATTAGGACCCACCCTAATGACCTCATTTTTTCATTTTAACTTGATTACCTCTGTAAAGACCCTATCTCCAAATAAGGTCACATTCTGAGCTACTGGAGGTTAGGACTTACACATATGAATTTTGGTGGAACACAGTTCACACAACAGCAGAGCTTGACTGTACATTTGGCACCTTGAGCTAGGGATACCTTCTTGGAGACCCTGTGCACACGATGACATTGCTTCCCTTGTCTTTGCGTTGTTTTTTAAAAAATGTTTATTTATTTATTTATTTTTGGCTGCGTTGGCTTAGTTGTGGCACGCAGAATCTTCCTTGAGGTATGCGGGATCTTTTGTTGTGGCGTGTGGGCTCCAGATTGCATGTGCTCAGTAGTTGAGGCCCGCAGGCTTAGTTGCCCCGCGCATGTGGGATCTTAGTTCCCCAATCAGGGATCAAACTCTTGTCCCCTGCACTGGAAGGCAAATTCTTAACCACTGGACCACCAGGGAAGTCCCTGCCCTTGTCTTTGAATTGTGGATGGAGGTTGGCTTGGATGGGCCCTTCCAACGCTAGGAGGCAGGAGTCTTGGCTTCTAGTTCTGCTCTCTTGACACCTGACTGGGGGAACTTGGATAAATCATTAGTCTTGAGGCCTTAGTATCTCCCTGGTCTTTTTGGTTAGTCCTGACAATCTGTGATTCCCAGGTGGCAAGACAAATTTAGCTTTGGCTACTTCTCAGGCTTCAGGCTTTCTTGTAGACTTTTGATTTGAGCTAATGAGACCAAGTTTGGAAATTTGGTTCTTAAGGGACTCATTGATTTTTTTTTTCCTTCATTGAGTGCTCACTGAGTGCTGGAGATTGTTATAAGCATCTTACATTATATTGTTTCACCTAATCTTCATGGCAGCCCTCTCACCATTCCCTTGTTTCTCACTGGGAGACTGAGGCTGTGGTGAAGTCTGGATGCCCCAAAGGTTTGTATGCATATCAAAGTCTAGACACCTTGTGGTATAGCTTGCTGGAGGTTACACAACTAGTGTAATCACAGAAGCAAACATTGAACTCAGTTGTATCCTGAATACAAATCTTTGTTCTTAACTACTAAGATCTTACCTGTCTATATGTCCCTGATGGCGACAGAGAGAAGAAACATAGATTTAATTTTTACTGAATAGCAGCATAGGACAATCATCTATAGCCATCATCCTCAGCTTAGATGGAGCAGATATTTTCACAACACTTATCATTTTAATGGTAATTTATTTATTACAGCCTTTCCCACTAGGTTGTACCTCCAGCTGGACAGGTACCTAACTGTTTTATCCTCGGCTCTATCCCTAGGCTTAACACAGAACTGGCACATAGTAGGTACTCAATAAATATATGTAAAATCAGCAAATGAGTGGATCCTTAATAAGTAATTGTTGTGTGAATTAATCTAAGGGTCTTTCAATGATTCTGTTTGATATCATTTTTTTAAAATTTAAATTTATTTATTTATTTATTTATTCTTTTTTTGGCTGTGTTGGGTCTTCGTTTCTGTGCGAGAGCTTTCTCTAGTTGCGGCAAGTGGGGACCACTCTTCATCGTGGTGCGCGGGCCTTTCACTGTAGCGGCCTCTCTTGTTGCGGGGCACAGGCTCCAGACGCGCAGGCTCAGTAGTTGTGGCTCACGGGCCTAGTTGCTCCGTGGCATGTGGGATCTTCCCAGACCAGGGCTCGAACCCATGTCCTCTGCATTGGCAGGTAGATTCTCAACCACTGTGCCACCAGGGAAGCCCTGTTTGATATCATTTTATTCCATTCTCTGGGCCTGAAAAAATTGCAGCACCAGTTTCACAGCTAATGATTTAAACTCTTTAGACCCCACCTTAACCAATTTGTTTGGCTTAGTGTTATGATCTGGTTGAGCCCCTAACATTTTTCAGACAATGTACTTCAGCTCCTTCAGTCGTGTTCAGGTTGAGAAAGGCAACTAGCAACTCTGGCGTCATCAATTCTCTTGCTCATCCAGGAAAGTCAACTGAAATACTTGTATCATCTCATACATATATTCTTAGATCTTTCAAGACCTTTCAAACCCATGGTCTTCTTTTTGTGAAGTAAGCCTAGGCGGCATAATTATCCTCATTTTATAACGAGAAAAACAGACTCAGAAGTTAGAGCTACATAGAGATCTACAGTAACAGAACCTTCCCTAGGAGAGGTGTATTGTTACTCCTCCCTCCTGTATCTGAGACAGATGTTAATTATTAATGACGTTCTTTCCACTGAACTCAAACTCTACCTCAGAATCCTACTTAACACAATATTCTAACTAGCTACTACCAGTTAACTGAAGTTGGCACTTGAGATGAAGACAATTGGCCATCTGTGGCTGGTGATCCTTGCTTCTGTGATCAGGCAGTTTTATAGAGAAAAAGGTTAATTTATTTTTCTTCTTTTTTTTTTTTTTTCTTGCACCGCACAGCATGCGGGCAACCAACCAGGGATTGCATCCACGCCCCCCACAGTGGAAGTAAGGAGTTTTAACACTGCACCACCAGGGAAGTCCCAAAAGGTTAACTTATTTTTCAAGAAGGCCTGAGGCTCATAGATAATCAATACCAGCTCACACCACCACCTGGGAACATCAGTGGTATTATACTATTCCTCCTGTCTTCCCCCATTTCATTCACCTTCAGGCTTTCTGATCTAGGTGGTCCTGATCTTGCCTGAAGTATGTTAGGAAGAAGGGAGGCCTGCAGGACTTCAACCCCAGAACAGGGTCTCCTGATTCCTGGTCATGTCTGTTGTTTACTCTAGTTCTTAGCTTCCGATGACCCCCATCCCTCTCCAGTGATTCCACACCCAGACAAGGTACAGCCACTGAATAGTCTTGAGAGGAACCATCTCAGCACAATGCTGGGTCTCACTACAAGGTGGAGCTGTAGCCCTCTTTGCTTTTAGCTTTTATCTTGGTGGAAAATGTCTAAATTTGCACTCTGTCATTCAACAAATAGAACTGTGACCAAGGTGTGGCTTCACAATTTAAATAGATAATTTAATTGACTCTCCTATTTCAAGTTCTATTACGTTTCAGATAGTTACAAATAATATTGTTTCTTTGCTGTGCTTTTAAGATGATGGCAGTTTTGTGTTTTCCAGAATGTATATATTAGAAAGTATAGGGGCTGTAAACCCTAACTCTCACCTTATACATATGGACTTTCCAGAAATTTCTGCTAGGTTCCTTCTTATAAGGTCTCTGAAAAAGAGGCAACTTGGAGGAAATAATCTGGTCTTTCCTTCTTCCTGCAAAACTCTAGGAGCCCTAGGCCCCTCTTGCCCCTTAGATGACATTGCTTTCATTCTATCTTTTTATTAGCTATTTGGCCTATATAAGATACTAGCATATATGCAGTGGGGCCATGAAAAGGCAGGACTTAGTCTTCAGGTTGCTCTTAAAGCCTGTGGAGAGTTTTCCAGAAAAAGAGTATGAACGTAAGAAATCTTTAGATATTCTGGGTGTTTATTTTTATGTGTATGTTTATTCCCTGTCCTCACAGACTTCACAGTCAAATGAGAACAGGCAATGAAGTATGATGGGTGCTGTGAGAAGTACCCAGGGCTAAAGACACATGGGGAGGATATAAGCCAGATTTTAGGAGGAATGGGAGGCTTCCCAGAAGTGACATTTAATCTGAGATCCTGGGGGATGAGGTAGCCAGTTGGGGAACTGGGCCATATCTTCTTCCTCTTTTTATCTCCCCAGGAACACTTTTTCCACACAGTACCTTCCACGTGAGCACTATTTAGTGTTTGTGGAAGTAAAAGGGAATTTCAGGCAGAGGAGAGATTTGGGGCAGGTAGGACCTTATAGTATCTCTCAAATTTTACTCAGCTAAAGAGTTCAGGGGAATTCAGCTTCCACTGTGCAGTGCTTGGGAATTCATGAATTTTAGAATTGATCTAGAACTAAGAGGCCATTGATTCTAATCTTTTACCCAGTGCTGGAATCCCCTGTATGAAATCTTAGATAAGTGGTCAATCCACTTCTGTTGTTTAGTCCTTGAGGCTGAGAAGTTCACTCCTTCCATGAAGCATCCCATTCTATTTGCAGATTAACTGGTTGTTGGAAATCTCTTATATTGGGCTCTGTGCCCTTTCCACACATTGTTTCCTGTCTTCCCACTAGAAACACAAAAACTTCTGTTTTTTCCACCTGATCACCCTTCAAATACTGAAGACAATAACCTTGTGTTTTGAGTCTCCTTTTCTCCAGATGAAATATTCCTAGTTCAGTCAACCTCCACTTTCATTCTGAGGCATTCGTGGGTCACTTTTTACGACTCTGTGAGTCTTTGTTAATGACCCACTGGGGTGGGAGGGGAGCCTGGACTTCTCTTGAGAAGCCTGGGAAGAAAAGGTAGCCCTAGGGGATCTATGTACACACATGTGTGGGAAAATCACTGCCTGGGCTATGGTTCTTAACCTTGATTGCATATTGGAACCACCTGGGGGATTTTTCCTTTATTACACCGTAAAGAAATGGTAGTTTATTAATTCACACTTTATTGGAAATCATAGATCTTTCACTGGTGTTTAGTTCTATGAATTTTGACAAATGCAGAGTCACGTAACTACCACACAATCAAGATACAGAAAATTTCCATCATCCCCACAAATTCCCTCATGTTGTCAGTTTGTGGTAACCCCTGCCACCCTTAACCCCTGGCAATCAGTTCTCCATTGCTAAAGTTTTGTGTTTTCCAGAATGTATATAAATGAAATAATACAGTATGCAGCCTTTTGACTCTGACTTCTTCCATTTAGCAAAATACATTTGAGATTCATCAGTGTTGTTGCATGAATCAGCAAATTGTTACTTTTTACTGATGAATAATAATCCATTTTATGTTTATAGTATTATTTGTTTATCCATTCCCCAGTTGAGGGACATGTTTCCAATTTTTGGCATGTACCGCTTTTTTTGTGAACGTAGGTTTGCATTTTATTTGAGTAAATAGCTATGAATGGGTTTGCTGGGGCACATGTTAATTATATGTTTAACTTTATAAGAAAATGACATTGTTTTCCAGAGTGGCTGTACCATTTTACATTCCCACAAGCAATATATGAGAGTTCCAATTGTTCTATATCCTCTCCAACACTTGGTATTGTGCTTTAGGTGTCAAGTATAAGAACTCTTTGCCTAGCTCTAGATCTTGAAGACTTTCTCCTATGTTTTAAAGTTTTGTAGTTTTACATTTTACAATTACATCTATGATAGTTAATTTTTATATAAGATGTGAGGTTCAGATTGAACTTCATTTTTGTGTGTGTGTAAGGATGTCTAATTTTCCCAGCACCATTTGTTTTATTACTTTAAATTTTAATTAAATTTAATTTTTTTAGTCAAGTAGAAGTAACTTTTATTAGTCTAATGAACAGGGAGCAGCGACAGTGTCCCAACTGTGCCTTCCTCTAACTCGGTGCTTCCCAGACTTTCAGGTGACCATGTCACCTGGGATTTGTTAATGCAGCTTCTTATATTTATTTATTTATTATTATTTTTGGCTGGGTCCAGTCTTAGTTGCGGCATGTAGGATCTTTGTTGAGGCATGCAGGATATTTCTTTGTGGTGCGTGGGCTTCTGATCCAACGGTCTGGAGTGGGGCTGACACCCTGCATTCTTTTTTTTTTCAGCACCATTTAAAAAAATGTGCAATTCCCTTATGACATATAATGTTAGACATCTTTTCATATGCTATTTTCCATCTGTACATTTTCTTTGGTGAGGTGTCTGTTTATGTCTTTGGCTTATTTTATTTTATTTATTTTCTTTGGCTTATTTTAAATTGAGTTGTTCATTTTCTTACTGTTGAGTTTTATGAGTTCTTTGCATATTTCAGATAACAGCCCTTCATCAGATGTGTCTTTTGCAGATATTTTCTCCTAGACTGTGGCTTGTCTCCTCATTCTCTTGACAGTGTCTTTCTCAGAGAAAATGTTTTTAATTTTAATGAAGTCCAGCTTATCAATTATTTCTTCCATGGATTGTACCTGTATTGTTGTATCTAAAATCATCACAATACTGAAGGTTACCTAGGTTCTTTCCTGTGTTGCCTTCTAGGAGTTTTATTGTTCTGCATTCTACATTTATTTAGTTCTATGATCCATTTTTGTGAAGGGTGTAAGTTTTGTGTCTAGATTAATTTTTTTGGTATATGTGTCCAGTTTTCCAGCACCATTCGTTGAAAAGACTGTCTTTCTCTATAGTATTGCCTTTGCTCCTTTGTCAAAGATCAGTTGACTATGTTTTTTTTTAAAAAGTATTTATTTATTTATTTTGGCTGCTCCGGGTCTTAGTTGTGGCATGTGGGATTTTAGTTGCATTGTGGCATTGTGGCATGCAGGATCTAGTTCCCCAATCAGGGATTGAACCCAGGGCCCCCTGCATTGGGAGTGCAGAGTCTTACCCACTGGACCACCAGGGAAGTCCCCAGTTGACTATGTTTATGTGGATCTATTTCTGGGCGCTCTATTCCATTCCGTTGATCTATTTGTCTATTCTTTTGCCAATATCATGCTGTTTTGATTACTTGATAATCAAATTACTTTATAATTAGCTTTATAATAAATCTTGAAGTTGGATAGTGTCAGTCCTCCAACTTTGTTTTTCACTTTTAACACTGTGTTGGCTATTCTGTGTCTTTTGCCTGCATACAAACTTTAGACTCAGCCAGCCCAACAGGTGTAAGTTGATATCTCATTGTGGTTTTGATTTTCTTTTCCCTGATGATTAGTGATGCTGAGCATCATTATATACCTGGTTGTAATCTGTATGTCTTCTTTAGAAGAAATGTCTATTTAGGTCCTTTGCCAAAATTTAAAATCAGGTTTGTTTATTATTATTATCTGGCTTTGGGACTCCAGAATAAGGGTAGAATCCTTGCTGGGTGAGGTAAGTTAGGTAAGACTTGAATCATGGTTATGCCAAAGGCACAGACTCAGATTTAAATGCAGATTCCAGCTTTGCCTCTTACGACTTCTGATTTTGGGCCATTTACCTCACTTCTGTGAATCTCAGTTTCTTCATCTGTGAAACCTGGTAATAGATCTCACCTTATATAGGATTCTTGTGAAAATTAAACTAGCCAATATATTAAAAAATGCCTAGCCCAGTGCCTAGCACATGGTAAGTAGCTGCCATGATATTAGCATGGCAGTGTCAGTATTATCATTCATATTATTATTAAAGGGCAGGGCATTCCAGGCAGAAGTAAAATTGTTGAGGAAGGAACAGTGAGTTATGTGAGTGACATCTCTCCAGTGAGATGAGGACCGTATCTGATTATCTTTGGACTCCCCAGTGTTGAGCTATGTGTAGAATGTTGTTCAGGGCAGGCTGATGAGAGTCACCTATGAAGTGGGCAGGGAAAGAGAGCTCTGTCAGATGAGTAGTGTCTAAAACCAAGGGCGGTGGGCTTCATGGGTGGTTTTCAGCTGGTGTTGTGAGGAACCCTAGGAGGAGGAGGGGGCCCTTTGCAGGAATGAGGGGGCAACAAAGTTTACCAGGCTCTGAGACTCCCCTCCACGAGTTTCTGCTTTAAATGTATGGTGGGGGTTCATGGGAGAGTTTATTTAAACCACAAACCCATGATATTGGATGGTGGCCAAGAGTTTCAACTCATGTCTTTCCAGAAGAATGTGGGATGTGACTCTAGTCCAGCAACTGGCTTGGCTGCCTCCTCCTCACTGGGCCTGAGTGTGAGACGTGTCTCCTCCTGTCAGCTGCCGGTGGCTTCCCTGTGGTGGGAGGCTGAATAATGGTCCCCCCAAACATTTATGTCTGAATCCCTAGAACCTGTGGATGTTTCCTTATATGGGACTTTGCCGATGTGTCAAAAGAATTTTGAGATGGGGAGATTATCCTGGACTGTCTGTGTGGGCCCAATGTCATCACAGGTGTTCTTGTAAGAGACAGACAGATGAAGACTTGACAAAGAAGGCTTTGAAGGTGGAAAAAGGGGCCATGGGCATGTAGTTCTAGAAGCTGGAAAAAGCAAGCAAACAGATTCTCTCCTACAGCCTATGGAGGCAGGGCAGCCCTACTTAATTTCAGCCCAGTGAAACTGATTTCAGACTTCTGACCTTGGAGTTAAAATTGTAAAGACAGGGCTTCCCTGGTGGCACAGTGGTTGAGAGTCCGTCTGCCTATGCAGGAAACACGGGTTCATGCCCCGGTCCGGGAAGATCCCACATGCTGCGGAGCGGCTGGGCCCGTGAGCCATGGCCGCTGAGCCTGCGCATCCGGAGCCTGTGCTCCGCAACGGGAGAGGCCACAACAGTGAGAGGCCCGCATACCGCAAAAAAAAAAAAAAAAAAAAAAAAGTAAGAATAGATGTGTGTTTTTCTCCACTTTCAAATAAAATTTAATAACAAGGAAAATCTTCATAAAAAAGTGCTAAGTAACAAAAGTAGCCTACAAAGCCGTATGTACACAATAAATGCTCCCTAAATAATTACGTATGCTTGTGTATGTGTGCGTGAGCGTGCATGTGAGCACACTCATTAGGACGTGTCATATGTGTGTACAATAACATACATAAAACCTGGAAGGAAAACTGTTAGCAGTGCTTATTTTTGGATCCTGGATGACTTAAAAATACTTTTCAATAGTGATCAATAGCTAGATGGGAATGCTCAGCTACAGTTTGACAGTCAACATAGAAGCAGAGATGAGGCACAAAGTTAGAATGAGGAAGTCTTGACATCATTTGGGTTTCTGGATGCAGTCATGCATAAACCCAGCTCCCCATTGTCCTCACAATTTTGTTGAATATACAAATACGTTACTCACACTTTGATTTTTGCTTGTTGTGTTTTCCCTTACTTAAGCTTAGACTAGATTTCTATCACTTGAATCAAATTTGTGTGTTGTTGTAAGCCACTAAGTTTATGATAATTTGTTAGAGAAGCCATAGGCAACTTGTACACCTGCCCTCTCCCCATCTTCCCTCCCCTCCCTTCTTGGAGCAGCTGGATGTTCAGGTTGCTGCTCTCGAGTTTGTCAATCGTTAATGTGCGCTGTGGTGGAGATCTGGTCTATCACCTCTTCTCTAGGACCATACACAATACTGAACCAATTAAAAATGCAAAGAATGACCAGATCTTTGGGGTTACATGACGCAAATAATTCAGATGGAATTTTTTCATCAAACGACTTTTTTGATGAAGTAACTAATTTAATATTGAATTGAACTATAGTTAAAAATACTCTGTTATATGTTTGAAAGTTACTAAGAGAGTAGATCTTAAATGTTCTCACCAAAAAAAGGTCACTGTGTGAGGTGATGGAAGTGTTAACTAACCTTATGTGGTTATCATTTTGCAATATATACATGTATCACATCATCGCATTGTACACCTTAAATTTACACAATGTTATACCAATTGTATCTCAATAAAATTGGAAGAAAGTACTGCATTGACAAAATTGACCAGTTTTACATAAATCAGTACTTTTCTATTCAAAAGAATTGTTTTAAAATGTAGTTTATTTGTTTCTTACCAGATTAACAAAAATTATACTCACTGAAGCTGCCTATTTTTGCCTTGAATTCTGTGATTGCCCCCACTCCGCCCCAGGTGTCCTGTGGATAGAATCTGAGGCCAGGTAGCTCGCTGGAATTTTGGGCTCCCCACCCCAGCTGTGAAAAGGAAAATTTCCCAGGAAGAGGGTGTGACAATGCTCCTAAAGTGATTAGTGTTTCTTGCTTCAGAGACAGATATGACCTAAAGAGGGTGGTGCCAGCCTCTTAGGCCAAACTCCTCCTGAATTGAGCAGGTGAAAACATGCCCCTACATGACGCAGCTGGAGGAACAAGGGAGCACCAACCAAAGCTCAGTGTTCCTTCCCAAACCTTGATATCAGGGAATGGATCACCTGAGGATAGTGAGCTCAGGGCAGGGATGAGACTTACCCAAGGTCACATGCCATGACTGTTGTCAGAGAATCCCATGGCTGTGCCCTTCACCCCAGGCTGCCTCTTATTTGGCAAATACTTATCAAGCACCAGCTGTGTGCAGGGTGCTGTGGTGCTCCGACTTGCTCTGTGCTCCTATCTCGTGCCCTGCCTTCTGCCCCGCTTGCCCATTTTGCCCCTTTCCCCTGGATCATTATCATTGGTTTTTCCAAACACTGCTCACACCACTCTTCTGGGGAGCTCTCCCTGAGCCCCCGCCTCCCAGGGCACAGCCCCAATTCAATGCCCTTTCTGGAAGCTCTAGAGTACCCTATGGGTATCTTTGTCATAGCACTTCTCACCCTGTATGATATGGAGGTCAGATGTTTCCTTGTTGTCTGCTTCCCCACTAGTCTCTGAGTTTTCAAAGGCATGGGCCTAGTTTTCTTTATGTCTGTATCCCCAGCGTTCTCCACAATTCCAGGCACATAGCAGGAGCTATGTTTATTTTTGTTAGTAGTAGTATTGCCTTATTAATTGAATACTTACTATGTGCCAGGCATTGTGCTATGTCATTGTGCTATGACCATATGTTACCTCATTAGTCATTACAATAACATTGTGAACTAGGTCTTATTATCCTCATTTTGCAGAGGAGAAAATCTGAGGCTCAGAATGGTTAAGTACCTTGCTCAAGATCATACTACTAGCAAGTGATAGAGCTTGGACTCATGCTCAGGTCTCTTGGACTCCAAAACTCTGTTCAGTAAATTATTAATAAAAACATTAATCAATGAATAAAAAGCACCATACTGGGCCTGTGGGAAACATACAGACAAATCAATATGTATTGTTTTTGAGAAGGTTTGTATTGTTAGGAGAGAAAACAGGTACATAAATACCTAAGGTTTAAGGTCCATCCATCGCAGGGTCTTGAGGTGGGAGCAATTATTTCCATTGGGAATGGAGTATGGGGAAGCTTCTTGGGGTGAGAGGGCATTTGAGCCAAGCCTTGTAGGAATGTAGTTCGGATAGGTGGAGGTGACAGGTGGGCAGTGGGCAGGACGGTCCTGCAAACTCAGTGGAGGAAATAGCATGACCAAATGCAGAAGCAGAAGGGAGATACTGGGAACAGCAACCAGTTGATTTGGGCTAGATTTAGGGTCTGTGGGGAGGGGAGATCGAGGGGGATGGGAAGCTCTTAGCAAGTTGGCATTGGATGGTGATGGGCCTTGAACACCAGGTCAAGGCTTTTGGGTTTTCTTTGGCAGGAAGGGGGAGCCCCTGACAATTTTCGGGTTAGAGTGACCTGGCACAACACCCAGGATGGACTGAAGGAAGGGGAGAATTGGAGGAGGGAGACCACAAGAGTCTGTAGCAGCAATCTAGGGAGAGATGATGGTCTGGGAGGTTGTGGGGGAAGGGGTGAGGAAAACACTAGAAGAGGCATTTCAAAGGCTGACTCCATGGGTCCAGAAACTAGCTGAGGGGTGAAATGGGGGCAAGCATCAAGGAGGCAGCATGGGGGCAGAAAGCCCAAGCTTTGGTTCTAGCTGAGCCACATGGCCTCACCTGGGCCTCAGTGTCCCATTTGTGAAAGGTGGAGGATGAGTCATGCCATCTCTAGTGGACTTTCCAGAGCTCACAGTCAAGCCAGATTTTGGAATTTCCAGATCTTTGAAAAAAGCTGAGAGAGTTGCAACTTAGGTGAGCAGATTTGGAAATGCAGACTAGTTATCTTCCTGGAGGTGGTAAGCCAGCTTTGGCAAGACTTCAGCTCTGGGCTCCTAGGTGAGGTAGCTGTGATGGCTTTGTGACACGTGTGTAATCAGGGAGCTGTGATAACAGAATTAGAAACTCTGCTCCCTTAAACATTTTTGCCGTGGGGTTATGTTGGCATGACTGAGGTTATCACCTAAATTGTGTACCTTCTGAGAGGAGAGTATGTGATTTATTGGCCTACGAAAGCACCAAACTCATTATGTGATAAGGTTCAATGTATGGGCCCTGCTAAAAGTCGTAGAGAAAGAGCCAAGTGTCCTGAGCTGAGCAGAACTCCCGGGAATCTCCCGTCTGTCCCTCCACCCACAGGCCATCTAGACTTTGGGCCCCAGTTAGAAGCTAAGTCTGGCTCATTTGGAAATATGGGAAGAGGGGGTGAGTAGCAAGATGCCAGAGAGGATGAAGAGAGCCCGTGGACTGAAGGAAAATGTCTATTCATGTCTTCTGCCCATTTTTAAATCAGGTTGTTTGTTTTTATTGATGTTGAGTTGTATGAGCTGTTTATATATTTTGGATATTAACCCCTTATTGGTCATATTGTTTGAAAATATTTTCTCCCATTCAGTAGATTTCCTTTGCAGTGCAAAAGCTTTTAAGTTTAATTAGGTCCCATTTGTTTATTTTTGCTTTTATTTTCTTTGCTTAGGAGACAGATCCAAAAAAAAATATTGCTACGATTTATGTCAGAGTGTTCGTCTAAGAGTTCTGTGGTTTCCAGTCTTGCATTTAGGTCTTTAATCCATTTTGAGTTTATTTTTGTATATGGTGTTAGAGAATGTTCTAATTTCATTCTTTTACATGTAGCTGTCCAGTTTTCCTAGCACCACTTATTGAAGAGACTGTCTTTTCTCCATTGTATGTTCTTGCCTCCTTTGCCGTAGATTAATTGACCATAAGTGCATGGATTTATTTCTGGGCTCTCTATTCTGTTCCATTGATATATGTGTCTGTTTTTGTGCCAGTACCATACTGTTTTGATTACTGTAGCTTTGTAATATAGTCTGAAGTCAGGGAGGGTGATTCCTCCAGCTCTGTTCTTCTTTCTCAAGATTGTTTTGGCTATTTAGTGTCTCTTGTGTTTCCATACAAATTTTAAAATTATTTACTCTAGTTTTGTGAAAAATGGCATTGATAGGACTGCATTGAATTTGTAGATTGCCTTGGGTAGTATAATCATTTTTAACAATATTATTTCTTTCAATCCAAGAACATGGTATATCTTTCCATTTGTTTGTGTCGTCTTCAATTTCTTTCATCAGTGTCTTATGGTTTTCCAAGTACAGGTGTTTTACTTTCTTAGGTAGGTTTATTCCTAGGTATTTTATTCTTTTTGATGCGATGGTAAATGGGACTGTTTCCTTAATTTCTCTTTCTGATAGTTTGTTGTTAGTGCATAGAAATGTAACAGATTTATGTATATTAATTTTGTATCCTGCAACTTTACCAATTCATTGATGAGTTCTAGTAGTTTTCTGGTGGCATCTTTAGGATCTTCTATGTATTGTAGCATGTCATCTGCAAAGAGTGACAGTTTTACTTCTTCCTTTCCAATTTGGATTCCTTTTATTTCTTTTTCTTGTGTGATTGCTGTGGCTAAGACTTCCAATAATATGTTGAATAAAGGTGGTGAGAGTGGGCTTCCTTGTTTTGTTCCTGACCTTAGGGGAAATGCTTTCAGCTTTTTACCATTGAGTATGATGTTCCTGCTTTAATTTCTTTTGGGTATCCCAGAAGTGGAATTCCTGGATCATATTGTAATTCTATTTTTAATTTTTTGAGGAACCACCATACTATTTTCCATATTGGCTGCACTATTTTACAATACTACCAGAAGTGCACAAGGGTTCTAATTTCTCTACATCCTCACCAACAATTTTTTTTATAATAGTCATTCTAATGGGTGTGAAGAGGTATATTATTATGGTTATAATTCACATTTCCCTAATGATTAGTGATATTAGCATCTTTTTGTATAATTATTAGAATTATTTTTAAAATTTGCCAATCTGGCACTGTCCGTATTTCAGTTTGGGTCAGTTCAATGTACTACAATTAAATTTTTTTTTAAAGGTCAAGTCTTTAATTAATTAATTAATTTATTTATTTATTTTTGGCTGCGTTGGATCTTTGTTGCTGTGTGCGGGCTTTCCCCAGTTGTGGCAAATGGGGGCTATTCTTCTTTGCAATGCACGGGCTTCTCATCGTCGTGGCTTCTCTTGTTGCGGAGCACGGGCTCTAGGCATGCGGGCTTCAGTAGTTGTGGCACGTGGGCTCAGTAGTTGTGGCTTGCGGGCTCTAGAGCGTAGATTCAGTAGTTGTGGTGCACGGGCTTAGTTGCTCCGTGCCATGTGGGATCTTCCCGGACCAGGGCTTGAACCCATGTCTCCTGCATTAGCAGGCAGATTCTTAACCACTGCACCACCAGGGAAGTCCACTACAAGTAAATTTAACATTTTCACTTCCTTTCCTAGAGAGCTGTTGCTCTTGTAAAACAAAGAACATCTGGATACAACCCAGATGCCTATTTGTAAGGGAGTGGTTCAATTGATTATTGCTCATACAGACTATGGAATACTAGTGGCCATTAAAAAAATAAGACAGGTGCTTCCCTGGTGGCGCAGTGGTTGAGAGTCCGCCTGCCGATACAGGGGACGCGGGTTCGTGCCCCGGTCCGGGAAGATCCCACATGCCGCGGAGCGGCTGGACCTGTGAGCCATGGCCGCTGAGCCTGCGCGTCCGGAGCCTGTGCTCCGCTACGGGAGAGGCCACGACAGTGAGAGGCCCGCGTACCGCAAAAAAAAAAAAAAAAAAATACAGTTATCAATTTACAAGACAGTTTTCCTCAATATGTTATGTGAAAAAAGTACTATAGAGTTCCATATTCGAACTAATCTCCCATAGTAACATTTAGATTGTTTCTAATTTTTCACTCTAATGTGTAAATATTTTTGTTCACCTGTGTGAGTATTTCTGCAGGATAAACACCTTGAAGTTGGAATTGCTGGGTCAGAGAATCCACATTTAAGGTTTTTTTAGGTATTGCTAAATTACGATAAAAATTTGCACTCCCACCGGCAAAGTATGAGTGTGCCCATTTTTCTGTTACCCTTGGCAGCACTGGATATTATTCATCTTCTAGACATCTGACAATCTTTTTTTAAAAGTCGATAAATTTTTATTTAAGGAATTTCAGGACTTCCCTTGTGGTGCTGTGGTTTAATAAACCACCTGCCAATGCAGGGGACACGGGTTTGATCCCTGGTCCAGGAAGATCCCACATGCCATGGAGCAACTAAGTCCATGCGCCACAACTACTGAAGCCTGCATGCTCTAGGGTCTGCGTGCCACAACTACTGAGGCCGCGTGCTGCAACTACTGAAGCCCGTGTGCCTAGAGCCCGTGCTCCACAGCAAGAGAAGCTACCACAATGAGAAGCCCGCGCACCACAATGAAGAGTAGCCCCCACTCACCACAACTAGAGAAAGCCTGCACGCAGCAACGAAGACCCAGCGCAGCCAAAAAAAAAAAAAGGAATTTCGCATGCTCTGATTCCTTCTACTGCCAATCACCTTAGTTCCTCCAATGTTTGAGTCATAATCTTCACGATAGTCCTTTTAAAAAGAACTTCTGCTCAATCCACAGTTGTCATATCAGTCAATCCACAACTTTTTTAGTTGGCTTTCTTTGATCTCCAATTGGATATGAACATACTTCAAAAATTCCCCACCTGTAATCTTTGGGAGCCATTTTCTTCAAGTATTTTACTTTAGGGTCATGTTTAAGGTCAGAGTAGATGGATTTGCCTGGTTCTGAATTTTAGACAACCTCTAAACATGCATAAGTTCAAATCATGTTCACTCCTAAGTTATCACAGCCTAGAATAGCACAGATTGGTGGGATATGCCAATACCTAAGATAAAAGAAGTTTGACTGTTAGGTCTTTCATAGTTTAGCAGCTCTGTCTTATAGTTATTTCCCACAGATGTAACACATAATTGACTCACATAATTCTGTGAATAAATAAAAAATCCACATATTTACTCTGTGAGGTGTTTCCAACAATGTAGGCTAATTGAAAAAGCCCCATTAGGAGAGACCTCAATGACATCTGACAATCTTGTAGGTGGAAAATGATCTTTTATTTTAACTTTTTCTTTGATTAATAAATTCTTACTCTTTCAATTGTGGCAGATGTCCTTGGGTGGAATAACACTGGGAATTCTTTCATAAGAAACGACCCTGTGGATGAATTCATTAGAACCCTGGAGAGGGTTGACAACTAGCTGAGAACAGGGCCCGAGGAGCCCAGAATTCACCTAGGGAAGGGTGCAGAACTGGGATTTGGGACTTAGCTTGAGGAAGTCAGCCTTGGAGCCCCCAGAGGGATCTGAGGGCAGCCCGGGCAGCAGGAGCAGGCTCTGGCCTGAGAGAGAAGGGAGGGGAGCAAAAATGCAGTGGGTGAGAGAGCACATGCAGCCAGGAATCAGGGGTCCAGGACCCTAATCCCGATCCTGCCCCCTGATTCACTGTAGGACTCACAAGTTCCTGTCCCTCTGAGCCAGAGTGTGTCTGTCTGACAAGTGAGTGGTAGACTCTGCTCTTCAGGTCCTATGACCATAGAGATGCTTCCAGTACCTGGCACAGGTGGCTGAGACTGCTGCTTCTTAGTCTCAGTTTTCTTTCCTATAAAATAGAGACAGTGTCCCCAGTCGTACCTCGCTGAGTTCACAGGGCTGTTGTGAGGTGGTTGTGAGATGAGAGGTGGGAAAGTGCTCTGTGAACAGAAAAGAGCACTGCAAATATAAGGGCTTGTCTTTCCCCTTTTTATTTTATTTATTTATTTATTTATTTATTTTGCGGTACGCGGGCCTCTCACTGTTGTGGCCTCTCCCATTGCGGAGTACAGGCTCCGGATGCTTAGGTTCAGCGGCCATGGTTCATGGGCCTAGCCGCTCCGCGGCATGTGGGATCCTTCTAGACTGGGGCACGAACCCGTGTCGCCTGCATCGGCAGGCGGACTCTCAACCGCTGCGCCACCAGGGAAGCCCTCTCCTTTTTATTAGTTAATTTTATGAAGGTACACTTTTCTTTTTTTTTTTTTTGCGGTACGCGGGCGTCTCACTGTTGTGGCCTCTCCCGTTGCAGAGCACAGGCTCCGGACGTGCAGGCTCAGCGGCCATGGCTCACGGGCCCAGCCGCTCCGCGGCATGTGGGATCCTTCCGGACCGGGGCACGAACCCGTGTTGCCTGCATCGGCAGGCGGACTCTCAACCACTGCGCCACCAGTGAAGCCCTGAATAATGTTTTTGGAGAAGAAGCCAGAGCATTGGATTGGGAGCACAGATTCAGGCAATGACCATGGACAAATCACCCTTCCTCTTTGAGTCTCAATTTCCACTATAGAACGAAGGGGTGGGTTGGATGCTCTTAACCCCTTTCAGCCTGAAGAGTCTATTATCTTACATGTTGTGGAAATTGAAAACCCAACATACTCCTGATTCAGACATTAAAAGAACTAGCCCTCAAGGCCACTCACATCAGCAGCTCCCTGTGCCCAAGAAGGCACAAGCAGTCCTCCCATATCAGGGCGATGTGGGTGTAATCACAATGTTAATGACAGTTCTAATTTGAAGAGGCCTTTGCCCCAAAGAGCTCACAGCTCTTTCACATGAAACAATGACTTTGGCTTGACTTTGGAGAATACCTAAGGAAGCTCTCACAAGGAGTGGAAGTGGGAAACAAGTGGGGAGTGACTCAGGATGAGTCAAAACAAGAGATTAAACTGGGAACTGTGGTGATTCCTGGCTGGAGAGCAGAGCAAATGGACTTTGTGGTGGCCCACCATTAAAAATGAGGTATGGTTGGATCCATGGCCTAAGCCCATATAAAAAAAATCTCAGTTTCCTTTTCCACTTTTTTCAAACACAGCCCTGAACCATTTCCTCTCACCTATCAGCAATTTCAGTCTCACCAAGGATCAATTCCTTGTTCTACCTACCTGTCAGAACCAAATTTAAGCTGGAGGGTCGACCAGCAGGTCCTCCTCCAATCACAGAATCACTTGGAAGACAAACAGAGATTTCAGGATTTTGCATTTTGAAACATCACATTGGTTCTTTCTTTAAGTGTAGCCAATTTAGAATAGAAGGTTCTTCATCTCAGGCTTTTATTTTGTGCTTTGGGGTTGATATTTGTGTGTACATCTATGTGGGTATATGTTTGTGGTGATGTTTATATGTGTTTGTGTATATATGGTTTCATTTTTATACCTGTTCTATAATACTTTAATCAAAGTCAGTCTAAAACATTAGGCTAAGCCACAGGCCATTGACTGTTGCACCTTTGTCATTCAATGTAATGAGAATGACGTTCTTCTTTTCTTGCTTCCTGGTAGGATTTCCCAAACTTGGAAAAACCCTATTGAAGTGTTTGCCTAAAATCCTTAGAAAATCCCAGGGATCAGGGATACTTGACTAGGATTAGGTTTTTCCTCTTGCTCAGACAGAAGATCATTCTTTAGGGGAGTCTGTGCCTTAATTACTTTGTCTTAGCATTTTTGGTGTCTCAACCAAAAGGACAAATGAATCATCTTTTGGAAAAGTGTATGTGTGTGTGTATAAACAGTATTTATTTATAATGACTCAAATAATTGTTTGTGTGAATGAAGGATGAAGATAGTATTGGGAGATCTTTCATGGGTTGGGGGTGACTATGACCATTAGAAAGCATGTGTAGAAGAAGAAAGCTCTTTCTGGGAAGCCAGTTTTGTGGTTCACTTATCTTTACACTCGTAAGCATTGCCTGGGTAATCAAGTCCATTTCCCTCACTGTACTTTAAATCCCAGGGTAGATAATAAAACCAAGCAGGAGCCTGCAGACCTGGGTTTCAGCCCTAGCTCTTCCACCAACAATCTGGGTGATCTTGACAAGGTCTGTTCATTCTCTGGGACTCGGTTTCTCATTTTATAAAAATAAGGTCTTTCCCCATTAGATTGTGTACTCCTACATCTTTGCATCTTGCTGTCTACAGCACCTGAAACAGTGGCAGGCATATATAGGACACTCAGTATATATTTGTTGATCCAGTGAATATATTATGGAGTCAAGTTTGACGATCCCTGAGGTCCCCAAATACTTGAATATTCAGTGATCCTAGTGTAGTGTTCTTCCTTCTTCTCTCTCTCTTTCCCTCCCACCCTCCCTCCTTCTTACTATCCATTGATCTAATAAATAATACATTCACATGGTTCATATGTAAGCATATATGGAGAAAGTCTCCCAGTCATCCAAATATTTTCCCTGAAGGCAATAAATTTTGCCAGCTTCTTGTGTATCCAAGAGATTTAAAAATTGTACATGTAAGCAAATATATACCTATATTCTTCCCTTACCCCCTGATATTTTATACTAATTTTAGCATACTATATGTTGTTTTGTACACTTTGCTTTTTTAACCTAACAAAATATCTTTGAGATCACTACTACATATCAATATACAAGAGCTTTTTAATTAATTTATTTATTTAATAAATTTATTTATGTATTTATTTTTGGCTGTGTTGGGTCTTCGTTGCTGCATGCAGGCTTTCTCTAGTTGCAGTAAGCGGGAGCTACTCTTTGTTGCAGTGCACAGGCTTCTCATTGCGGTGGCTTCTCTTGTCGAGCATGGGCTCTAGGCACGCAGGCTTCAGTAGTTGTGGTGCGCGGGCTCAGTAGTTGTGGCTCGCGGGCTCTGGAGCGCAGGCTCAGTAGTTGTGGTGCATGGACTTAGTTGCCTCACGGCATGTGGGATCTTACTGGACCAGGGATTGAACCTCTGTCGCCTGCATTGGCAGGCGGATTCTTAAGCACTGTGCCACCAGGGAAGTCCCTCTTTTTTATTTTTAATGGCTGCATATTATTATTCCATTAAGTGGATAAACTGTATTATATTTAACCAATCCTTTATGGATGGATTTAGGTTGCTTCTAATCTTTGCCCATTACAAATAGTGCTGCAATAAATAACTTAGAACATAGGTCATTTGCCCTTATGTAAGCCTATCTGTAGCATAAATTCTTAGGAAAAAAAGGTCAAAGGGTATGTGAATATAAAATTTTTAAATAGATTTTATTTTTTTAGAGCAGTTTTAGGTTCACAGCAAAATTGAGCTGGAAGTACTGAGTTACCATATCCCCCTCCCTCCATGCACAGCCTCTGTCACTGTCAACATTCTGCACCAGAATGGTACATTTGTTAGAATCAATTAATCTACATTGATACCTCATTATCATCCAAAGTCCATAGTTCACATTACGGCTCACTCTTGGCATTGCACATTCTATGAGTTTTGATAAATAGATAATGACATGTATCTACAACTAGAGTATCATACAGAATAATTTCACTGCCTTAAAAATTATCTGTATTCTTCTATTCATCTCCCTTTGCTGTCTAAACCCTGGCAATCACTGATCTTTTTTTACTGTTTCCATAGTTTTGCCTTTTCCAGAATGTCATATAGTTGGAATTACACAGTATATAGCCTTTTCAGATTGACTTCTTTTACTCATTAATATACATTTAACATTCCTCCATGTCTTTTCTTGGCTTGATAGAATATTTGTTTTTATCACTGAATAATATTCCATTGTTTGGATGTACCACTTACTAAAGGACATTTTGGTTGTTTCCAAGTTTTAGCAATCATGCTATAAATATCCATGTGCAGGTTTGTGTGCAAACATGTTTTCACCTCCTTTGGGTAAATACCTAGGAGCACAGTTACTGGATTGTATGGTAGGACTATGTTTGGTTTTGTACGAAACTGCCAAACTATCATCCAAAGTGGGTGCACCAATTTACATTCTCACCAGCAATGAATGAGAGTTTCTGTTGTTCCACATTCTTGTCAGCATTTGGTGTTGTCAGTGTTTCGGATTTTGGTCCTATCGTTAGGTGTGTCGTGGTATCTCATTGTTTTAATTTGCAATTCTCCAATGACATATGATGTTGAGCATCTTTTCATATGCTTATTTGTATGTCAGAAGATATATCTGTATATTTGAACAGGTGTCTGTTGAGACCTTTTGCCCATTTTCAAATCGAGTTGTTCATTTTCTTTTTGTTAAGTTTTAAAAGTTCTTTGTATAGGTTTGGTTAACAGTTCTTTATCAGATGTGTCTTTTACAAATATCGTCTCCCAGTCTGTGACTTGTCTCCTCATTCTCTTGATATAATTTTGATAGATGTTCTCAAATTATTCTGTTAAAGTTGGTACCAATTTATACTTTCACCTGTAATGTGTGAGAGTAAATGTTTCCTCTATGACTCAATGTATTATCAATTTATTTGTGATTTTTTTCCAGTCTGATAGGTAAAAAATAGTATCTTACTGTAGTTTTAATTTCCATGTACTTTATTAGAGAGAGACTGGGTATCTTTTAGTATGTTTATGTGCCATTTGTATTTTCTTTTTTTAAAAAAAATTTTATTTTTGGTTGCGTTGGGTCTTCGTTGTTGTATGCAGGCTTTCTCTAGTTGCAGTGAGCAGGGGCTACTCTTCATTGTGGTGCGTGGGCTTCTCATTGTGGTGGCTTCTCTTGTTGCAGAGCACGGACTCTAGGCTTGCAGGCTTCAGTAGTTGTGGTACTCGGGCTCAGTAGTTGTGGCTCACAGGCTTTGCTGCTGCGTGGCATGTGGGATCTTTCCGCACCAGGGCTCGAACCCGTGTCCCCTGCACTGGCAGGCAGATTTTTAACCCCTGCGCCACCAAGGAAATCCTGTATTTTCTTTTATATGAACTGTTTGTATTTTTTGTTCATTTTTCTGTTAGGATTGGTTCTTACATTGCTGTGGATGGTGAGACTAAGGATAAACAAATCCTATGGGCCAGTTTAGAGTGGAGCTCAGTATTCTCAAAAATATCCTCTCTATACTCTTCATTTTTGCCCAGTTCTTTGCATCTTGGATCCATTCACTGCCAGCATCATCTGTGGCTCAAGGTCCTGAATTTTCAGTGACTCTGTTTCTGCTGTTTTGACTGATGTTATGGTTGTTCCACATTTGATACTGAGTGTGAGTTTCACCCAACTTGAATACTCCCTTCCTTCCTAGGATTACCACTCTGGGAAATCCCATTCTTCTTAGTCAGCAATACCTTAAGGTCTTGTAAATATATAATCCTTTTACTGATACATGCCAACTGTGATCATGAAATAGCACAGTTACTCATCTTTATAAGTATTTTGAAATTCCCTTTAACTCAATCCTACTGCCATTGTTACAATGGGGTCACTGTTATGTCACAATATCTCTGATGTCCGGTGTGTCATGCAGGTAGAAAGTGTGACATACAGGACAGGAAACAGATTTAATTCAGTTTGGAGCTCTTTCACTTATCTATCAATCCATCTATCACCCATCAATCCACCCATCCATCCACTATTCATCCATCCATCCATCCGTCCATCCATCCATCCACCCACCCATCCTGTGATTGCTCTTATTTGAAAGAGGATCAAAAAATACCTCCACACCCATTCCATAGCAGCATTAGTCACAATGGCTGAAAGGTGAAAGCAACCCAAATGTCCATTAGTGAATGAATGGATAAACAACATGTGGTCTATTTACATAATGGAATGATTCAGCCTTTAAAAGGAAGGATATTCTTTTTAAAACATCTTTATTGGAATATAATTGCTTTACAGTGGTGTGTTAGTTTCTGCTTCTGCTTTATAACAAAGTGAATCAGCTATACATATACGTGTATCCTCATATCTCCTCCCTCTTGCGTCTCCCTCGCATTCTCACTATTCCCAGCCCTCTAGGTGGTCACAAAGCACCGAGCTGATCTCCCTGTGCTATGCGGCTGCTTCCCACTAGCTATCTATTTTACATTTGGTAGTGTATATAAGTCCATGCCACTCTCTCACTTCATCCCAGCTTACCCTTCCCCCTCCCTATGTCCTCAAGTCCATTCTCTATGTCTGCGTCTTTATTCCTCTCCTGCCCCTAGGTTCTTTCTAACCTTTTTTTTTTTTAGATTCCATATATCTGTGTTAGCATATGGTATTTGTTTTTCTCTTTTTGACTTACTTCACTCTCTATGACAGACTCTAGGTCCATCAACCTCACTACAAATAACTCAATTTCGTTTTTTTAATGGCTGAGTAATATTCCACTGTATATATGTGCCACATCTTCTTTATCCATTCATCTGTCGATGGACACTTAGATTGCTTCCATGTCCTGGTTATTGTAAATAGAGCTGCAATGAACATTGTGGTATATGATTTGTCTCATCTTTGATGATGGTCTGTTTCCCTTACTGGGCTGGAAGACCTGTGAGGAAGGTAAGAGCCCTGTGAGTCTTGTTCACAGCTGTATCCCTAGAGTCATTGCACATGACCTGGCACATAGAAGCTGCTCTTTTGTTGTAAGAGTGAATGAATGAATGAATGCCTTTTATGGTCTCTCCTTGGCTGCCACCCATCCCTTTCCTTCTCTGGCCACTTATGTTCTGCTGTCCTAGAAAGATCAAAGAACAGCTTGGTCCCTCCTTTGAGGTCCTTTAGCACTTCCAAGCCTTCCTCCCACTCACGCTTTGGATTTGCTCATTTCCACAGACTTCACTTTTAGAACCGGGCATGGGCTGGCAGCCTGCAGCTGGTGGTTAAAGGCTGGACTTTTCCTGTGGGTGAGCTCACTTCCAGACCAGACTGGAAGTTCCCTGAGGGCAGGGACTCTGCTTGGCAGAGTCAGGTGAAAAAGCTTTGCTGAATGTGGGAACCAGTGGACACAGTTGGAAGGCAAGCTGCTCCAAGCTGTGGCTGACTGCTGAGCTCTAGGTCATGGGAGGCATCCACGGTGAAGAGCCCCTGCTTCCAAGATCCCCAAATGGGGAATTTCTTCTTCCTGTGGGCAGGTGTTATGATGGGCCCTTATACAGTTTACAGTCCTGGGGGATGTGTGGGGGAAGTGGGGACAAACAAGCACTGAAGAGGCAGGAGGGCAGTGGCCCTCAGAGGCAACAAGGTGCAAAGGAATGGGCTGCTTGACTTTAAGCAGTGGATGGATGTCTGGTGGTGGGCAGGGAGGGCCTGAGGCAGAATAACATCCTGGCGGGTTTGGATGGTCCTTCCCCCTCCCTCACCTCATCACCTAGCAAGGGTCCCCTCTCCAAAGTGGCTGCTCTGGGACCTCCAGCACCAGCCCCTGAGAGCATCCCAACCCTCCTCTGAACTAGGGCTGCCTTGGTCTGGGCTGCATGGTCACCTCTGTCACTGGCTCACTGTGTGACCTTTGGTGAGTTGTGCCTCTTCTCACAGTCATCTCTGTTCTGAGCCTTGACTTCCAAATTAGACATGTGTTTCCAGATGGGTAGGCTGAGCCCCCAGAAAGGGCTAGGGTTTGATGAGTTCCTTGGAAGGGATTCTGTAGTATCTTTCCTCTCTCCCACCTGCCTTGGAAGGGCCCCAGATAACATTACTGGGTGAGGCACAGGGCAAGGAAATAGCTCCCAGGGGGATCCTTTTCCCCAGTCTCAGTTCCTTCTTCCTTACAGCTGGGGTAACAGTGCCCCTTGGCGCTGCAGGCTGTAGAGGGAGAGGCAGAAATGTGGATGGGTGAGTGGTCATCCCACTCACCCATGAGTGGCCAAGATACTGCCATCATGCTGAATTTTCTTCCAGTAACATCCAGCAACTTCTGGTTCTCACCAGAATGTTCTCCATGGAGACCAAGAACTTGGCTGATTCCTGGAACAGTCCTGCACTCATTTTACACATGGAGAAGCCAGGTCCACAGAGAACACAAGATTGGTCCAACAGCAGGTGGCAGGTGATCTGAAGCTTCTAGGCCCCCAGCACCAGGAAGCGTGGCTCCTCAATGGAGCCGCTGGAGCCCTGGCCTGGGTGTTGCCACACAGCAGCCCAGGTGAAGCTGCCCCATGCCCGGTGCTGGTGCGGGAGCACAGTGGGCCTTTGTGCTAGGAGGGCACCACTCCCTGGCCGGCCCCACCCCACTGAGAGAGAGTGCTTATCTGCCCGCCCACCTCACCGCCAAAGCTCTGCCAGCTCCTCCTTGTTGTGCACTCAGAGCTGCTCCCCGACGGCGCAGCGCTGGGGCTCCTGCAAGACAGCACTGCTGCCAGACTTCACGGGTCCCCTCCCCGGGACTGATCATTAACCCGGAGACCATATAAGGAGCGAGCGGCCTGGGCTGGAGGGACGCATTGTGGCCGCCGTCATGGACAGTAGCACCTGGAGCCCTGCGACCACTGCCACCGCCGAGCCCCTCAAGCCCTATGAGCGCATCCGCAATGCGGCCGACATCTCTGTCATTGTTGTCTACTTCGTGGTGGTGATGGCTGTCGGGCTGTGGGTATGTAGGGCTCCTGAAACGCGGGCTGAGGGAGCAAGGGCCAAGGGGAGGGAGGAGGGGGCACACGGAGGAGCCACCGCCTTGGTGAACTGCAAGGAGGGGAAGGTGGGCTGAAGGGTGTGTGGAGCCGGGTGGAAATGACTTGGAAATGTTTGAGAGGAGTTCAGGGGGCACCGTGTGAGGTGAGGGGCCAAGCAAGGGTGAGCAGAAGTGGGGGTGCTGGCCAGTGCCTGAGGAGGCTCCTCCACCCCGGCTCTGTGAGCAGAGAAGGAGAGTGAGAGATTGGAGAGGCTGGGGGCTGGGGGTGTGAGGGGCAGGAGAGGACCAGCTGGTAGCTGCAGGAAGGATCCCAGGGCTTGGGAAATGAGCCCCAGGAAGGTGACTACTGTCCTGCCTCTTAGTCATCCAGTTTCAGAAGGGAAAGAAGCAGGGTAGATCCGGAAGGACACCAGCCTCTGCCAGCTGCAGGTGCTTTGGGGCAGCCCAAGGCAGAGGGGCTGCCCTGCGTCCCCCACCTCGGAGAGGTCTTGTGCCCTGGGATCTAGGGGCTGGAGTGAGTGAGAGCTGAAAAGCTGGGCCCAGGAAGAGGAGGAGGAGGAGGAAGACTGGAGGGTGGCCTGGTGCTGGGGAGAGGGAAATGCGTGTGGCTCCCTTTTGGAACTATGGGGACACACCAAACCAGAGAAACTTGTTCTTAGCAGTCTTGAACTTGGAAATTTCACTTGTGACAGACGTCGGCACACCTAGCAACTGGAAGAGAGGTATTTTTAAGTGTGAACATATTCCAGTCACTCTCAAAGGCTTTCATGAGGGACCGCAGGCCAGGAGGCTGAGGTGCTAGCAGGTGGTTGAAGTCGTTTGACTTAGAGTAGAGGAGGGTGGGCATTAACCCCTTCATGGCCAAGAGGTTTTTTTTAGAGATAAAAGGAAGTGTTGATTTTTAAAAAGAAAAAAATAATTGTGGAAACCAGATGTGACTGAAAGCCTAAAGTGTCACAAGGAATCTGTGTGGCTGATTCTTGCTCAGTACTCTCAGCTTCCCAGACATGGTAGAAAGTCCAGCCAGGAGCCAGGGTTCTCAGGTTTAGCACTGGCTGTGACACATGCCAGCCTTGCGATGTTGGTAACCCCACTCAGTCTCAGTTTATTCAAATGTGCAATGGGTACAATCTTACCTGTTCTTATGACACCCCACGTGGCTGTGAGGGTCTGCAGAGATGTATCTGAAAGCTCCTTATGGACTCTAGGAGTCTTCAGAATGACCTTCAGAATGGTCTTTCCCTGACCAACTTTCAGAGCCTGATTCCTTGGAACTTTTTTTTGTTTCAGCCCTAGCTACCTCCCCTGCTCCTTGGGGCTGTTGGTCCCCTTGCTATTCCCAGAAAAACCACTACAGAGGCCCTAAGACTATGACCTATGGAAGGCTCCCTGCCAGGAGTCCAGAAATATCTGAGCCATGCTCTCCTTGGCACTGCCTAGGGCACAGGGGGCTCAACAAATCTGTGTTAATTGCCTGTCAAATATAGGTTCCTGCCTCCGTCTTCTGAGCTTCAAGGAAGTAAGGAATGTGGAAGTGTTTCAGAAAGTGAAGTGGGTTGAAGAAAGTGCAAGTATATGGGGGATGGGGGTGATCCTCTTGGCTGGCAAGGTTACTCCGTTCTAGTTTTCTATTAAATTTTTGACACTTCCTCCCCAGGCCATGTTTTCCACTAATCGTGGGACTGTTGGAGGCTTCTTCCTGGCAGGACGAAGTATGGTGTGGTGGCCGGTAAGTTTTCTCTGAAATACTATTTGCTGAACCACGATATTCCCCATAGGAGGCCATTTTCTTGTTGGCTTTGGGTGATGGTTATTCTTTCTTCTTGCCTTAGATCCCTGATAATGGGTCACCTGCTCTCCAGGTCTCTGGGCACCCTTAATCTCTTGCAGTAAGGGAATAGCCTTTAAATAAATAACACTTGGAAGTTTTTCAAGGGATAAACAGAGGAAAGACTTCACAAGGAGGACAGCGTGGAGAAGCAAAAAGAGCACACAGTCCGAGGTGATCTTGGGCAAGTCTGAGATTCCACTTCTCTTTCTATAAAATGGGAGTTGGTAATATTTGCCTTCCAGGAGTATGATGAGAAGCGGAGACTGCTTGTGGGGTGGAAACTCAATAAATAGTAGCTCTTTTGCTACCTTTTTGCTACTTTAAGACCCACAGAGGAGAGACTTTATCTCTCCTACCTCAGGAGCCTAACACAGTGCCTGATACACAGGAGGCCCTCAATAAACATTTGTAGAGTGGCTGGAGAAGGAGCCCCCTACTGTCCCCAGTTACAGTTTTCCTCATCTCTTGGTGGATTTTGTATTTTGTATAAACGTGAGGTGTTTTCCCTGATACTTGCACATAGGCAGAAGTATCCCAATCAAAGGACGTGTGCATGGGTGGAAGAGAAACTGGAAGGACCCTTCCATCCTAACAGCACAGGGCTCTGCTGGGTTATCAGTCAGCCCAATGATTATTTCAATCCAGAGTTCTCATCGAAACTACTGGTTGACCAGATTGGCCAAATTGTGAAATTCTTTGGGCGTAAGATACAAGCAGGACTGACTGGTGAAAGGGGCAGGGGTAATGAAATGTACATACAATGAGAAGAGAGCGACAGGTATGGAGGAAGAGAAGCAAGAAAGTGAAGACTGTCACTGTCGTATACACAGAACAGAGGGAAGGTAGGAGGAAATCATGCCACTTCCTGCACTTGGCCTTTGATCAGCTATTTGGGGATGGATTTTAATATTTGGCATCTTCACAGTTGCTAATGTTATCCCTGAAGTCATTTCTGCTTTACCCTTGGCCAAGAATACTGGGCAGATGCTGACTTCTGTGTTGGGTCCCTCATGGTGGTCTCTCCTGACACATTTTATCTTCTCATGCTTTGGACTTTGGTGCTTTCCTAAAAGCTGGTGTTGGATAGGCAGCTCTGATCACAAAGTTCAAGGCAAGGTTGGAGTAGTTCCTCTAGAACTGCACTGTCCAATATGGTAGCCACTAATCACATTGGCTTTTTAAATTGAAATTAAAATAAGATAAATAATTTGTTTCCTCAGTCACACTAGCCATATTTCAAGTGCTTAATAGCTACATGTAGATGGTAGCCACCATATTGGACACTGCAGATCTAGAACATTTCCATCATTTTAGAAAGTTCTATTGGACAGTGCTGCTGTACAGATTTCACAGCCAAGGCTGGCATGAAATCTCAGTGGACTTGAGATTTTCTGAATTAGAAAACTGAATAGGACCTTGCAGTTTACTTTAGTTGTTAAGAAACCAGTGTATCCCCACCCCATCTAATGCTTCAATGCCCCCAAGAGTAAGCCTGCCATCCAGGATGTTTATCCAGCCTTGGTTTGCATCCTGACCTCTTTTCTCTTCCTTCCTCCCTCTTTAACAGGAAACTCATATCTCTTCATGTAAATTTTCTAGGGCCGATTTATTGGGGATAAGGCCTTAGCTTCCAATCTCTGGGTCTTGGAGAAGCCAACAAGAAGGCAGAGGCATGGGGCAGAACCACCCGTAGGAGATATATATTTTGGGCTAGGCCTGGGAACACATCACATCTTAACCAGTGATGATGTCTTTCTTCCTGATGGCACCTGGGTTTGGATCTGGGCTGAGAGTTGGGTGATGAGAGGATTAGCCCCACCCAAAACAGATAATGTGGGGTTTCCGGTGGGTGTTGTTTTCCTTACTCATGTCTTGGATTATTCTAACCAACAGAGAAACATGACATCATTCCGCTTTTGTGCAGAAGTCCCTGTTTCCTTGATGAGGCTGAAATTTGACTTTTCTTCCTCCAACAACAGTTTCCATCTAAGGTTTCACGAGATTATGTTAATGGTTCATAAACCTGCCGGTGTATCTGAGTCACCTGGATGTGCTTTCTAAAAATACAGATTCCTGGACCTCACTCCAGACCTACTAGATGAAAAAACCTTGGAAGAGGGCCCCAAGAATCTGCATTTAAAAAAAGCTTACCAGGTGCTTTTGATGATTAGGCAGGCTTGATAATCACTGGTTTGGGTAGACTCTTCCCTAACTGGTCAGATTTACCGAGAATATCAACATCTATTAGGGATCCTGGCAAGGGGGATTCTTGAATGGGGATACAATGACCTCTAAATCCCTCCCAACTCTGAAAATGCTCTAATTCTAGAAAATTCTAGAGTAGAATGAGTATGGGCTTTGAAGTCAGCTCATCTGACCTGCCTCATTTACTAGTTGTATGACCCTGGGGAAGTCACTGAACTTCCCTGAGCTTCAGTTCCTCCCTCTATAAAATAGGAGAATAATATGTACTTTGGAGGGTTCTTGTCAGGATTAAATGAGATTATGCATGTGCAGCACTCAACACTGTGCTTGGCAGGTGCTCAGTAAATGGGGACATTAACAAATGGAAGGAAGGTTAAGAGCGTCAGGGCATCTTACCCCTAAGATGCCCTGACGCTCTTAACCTTCCTTCCATTTGTTAATGTTCACAGACCTACTAGAGAATGGACTTGAGGATATGGGGAGGGGGAAGGGTAAGCTGTGACAAAGAGAGAGAGTGGCATGGACATATATACACTACCAAACATAAAATAGATAGCTAGTGGGAAGCAGCCGCATAGCACAGGGAGATCAGCTTGGTGGTTTGTGACCACCTAGAGGGGTGGGATAGGGAGGGTGGGAGGGAGGGAGACGCAAGAGGGAAGAGATGTGGGAACATATGTATATGTATAACTGGTGGGCTTGGCACCATGGTTTGGTGCCTTTGATGAACAGCTGCCTGGGTGCTGTGCTATATGATTCTTTGAGGATGTGGGAGACGTGAAAGCAGGAAAGTGAGCTTTGAAGGGGAAATTCTCCATGCCTTGGCTAGTGGCAGCAGAAATTACTTAGAGAGATAGAGCCCCAGGTACACAGCCCCACGGAGAACTTTTGTTTTGGAAGAGAGTTTGGTCACACCAGCCAGGACCACTGGCAGAGCCAGGTCCATGGGAGCAGCAAGTACAACAGGGCTGAGCCAACCCTTCAACAACCCTCAAGGCATTTTCAAACACTTCAGAAGTAAGTATTCTAAAGGGAGTGGGGACCTCACAAGGAGCCAGAGGACTTGCTTTGTCCTAGATTTGTGACGTCAGGCAAATCATCAGCCTCTCTGAGTCTCAGAGAGTCTTCTCAGTGTGGGAAACAGTAAGACTGAGATCTCAAAGCCTCTTCCAGTACTAAAATGCTGAGATTTCACACCACAGAGGAAGGAACAAGCATGGGGGAAATGGGTGTGTACATGCGAGCCAGTCCATTGCCAGTGGAAATGTGATGGCTGTGTGTCTCTCAATAGCCACAGTTTCTTTCCTTCCTTTACTATTAAAGAATCATCAGAGAGGAGTATATCACAGTGGTTTAGGTCACGGGTTGACAAACTTTCTTTGCAGAGGCCCACAAAGTAAATATCTCTGTCACAACTACTAAACTCTGCTGCTGTAGCATGAAAGCAGCCATGGACAATACATAGATAGATGGGCATGGCTGTGTTCCAGTAAAACTCTATTTATAAAAACAGGAGGATGGCCAGATTGGGCCCGTAGACTCTAGTTTGTTGACCTCTTGTTCAGGTCTGGGCCAGGCTGCTTGGGTTCAAATGCAGCCTCTGCCCCTTACTAGCTGTGTGACCCTGTTTGGGTTACTAAACATCTGTGTGCCTTACATTTGTTTTCTTATAACAGAGATAACAGTACTTACTTGAGGTTGTTTTGAGGATGCACACTCAGTCTCAGAACAGAACCTGGCACACAAACTCTCAGGTTTAGCTCTTGTTCTTTTTTCAATCATCTATCTGATTGAATCCTCAGTGATCCAGCAAGAATGACGATTAACCCCATGGGTTGCCCAAGTTCACACAAGATAACAGTAGAGCTAGGGTTCTCCCTGTTCTTCTGGTTACTCAGGTCTCTTTTTCCTTATCCTTTGAGATGGAAATTTATGAGATCTATAGGTACAATCTACAGGTTTCTCTGAAAACCAAGACAATCTTTCATTTAGGTTCGACCATAGACCCTGATGGAAATTTTCTCTGAGGAAAGAGGACAGCTTCTCATACTTCTTAGACTCTTTTGAGTAAAATGTATCTGATTAAGTCTCTAAAACCTAATGATCAGATCAAAGTTCAGTCACTTAGGATGCTACTGGAGTGGCCACCGGGAGGCCTGGAACAGCCTGGCAGGCCTAATACCTAGGTGAGAACTCATGAATGAGAGAGGAAGAGCAGGAACAAGGCGAATGGACATAGGAGAGGCAGAGAGCTCACCAAGGGCGCAAGGGTTGGGAAGATGTGAGATGGGAGACAGACAAGTACTTGACCTTCATAAGCCCGGGTGACTGCCAAGTCCAGGTGGCCCTGTCTTCCTGCTCTGATTGCATGTAGCTGTGTGTGCTTTCATTTGTCCCAGGGTTGAGCCTGTGTTTTTCTTAATCTTTTTTTTTTTTTTTAAATCTCTTCCACCACCTAGTCCAGGGCCTTGCATCTAGTATGTGCTGAATTAAAGGAATGAGAGGGAGAAGAGGGATATGTCCCCAGACCCTCATACTGGATCCCTTTGTCAATGTCACCTGAACCTTCAGCCTGCATTCTGCTCTCTGGTGCAGTGACTACACTGTGTAGGTGGTGGAAAGAATTCAGGAGGTTAGGAGGGTGCTGAGTCCAAGTGAAAGGCTGCTTCCAGCAGTGCTCCACGTTTCTGTTCCTATGTACACAGAACATTTTTTTCCTTTAGGTTTTTTTTTTTTTTCTTGGCTCATGGTAGTAAAACTGGAAAACCAAGCCTGGCCCTAATTAGGGTGCCTGATTTCAGCCCAGATTGGACTCCTTGGTAAAGGCTGGTGTGGTCATGCTTCCTCACTATCTCAAACATTTGGTTTCTCTCAGTTTAAGTCAAGATTTTGCAAACCTTGTCAGTTCCCATATATCTGTGTCTCATTTGTGGTGAGAGTTTTTTGCTTAGCATGCCAGTGACTGCCTTACTCTTGAAGGACCAGTTCTTTCTCTTCCTCCTCCTCTTTCTTCTCTTCCTTCTCCTCTTCTTCCTCCCCCCTGCCTTCCTCCTCCTCTTGCTCTCTCCCCCTCATCCTTCCCTCTCTCTCTTTGGTGGACCCATTTCCCTCCAATTCTTCAAGGCTTGGTTTCCTTTGAGGAGTTTCTCTGATTCATGCACAGGCACTCACCATCCCATGTATCCTTTGTGTTCCGCGGCCTCAGTTGACTGTGTGTAGCCAAGTTCCTGTCATCTAGTTTGTACCTAAGCTCCTGGCTTCTCCTTTCCCTCTGTCTGTCTTCCCAACATTCTCTAACACACTAGCAATTCTGCCAACAGAGAAAGGGAAAAGTAAGTTATAATCAATATCTCTAGTTGGTTGAGGTCAGAAGAGTGCTGAAACTATCAGCCATGATGAAGTCTTTGGATTGTTCATGTTAGAAATGTGTCTGGGCTTTCCCTGTCTACTAGTGGCATGGCACATTTTGAGTTGGCTACAGCTATATGTTTGTTCTGGATAAACTATATGCAAGGGAGGTGATTTGGAGTTGGGGTTAAGAGCATAGGCTCTGGATCCAGGCTGCCTTGGTCTTAACCCCAGTTCCATCCATTCCTATCTCTGTGGCCTTGGCTGAGTTACTTACCCTCTCCTGACTCAGTTTCCTCAACTTCAAAATAGAGGTCATAGCACCTACCTCACAGGGTTGTTTTGAGGATTAAAGTAGTTAATACATGTAAATCTCTTAGAATAGTATACAGTTAGTACTACCCAAGTTGGACATTCTTATCATCATCATCATCATTGTCCTTATTATTGTATCTCATCTCCAGATCCTCCTTCTTTTTATTTATTTATTTATTTAGCTGTTCCAGGTCTTAGTTGCGGCACGCGGGATCTTCACTGCTGCAGGCGGGATCTTCATTGAGGCATGCGGGATCTTTAGTTGCAGCACGTGAACTCTTAGTTGCAGCATGTGGGATCTAGTTCCCTGACGAGGGATCTAACCCAGGCCTCCTGCATTGGAGGCGCGGAGCCTTAGCCACTGGACCACCAGGGAAGTCCCCAGATGCTCCTTCTTAAAGTGTGAATTCAATCATTTATCCATATATGCATTGCTATTATTTCATTCTACATTTACATATTGATTACCTTCTATGTGCCACATTCTGTGTTAGGTGCTGGCATATATTTGTGTGTGTGTGTGTGTGTGTGTGTGTGTTTGTGTGACACACATTCTTACAAAATGTATCTGAAATTACAAATAGCGGTGAGGGTTAAGAAGGAAATGTGTTTGAATCTTTATGTACATAAGAGGATCAGGGAAGGCCTTTCTGAGGATTGGGCATTTAGGTTGAGCTCTGAAAGATGAGAAGGAGGCAGATGAAGACTGGGGGAAGAGCGATCCAAGCAGAAGGAACAGAATTGTCAAAGGCCTGAGGTGAGGAGGAGCTTGGGATACTTGGGAACTGAAAGAGGGCCAGCATAGGGGAGAGACCATGCATATTGATGAGGCCCTTCAGGTGAGCGACCCTGAGTTGTTGATGATCCCAAGGATGAGCCCGTCTGAGCTGGTGAGAGGGTTGGTCTTCAGCCTCCTTGACCTATAAATGCCAACAGAAGACCTCACCCCCCTTTTGTGCCAACAGCCTGTGGGAAGATGCCAGCTTTGGCAGTCGTTTCCTGATTTCACGCCCCTTTGGTTGTTGGGGCAAAGAGAGAGTTCATGAAGAAAATAAGTGAAAGGCCACCATTGTCCATTTTGAGTTGACATAGGGTAAACAGAGATTATGATGACTCTGGAGAACGCCTGTGTCTAAATATTTACGAGTCTCCAAAATTAAATAGCCTGAATATGTAAGCCCCACCTTCTCTTCTGTCCCAATCCAGGAAATATCATCCCTACGAGATGGCAAGGGTCAAAGATTAAACCTTTTCAAACTTCCCCTGTGAAAAGATTCCTTACTAAGGGAACCAAGATGTTAATTAATTAATTAATCAATTTATTTATTTTTAGTTTGGAAAATAGAGTCACTTTTTATTAATACATGTTATTTTTTGTTAACATATAATAAGTCTATTATTGTTATTTTAAATGATTTCACAAATACATATTCTTTCAATTTCTCATTTTATATCTCCAATATAAATATAGATAGATATAATCCTCATAAACTCTTTGGAGTCTTTAAAATTATTTTATTTTATTTTTTTGAATTTTATTCTATTTTATTTTTTTATACAGCATGTTCTTATTAGTTATCTATTTTATACATACTGGTGTATATATGTCAATCCTAATCTTCCAATTCATCCCACCACCACCACCTGACCCAAGATGTTAATTTAGATTAAAGACCAGTTCCCCAGAGGATGAGGGAAGTATCGAAATACAAGTGTGATGCAGACACACACATGCTGTTCCTGAATTTACAATGAGTCAATGAGGTGGGCTGGGGGGGTCTGACTGCATTGTGCCCCTTCAGGGAAGTTCAGAAGGGAATGTCTGGGGAGGAAGGGGGAAAGACAGTGTGGTGCTCTGGCCTCTTCTTCTGTCCCTTGGACAGAAGTCACATTGGGCTGTGGGACCTTGGGCAAATCACGTCACTGCTCTTGTCCTCAGACTTCTTACCTGTAAAATGAAGATGAGAACAATATGCACTTCACAGACTGTTGTGAGCATGATCAGATAAGGTGAATGAAGTGCCTGGCCCAACACTTGGCCTCCAAGGAGGCACTGTAAGTTAGTCATCCTCTCTCCCTTTCTTATTCTCCTAGGACGGAGCTCTCAAAGTGTGGTATCCGCAGCAGCAGCAGCAAAAAAAAAAAAAAAAAAAAAAAAAAAAAACTCGGGTTCTTGTTAGAAATGCAAAATTTCCAACCCCAACCTCGACCAGTGTATCAGAAGCTTGAGGGGATGGGGCTCAGCCATCTGTGGTTTAGCAAATCTTCCAGGTGATTCTGACTAGGGTTGCCAGATTTAGCAAATAAAAATACTGGCTGGCCAGTTAACTCTGAATTTCAGACAGTGAATGATTTTTTAGTATAAGTATGTATCACTCAATATTGGCACATACTTTTACTAAAAAATGTATTCTTTTATCTGAAATTCAGATTTAAGTGGACATCCTGTATTTTGAGTCTAGATTGTGGTGCATGCCAAAGTTTGAGAACCACTGTCTGAGGATATCTCGAGGGAGGCATCCAGCACAGCCCAGAGTAGTGGAGAGGAGGCCCTGAGATATCCTGGTAGCATTCCTTAAAGGAAAGACAGAAGCTGAGAACAGGAAGCCATCTCCAGAGCTCTGGACATTCTGGGTGTTATATGATCCATTAACAAAGAAAGTAGTTCCCGGAAATTAGCTGAGTGCATTTTCCATTTGAGCTATGAAGATCTTGCTCCCTCCAAGAGAAAATGACCTCTCTGTCTAAGGAAATTCAGGGAACTCCATCAAAACACGGGCTATGTAAAAGCATCATTAATATTTCTTCTGATTAGTATGGCTTTGTGGGGTAAAACTTTCCTAAAGATTTCTCACATGTCACTTCATTTAAGCCAGAGAACACCCTTGTGAAATAGGCTAAGAAGGATTCTTATCCTCAGTTTATAGTGGAGAAAACTGAGGCTCAGGGTAGTAATATGACTTGCTCAAGGTCACATAATTTGTCCTGGCAGAGCCAAGAATTTTTTTTCTTTGGCCGTAGTGCATGGCTTGTGGGATCTTAGTTCCTCTACCAGGGATTGAAGCTGGGCCCTCGGCAGTGAGAGCGCAGAGTCCTAACCACTGGACCAAGATTAGAACTGGGTGGGAAGCCTCTCAGTGTGCTTAATAGGAGGGGAAGAAGGTGGGGTGGGGGGCAGGCACACCGTTTAACTATGCTTTCAAGGCATATACAGGGCACTCTTTTTTCAGTCCAGTGGCTACCTCTGATGGTAAAGCTAGGAACACACACAGAACCATTGTCTGTTGCTTTAGGCAATTCTTGACTCTTCAGCTCGTGGTCCTGAGTGTTCACATACTATCTTACTTTGCTAAGGGTGCGGAAGTAAAGAAAAAATGAATGTGTAAACTTGAATCACTTTCTTCCTCTGGGCTTTAATTTTGTTTTCACTTGAAAGAATAGGGTTGACCTTAATTATTTCCAAGGTAATCCCTGCTCTAACATCAGATGACTGAGTGTTGGCAAGTAATAGGCTTTCCCATATATTTCCTATTTTATGTCATATAAAACATAGTTTTCAATTAGCATTCAATGATATTTTCATGTCTTTTTCTACAACCCCAAAAACAAATACATAACTTCCCTGCATACTTTGTTCTAAGACTTCAGGCTCTACAAGTTAATCTGAGACCACCCTGGAATTGTTGCCCTTTATTGTTAAAGGTATTAAAGAATTGTGTTCTGATTATAAAATTACACAAACTCATTGTGGGAAATTTAGAAAAATACAAAAACACACTTAGTGTCTTCTTTTCCAGAGATAATCACTGTTTAATTTGGATAACTCTCTATATCTATCTATCTATCTTTAAAAATTTGGGGATCATATGGTATATAACTTTGTATGTTTTTTTATTTGACATTTTTGTCACAATCATCTCCTCATAACAAATTCTTCAAAGCTATAATTTTAAAGGCAGTGTAATATTTCATCCTAAGTATGTACCTTAATTTATCCAGTGGTTTTCCTATTGTTGGTCATTGATGTTGTTTCCAAATTTCCTGTATTGTAAATAAGGTAGCATTGAACATACTAAGAAAATCCTTACGTATAAGTCTTTCTCTGCATCTCTGATAATTTCTTAAGATAGAATACTAAAAGTAGGATTGTATGGTGGAAGGAGATGATCTTTGGATTTGTGCCAACAAACTGCTTTCCAGAATTACATTTCTATCAGAACTATGTGGGAGAGACTATTTACTTGCCAATACCAAATATTATCATTTAAAATTTTTTGCCGATTTGATAGACTAACCCTCAAGGTCGGATCCCCCTTGAGGTCTTGGTCTCACTAACACTGAGCTTACAGGTCACCCTTTTGACATCTCAGAGCAGTTTAGAGTTTCTAGTCAGCCCCATTGTCTTTAACGGGCCCCGTGTGGGCCTGGCAGGACAGGTTTATTGCTCTTCCTCAGGAGAGAGCCGTCCTTGGCATGTCCCCATTAAGAGTCCCGACTCCATGCAGCCAGTGGGAATAAATGCAACTCAAAGGCATTTGGTCACCATGGTTCCTGTCATTTCCCCAAGAGGAGGCTCCAAGGATTTGCTGTCACTCACCCACCCACTCACTCACTCACTCAGCAGACTTTTACTGAGTGCTTGCCATGTGCAAGAAAGGTCCTATGCTAAGTGGAAGCAGAAATGCTCTTCAAGAGCTAGAGGATATTTGGGGGACAACACTTGTCCGGAAGCAGTTACCAAAATAGGACCTGACAGGCACCAGGAGAGTGCAACAGACGACAGGTGGGGTAAGAGGTCAGAGGAGGAAGAGATTGGTTCTGGAAGGTGTCAGCAGAGAGATGGGACTGGGCTTCCCTTTGGTCACTGGGACAGTGTTTTTGCAGGTAGAGCTTGATGGAGAGGGAGTTCCAAGCAGAAGGAAATGGTGTAAACAAAAGCAGGAGGTAGGAAAGCACAGGGCATATCCAGGAGGCTGGGTCTGTGTGATTTAGCTAGAGCATACAGGACTTGGAAGAGTGTGGAGGGGCTGCTGGGATTGGAGAAGGAGGATGAGGCTAGATTGCAGAGACCCTTGAGAGCCTGTAATTCCTCTTCCCATTTTCATGCCATGGCAGGGCAGAGGAGCCCTCCGGTCAGCAATATTTATTGACTCTGGTGGTTGAGGTCATCCTCTGGGAACTCTTATAACCCCTTCTCTTGAGGAGACAAATTGTGGAAGGATTTCCCACAAAGCCTTTAAGTGGCTTCTGTAGACTTCCATATGAAATGTCTCAGTAACTTTGCTATGGCATGAGGATACTTGGGAAGTCTTCATTTAACTGAGCCTGCCGGGTCTGGGGTTCACCAGTGACACTGGTCAAAGCTTGTTTCAGTCCATGTGCTATATGTTGGCATGTAGAGAAGTGACAGTGTCTCCCACTGGGTGGCCCAAATGCCATGGTAAACTCCGGAAGTTCAGTAGGGGATTTTGGAGAGAGAGCCTCTTTCACCCCAAACTTTTTGTTCTCCTCATCTTAGCATCCCAAGTTTGTAGTTAGTCGCTGGCTTCTGCTCCCAAAGAGAGGTCAAAACAAGTTTAAGGAGGAACAGTGACTTTCAGTGCAGTCTAGGGCAGGTTTCTCAAACTTCACTGTGTGTAAGAACTACCCTTACTTCTCTGATTCAGTAGGTGTGCGGTGGGGACTGAGCACTCGTAGCTCTCCTAAGCTCCCGGGTGAAGCCAGTGCTTCTGGCCCGCAGAGCACTCTGTGAGTAGCATGGTTTAGAGAGCCCATTTCTAGGGCTGAGTTAAGCACTGAAGGAGCGATCACTAGATGGACTGATGTCTGCCTTTGGTTTGAGAGGTAGATGCAGTCCCTGCTAGCTTCCAACTCCAGACATTAATAGTTGGTATGGGGAAATGAATTTGGCCAGATGTTTTCCTTGTGGTTTAAGTGGTTGTCCCTTTAGAGAAGGCTCATGGGAAAACATCAGATTTGTGCCAAACCCTGGAGGGACTGAAGTGAAAAAAATTTAAGTGATAGAGCCACTGTATTGTTAAGGCAAACCACATTATCAGGAATCTAAATTGCAATGAGAGGAAATCTATTCTTGTTAAATGGTCCAGATAATTTAGAGGCAGATTCTCTGACAGTGATGGGAATAAGAGGGACTGGCTTCGTCCTCAGCACTGCCAAGACCCATGGCTGAGAGGCAGGTTTAAAAGTATTTGAAGCCACATGATGTTAAAAACAGATGGTAAGTCAAGAAGGGCAGCCTGCTTAGCTCCGGCCAACCCATGTCTGGACTGGTCTAGAGGCCCAGGGTCTGAGACCTATTTGGGGACACAGGTGGGGCTGAGGGCAACAGAGAGAGCAACAAGGGCCACCAGTGAGGAGCAGACACATGAGAAGAGGAAGCTTAGCCTGGAGAAGATTTGAGGGTGGGTACAACCCTTGTCCTCAGATACTGGAAAGACTAGCTTGTGGAAGAGAGATTTGACTTGTTCTGTTGCACTGTAGAGGGCACAAGTAGGACTAAATGGGGAGATTTAAGCTCAAGGTAAAGGAGGACTTTGCAACCATTAGAGTTGTTCCACTATGGATTCAGCTGCCTCGTGAGGTGGGGCATTCTCTGTCACTAGAGGCACGCATCCAGAAGCTGACCTTCACTTGGTGCGGGGGGAGGGAGGGAGGGAGTGTTTCCGAGGGGATTCAAGCTGTGACATCTATGGGCCCATCCAGTTCTGGAAGATTCTGTGATTCTCTAATTTCTCCCTAGGTTTTTCCCTCCTGCCAACAATCTAGGATAGGAAATTTAGGCAGTAAAGTATGATTGTGAATTCCCTAAAGTCAAAGGAAAACATAGTCTTTTTCTCTTTGTAATGTAATGACATTACATTATTTCCCCAATTACCATGCTGCGAAACCTGTTGGGTTTGGTCAGACCCAGCACATTTTGCACTGTGACAGCAAACCATCTAAATACTTGGAATGGCTTCTTGAGCCCCATCAGAGAATGAGGAAGGCCTGGAAAGAAGTTAGTCAGAAGCAAGGTCAAGCTGGGAACATTTCAGAGGAAGTCTGAAATCCTGAACTGAGAAGGAATGTGGGAGGAAATTACAGAGAAGGACAAGATGCTTCATAGGTCACTCCCTAGATGGGGCATGATTCCCAAGTGGACATGAACATGGGTGAGGTGTGGACAGAGAGGGCTTTTGGGAAGTCAGAGTGATGAAAGCATTGTTAACAAGCTCCAGTGAGAGGAAGGGTGGTGTGAAAACCTGTCAGAGGAGTGTAGGTGATAAAGCAATGATGTATGTATGTATTAGCCCGCTTGGGCTGCCATGGCAAAACACAACAGACTGAGTGGCTTGCACAACAGAAATTTATTTTATCACAGTTCCAGGGGTTAGAAATCCAAGATCAAGGTGCTGTCAGGGTTGATTCTGGTGAGACCTCTCTTCCTGGCTTGTGGACGGCTGCCTTCTCTCTGTGCACATTCAGTGAGAGAGAGAGAGACGGAGACATAGAGAGAACTGGTGTCTCTTCCTCTTCTTATAAGGACCAGTCGTATTAGATTAGGCCTTACCCTTATGACCTAATTTAATCTTAATTTCCTCCCTAAAGACCCAATCTCCAAATATAGTCACATTGAGGGTTAGGACTTCAACATATAAATTTTGGAGGAACACAGTTCAGTCCATAACAGTGTCCATTGTAGCTCTTGTGAACTGTCTTTGAGGGTGAAGTGACTGTCCTCTTGGAGGAAAGAAAGGACACTGATTGAGGGCCCGCTGAGTGTGTCATTACTGATTCATAATCTCCTTTGACTCCTGCACAACCCTGTCATGGGAGAAGATTGAGGCTTGCAGATGTTATGATCACCCAGATTGGAAGAGGGCAAGAGAGCATTCAAACTTTAATTTTTAAGCTCATGCTGCCTTCTCACTGGAGGGAACTTTAGTGTGAAATCTTGCTGAATTCCTGGGACTGCATCTTTAAACCCGGAACTGCCAGGAAAGACTGCTTGGCAGGCTCATTTGGGGGTCCAGAAGGGTCTCTGAATAGGGAAGTGACTTGATCAGAGTTGTGCTTTGGAGAGGTCATGTGGGTGGGGGGAGACTGGAGAGCACCTCGAAGCCTGTTAAGAAGCAATGACAGCCTGTACAAGGGCGATGTAAAAAGTGCTAGCTGCCTATGCCATTGTGAAGGCAGAGTCAGGGTTTTGTAAATGACTGAGTGCAGGTCACGGGGCGAAGTGGGGGAGGTCGGATGAGGCCAAGGTGAGCGACTGGAAAACAGTAGTGACCATGATAGAAATGAACTGAACCTGGACTAATACCCGCAAAGCTCCCCTGGCCCGCATTCCATCAGATGGTGAAGGGCTGCCTCAGGAAAGCCTACAACTGCTTAAAGCCCACTGTCCCCCTTTGGGGGGATCTTGGAGAGAAATTCTTGAACTTAAGGTTAATCTAATGCAGTTAATCATTACTAGTAATTATGCTCTTAATAGTATAACATTAGGCTTAATAATTTATCAAGTGAGAGATGATAAATGAAAAAAAAAAGATAATGTGTAATGACAGGCAGGCTACATGCAGAAGGGAATCCTGATTAAAAGTGAATTCTTATCCCCACCAAGCTGTGAGGAGAGGAAGGAGGTGGATGTGTTTAAACAGCCTGCTTTCCTCTCAGTTTCTCCTTCTTCTCCTCCTCCTTCTTCTCTTTCTCCTCCTCCTCCTCCTCCTCCTCCTTCTTCTTCTGCATCACAAAGCATTTTACTGTTTGTGCTATAATGAGGATGAAATGCAGTCTAGATCAATAGAATTTTTACACAATGAGAATTCCACTTATGGTCAGAGCCAATGGTTATTTACTTCTTTATGCAAAGCTTACTGGGTCCTATTCTTTTAACAAAGGCAAGCATGCATATGTTGTACAACACACTTTAAAGTACAGATAACAAAAGATTAAACTCTTAAGCAGCAATAATCAAAGTACACAGTTTCCCTTCTTAATGAATGACATCCGCCCAGTTACTAAAGTCCTGAATCTAGGGGTTACCGTTGTTTACCCTTTCCCGCATTTCCCACGTCTGATACATCAACAGGGCTTATCAACTTTGTTTCTGAAATGTACCCCAATCTCTATGCTTGTCTTTGTCTCAACTGCCACCACCTGAGACCAAGCCGCTATCCCCTGTTACCTACAGGCAGCAACTGCCTCCCAATGTTTTTTTGTTTTCTCTCTTGCCCCCAACAATACACTCTCCACATGCTTGAGAGCAATAATTAAAAACAAGTTAGATCCTTTCCCTCCCCTGCTTGAAACCCTCCAGTGGCTTCCCATCAGACAGAGTAAAATCCACTCTCCTATCCTGGCTTGCTAGGACCTACGTGATGTATCGCCTCCCAACTTTCCAGCCTCATCTCACACCACCCATCACACTCCAGCCACTCTGGCCTTCTTTCTGCTTCCCAACCATGATGACCTTCTCACTTGGGAGGGTGTGGGGGGTGGTCTTTGCTTTGGTGGAAAGCTTTCCCTCTGATCTTAGCATGGTTGACTTCTTTTATCATCTTGATCTCAGCTTAGAGGTCACCCCACAGAGGGACCTTTCCCAGACTAAAGCAGTCACTCTATCTATCACACCTTCTCTATTCTCTTCACAACACTTAACCACTCTCTGATCTTTTTTGTTGTTGGTGGTGGTACTTTTCATACAGGAATCCTCAGTGTCTAGAATGGCACTTAACACACTGAGTAGGTGCTAAGTTAATATTTGTTGAGTGAATGAATGAAGGCACTTACACCACTGTCTCCTTATCATTCTGGAGACCTCCTGGCCCGGCCTTCAGAGATCTCCCTCTCCTCTGACTTAGCATATGGCACTAAGCACCCACTGTTTTATATCGAGGAACAGTTAGGACAGTTTCTTGGAGTAATCTGCCTTTTGGGAAATATGTGTTTTGTTCCAAATTTGAACCATATTGGGGATATTAGACAAATAACTACCAGCCTCCCCCAATTGCTCAGCAAGACTGGGGATAATTATACTAGTTTGATGATCATCAAATGTTGCTATGCCTTCTCCTCCTGGGTACAGAAGAGCTCTAGAACTTTTTGGAGTTCTCTTGGACCTCAGAGGCAGTTGAGTTGATGGTACAGTACCATGATTGGTCAGTTCAAAATCCCTCTCTTGTTTCACTTGATACTTTCTCCTTCATCTCCTATTCAAAAATCCCATTCTTCTTTCCTCTCCCAGGTGTCAACTCTTGGGTATTTAGTATATGTCCTTCCAATTTGTCTTCTAACCTATGTTTATAGACATATGTATATCTTTGAAAAATGCAGTGTTTTGTGCATGTATACATAGGACCTTTGTAAAAAAATAAAAATACTATATCGAGGGAATTCCATGGCGTTCCAGTGGTTAGGACTCCATGCTTCCACTGCCCGGGGCCTGCGTTTGATCCCTGGTTGGGGAACTAAGATCCCACAAGCCACGTGGTGCGGCCAAAATAACTACTATATCGACTTAGAGAGTTATTATTAGCATCTCTTGTTACTTGGGAGCTCATGGGATTACAGAATTTAACAGCTAAGAGTCACTTGGAAATTATTGGCTCTACCCCCTGCCTTCTTTGACAAGTGACAAGTAACTGACGTCCAGAAGCTTCCTTTTAAATGATTTCTTTCAAAAAAACTGTCCACATTTCCTGAGATCCTGTATTGGTCAAGGTCCCAAGTCAGGAGTGCTGGGGGACACAGAGATGAATGGCATAGGTCCTGCTCCTGAGCCCTCCGCCGCTGGGGAGACTTCCAGAGGAGGTCGGTCGGGCTGTGGAGCTTCCCATGCCTTCTTGACTGTTGCGCATTGGGCTCACAGAGGACTCACAGAGATCTGATTTGGGGATACATCCCACGACTCCTTCTGCAGTCCTCTCCTTTTATCTTTGCTATTACCCAAGTCCTCACATCTGCCTTCTGAACCAGTGGTCCCGGCAGACTCCAGCATAGTCAAGTTTCTGGCTGGCCTCTGCTCTTTCTTGTCCTTCTCTTGGATGTCATGTCTCTTCTATCTTTGGTCCACCCCTGAGAGTCCTGGTGAAGCATGGAGTCCTCACCCGACCTTCTCTTTGTGTTTCCAGATTGGAGCCTCTCTGTTCGCCAGTAACATCGGAAGCGGCCACTTTGTGGGACTGGCGGGAACGGGAGCAGCTGCAGGCATCGCCACTGGGGGCTTTGAATGGAACGTGAGTAACATCAGAGACACTGTGTCCTGGAGCTGGAAGGATCTCTAGCTGTCAGCCAGCTCAGTCTACACTCAGAGATGTTCTAGATGTTAGAGAACCTCCCAGGGCCACCTTGGAGTACAGATGGATGAGGGGCACAGCTTCAGGAACCCCAGGGTCCTGCTCCCCTTCCACCATGAGAAATCACTGATTTGATGGCGATAGTGTTTCTTTCTTCTTTTAAAAAGCCAACCCCTCCTGTACCCTTTCAGCCATATCAGAGGTTCGGAAATACCACCAGATTTCCATTATTATTATTTTTTTTATTTTTAAAAGCTCTCTAAATGATACTTTACTCCTGTAAACCAGGGAAGAGGCAAAAGGAGCTGTGATGTCAGTGGGTAGCCCCCCAGGTTCCTCTCCACTGTTGCCCAACTGTTGTTCCTGTGGACCAATCAGGCATCAAAGGCCTTCTCCAAGCACTGATGGCCACTTAGGGAGTTGTGCCCAGAGCCCAAAGAGAAAATGCTGGGTGGATTGTCTGCAGCAGCTGCAAGCCCTGCAGGCAGCAGGATGGGCTAAGTTTCCTCCTGGTTTGACTCCACCTCTTTTTTGGTTTCAGGCCCTTTTTTTGGTGGTTCTGCTGGGCTGGGTGTTTGTCCCCATTTACATTAAGGCAGGGGTAAGTATTTGCTCTGTTATTATGTAATATATATTTCCTGCTGGCAAATATCTGTGTGAACTTTGTCCTCCTGGAGGGCAGAGGAGACTTTCTGGGATAAGAGCCTATGACTTGTCTCTCTTTCCTGGGTTATAAAGTTCCTGACTGCTCTCAGGGGCATTCAACAGATCTACTTGGCCACGACTTGTCCCTCTGGGAAGCCCTCCTAAGCAACCTCACTCTATTCAGCATTGAAAGCATCACATCCCCTCGGTCTGGGTGAATACTTGCACTGTCGTGCATTTGCACATGATACATAACTGTCTGCCTCGGCCCCTGGAACAGAAGCAACATGAGAAAAAGAACCATATTTTCCCTTTATTTAAAAACATCAGCAGCCTTTGTTTGCTGAGCATGCATCTGGTACTCAACTACCAAATGCATGCTCGGTCTCTTGACTAAACCTCTGACATTTTACATAAGAGAGCTTTAGCAACATCTGTCCATTGAGATATAATGAGCACCTACCATGTGTACGTCTATACATTAGGAGCTGAAATCAATAAGAAAGAGGCACAGGCAGACTCTGCATCTTCTGGAGGCTCATGGACTGCTGGTGATACATGTCTGATTCCAGGAGACAGCAGGCTCAGGGTTGAGAACATGAGACAGAGTGTGGTTGGAATTTGCAGAAAGCAACTGGGAGAGCAGTTGAGCTGGCCTGCAGCCACAGTCCTTGGCAAGGCTTATGTGCAGAGCAGGGTGAAGCACACACCCAGCCTGGACACCTTTTTTGGTGCACTGGAAAGGTACCACCGTGGTTATGATGTCTTGTTCACAGAAGGTGCTTTGTATAGGACTATCTATCTATTTATCTATCCCCTCCTCCTTCAGGGCAAGGATCTGCCTTCTTGGTTATGTGCAGGCATGTGTTCATTAAAAAAATTGTTTATTGGGCCCTTCTACGTCCTGGGATGCTACCCAGCTGCCTCTGCAGTGGTAGGGTATGTGAGATTGAGATGAGCAAATGGATGGAGGATGGGGACATCTGGCCACCTCGCAGACTTCTCTGACCAATGAAGGTTAACCCTTGGTCATACCTCTGACACCGGGGTGGATGCCTCTGCTCTGCTTGCTCTGGGCCTTCTGATCACTCAGACTGGCAGTGACCGCCCTTCCATCCCATGCAGGTGGTGACGATGCCAGAGTACCTGCGGAAGCGATTTGGAGGCAAGCGGATCCAGGTCTACCTCTCTGTTCTGTCCCTGTTGCTGTACATTTTCACCAAGATCTCGGTGAGTCCTCCGCCCTAGGGGCTGAGCACTGGCTGTCTCAGAACCTGCCTACCCTCGCTCCTCACCACATGCTGGCCCACCAAAGGGCAGTGCTATATGTTTCCATTAACTTGGTCCCTTAGGCCTTTTTGCTTCTGAGGGTAAAGTCCTATTTCACACATCAAGGAGTGAACACATGGAACTCCTTATCCTCTACTGTGGGGAAGGTTGAAGACATAAACGGTTCAAGAAGGTTCAGTGCAAGCTGTTCTTCTGTTCTAACAGAAGATTAATAGGGAGTTAGGGATGCCTGAGGGCTGGCCCCGACCTTAGAGGTAGTTGTAAGCCTTTATGCCGTGTCAGGGTCAGAATCTGGCTCCAAGTGACATTTCTGATGCGCTTAAACATGGGCAGTCAGTGGCAACTCTGGAAGGGAACTCAGAGATTCCCCCTCTTCCTTCGTGAACAGGGAAACAGAAACTCTGGGCATGGAGATTCTTGCTCAGGAGTAGAACCCAGACTGCTGGCTCCAGCTCACTGTCCTTTTCACTGCACAAGCCTACTTATATTCATTCAGAATCAGCTCCCAGGGCCTTTAGTTGCTAACCCTCCAGGGGATTTTTGCTGTCTCTGAACCCAACCACTGGGGTGGACCCCCTTCCATTTAGCCTGCCTCCCTGCCAACCTGGAGCTGCAGGCCCCAATATGCAGAGCTGAGATTTCTCAGGGATTGGCTGGCCATTGCGGTGTGTTTGAAAGCTGTGCAGAGCTCTTGGCTGACCCACTGGAGCAAGACTTGAATTCCTTCTTTACTTCTCTTCCTTTCTTGAAAATGTTCAAGTCAGCTCCTTTTGATGGTAAAACAAAACAAAGTGAAAGACCCAGGAAATCATTGAAGTTCTGAGATATATTCCCCCTGACAGTCCAAAAGATGGCAGGAAGAAAAAAGTTCGCTTATAGGTCTTGCCTGGAATTTTTTTTTAACCCCTAAGGAGATTGTCAGTCTGATAAAGGTTAAAGCAACAGTGGAAAAAAAAATTTTAAAGAAGGAAAATGTGAATAAAGAATAACAGAAAGAAAACAGGACCTTGATAAGAAAACTATCTAGGAGAATAATTGGAGGAAACATGGGGTTGTGGAGGAGCTGGGCTTCTGCTCTACTGCTCGCCAGCGGTGACCTGGGGCCAGTAGCATATTGCTTTACTTCTCTGGAGCTTAGCTTCTTTGTGAGTAGGATGGGGATAAAAATTCTGCCTTGCTTACCTCCCTGGGTGGTAGTGAGGATCAAATGGATTTTCTTGAAAACATGAAACGTTTTTGGGATGTAAGATATGATGATGATGAACATGAGAACCATCGACACTCCCTGTAAGAAGCTCCCTGGATTGCTTCAGCACCCTAACCTAGCTAGAGAAGAAGGCTATATATTCTGGATACTAGGCCCTTATCAGATATATGATTTGCAGATATTTTCTGCCATTCTTTAGGTTGTCTTTTCACTTTCTTGGTAGTGTCCTTTGATGAATAAAAGTTTTAAATCTTGATAAAGTCTAGTTTATCTGTTTTTTCCTTTTGTTGTTCATGCTTTTGGTGTCATTTCTAAGAATCCATTGCCAAATCCAAGGGCAGAGAGAGAAATGGCATTTTCTGTGCTCACATAGGAAGTGGTTCCAGCTTTCCCCCTTAGCCAGCAGTTACAAAGTACTCACTGCTCTATCAGAGGGGTTATCTCATTGACTATCGTCAATTTTCCTCTTTTTTCTTGTCCTTCCTCATCTAGCACTAAAGGTGAGATTGGACCAATCTCAGCACTCGTAAAAGATCTGCCCTGGCTGAAATCTGAGTCAGTTGGATCTGAACTGAGCCTTCTCCTCTAGTTAGTTAGGGTAATGAAAAAATAGCAGCTCGTGCTTTTATTGCCCTGATTACTTAAAAGTGAGAAAACAACAATATTAGATAACATTTTCAATTTTTTTAATTTTGGAAAATTTCAAACATACACAAGCAGAGATAGAATAGTATAATGAGTACTAATGGACCTAATTCTCATCACTTGGCTTTCACAATGAACAATATTTTGCCATTCTTGGTTCATCTCTCCCCTTCCACCTTTTTTCTCCAACAGTATTTTAAGTCAAATCCCAGACATCATGTCATTTCACTGTAAATTCTTCGGAATGCACCTTTAACTTTTAAAGAACTTAACAATTGTGCTATTATCATGCTTAACAAAATGTATAGTAATTTCTTAATTTAAGTAGTTTAATACCTGGTCCATATCCAGATTTTCCTGATTATCTGAAAAATGTCTTCTTACAGTTGATTTGTTTGAATCAGGATTCAAATGAAATCTACACATTGCATTTGACTATTGCTTCTTTAGAGGAAATGTATATATATATCTTCAGCCTACCACAATAATTTTTCACTTTTATGTTATTACTTTCTACATGCATACACTTTTTTTTTTTGACTGGGTTGTCTTTTTTGATGTTGAGTTGAAAGTGTTCTTTATATATTCTGAATACTAGACCCTTATCTGATACATGATTTGCAAATATTCTCCCATTCTGTAGGTTGTCTTTTCACTTTCTTTTGTGTCCTTTGATGCATAAAAGTTTTAAATCTTGATGAAGTCTGATTTATCTGTTTTTTCTTTCGTTGCTCATGCTTTTGGTGTCATTCCTAAGAATCCATTGCCAAATCAAGATCATGAAGATTGAATTCTAGGTTTGTTCCTAAGAGTTTTATAGTCTTAGCTCTTACATTCAGATATTTGATCCATTTTGAGTGATTTTTGTATATGATGTGAAGTAAAGTCCAGTTCTCCCAGAACCATTTGTTGAAGAGACTTTCATGTCCCCACTGAATGGTCTCAGTGGGAACATGTGCTCCAGGATTGGGCTTTGTCTTGGAGTTGGGACTGACACCCAGCCTTACTGCTCCCTCCCTGCCCAGCTTCCTGACATAAAGTGCTACTGCCCTTGACTGGTGCCTGTGTGCTTTCCCTGCCTATGTGGTGATTCCACCTCCTTCACTTTCTCCTCCTTTCCTTCAGGGTAGTTTTTAATTACAAGATGAAAAACCTGGGCATTTCAGTCTTATTTCCTTGGAGACTGGTGTGCATAGCCTGGACTGGGAGTTGCTGGGAGGGGTAGAGAAATCGGGCTTCCTGAGGCAGGGAAGGTCAGGTGCAAGAGGAGAAAAGGAATGTAGGTTGGAGGGTGGGGAGGTGACCCTGGCACTAGTGGAGGTTGGTGAGGGAACTGCTCCTTGCTCCTTGGTTCAGCTTGTGAGATAGCACCTGTCTACTAAGCATGTAGAGGAGGGCACTGGGATTCTCTTTCTTGGAAGCAAGCCTTCTCCAAGTCCACAGTTCAGGTCGGTGAAAGTCTGTTGGCTGAGCTTTGCCCTTGGAGCTGGTGTAGCAGTAGTCATAAAAATAATCTTACTGCTCAACGTCTTTGCCTGCCTTCCCAATTACCTCACCTATTGTTCAGGTTACTGATTAAACCTCCCTGGACTTGGGAGCCCCCAGGTACCTGAGGGGCAGCCTCCCTCAGCTCAGACCCTGATGGAGTCCATCCCCCAGCAGATGGCTTTTTCTGAATTTTACTTTTGAACAGTACTTAGTATGGTCTGCCCTCTTTCTGTGTGATTTCTGCGGTTCCTTACTGGAGGCCTTGCCCAATGTCCTACCAGCTCCACCTGCTGCCCAGAGCCAGCAAACCCTTGAATAATGCACACGAAGGATGATAGCTGCCTTTTATTTGGTGCCAATAGCTTTACTTAGTCTCCAGTAGGGGCTTAACTTATTCCATCTCCAGTCCTCATAAGAGTTCTGTGCAGGTGAGGATTTTTATTTAATTTTCCACTTGATGGAGGAGAAAACTGAGTCTCAGAGAAGTTAAGTAATTTGTCCCAAATCACATAGCTAGTGTATTGCAAAGCCAGGACTGGAGTCTGGGTCTCTCTAGTCCCAGTGTCTGTGTTCTCACAATTCTGCTCTGTGCTTGGATGGGATGAAGGCATAGGATAACAGGATAGATCATCTAGTTCTATGATCTATGCTCCCATTTTACAGAGAAGAGAAGGGGCTTTGTGGGGTCAAACAGTAGCAGAACTAGATTGAGAAGCAGAGTCCCTGATACTGAATCAAAACCTTTTGACATTATGTCCCCTGGCCTTCTAAGTCCAGTACAAACAAGTCAAAATTCAAGACCTTGGGGAAAATTTAAATAGCCAGTTAAGTGACCTTCCAATTTAAATGAGTTTCTGAGAGTAGGATTTGAGAGGACTGTAAAGGGAGAACATCAGCTGCACACTGGGTGTATAAGGGATCTGCAGGTGGGACATCTAGGCAGTGGGGAAGGACAGGGAAGGGTCAGACAGGCAAGACTTTGTAAATTTGGCTGACTTCAGGTTCACCATGGGTCACAGAGCATGAAATCTTTAAAAGGATTGCACTGATATTGACTGTACTTGCTAGGAGCTCACATTAAGATACACGAATTCAGGGCTTATGAACAAAAGGAAAGAATTGTTAGTTAACAAAGTAAGGTAATCAAGTATTTACATTGCACACAAACGGAGATTAATCACTATTGTTGTGTGTGTGTGTAGGCATGGGTAAGAAGAGAGGAGTGGCCTTGTGATATCCATGTCCAGACAGGGAACAATCAGGGACCTACCAGGAAGGCTTTGGGAGGATGCAGGGATCCAGTGGGCATGTAATTGATAGGAGAGAAAAAGTGAAATGCATTTCAGGTGGAGAGTCCCAGATGTGGCCCAGGCCATTGAACAGGGGTGGTGTGGAGTCTTGACTATGGCTGCCATCTTGTGGCTATGTCCTTTTGGTTTCTGAGACTCAGACTTGATTATTCCACCCAGACTTGATTATTCCTCCATGTAATCCTGAATTTTATAGGCTCCTTCCCGCCCACCCACTCCACCCCAGCACCCTGCCTTACCAAGTTCGGAGAAGCATTCTGTTCTGTAAAATTTCCTGGCATTATCTGTCTTATTCAAACGTGCACAATCACTTGAGATAAAGCCTCAGATTTTATGAATTACATGTGATGACCAAATGTCCCTATTTATATTTCCTGGGGCTATTATCACAGATCACAACTGTAATAAACTTTTATAGCAACTACGCTATCTGTTTTGGATCCTTGGGTGAAAATAAGAGCTTCGGAGCTTGCTTAAGTTTTGAATGCTTATCACCTGGTTCATTCACTCACAAATGGAAAGAGAAATTTGAGTAATGGGGCTCTCCATCTCAAACCTCATTGCCAGGCAAGATCTACTGGGTGCTCAGCTACAACTAGGACTAGAATGGGCAGCAAATGAACACATGTAAAATCCCAGGATTTCAAACATTAGAGCTGAGACTAAACAAACTACCCAAGGCTTATGGTCAGAGACTGTTACTCTAAGAGGTTTTCCAACTGGATCTGTATTTATTGTCCCCTGTGAGTTCCATGGAGCTTGTTCAGCCAGACTTTCAAAGTGGTGGGCTAAATCCAACTTCCTGTTTCTGTAAATAAAGTTTTATTGGAACACAGTCATGCCCATTAATTGATGTATCATCTACGGCTGCTTTCAAGCTTCAACGGCAGGCAGTCTTGAGCAGGTTGGAAAGCAACTGTATGGCCTGCAAAGCCTAAAACATGTATGAAGTGAGCCTTTACAGAAAAAGTTTGCTGACCCCTGGCCTAGAGGACCATAATTGTTTAGTTCACTTCAAGTTAGTTTTGCTTAGCAGCACTGGGGAAATTTGCTTGTTCCCTTATTCCCTCCCTCCCTCCCTTTTCCCCTACCTCCCTTCTTTCCTTCCTTCTTTCCTTTTTTTCTTCTTTATTAAGAGCTAAGAGTAGTTTAGAGAAGGAGCATTCTGAGATGAGCTGTGAAATAAATGATCTCATAGGATTAGAGGAGAGTTCTTTTATATCAAAGTTGGTGGTATATTCCCTATCCAGTCCCTGATTTTTATAAATAAAAAAGTAATGAAATGCTTCAAACATACAGTAAAGTACTATACTAATACCACCACCAGGATTCTGTAGATCTAAACAGCTTATCATTTTTTTTTAAAAAGAAATAAAACATAACAGATAAGGCATATCTATACCCTTTTGACCCTATTTCCTTCCTTCTTAAAAGGTAAACACTATCTTGAACTTGGTATGTATTCTTCTGGTCTATTTTTTAATATTTTTACTACATGATGTGTGTATAGCCATATATCCATCCAGCCAAGTAGAAGGTTCTTTATGGAGCTAAATGAGGCAGGGAGAAAAAGAACTGCATCAAGAACTGGTGAATTTGGGGGTGAAGAGGGAGCAATTCTCCCTAAATTTACATGAGATAATCTAGATAAAACCACCTATCAACAAGCCTGCCACACAAGAGGTTCGTGGTGATGCTCTGGTTGTGTCTGAGTCAAGATGGATCCCATCTGTGCAGAGGAGATAAAATTATGATGTAGCTAACATCTCTCTCCACTCCAGGGTGAGGCGGGGTTTCCCTCTCATGGACTCCAGCACTCAAACTTGCTTTTGGGAATAGATCAGATAAACCTTTTACACTGAGGTGTAAATGAAGGATAATAGCCTATAGCAGCAGTCTACAAAGTGGATTGGGAGGAACCTCAAGGTGTTAATAGTTGTTCCTTGGCAAACAGAGTTCCACAGTTATATAAGTTTGTGAAGGGTCATTTACTATGTTTTCCTCCTGGGGATTCACAGTATATTAGAGGCTCAGAGAAGTTGTGTGGTAAAGAAACTGCTTTAACTTTATTTAATCCAGTATTTCACAGACCTCTTTGACTATGGAATTCTTTTTTTTTTTATCTTGTAATATCTATTATCATCTTGAATAAATCTTGTTGGGAAATTTAGGAATAGAGCATGACTCTCAGGTATTCATATCATTTTTTTAAAAATTAATTAATTAATTAATTAATTTATTCTTGGCTGTGTTGGGTCTTTGTTGCTGCGCACGGGCTTTCTCTAGTTGCGGTTTGTGGGGGCCACTCTTCGTTGTGGTGCATGGGCTTCTCATAGCAGTGGCTTCTCTTGTTGCGGAGCGTGGGCTCTAGGCGCGTGGGCCTCAGTATTTGTGGCACATGGGCTCTAGAGCGCAGGCTCAGTAGTTGTAGTGCATGGGCTTAGTTGCTCTGCAGCATGTGGGATCTTCCTGGACCAGGGCTCAAACTTGTGTCCTATGCATTGGCAGGCAGATTCTTAACCACTGTGCCACCAGGAAAGTCCTCCTTTTGTTTTTATTTTTATTTTATTGAGGTAAGAACACTTAGCTTGCCCTCTAGCCACTTGACAGCTTTTGAGTGTATAATACATATTGTTGACTAGGTACGATGTTGCATGGCAGATCTTTAGAGCTTATTCATCTTACTTAACTGAAACATTATACCTGTTGATTAATAACTCCCCCTTCCTCCAGCCCCTGGTAACAGCCATTCCAGTCTCAGATTTTATGAGTTTGACTATTTTAGAAACCTTGTATACATGGAATTGTACACTACTTGTCTTTCATATTCTCAACTGGGGATAAAAATATGAACCTCTAATTGTGGGAGTTCAGCCAAAGGGCAAAGGGGTGTGGGCCAACGTGGAGCCTCGGAAATCACAGGCATCGGCACTACTTGGGAGTTGGCTTCTGCTAACCCCTCCAAGTTCTCCTCCCTCGTCCCTGCCGCTGACGTGCCTCAGCCAGGCCCCGTGCACCCTGCAGCCAGTGGCCCCTCTCTCCCCAGCCCCACCTCTTCTCTCCTTCCAGGCAGACATCTTCTCTGGGGCCATATTCATCAACCTGGCCTTGGGCCTGAATCTGTACCTGGCCATCTTTATCTTACTGGTAATCACTGCCCTTTACACAATCACAGGTGAGTCCCCTCGAATGACTCAGCCCAAGCCCAGCTTGGGGTTAGGCACTTGTGAAGACGTGGCTTCTCCTCTCAAGGAAGAGATCCACCCAGGAAACAGTTCGAGGAAACAGTTGTAGGTGGCCCCAGAAAAATCCAGTGCTGGTGGGAACAGTCAGGACAGCTTCTTACAGGAGGTGGGACAGGGTTTGGCTTTGCAGGTTGTGGAGAGAACTTGGCTGAGTCGGGAGAAGCAGGGAGGGAGTGCCAGGCTCGGGGAGAGGTGTGAGCAAGGGAATGGAGTCAGGAATGGGAGTGGCAGTGCCGGGGCAGGGTGAGCAAGCAGATGAGTTCAGCTGGAGGAGGGGCATCAATGGGAGGTAGCTGAGGGTGGGGGGTGTAGACGATGCCAAGACCTGATAGTTCAAGTGGGGTCACAGTGCGGGGGCCTTGGAAGCCAGACAGAGGCCTTGGATTTGATGTGACAGGGACTGGGAGGCACTGTAGGGAGGAAGGGAGGGAGTGACACACAGAGACCTTAGAGGAAGGCTCCAGAGGTGACCGGAGAAGCTGGCGGCACTAGTGGCCATGGGGCACCTTTGCAGAGGTTGCTCTGCCCAGTTAGGGAGCCAGGGCCAGCGATGGAGCTTGCTGCCCAGCTGGAGCCCCATGGCGCTGGGGATAAGAAGTTACTCAGATGGCCTGAGAGAAGAGAGAGTGGACTGATTTGGTTATGTCCCCAGACATCTTGTAGAGATGTCAGCTCTTTGCTCTTCCCTGCCTTTGTTTGCGCAGATGCTTCTCACCATAGCCATTTCCTGGCTTAAAGCGGTCACATCAAGCTCTCCGTCCTCAAATAGGGAGAAACATTCTCTCCCCAAGGCCCTTCCAGCATTTCTGTGAAAAGTGGAGATACTGGAACATGCTGGGTGGCAGACCTCTGTAACAGGACAAGGGAGGGAAGGAAAGGAAGGCAGACTGAGGGGTGCAGAAGGTGTGCAGAGGGAGAGGAGTGCGGGTGGCGGTGAGGGTGGGGAAAAGAGGTGGGCTGACAGGTTGCCCTCCTACCTGAGGTTAGATGCCTTGTCTCCTTTGCTTGCTCAGGGGGCCTGGCGGCTGTGATTTACACGGACACCTTGCAGACGGTGATCATGCTGGTGGGGTCTTTTATCCTGACTGGGTTTGGTAAGTGGGGCTGGGGCAGGCTGAGGAGGTCGGGGGGCAGAGGTAAAGGCCCAGGGAGAAAAAACGAGTCCAGCCTCCCTGTCTGCTGCTGTCCTAGACAGTGAGCTGGGTATGCTCTGCTCTCCCCAGGGGAGTAGACTGGCCTAGATTGGCAGTCACTGTGGGTATGCAAGGGACACCTTCCCTAGCCCTGGAGGTTTCAGGCTGGGCCCGGCCCAGACAATACCTGGATTCCTTGCTGCCCTCTCTAGACAGTCTGGGCCAGTGGGCCCCAGTGTGGGCCGCTGATGTCACGAGAGGTCTTCTCTCCACAGAGAAACTGGACTTAAAAAGGATAAGGCTAAATATCTATTAGGCTAAATATATTTAAATGTTGCATCTTAAATCTCAGATTATGTCATCTACATTTTGATGTTAAATGTCCTTTCTTTTATGAATGACCATTTTCTTATTTATTTCCTGATTTGGTAAAATTTAAAAAATCAGCCACAAAGTAAGTCAGAAAGAGAAAAACAAATACTGTATGCTAACACATATATATGGAATAAAAAAAAAAGGCTCTGATGAACCTAGGGGCAGGACAGGAATAAAGACGCCGATGTAGAGAATGAACTTGAGAAGACTGTGGGGGTGGGGGTAGGGGAAGCTGGTACGAAGTAAGAGAGTGGCATGGACATATATACACTACCAAATGTAAAATAGATAGCTAGTGGGAAGCAGCTGCATAGCACAGGGAGATCAGCTGGGTGCTTTGTGACCACATAGAGGGGTGAGATGAAGAGGGTGGGAGGGAGGCTCAAGAGGGAGGGGATATGGGGATATATGTATACATATAGCTGATTCACTTTGTTATATGCAGAAACTAACAAAACATTGTAAAGCAATTATACTCCAAAAAAGATGTTAAAAAAAAAATCAGCCACTCTGTAATCCCCGTCCTCTCAGTTTTGAAATTTTATTTGTCTATGAAATCCTAAGGACAAGACTGGAAACCCTACAAATAGAGGTACTTGTTATGGGAGGACATAAAATGCCATTTTATTTTTAAGGGGGCCTATGTTCTCTGTGTGTCCTCTGAAGCTTCTTATCCTCTCTCTATGCAATGTTTTCCAAGAGCTTCCATTTGATTTTCCCCGGTGGTCCTCAGGGGTCTGGAGCAGGGGAAAGGAATGCCTTATTCTGCAGCACAGGGTCTGGAATGCCTTATTCCCACAGCCAAGAGGTGGCAGGGCTCCAGACTTCCTCACCCATTCTTTCCCATCCCACCACACTGCTGGGACTGGGGGCCTAATCTGTGTCTGTGTCCAGAATCCCAAAGGCCACTGCTGATAGCAGGGGGTGAGGGGAAAAACAGAGTCTTTGAATCTGGTTCAAAAGCAAGGTCTTTCTTTTAATAATTCAAATACTTTCCCTTTGTAAAGAAGTTTATGGTTGGAGTACTTTCACAGGTTGTTGCTTTGGACCCTCACAGTAGCCCCCTGAGGAGGCTGGGCAGGGTTAATAATCCCATTCTATGGATGAGAAAGCTGAAGCCCAGAATGGGACAATGACTTGCCCAAGACCCCACAGTGAGGGCTCTGGCTGTGGGTTTCTCAGGCATCCACAGGAAGAAACTGCTATGAAGAGTTGAGAGTTTCATGATGTTGACTTATGTTACCACTGTTTTCCAGCTTTTCACGAAGTGGGAGGGTATGATGCCTTCATGACGAAATACATGAATGCCATTCCAACTGTGATTTCTGATGGAAACACCACCATCAAGAAAGAATGCTACACCCCAAGGGCTGACTCCTTCCACATCTTCCGAGATCCTCTCAAGGGAGACCTGCCATGGCCTGGGCTCATCTTTGGGTTGTCCATCCTCGCCGTGTGGTACTGGTGCACAGATCAGGTACCCATGCTGGATGTGTTGGGAGGAGAGGGTCTTCCCCAGGGCGCTACAGAGACTCCTGTCTGCCTGTGGCTTGTGGGGCTGGGAAAGGTAGGGCAGGGCTCACGTGGTCTGAGGGCTGCTGAGCCTCGGTGACATCAGAGTGCCAGGCCAAAGACCCGGGATGGTGGGGGAAGCTGGGGTGGTTAGAGCCTGTTGTGGGGTCTCTTGCCTACACCCCTCCCTCACTGGGCTTTCCCGGGCAGGTCATTGTGCAGCGGTGCCTCTCGGCCAAAAACATGTCACACGTGAAGGCTGGCTGCATCATGTGTGGGTACCTGAAGCTGCTGCCCATGTTCCTCATGGTGATGCCAGGGATGATCAGCCGCATCCTGTACACAGGTGATGCCTTCTGCTGGACTTGCTGGCCTCTCTCTTCCATTTTCCTGGCTCCAAGTCACTTCTAAAGTCCTGTAGATCCCTGTTTCTTTTTTTCTGCCCTCTTCTTTTCTTGCCATGATTACCAAGCATTATTATATCCCCCTGCCCCAGACAGTGAGCAACTTGAGGCCACAGAATGTGTGGAGTTGTGTTCCCTGGTTCTTTACATTGGCAATTATTTTTCCCCTTTTGCAAATTCTCTGAAGTCATGACGTGCCTCCAACTATAGCTTCTTCTAGCTAATATTTATATCTGTCTTCTCCCCAACCCCCAGGCTATAGTAGTGTGTATGATGCCCTTAATGTCAAAGGACCGCAGCCAGTCTCTAACTGCTTGCTGCCCTGTTTCCTGGACCATTTCTGTGAAGCGGCCCCGAGCCTTGCACTTTGCTATCCAGGGTGTTAGATTCTTCCTTGGCCTGTTTGTGGCCTCTCCTACACTTCCGTTTGCGTGTGTTTTTCGGTCAGCCATCATAGGTCCAAACTGTTTCCTGGAATATAAAATAATGGCAAAAAGAGAGCACCACAGAGTGAAAGTTTGATGAGCACCTTCCAAAATGAAGACAAGACAGTCTGGGGCCACTTGTTGCCATTGGCTACATGCTCCTAATAGTGCTTTCACCCTCCTATACTGGCTCACCTGTCACGAGAAAAATATATCTAACTGAAGATTTTAAAGTATAATGGATATAACACACAGACAAATATTTGAGGTGGTGCTGTGATGATTTGGTACTATATGGGGCAGCACTAAATGACCTACCTGTAGTAGGTACCTAATAAATGCGTGTAGATCTGAATTCTATAGAAGTTTTTAGAACTTCCTCCAAGTCTCTAGGTCATGTCCCCTTCCCCTCCCAGGTTACTGCCTTTCTATTTCTAGCCCAGATTTTCCACATCTGGGAAGTTCTACCCCACATTCCTCCCGCTGGGGAATTCCCTTAGTTGTCTAGATGTTCAACCCTACTTGCAAGAGCTGTTGAAAACAAACCTCAAAATTAGGAACAGCAAGTCACTGTGATCTTCAGGAGAAACAAGAACACAGTCACTGCTGAGCAGAGTAGCTAGCTAAAGTCTGAGGACCATGCCCTCTCCTTTCCTACGTAAGCATTTCTTTGCTTCTCCCTCATCTGCCTAGGAACTGTCTTTCCTCCCCAGGCAGAGCTTGGGAATGGTCAGGACCAGCAGGGCAGGGGGATGGCATGGAAGGGCTTAGTGGGAGCTGTGCTCTTTGTGGAACCATGTGAGGGCCATGGGCAGGAACGTCCTATTTGAAGCCCTGTCTTAAGAAGGTGAATCTTGGAAATAGTTCCCGGATGTCTGCTTGCTGACATGACTCTTCATCTCTCCTCAGAAAAAATTGCCTGCACTGTGCCCTCAGAGTGTGAGAAATATTGCGGCACCAAGGTTGGCTGTACCAACATGGCCTACCCGACCTTGGTCGTGGAGCTCATGCCCAATGGTGAGAGTTGTCCCTGCTGGCAGGGTCTTTCTTGGGAGGCTGATTGGGCTTGGGCTCTATCTACATAGCGGTCTGTGGGCCTTCTGGGGCAAAGCCGTTTCTGAGCCTGGGGTGCTAGTAGGGAAAGCCTCATTCCGGGCATCCTCAGTTTTTGAGCAGGTCTTGCCTTAGTAGGGAGGAGACATCTGGCTTGGTTGGGCTCCATGAGTCCTGGCACTTGTCCATCAGTCAGGCATGGAAAGGAGATGATCTGAAAACATGTTAGGGAAAAACACGACTTTTTCATGCTCATCTAGAAAGTCTTTCGATGCTCTCCAACAGACATTAACATGAGGCTTGAACTAAATGGAGTTTTACCTGGAGAATGAATTGACTTCCAGGCTGTTCCAAAGAAAAACATGGAGAGAAAGGCAAAGAGCAATTTTAGCTCTAGAATGAGGAAGTTCAAGGCAGTAGGTAGATTGGATACAAGGGGGTTTCTCATTATACAGAATGTGGTGTCCTAAGAAAGTGAATACTTAGAGTCCAGAATAGTTAGTTTTGGGGTAGACCTGTATGGTTACTGTTCATCTTCATGTTGAAGAAAAATCTAATTCTGGCTTAAGGGATGGAAATCTCATTAGGTTAGGGGTCCCAGGAGACAAAAAATTCAAAGGTATTGATCAGGAAAATTTAGAATAAACATAAAATTTTATTACTGAAAGGAAACATGGAGACCATCTAGTCAAACCTGTTCATTTTACAGTTGGGGAAATTGAGGCCTACAGAGAGAAAGTGACTTTTCCAAGGCCACACAGTAACTCAGCGTCTGGCATGGTTAACTCAGCTGAAGACTAGAATTTAGGAATTTGGATTTTTTTTTTTTAAACCACAGACTGGATAGATGACCTTGGGCAAACCCTTTGCATTCAACTTCTATAAAAATGGGAGTAATAGTTAACTATTCCACTGAGCTGGGTTGCTTATTAATTAAGGTTGCAATTAACAAGAATCATGGCTCTTTTAGAGTTCTGGCTGGGATTCTGGCCTCTGTGGCGTGCTTATGCTATTTCCTTAGACTGGCAGATCCTGGGTGAGGACTGTAGCTCTGAATACTGTGCTAGAGTGGATTGTGCATGACAGAAAGCTGTGTGGCACATAGGACACCAAAATGCTGCTTTTGCATGTACCATTGTCGTTCCTCCCATTTGGCTGGAATCTGGCTTCTGTAAACACCAGATTCCCCAATGATCTCTCCATGCTAGATCAAATAGATATTTTCCATTGGTCGCTCAGTAGCATTCAGCATTATTGATCACTCATCTTTTTTGAGTTATTCCCTTCTCTTGGATTCCATAACACTATCCTCTTCTGTTTGTCTTCCCCCCCCGCCCCCTGCCCCCATCCTTTCCAGCTGTTCCTTTTTGTCTCATTTGCAGATTCAGCCTCCTTCACTCAGTCAGTAAATATTCCCCCACCAATCCATCACCAAATTCTGTCCATTTTACCTCCTAAGTATCTCTTATATTCATCTACCTCCTTCTCTTGTTATCGCCATCACTCTACTCTGATATACCGTTACTTGTTGCCTGGACTGCTCTAAAATTATGTTAAACAAATATTTGTTGTGTGAATAAATGAACGTGAGTCTGAGAAGAGTATCATACAGAGGGAAGAAAACTCTATCGCAGCTGAGCAATTAACTGGTAAAGTAACTCCGAGCGAATGGCAGAACTAAGACTTGAAGCCTTACCTACTGACTCCTTGAAATGGATCTTTGTTTTATTAATTGAAAAATGAGATAGTTGGATGAGATGGTCTTTATAACTCCTACTATAGCTCCAATAGTCTGTAGTCTACATGATAGACACTCAAGTGGGACCATTAAAAAAAATGTCCCAACAAATGACAAAATAATCAGAATAGGCAACCTTTATTTTTCTTCTTGTGAGGCTGTAGATGAAAACACAGCTATAAAATTATTTACAGATACAATACCTAGAAGGTGACAGAACCATGTTCCAAAAAGATCTCAAGAAGCAGGAATGTTGACTCAAAGCTAACCAGCTGAAGTTTAGTAGAGATATATGTCAAGTTCTATTATACAGGGATAGTACAAGAAACTGAAGATGTTTAGCTTGGAGAAGAGAGAGTTCAAGAGAATATGAGTTGTCTTTGAATATGTGAAAGATGGAAAAGTGGATGAAGAGTAATACCGCTTCTGGTGGGTGGCTGAGGCTATCAACAGGCAGATATCTGCCTAGTTAGGACTGTCCAAGAGGGAGCAGGCTCCTGTTGCTGCAGGGTTTAGGCAGAAGAAAAGTTGTGGAAAGGATTTGTGTGTCAGATGGGTGGTAGGCCTAGGTGACCCCTAAGGTTACCTTTACTTCTGGGATTGTACTCTCAATAGTGGGCCCTCAGCATGGCCTGGCCTCCTAGCCTCAGTAGGGACAACCTCGTGCTCTCCTTGGTTAGTATTTCACAGAGATGTGAAACTATCACCACAGTCAATTTTAGACAATTTTCGTCATGCCCCAAAGAAATCTTGTACCCGTTAGCAATCACTCTATGTTTCATCCTAGCCACCCCACAGCCCTAGGCAACCACGAATCCACTTTTTGTTTCTATGGATTTGCTTAGTCTGGACATTTCATATAAATGGAATCATGTACAATATTTGTCCTTTTGTGTCTGGCTTCTTTCACTTAGCATAATGTTTTCAAGGTTCATCCATGTTGTAGGCATGTACTAGTATTTCATTCCTTTTTTAAAAGTGATATTCCACTGGATGGATATACCACATTTTGTTTATCCATTTATCAGTTGATGGACCCTGTGTTGTTTCTACTTTTTGGCTATTATAAATAATACTGTTATGAACACCCATGTACAGGTTTTTGTACAAACCTATGTTTTTATTTCTCTTGGGTAGATGCCTAAGAGTGGAATTGATGGGTCATATGTTAACTCTATGTTTAACTATTTGAGTAAATATTTACCACAGTGGTGGTACCATTTTACATTACTGCCAGCAATGTATGAGGGTTCCTATTTCTCCACATCATTACCCATGCTTGTTATTATCTGTCTTTTTAAAAATTATAGCCCCTCCAGGGGGTGCAAAGAAGTATTTTATTGTGATTTTGATTTGAATTTCCTTGATGCTTAACAACTTTTCATGTGATTATTAGCCACTTTATCTTCTTTGGAAGAGTGTCTGTGTAGGTCCTTTGCCCATTTTAAATTAGGTTGTTTGTCTTTTTATTATAGAGTTGTAGGAATTTTTTATATATTCTGTATAATAGACCCTTATTAGATATATGCAAATATTTTCTCCCATTCTATGGGCTGTCTTTTCACTTTCTTGAAACCTTGTCTTTTGAATCCTAGTTTAACTATTTCTTCATTATCATTAATCTTTTGAGTGAGAGACCTTGTAAAAGTCTGCTCAGATGGAAACACGTACACACACACACACACACACACACACACCACCATCACCACCACCACCATCACCGCCACCACCATCAATCACCCAACAGCAAAGCATTTACCTCATGTGTATTTTGTCCCTAGCTCTTTGTTGACTGCTGTGGGCTTACAATGTATTTTTAAGCTACAGTCCATTCCTTAAAGTTCTAATCTTTCTGGAGAGATAATCAGAGAATATGGTGTGGTGTAAGAAGGCAAAAAACTTTCTAAGTCTTCACAATTTCCAAACACAAAAGAGCTGAGGTTCTCCATGTACCACTCAGAACCTCCTTTTCTTTCAGGACTTCGAGGCCTGATGCTGTCAGTCATGTTGGCCTCTCTCATGAGCTCCCTGACCTCCATCTTCAACAGCGCCAGCACCCTCTTCACTATGGACATCTACACCAAGATCCGGAAGAGAGCATCTGAGAAAGAGCTCATGATTGCAGGAAGGTAAGTTCAGCTCCCCCTGTCATGCACCATAGAAAGCTTGAATGATCAGAGAGTTTCCCTCAAGCTGGGGAAGATTGGTACATGCTGGGTAGAATGGGAGTAACCTCTGTGGCAAGTTATATTTGCTTTCAGTGGCATTTAACTTTAAATTAGAGAGCATCAAACAATGTCCTTCTGAAGCAGGAAATGACATCAGAGATCATTTAATCTAACCTCAGTTTATCAATAAACAAGATGAGGCTTGTCCTGCCCAAATCAGGAAGCAGAGGCAGGACTGGAACCCATGGCCAACTGAGTCCTTGTCCAAGGCCCTTTATGCTGTCCCACGCTTTCTTTCTCAGCCCTCCACACTGCAGCTCTCCTCACTGGACTTCTTTTAGACCCAGGTGCCTCCAGTACCTTGACCCTTTGCTGTAACATTTTTCAGGACCATTGTGAGGATTTGGTGATATTATGCTTGTGAACATGCTTTGTAAAGTCTAAAATACCAGGCTATGTGCACGCTTGTAATGGGCACAACAGGATACTGAATGCAGTAAGCATCAATCCATGGGTCAGGTGTGCCCATTATCCCGATTATCATGGAGCAGATGCTCTGGATAGAGGATTAGCAGAAGCTCTGCTGTGTCTCTCCATGGGGCTAAGGCAGGCCAACCTCCTCAGGGGAGGTGGAAAAAGTCCCTGGGATGTCTGTCAAGGGAAAGGTTCCCAGGGAATGCTGCCACCTCATAAATCTCATGAGCAAGATTAGGGCAAAGGAAGGAAAGGAAAATGGCAGGCCACTTTCAGGAGATGAGACACCTGGCACTCAGGGGAGGTCTGACCACTGGGCCAGAGTCCACCACTCTGCTTCACCGGAAGCAGCACGGTTACCCTGACTGGGTTTTCCTTAGAAAGAAGTTTACTGGTGTTTTTCTGCTATTTATAAGGCTCAAGATGCAACATGGGAAGAAAACCATTTTGTTGCTTTGCTCAGGGCTGGACCTCTTGGCCTGAGATTATGTTGGGGCTCATATATTTTTTGTGCATCCAATGACTGCTGCCCAGGGGTTTGTCCCTGTCCTAGATGAACTTACAGTTACATGAAACAATTCCAAACTTTGCTGTGGCACCTGTAAGAGCAATCAAGGGCTCAGAGAAGGGATAGATGAGTGCACCATGCAGTAGCTGAGGAAGGCTCCTGGGGGAGCAGCATCCAAAATGGTGGATAAGAGTTGGGTAAATGGGAGGCAGTGGGAAGGGCATTTTAGAGGGAGAAATATGTGAGTGAAAACACTGCCCCGCAAAGGTTAGCTTAAGACTCTTGCCTTAAATTCAGGTAGGAGAGATAAGAGAATCACAGCCTTCCTTCTATTTAAATCCAGAGGTTATAAGGAACCCTCCAATCTGTTCAGGACTTGAAGTGAAACTCAAAAGGAGGAAAGCTAGAGAATTCCCTAGTGGTCCAGTGGTTAGGACTCTGTGCTCTCGCTGCCAAGGGCGCAGGTTCAATCCCTGGTTGGGGAACTAAGATCTGCAAGCCACGTGGCGTGGCCAAAGGAAAAAAAAGGAGAGCTGGCTCCAAGGTCCATACTCTGTTCCTATACTCCACTGCCTCTCAAAGTGGGATTCTCTCCTGGTGGTTACTGGGTCTACTTTACTATTGAAAATCAAGTGCATTTTACTTACAGGTGAAGAAGATTTTCCTGAAGAAGCAGAATACAGAAGAAAAGAGTCTCAGTGAATTTGCTAATTATTTTTCTTTGCTGTGGTCATATAAAACTTTATATCTATCTATCTATTTTTATGTGTACATCTATATTTGCTAGTTATATACACACACACACACACACACACACACACATATATATATATATATATATATATACACACAGTGATATATATTTATTCATGTGGAGGCATTTATTGACACGCTATTGTGGGGACTTTGATTTCAGGTTGTTCATGCTGGTGCTGATTGGCATCAGCATTGCCTGGGTCCCCATTGTGCAGTCAGCACAAAGTGGGCAGCTCTTTGATTACATCCAGTCCATCACCAGTTACTTGGGACCACCCATTGCAGCTGTCTTCCTGCTTGCTATTTTCTGCAAGAGAGTCAATGAGCAGGTAGGTATCATACATGTCTAGAAAAATCATTCTGGAACAGAAATTCCCATCTGGATTTGTATATTCTCTGGGAGGGATTCTATTTCCCAGAGATCTTAAGCAGGAATGAATGTGCTGCTGAGGGTTTATATGGAAAAGCCTCCAGGGACCATGGGACTCTCCTGGGTTCACATACTCTCGGACTTCCCTCTTCTCTTTGCTGCATGTTCCAAATTAATTCCCAACTAATGATGTATGTTTTCCATCCACTCCTGGTGATTTTGACCCAACTGCATGGCACTCCCTGGGAAGTTTGTAGCCCCTGGGTGAGCAGCTCCAGAGGAAGTTCTAGCACAGGCTACCTCCTTGGTTCGGCAGTGAGCTAGATTTTCCAGCCAGCACTTTTCAGGGCCCAGTGAAGGACTAAGTAGTGATACTCAAGCAGGATAGGGATGAGGGACTGTCAGGGATCTCACCTGTTGAGAGAGTTTGTGTGTGTGGATAATGGAAGACTCAGCTGGAAAGGCAGGTTAAGGTTAGACTAGGCACAGTCCCTTTGAAAGCCAGGCTGAAGAATTTGGGCCATCAGTGGGGCAACGTTGCAGATTTTGAAGCACCACGAAAAGAATGCCTTTGGATAAGGCTTCTGACTGGGATGTTGCTCAGTGTCTCTGTATCCAACCATCTCTATGCCTGGGAAGGATTGGGAAGGGGTAGGGGTGTTGACTATGTAGCTGACTGTCTGAAACAATATAAACAATGATGTATTTTTGGTTAGACAACCCCTTTCTCTCAATAGGACAGAGACAGATATATATCAGGGAAACACTTCACTGCAGTGACCCAGAGTTGAGGTGTGTGAATCACAACACGTGTCTCTCTTCCTTTGTCATTTGCCATTAGGAACATAGTCCAGATTTGCTGGGAACACAAAACTGGGTGCATGGATAAGTGGCCTTGAGAGATCAGAATTAAACCTGCAAGTGATCTTGGAAAGTTAGGGAAATTGGCACACATCTTGGAATACGTTTCAATAGGGATTGACAGAAACTGGTTCACTGGGAGATTTCTAAAATTCAGGTAAGGAAAGTGTGGCTAGAAGCCCAACTGGGTATTGCAGTGGGCCACAAGCAGACTCAGTTCAGCAATGGACCAGAGCTTTCAAAAAGTAAGGCTAGGGACTTCCCTGGTGGTCCAGCGGTTAAGACTCCAAGCTCCCAATGCAGGGGGCCCAGGTTCGACCCCTGGTCAGTGAACTAGATCCCGAGTGCCGCAACTAAGACCCAGCACAGCCAAATAAATAAATATTAAAAACAAAAGTAAGGCTAAGAATTGGAATAGATTGTCATGGTTCTCAACTGGGGGTAATTTTTCCCTTTCCCAGGGGATATTTGGTGATGTCTTGGAACATTTTTTTTTCGTATCTGTGAACATTTTAAAATTATATTTCATATTTTAAAATTTTGGTCAAACAGAAATTGCTTTGATACCCCAAATCCAGATTATTACCTACATTTCAAAATTCCTTAAGGAAAGGTTCAGTTTATCCTACTATTTTGATTTCCTTGGTAGGAGATATAGCTATATATCTTTATGTCCATGTCTATGACACTCTGAAAGGAATAAACACATTTTGTTAGCATTGTTCTCCTTTATTTGGCAGTTATTTATAACCACTTTTCAACTAACTTCAGAAGTATTCCAAGTTATTAAAGGGAGTGCTTTTTGGGTATGTAAACACCCAATAACTACTGTATTGGGAACATTTCTTTTAATGGTGCACTAAATTCATCTCTTTAATTAGGAAATGAGATGACTAATTTTCACATCATAAATGCAACATTCTCTTATTTCATTATTTTTTTAAAAAATTTATTTATTTAATTTATTTTTGGCTGTGTTGGGTCTTCATTGCTGCATGTGGGTTTTCTCTAGTTGCGGCGAGTGGGGGCTACTCTTTGTTGCGGTGCACAGGTTTCTCATTGTGGTGGCTTCTCTTGTTGCAGAGCATGGGCTCTAGGCACGTGGGCTTCAGTAGTTGTGGCTCGCGGGCTTCAGTAGTTGTGGCTCACAGGCTCAGTAGTTGTGGCTCGCAGGCTTTAGAGTGCAGGCTCAGTAGTTGTGGCGCACGGGTTTAGTTGCTCTGCGGCATGTGGGATCTTCCCGGACCAGGGCTTGAACACGTGTCCCCTGCATTGACAGGCAGATTCTTAACCACTGGGCTACCAGGGAAGCCCTTATTTCATCATTTTGGAACATTTTTTTTCTTGGCCACGCCGTGCAGCTTGTGGGATTTTTAAAGTTCCCTGATCAGGGATCAAACTAGGGCCCTCTGCAGTGAGAGCACGGAATCCTAACCACTGCATGGCCAGGGAATTCCCATTTGGGAACACTTTTGATTGTTATGATTTGGAGAATGTTACTGGTATCTAGTGGGTAGAGACCAACATTCTACAATGCACAAGACACCCTCCTACCCCACTTCCCCCCACAAAAAATTATCCAGCCCAAATGTCACAGTGCTGAGGGTGAGAAGCCCTGGCCCAGAGTCTCTGGAGAGTAGCACACAGAGACTGCAAAGTGATTCTCAGGACTCATCTCGCACTCTGTTTGCTGAGGGATGACCAAGTCTTGAGGAAAATTTCAAAGGATCCCAGATTTTTCTTTTTTTCTTTTTAATAAATTTTAAGCTACACTAACTTTTTTTTTTTTTTTACTTTTAATTAATTAATTTATTTAGGCTGTTGCTGCGTTTTAGTTGCAGCACGCGGGATCTTCGTTGCGGCACGCAAACTTGTAATTGCGGCATGCATGTGGGATCTAGTTCCCCCACTAGGGATCGAACCCAGTCCCCCTGCATTGGGAGCGTGGATTCCCACCCACTGGACTGCCAAGGAAGTCCCCCAGATTTTTCAAGAGCCTCTTGAGAATAGAGACTAAAGGAATAAGAGCAGACTAATTGCCAAAAGAAAAGGAAAACCTAAGCGAGTTTTATCAATACTATTCACACAAACTAAAATTAAGAAATAAATTTTTTACTGAAAAAGTGTATGAGGGACAAACGGGACCTCTTTTTCTTCTTCCTTATTCATTTATTCATCCAGCAGACACTTCCAGATGCCAGCATAGGGCTAGGCATTAGCAACACGCAGGGAATGAATCCTGGTTCCTTCTCTGAGCAAGCTCCCAGTTCAGATGGGGAGACAGGAGCGAATGCATGATTACATGGCAGTGTGGTCGGTGCTGGTGTGGAGGTGTGTCCACAGTGCTGCAGCCACAGCAAGGAGGATGCACCCACCCAGTTCTGTCTAGGCAGAAGGAGAGGAGACCTTCCAGCTAGGGCAAGGTTCCCAGGAAGGGATGAACCTATGCCCTCCTAGGTAGAGAGAATGACCTGTGCAAAGAGACAAGACATGAACATACATGACACGTTTAAAGAATAGCTGGTAATTTAGCACAACTGTAATATACAGTGTCGGGGTACAGATGGCTAGCAAAGGAGCTGTTCAGACCAACACTTGACAAAATCACGAAGCCTTCTTTTGGCCACCCTTCTATGTGCTCACTCTGCTTTGTCATTGGTCCTCTTAAAATATGACCTGTAGACTCAGACCTTGTCCTCTAGGTGAGAACTGACTGAAAGGAAGGAAAGAAGGAAGGAAAGGAGGGAGGAAGGAAGAGAGGGAGGGAGGGAGGAAAGAAAGGGTTTTTTTAAAAACCTGAAAAATTGTCCCCCAATGTTACTAGTCTCTTAAGGGCTTTCCATAATTCTAATATGTAAACCCAAAATTTAATGTAAAAACACACAGTATAATTTTATGTTCTCAAATTAAAAACAGTGACTTTGGATCTATAAAAGGGGGTGATGGAAAATTCCTTTCTCCTCTGTCCCCAAAAGACCCAATTTCTTTTTCCATGTCTTCAAGGAATACAAATTACTTCACAAGTAATTGTTGTACATCTGAATGTGCCTAAATCTGGAGGCTGATGGTAAAAGTAGCTGCAGGTAGAGAAATTCAAATTATTTTTAAAGTTAAAGGGAATTAAGGCCTTAGGTTGCTATTCTAACCAGTTATTAGACACTTTACTCCATTATCTTGTGAATCCTTGTTTTATGACTTACGTAAAATCACATTACTGAAACGTGGTAAACGCAACCACTGAAGGCCTGATGTAACATTCCTAGCCGTATTCTGAACTCCACTGTTTCCGTTTTAGATAGCCTGGAGCTCTCATTTCTCTCACTGTTATTCTTTTGCCTCTGTCCCCACAGTGAATGTGCAGCTGTTTTCTGTATACAGTGTTTCTTAACCCTGGTTTTTCTTTCACAGGGAGCCTTTTGGGGACTGATCATTGGATTTGTGATTGGGGTGTCCCGTATGATTGCTGAGTTTGCCTATGGAACTGGGAGCTGCATGGAGCCCAGCAACTGTCCCACAATTATCTGTGGTGTACACTACTTGTACTTTGCCATCATCCTCTTTGTCATTTCTCTCATCATCATCCTGGCTGTCTCCCTCTTCACCAAGCCCATTCCAGATGTGCATGTGAGTATCCATCTGGGAGACCTGTCCTGCCCTGGTTTCATGTTCATGCTGCAACACCCATCTTGGTTGCCTTTGGCTCAATCAGACGTCACCAACTCACATGACTAAAATAGGCCATCCTTGCTTTTGGTGTCATGTAGAAGGATACAGGACAGAAAACATGGTTTCCCAGTAGAGCAGTGTTAAGAGTGTGTCTTCAGCAGGAGTCCTCACAGCAGACCTCATTTCACTCCAGAGGCTATTCTCTGGATCCTGCTCCCCAAGTGACAGCTCGGTACAAGGGAATGAGATCACATGGGCAGGCACAGGGGTCACCCTGGCTTGGATGCTTATGCCCCAGATAGCAACACATATTTCTTGTAACAATCTCCTGGTCATAGCTTCCAGGGGTCCCAGCAAGGGACATACCTGGTTATAAAAATCACCACGTTGAGGGAAATCTGAAGTATGATTTACCCTTTATTTTTTCCCAATTAAGCCTCCAAACAGTTGCCCATAGAATTTAAGAAATTTCAAATAGTATCAAAGTCTAATTGATTCAAGACTTTAAAAATCGCAAGTACTCTTCTTTAACTCTAGATGTCACCCTTGGTTTAGGGTATGTTCGCAGCCCTCCCAATGCAGATGAAGATTACCAATTATGGGTCATTTTTACCATAAGCAATATAGTCTGATAACCCAGCACAGGTGACATTCTATCCTTTTCAGTTTTCCAAGGAACAGAGCTAGAGAGTTAACCCAAGATCGCATTTGTCTGTAGAGAAAGAGAAAGGGTTTTGTTTATCCCTTTCTGGTGCGTGGACAAATACAGGGCTTACGGAATCCCTGAGAGACCTTCAGTCTCACTGCCAAATTTTCAAAACTGTGACCAACCTTAATATCAAACAAATATTGCTTTTATAGCAGCAGAACCGCCATCATGGTTAGTGGCCAAATCTGTCACAGGCTCACTTTATGTTGTATTAATTGCTTCTTGATGTCTCAGTTTTTGAAAGTATTGTAGCCCCAAACACATTTAATTCCATGCTTCCTCTTGAAGTAAAGTAGTTTCTGGTTTTATGTCAATAGAAACTGCACCTCCAGCTGTTCCCTGTTCTAAATGGCTTATTGAGTCTACAATTCTCCCCCCATAATATAGTACAGAAAACCTGATCTTACACTGCTGGTCTAGATAAATGGGTGTCTAGCCTTGTTTCCCAGCACAGGTGCTAAATGGAACAAATTCACTTATCATATGTAACAAGAGATCATTCATTCAAAACATTTCTATGTTCAAGGCAGTCTCATAGCCTCTGAATATGCACATAGCATAGGGGCTGGTGTGCACGTGTGTAAGATTTATATCCACATTTCCAGCATATTTAGAGATAGTGCTGTGGATGGGAACTGTTATCTGTGTTCTTTATGGTATTGAGAGCCACATTCCTTTTCCTTTCTTGATATACATCTCTTTGTTCTCTCAACTTCTTGGCCCAAGACACTGTTTGGATCTTTCTGCTAACCTGTTCTGCTTTCTCCACAGCTCTACCGCTTGTGCTGGAGCCTGCGTAACAGCAAAGAGGAGCGTATTGACCTGGATGCAGAAGAGGAGGACATTCAAGAAACCTCAGAGGAGACCATTGAAACAGGTGATTTGTGGCTCAGAGCCTATTCCTAAGCCCTAAAGAGTTACTCCTCCAACAGCAAGACCACCTTACTGAAGCCTTCACTAAGTGCCTCATCAAAGCTCAGATCTTTCTACTAGAGGGGAGTGAGGAGTGGGGTGTGGGGTGAGATGGATAAGTGGGTTTTGAGTAGTTTACTCAAGGTCTGGTCAAGGGGAGGAAGGGGATACCAAATCATCCCAGCTCTTCAGTCCCTGGTTTTTAGTGCTCAGTGAGTAAGCGTGGGTGAGATACATGCCACCCTGACTTGGTTTGGGGCTTGGCTAGGGACAAGGGAAGGCTCAGGACTCTTCCGACATAGCCTGTGAGCTGAAAGAAGTTGGAACCAAAGCTATGGTCAGTTCTAGTGATATCAGGGGGATGGGATAGAGGCTCGTAGGGTCTTGTGTCTTACCGGCTTACCACATCATATTTAAAAAATCAAATTTCCCTGGAAGTCCAGTAAGATAATGCTTAGGCAATGCCAAGAGACTTATCCTGATCATGGAGCAATGCTTTCCTCAACTTCTGTGTTGCAGCTTTTCCTCCCTAGATGGGAGGGGTGCACACATGGAAGATGGTTGTGGTGATGTGCAGTGTGCAGAAGTGTGGTAGCACAAGGTCATATGTGTTTTACCTGGTACTGGGCTGGAGGTCTCATCACTCCATCTGAAGGGGAGCATGGATGCTGCACAACAAGGTCTGAATCTGGCCATCAGGAAACTCATAGAACTAGCTCTGGAAAGGGCCCTAGAGATTGTTTGGTCTTATCACCTCATTTTACAGACATGGATATTGAGGCCCAGGAAGGGAGAGGCTTTGCCTATGGTCCCAGCTCTGATGTAGTCTGCTCTGAGATCTCTAAAGACCTCTCAGTTCTGAAATGTAACCCTGCAAGTGCTGGAAGGAACCTAGAGCCATAGGCAGCTGGCCATGGTATTGAAAAAGGCTGCCCCTTCCTGCTTCCTTGGGCCAGGCAGGTGTGAACATGCCCCCTACTTCTCCCACCCCTCAAAATGTCTCCACATTGAGTGAGAATATCAGATTTGAAAGGAACATGGATGAGGCATATTTTGCATGTTTTAATGTGGAAGAAGAGATTAGCTCTGCACCACAGGGAAGGCTTAAGACAGATGGGTGGAAAGAACTCTTCCAATTTAACTTGAAGTATGGAGGCAGGATAGTGCAGAAACTGTGTGGTATTTGGATTTGGGGAGAACTGAGGTTGAATCCTGAATTCTCTACTTACTACCCTGGGCAAGAGATTCCATTTTTCTAAAGGTCAAGTTCCTCACAAAAGTATTCTAAATGATAGGCTACACTTCATAGCATAATCCTCCACTATAAGCATAATCCTCCACTATAAGAATTGGCTATAGTTATCACCGTCATTACTGATACTTAAGGAAGAGTTTTCTAACTGTGTTTGTCTGGAAAGGGGTGGGCAGCAAGTATGCATCTAACAGGGATGCCATAGAGGAGACTCCTACACTGACTAGAGAACTGGCTTAGTGACTTCTGAGGTTCCTGGCAGCACTTGAATTCTGTTGTTTCTTGAACTCATGGTGAAATCAGACTGAACACTCTGCCCTATTAAAGTTCAAAAAATGAAGATCTCTTGAGGGCTTTTGCAGGCAATAGGTGTGACCCTCAACATTCTCTGAGAAATGGCAGCATGAGGAAACTTGCAGCTGCATCATCATCATCCCCATATCATCACCACCAGCACCATTGTCATCATGACTGATATTGATATGATCATAACATTTTAATTATGAATACTTTAGTCTAGTGATACATTTTAGCACTGCATCATACTTATAAGGCATATAATGCAAGTGTAAGTCTTCCAATTTTACAGATGAGGAAAATGAGACATAAAGACTTTCTCAAGGCCACCCAACTTTTTATTGACCCAGATAACCAGGCATTTCTCACTTGGGCTGGTTAGTGAGCCCAACTCCTTGCTAATCCCTCCCCATTCTCCTATTTTGGTAGAGTTTACTGAAATGGAGGGGTACAAGGAGGTTTGTCTATCTTTTTTATGTGTGTGAGAGAAAAGAGAGGGAATGGAAGGGGACTAACACTTCCTAACCCCTACTACACACTGGGCAGTCTCTCAGGAAATCTTATTAATGAAGAAGGTGTTATTTATCCAACTTTATGTATACTTGAATATGAGAGGTGAATTAAGAAGGCCATAAAGTGGATTGACATATATACACTAATATGTATAAAATGAATAACTAATAAGAACCTGCTGTATAAAAAAATAAATAAAATAAAATTCAAAAAAGCAAAAAAAAAAGAAGGCCATAAAGCTGGGTTTTGGTTCCAGTTCTGACACATGTATGTGCTTGACCACTGAGGTTCTTTCCAATTCAGTAAGTCTGTGATTCTTAGAACTGGGAGAGTGGAGAGCAGTGGTCCCTGACCATGGTGCTGAAAACACAGTGGGCTTGATTTTGTATCTAGTGAGTCACAAACCTGAGATTCTAACCCAGGTCTGCCTACCTCTAATGCCACACCTGGGCTCAGGAGACAGAATTAGTTCCCTTGGCGGGCATCCACTTTGAATGGCAAGGTCAGTTGAATGGTTCGACACAGCAGTATCAGATCTTAAGCCCTGGAAGTGTTGATCACTGCTGCCTTGTATCAGGGACTATTCAGACCAATCCTTATCACATGGCTGGATCTGTTGTGAAGCCTTGGAGTTTCCAGGTGTAGCCAGTGCACTCCTGAGTCATGCCAATCTCATTGCTTTTCAGTGATGTAGCAAACAGACATGAGTTTCTGTGTTTGGGAGGTGAGTTTTCCATGTTCTTCATATGTCACAGTCCCCAGCCAATTGTTAACATTTCTCTCTCATAAACTATTATTTCCTGTTTGATTCTGACTGTTCTAAATTAAAATGTATTTACATTGGGCCCAACAGAGATAAAACTTAGGCAAGCTGATCATAAGGATGTAGAATCCATCTATTAACATCATCTTATAATTATGTTTATACAAACATAAATTTGTACCATTTTCATTCTTGCAAACAAGAAAACTGGGAAATGTCTGCAAAATGGCAGATGTTTCATGGAATGGCATCTCCCCTGGAAACCTTTTCTGGTGCCTCCTGCTTCTGTATCCAACAATCCTTTTATGCTTTGCCCTTGAAACAGAAGTTCCTGAGGAGAAAAAAGGATGCTTCAGGCGGGCCTATGACCTGTTTTGTGGTCTGGACCAGCAGAAGGGTCCCAAAATGACAAAGGAAGAGGAGGCAGCCATGAAGCTGAAGATGACAGACACCTCGGAGAAGCCTTTGTGGAGGACGATAGTGAACATCAATGGCATTATCCTGCTGACCGTGGCCGTTTTCTGTCATGGGTATTTTGCCTGAGTCCTGCCTTCTGCTGCAGGCTGTGCTTGTGAAGGCTGGGATCTTTATTCTGTCTCCTTTTAATCCCGTTCTGCAGTGTTGAAGGGACACCAGCTAGTTGTAAAGTTTGCCCAGTTGATAAATGTGTACATTTGTAATTACAGGCTAGCTAGAGAAAAATTGCTGTTTTGCTGTTAACTTGTATTTGAGACCAGTGTGATACAATCATCTGTACATATCGGAGCTGCAGAAGGAAATTCCACTCAGTCTGATGTCTAGGAAAAGGCAGCCTGATGTCTAGGAAAAGGCAAACTAAGAAACAGAAGCCCATGATGTCTGATGCAAGTTTGTCTCAGGTAGATTCAGCACGTCAACATTGTTTGTGACCCTTGAATATTATGTTAAGAGTTGTGGTCTCCCTGGTTCCTACCACTTTCCCTATCTAACTTCCCCCTTCATTTTTTTTTTAAAAGAAAAATCTCCCCCGCCTCATGATATCCCAGTCAAGGTTTTCCTGGCACAGGAAAGATCAATCTGATAAACTGATGAACACGTTGAAGCTGAGGATGTGAACTTGATGGGGTCCCTGTCCTGGGTGTTTGCTCTTTGAAGGAGGGGCCTGGACATGGCAGTACTAACACCAAAGGGAGGGACCTAGGCTCCAGCCTCAGGCCAGCGGGGAGAGCAGATAATTCCGAGTCAAGGGGATTTTCTGGTTTTCTTAAAAGTGTCCATTGTCAGTTCTTTGTGTTGAGATTTCATTCATTTTAGCATTTCCTGTGCCTGGACTCTCTTAGCCACTCAGTAATGTTTGTGGACTGAATGAATGATGTGGGTATTTGTTAATAAATGCTTGCTTTATTTTTGGTTAGCCTTATGGCTGCACAGAGTACACACTCTGGTGACTATAATGAATTGGGGTGCATTTTTCAGAGGCTCCTCTTCCTCATGGTGCTGATATTGACATACAGGCTTAGTAACTGACTCAGTGTCACAAAATAGAGCACATATGCCTCTTGGGGGCATCTGTCATCTCAAAGCAGCTGCAGTCTCCTGAAACACTGAAACTTTTAGCCAGAGATCCTCCTCCCTGTGAGTTCATGTGACCACAGCTCTTCTTTTCTTAAGTGTCTTGATTGGTGGTCATCCATTGACCAAGTTTGGGGTGGGTGGTCTCTGTTCCAGGTGGTAGCACTCAACACTTTTATTTCTTGTTTTACCTGTTTCCTAGGGAGAAATGTTTTAAATTAAAATTAAATTTAATTAATTTATTTCTTTTAGTTCCACCTGTGGAATCTTAATCATATTGTAATATAATCCTGTGGAAGTCATGATGTTAGTATTGACTGATTTCAGGCTAGCTTAGAAAAGAGCTGAGAGTGGTTCCTTGGGTATAAAAATGGTTCAACAGGTAAAGAATGGCTTCTTCTTGTGAAAGGAAAAGAAAATATTTGATGTGCCCTCATACTCCCCTTAAGCTAGGCAGAAAACAAGGAAAAGTGGAGAATTTCACATGGCTAGTATTACTCAGAGTACTCAGTTTTGTGGGGAGTTTGTGATATTTTTGAGCTTTGAGAGGATAAAGGGAGAGGATTGAAAGCTAGTGGATGGAGCATCATAAAGTATCTAGATTGTCCTAGATTCTGTTTCTGACCTTGTCAATGATTCACTATATATATTGTGGTAAATTATTTTGTCTCAACTCTGTATTTTTCTCTTTGAAAAATGGGGACCTTGGTGCTCATAGCATCTACCTACCTCCTCTGGGTGTGACGAGGTCACTTTGAAAAGAGGATGAGCAATACATACATGAAAGATGCCAAGCAGATGTAATATTAAGCTGCATTTAGTCCTGTACATTAAAATTTATTACTTTGGTAAAAAATAAAAACATTAAAAAACCATAACATCCTGATTTCCTGTTTTCTAGAGATTCTAGACAAATACTGAGCTTGTCTGTGGTGAGCATTTGTTGGTACAAGATATGGATTAGGAAGCAGGAGCCAGGACAGTTGAGAATAGAATCTAACAACTTGAACAGTTTAACAACAAGTAGCAAAGTTTGAAGATGATTTCCACTTGAAAACCACTAGTAAACATGAGGTGAGTAACTACCTTCAATGCACAATGTCCCATTAGAACAGACTGAACCACTTGGGTAACCAGGGCCCAGTAAGTGATAAACTATACTAGAATAATTTCAGGGATGCAGGAAAGAGCTATTCGTTTCCTCAGATGGAAGGTGTGTGTTATGGTGCAGAGTGATTGCTCATTAATGCTAGTTTTTAGAACTGAAAAACCAGGCACTGTCAGGAATAAAGCTTCTTTAAGTATGGATGACCATTTTAAAAGGAATCTTTCAAAATGAGAAGATAAAGCTCCTTGTCTGCAGAGTGACGTTGGTCCTGGGGCCTTTGACATACCTGGGAGCATTTCTTACTTCCATATAACTGAGTCAGGCATTGGTGTATACGTGAAAAAATTTCTACCTCTGAAACTCACTAGAACCCGCTTTTTCCTAGTACTGAAATCACCATTTCCTAAAAGATATGCTACAGCTTGTTCTGCTTCACGAAGGCAAACCTTGGGAGAAAAACATGTGTGTACTTAGTTGCAGGAGAGAGATTTTTTTAACATTACCCCAAACTCAGCCCGAAGAGTACTCCTTCTAAACTCCAAGTTGGATTTCGGTGAACCAAGTTGTTTGAATGAGATGCCGTTGCATTGATGGGTTGGTGGGGATGGAATTAGGGAGATGTGGGTGAGGTTAATGGGGCAGCATTATTTGACTAGCTCTGGAGGATTCAGGTGAGTGTTATTCAGTCCCCGAGGTCCACATTGCATCCCTGACCCAGCCAGCTTTTTCTGTCAGAGGAGCTTCTGCTCTTCTATGAGGGCTCTTCCAAGACTCCCAGGACATGGATAATGATGCTTTCTGGTTCTAGGGCACCCCCAGCTTGAGAGAAGTTGGTCCTTGAGTGGACCTGCATTCCTAGATCACACTCAAAGGCCAAATTGTCAAACTAAACACTAGATATTTCAGATTGGAGAAAATTCAAATTAGAATGCTGGTGCTTCGCTTTATTTTCTGATAGTCCAGGAGTCAAGGTGCCTGAGTCCTGGGAGCAGCAGATGCTTTCTCATTAACTCTTTGTTGAAAACCTCTGTGATCCAGCCACCCAAAGGCGCTGCCCCACCTGCCTTCCCTCACCCTCAGGCCCTATATGTTCAGTATGTAATTCTGTTTCCTTTTGCTGCATGACATCCACTTTAGATTATTTTTTCCACAGGAACCCATGACTTGGAAATCCATAAGATGCATAATTAACTTTACCTGTGCTATAAGCTTAATTGTGTTCTCTTCTCTCACGCATTCATTTGTTAAAGTCTAACCCCCCCCAGTACCTCAGAATGTGACTGCATTTGGATATAGGCTCCCTAAAACGGTAATTAAGTTAAAATGAGATTACTAGGGTGGGACCTAATCCAATATGACTAATGTTTTTATAAGAGGAGATCAGGATGCAGGTACACACAGAGGGAAGACCATGGGGAGACACAGGGAGAAGACTGCCCATCTATAAGCCAAGGAGAGGCCTCAGAAGAAACCAGCCCTGCTGACACCTTGGTCTTGGACTTCCAGCCTGCGGAACTGTGAGAAAATAAATTTTTGCTGTTTAAGCCACCCAGTCTGTGGTACTTCGTTATGGCAGCCCTAGCCATCTAATATAATCTGTAAGGGGATTAGATCCTGTTCTGCATTTTCTTAGATTCTGTATTTGTCAGTTTGATAGGCATTTATCACAGGGTCAAGTATATTAACTATATTTTCCTATTTTCTGTACTTTGATGCTCTGGCATTTGGAGGCCTTGCAGACTGGGGAGAGATGGCAAAGTGCTTGTTCCGGATCACATCTGTCATAAACTGACCAACCAATCATGTTTATACACCAGTCACCTCCTTATCTAACTCTCACACACCAAGGCAATATTTCTTCTGTCCTAAATCATCCCAGGGCCAGGTACTTGGCAATTAGAGACCACCTCAATAGCCCAAAGCGCACCAGAATTACTCAAACCGGCCAATCCTAAGTTGTTTACCTGCCCTGCCTTGCCTTTCCTGAAGAAACCCCAATAAAGTCTGTGGCCTAGGCCTTCCTCTTGCTCCTTTCTGCCTTCTGACTGACAGTGGTGCTTCCCCCTGTGGCCCTGCATGGCATGCAGTGCCCTCCTCTTTGGGATCTGTGACTATAATAAACTTCTGCCTTTCAAGCCTGGTTCTCTTCTCTTGTGGCTGCACCGACTTCACCATACCATACCCCACACCTACATTATTAGAACAGATCCACTTCTCATAGCTGTCTCAAAGGTCTATAGGGCACCATCAGACAGACTCTTGATCAGGAATTGCATTTCCATTTCCTTACAAGACTGTCTGTCTTCTTCTCAACCTTCCTTCTTCTTAACCCTCTCTTATTCTTCACCCTCTCTTCTTCTCTCTCTGTCTCTATTCTTGTCTCCTCAATAGTCATTCACCTGGTCCAGCCATCTTGCAGACTCCATTTTTTTCTACTCAGTGAACCCAACACCACTTTTCATCACTTTCTGACCCCTCTTGAAGCCAGGAACACACCTATGGCCCCACAAAGCTAGGTTGATTCAACTTGCTTCAGCAAGGGACACAATCAAGCAGAAGTGCAGCTTCTCACCAAATAGAGGAAGAGAGAGAGTTACCATGGGATTTGGAGGAAGTGTGGAGTTTAGGGAAAATTTAGGTGAGACTGTGTTTGGCTCAAAGTAAAACAGAGAGAGTGTGTAAAGGGGTTAATATACAGGCTGGTCTAAGAAACAGACCCAGGGTTCCCATTATCTTGGAAATTCAAAGTTAAATGTGGAATATTATGTCTGAAGACCCCTATCTGAAGCTCTGCGCCTGGGTTGGAAAGCGAGGCTGTTTCTCTGTTAGTGACCTGTGTGACTCAGAGCCATCAGGCAAGAGTGAGCTATTTCATTCTCACTGATATCATTTCAAATAGCCAAGCTTCTCAGTCTATGATTTTAGAGAACAAGTTTTCACACCATGTCCACGATGTTAGTTAGCACAAGCTGTTTTTACACACTTACATTCCTTGTCTCTCATTCTCACACCACAACTCTGACTGCTCCAGGACCAGGGTCCTGACTTCTGAGTTCCAGTTTGTTAATATTGTACTATACTATCTACCCAAAGATATTGAAAAGGGAAATTTAACTTGTTGAAACAGAATACTTGGAAGATGGGCTAAATAGCAGAATGGACAGAACTGACCTTAGTGGATGGAAATATGAAGCCCATGAATTATCCTAAAACGTACTAAAAAGAGGTAAAGTGATAGAAACTGTGAAATAAAATTCAGAAGACATGGACCCAGGAAGGCCAACATTCATCTCTTTGACGTTCCAGAAAGAGAGTAGGCAGAACATGAAGTGAGGAAGTAATACAAAAAATAGCAAGCAGTTGGTAGGTAGACTATTCAAAGAATTCCTGCGAATCAACGAGGAAAAGATAGCAGGAAACTATTAGGGAAAAAAGGACAAAGAATTTAAAAAGTCTTCAAAGAAAAAGAAATCAGGAAGAGATCATAAAAACGATGATGTCTGCAATACGGTGGAGTAGGCCACTCCAAACTCTCATCCTCCAATAGAAACATTGAAAAATGAGCAGAATGGGGACATATGTATATGTATAACTGATTCACTTTGTTATAAAGCAGTAACTAACACACCATTGTAAAGCAATTATATTCCAGTAAAGATGTTTAAAAAAAAAGAAAGAAAAATGAGCAGAAACTGTCAGAACCAATTTTGTGAGAATTATGGAAAATGATTTATAAAAGTTTATAGCGACCAAACAAGCATGGAATCAAGAAAAAGTCACTACAAAATGGTAGGAAGATTTTGTGACAATCTTACTGCCCTTCCCTTACCCTCTCGCTGTGTGGTGGCAGTTTTAAAGCAGCATCAGTCATAAATTGGCACCAGTTTTAAAGTAGGGGTAGCTCATGTCCCCAGTGTGGAACCATTTCCCTAGCTCCAGAGGGAGCAGAGCAGACCACATTCACAAATTATTGTGTATGCCTCTTCTAACCTGTCTGGGAGGCTACCTGAAGGACTGACACTAGGTACAGCTCTGTTTTACCTAACTCTGAACTCAGACTGGAAAATCTTGAAAACACTGCAAGCCAAACTTGCAAAGACTCTTGTGTTGTCAAAACACAACAGACTGCCTAAGGCAAAATCTGGGGAAAGTGTCTCTGGGAAATTAAGACATCCAAAAACAACTGTATATAATGGGGAATTTAGAAAGCCATATTTATGACCAGGGTAAGACACATGCTTAGAAAAGACCTGAGAAGACCCTAAGCTTTCACCTTGGTCAGATCCAGTGCAAGCCTGGCTAGGAGTTGAAGGAGGCCCCCAGCACAGTCAACTTTAAAAGACTGGGAGAGCTTCTGTCACTCAAGGAAATCTCTATCAAAACAGTAGCTGAGGGCTTCCCTGGTGGCGCAGTGGTTGAGAGTCCGCCTGCCGATGCAGGGGTCACGGGTTCGAGCCCCGGTCCGGGAAGATCCCACATGCCGCGGAGCGGCTGGGCCCGTGAGCCATGGCCACTGAACCTGCGCGTCCGGAGCCTGTGCTCCGCAACGGGAGAGGCTACAACAGTGAGAGGCCCGCGTACCGCAAAAAAACAAAACAAAACAAAACTGGAAAGAACTGTTTTTGCTCTAGTGTCAGAATATTTCATTGTTTCATTAGTTAAGAGCTAGATATAGTCGTTGACTTGTGTTTTGCTGCAGTGTTGTTCAAACAACAAAAACTTCTCTTTCAACTCTAGGCTCACAGAGTTTCAGTCAACAAGATATTTCCTTCATGAGAGTGTCATGGGGAAACAAGATGGATACTGAAAATAGGAGATTTATGCACTTAACTTTCAGTTACTCTGAAACATGTGCTCAAAGTATTAAAATGGCTTCAGGACTATCTTTATTGTTCCAGCTATACTTTTTCTTTATTTTTCCAACTGAGCTGGTATAGTTTAATTTTCATAAGTTAGTATGCATGAGGTGCTACACCAAAATATCTGGTTCATGAAAGCCTGCTTGAACTATTACCACACATCTCCTCCTACAACCAACCCACTGCCCCAATTTTCCTTTCCTGATTCTGTGCCCTGGCATCGTGTATTCATTTGGGCCCTGCCTTAGATTTGCCAGTCTCAGGTCTAAGCCACTATTTTATCCTGACCTCCCATGTGTATGATACACTGGGTTCCAAATGCCACTCTGCGTACCAAACACATAGCTGGGCCCAGTCACCATTACCCCATCCCATTCACTACATCATTAGGTGCTCACACCAAATACTGAGAATTCTGTTTTCTTTGCTCTAGCTGTGTTTCTGGGTCTGTGCTTGAATCTCACAATGGAAATAAAAGGATATCCTTACATGGCAGTGACAAGGCTAACACTGAGGATGCTAATGGTAGGTTGGGGTGAGATCAGCAGAAGTAGCGTGACTGAGCCAAACATGCAATGGACTCACCAGTGGTTGTGCAAATGGCAGTGAGAGCCGAGAGGATGAAGATCTCCAGATAAAGGTCCAATCCCAAGGCCAGTGTGATGAATATGGCTCCAGAAAATATGTCTGACTAAAGAGGGAACAGTCAGGATGGAAAAGAAACATGCACTGCGTCACTTAGCTCTTCACTGATGACTAATATTTACTATAGTATACATGTCACTAATATTTACTATAGTATACATGTCACCTCTACAATCCAATTATGAACACCTTAGAAGCCAGATCTCATCCTCAGAGGATCAATTACTAGACTGACCATCGAGGCTAATAATGAGTGATTGAACAGAAGGTGAGAAATGTTTGCACTATAGCTTGTGTAGACTACTCTTTAATGATGGTCAGCAGAGAAACAACAATAAAGACTAGATTAGTAGATAGAGGAGATACAGAATAGACAAATGGTTATGGCCAGGAAGGAAGATACTTGAGCATGCTTGGGGTAACAGAAAGTAATAGGTAAAATATGATGGGAGGAGGGTAATTATGAAGCAAATAGCCAGAAGCATTGAGAAGAGATGGGATCAAGAGTAGGCAGAGGTCAAGGGGTTGGCCTTTGACAAAAAGGAAGACTCCTCATCCTCAGAGTAGTGGGAAAAAGTAAGAACAAGGTTATTTGGGTGGAGGAGGGATGAGTGGTTGGTTCATGCCTAAATTTTCTAGATAAAGTGAGAGATGAGGTTTTCTGATAAGAGGCAGAGGTCCAGGAGGTAAAAACATTGTGGATGGTTTAGAATAGTCATTGAGAGGACCAGGGAGAAAATCATAAAGAAACACAGATAAAAGGACTATTGGTTGAGGTTTAGAAGCCAGCAGGGAGTCCTGCAGAGGGATGCTGAGATGCAAGGTCATGTCCACCCAGCTCTGTTGGCACCCCTACAGCCCCAAATTGTGCTTCCCAGCTTCTCTGATCTTTCTTCAACACAACAGGTGTTTCTTCAACTCTGATCCTCCCAGGTTTCATATCAAAAACCAAACCCAAACCAAAACAAAAACCTGAGAAATAGGATGTAAGCATGTTAGAAACACAGAAATAAAATCTCTGGGTACAGGCACAGAGTCAGAGGGAAGCTGGATTCAACCAGGGTTGGACTTTTTGCCAGGGGAGTTCAATGAAAGTGGAGATAGGCAAAGAAACTGAGGCTATGTGCTTAAAGAGTGATTATAAAGATGGATCGTGGAATCTAAGGGAAAGGAAAGCATGAGTGGGGTCAGGGCAAAGGATAAGGCGGCAGGATTCAGAATCAGAAGAATTAGAGGTAGGTTTCTTTGTAGAACTTGGGTTTGGAAGGTGTATAATAGGAGATGGTTGCTTTTTTTTCCCCCATGAAATTTGAAATAAAACTTGGTATTTTATCATCTCACCAGACATTCGTCTTGTTGAAAAGCCTGTTCTTGATGATCTGAGCCTAGAGCCTAACTCTGTGTTACCAACCCAAAGTACTTTCTGCAATGTTGTTATCACTGGGTTTTCAAGGAATACAATTACTGTGTAAATTGAGGGAAGATTGGACTTTTTACATAACTGGATAGTTACAAAAAGTCTATTTATCATTTCAGAAAAGATATCACCTACTGAGTTGTTACTCATTGTATTTGAGTTGCCATGAAACATACCTGCATCCGTCTGCATTTATGGCTGTCACATTCATACCGACGTACATTGTATGTACAATTATTTAAGCACAGTATTACGACTTGTGTACTCATGCATGATTATTTACATATGAAAACACACATTACTGTATTATGAATTCCTTGACTTTGGTTTCTCTTATATAGTACAAGAAAGGCAATAAATTGATAGTCTTGAAATTATAAATAAGCAGCTTATATTACTAATGACTTTTTATTTTTTAAATATTTATTTATTTATTTAGGCTTCACAGGGTCTTAGTTGCAGTGTGAGGGGACTTTAGTTGCGGCATGCACCAGGGATATAGCTCCCTGACCAGGGATCGAACCCGGCCCCTGTGCATTGGGAGCACAGAGTCTTAACCACTGGACAACCAGGGAAGTCCCACTAATGACTTTTTATTGTGGTAAATATATGTATATATGACATAAATTTTGCCATTTTAGCCATTTTAATGTGTATAATTCAGTGGACTTAATTACATTCACAATAATTATAAAATATTTCTCATAAAAAGGAAGCATTTCATGATTCAGGATTTTCTTTTGCTTTTAAAGGACGTTAGTAGGACAATTGTCATATCTGAATAAGGTCTGTAGGTTATATATTAGTAACCTTAGTTTGTATCAAAGTTAATTTCCTGGTTTAAAAATTTGCAGTGTGTTTTTCTAAAAGAATATCAATATCTTTAAGGCATACAGGTTGAAATATTTAGGGGTAAAGGTGCATGATGTCTGATAGAATACATATAATGATTCTCAGTATATGTATTATTGGAGGTTGAGAACCAGTGAACAAGATGATCTTTTTTAAAACTTGGGGCAGGGGAGGACTGTGAAAGTTTGATCTGTTTAATAAGTAACCAGGACAGAATCTGTTATAGAGTGTAATAGTACACAAAAGGTAGTATCTAAGATTATTAATACCACTTAAAACATAACCTTGTAGGGACTTCCCTGGTGGCGCAGTGGTTAAGAATCCACCTGTCAATGCAGGGGACATGGGTTTGAGCCCTGGTTCAGGAAGATCCCACATGCTGTGGAGCAACTAAGCCCATGTGCCGCAACTACTGAGCCTGCACTCTAGAGCCTGTGAGCCACAACTACTGAGCCCGTGTGCCACAACTACTGGAGTCCGTATGCCTAGAGTCCATGCTCCGCAACAAGAGAAGCCACCACAATGAGAAGCCCACATACTGCGACAAAGAGTAGCCCCCACTCGCAGCAATGAAGACCCAGCACAGCCAAAAAAAAAAATTAATTAATTAAAAAAACCAACCCCCCCCCCCCCCAAAACCACCATAACCTTGTAGGTAAGAATGGACTCCTGCCACTGAATCTTTCCAGGTGACCACAGCAGACCCTGCACAGTCACACTCATGCTCTTGGCCTTCCCTGCTGTTTCATTCAGCTCCCCAATATTCCATCCCCTCTCCACAAGCAGGAACCATCTACTCCAAGAGTCTGCATCCCTTGGGGGCCCCTTTGGCCACGTCATTCTGCTCCAGCACCTTGTTCATGCTTTTTAGGATCATAAAGCTCTAGATGTCAGAGCCAGGGAGAATGGAGATCACTAACTCCCACCCACCTGAGGAGCATGTGAGCATAAAGCCCCGGACACCTGCAGGCTCCTCTGCCTCCCTTGGGCTCTCCTCACCTTTCTGTCCTGGGGCTTAAGTGCCCCCAACCCCCATCAATGAGGATGACCTCCAATTCCAATTCCACCCAACATGGACTACCACCCTCTTTCCTGGTCTGCAACACATTTCCTGTACTTGTCCACACACCCTAGTCCAGCTCTTAGTTTAGTATATTTGCATATATTGTCACAAAGTGCTATTTCATGTGTAAAATTCTTACACCCTTAACCACGTGGTGAACTCCTAGTGAATAGGAATCTTGTTCCCCCTGACATGGAGCTCAACAATTTATAATAAGTGCTGGGAAATACTCACGTTGCATTAGAAAGGCTCATGCCATTTAATCTAAGCAACTGGTTTACTTCCAGTCATGATTCAACTCAACAGAGGAGCAATAAGGATGGTGAGCTTCTGCTCTCATGAACTGCCTAGACTATAAACTTGCAGGAGATTATTTCCTTAGTCACCGATACATGAGGAGCTTTTTCTTTGTTTTCTACACGTACTGCTGAATCTTCAATTTCCTTTCTTCTTTCCTCAATGATTATCTCCAAGGGTTTTAACTGTTAAAAAGCTTTAGAATTCCATTCATCTGTTGATGGACACTTAGGTTGCTTCCATGTCCTGGCTATTGTAAATAGAGCTGCAATGAACATTGTGGCACATGACTCTTTTTGAATTGTGGTTTTCTCAGGGTATATGCCCAGTAGTGGGATTGCTGGGTCGTATGGTATTTCTATTTCTAGTTTTTTAAGGAACCTCCATACTGTTCTCCATAGGGGCTGTATCAATTTACGTTCCCACCAACAGTGCAAGAGGGTTCCTTTTCTCCACACCCTCTCCAGAATTCTTTTTTTTTTTTTTTTTTTTTTTTTGCGGTACGCGGGCCTCTCACTGTTGTGGCCTCTCCCGTTGCGGAGCACAGGCTCCGGACGCGCAGGCTCAGCAGCCATGGCTCACGGGCCCAGCCACTCCGTGGCATGTGGGATCTTCCTGGACCGGGGCACGAACCCGTGTCCCCTGCATCGGCAGGTGGACTCTCAACCACTGCGCCACCAGGGAAGCCCTCCAGAATTCTTTTAACACTTATTTGTGACATTTGTTTTGTAGGGGCGATAAAATAGGGTACATTTAAGCAAAGTCAGTATAATAATACAAAACACTTTCCTTCTGGTCTACACGTCAGATAATCAAGCTGAAAAGGAAAAAGTAAACCTAAACTGGCTTTGACAAAGAGAATAAAGAGGTTATTGTGCAGGGGGGAGCCAGGGTGCCAGAGAATCCTTCTCGTTTCTACTACTAAATAGCTGTGCTACTTGAATGAGACATTCCGATCTTTCTGTACATCCATTTTTTTTCACATCCTTAATGAAAGGGTGGGTTTACACTCTGGAGCCTCTCGTGACATGTAATTCTTTTTTTTTTTTTTTTTTTTTGCGGTACGCAGGCCTCTCACTGCCGTGGCCTCTCACGTTGCGGAGCACAGGCTCCGGACGCACAGGCTCAGCGGCCATGGCTCATGGGCCCAGCCATTCCGCGGCATGTGGGATCCTCCCGGACTGTGGCATGAACCCACATCCCCTGCATCGGCAGGTGGACTCTCAACCACTGCGCCACCAGGGAAGCCCTACATGTAATTCTTTTACTCCACAAATGCAGGGTCTCTGAAGTTCCTTTTTTTTTTTTTTTGCATAAAATCTTGGTAGAGAGACCCCATGTAGTTTTAAAACATCTATATGGCTTGACCTTTAAAGGCTCTCTGATCTTAGCACTCTCATCCCTCATGAAGCTAAAATGCCAAGAGGGCATTGAACTCACTGAGATTCTCAAAGCCACACAGATGAACAGGGAGAGAACGGAGAGGTAGTGTGGAGTTGCTTCCCACCAAACCGCTTCCTCATATATTCTGGCATGGTCATCACCTTCAGAGACAGACATCAGCAGGGATTCACCTTCAGGGTCCAGCACATTCAGATCATTCAACACTTATTAAGCACCTGTGGGCAGGTGACTGTGTGTGGCACCTTGGGAAGACACAAGTGAGAAAGGCACAGTCCCTTGGGAAAGCAGCAAGGCTGGAATGCACACAGGCATTGGAATCAGGCAATCTTGGGATCTGTTCCCAGATCCAACATTTACTGGAAATATGAACTTTGGCAAATGACAATCTCTCTGAACCTCTGTTTTCTCATCTGTAAAGTGGGCCTTTAATATGAAGGTAGATGTAAAATACCTACCACAACACCAAATGCATGGTAGACACTCAACAAATATTTTTTTATTATTTTCACCAGTAATGTTGCAGTCTAGCAAAAACAATATAAATAATGAACCATAATTAGGATTACATAATAAATTGATAATTCAACAAATTGCAGATATATATTCAGGTGTATATTTACGTGATTATCTTTATTGAAAAAAAGAGAGTTATATTAACTCTTATGTAGAGAAAATTCTGAAGTTATCATTACCGAAATACGAGATCAGCTATGTGATCAGTTTAAAAGGTGCATTTTTCTGGTTCCTTCATAGTAGTTTGAGCTCATGATTTCATCTCCCCCCGTATAAAAGAATGTTAAGTAAACATTTATATAATATTATCAAAAGCAAGAAGGGAAATTCTTGGGGCTCAGAAACTGTGCAGAACCCCCTCAAAGATGGTAAGCTATGTCCAAGAACACATGCATAAGTTCTGTGGTGTGTATTCTTACACCAAGGAGAGCAGAGCTTGTTCAAGCCTGGCACTAGAAGGGACTCAGGATGAGCAAAGAGGGATTATATAGTGACCTGCAGAGGTACTAGACAGAAGGCTTGCCCCCTGGACACCGTCATCCCAGGAATTATCCCAGGATATAGCACCCCTCAGCCTGTGCACCAGCTGCAGAAGGAATAAGCATGGGAGCTAGGCTCAGAGAGGCAGAGCAGTGCCCTAGTTGGTTGACAACACCGAAGTTGAAGGGGAGCCACCAGAGCATGGTATTTCCAACCCCTCATTAAAAAAAACAACAAACTACCTTACAAACATCAGAATGGCAAAAATCAGAATAAAGGAAAATACCATGCGTTGGTGAGAATGTGGGAAAATGGGAACCCTCACAACAGTGATCAGCAAGAGGACAGTGGATTGCAGCCGTTTTCAAGAGCCATCCGGCAGCACTTAGCGGTCTCATGTAAATGTAAGCCCAGAAATCCTGGGACTAATGATATTACCCAGGTTTCATGACTTTGCAGAAAGAATGAGTGAATAAATGAATGCTAGAAAAATGCACCAGAGAACACCTGTGGATGCTCACCCCTGCCTTGATGTATATGGGGACAAAGAACCACCCTAGGACCAGCAACAACAGCAAGGCCTACAAGAAACCAAGAACAGAGTGGAAATTAGAGAGGTTTGGCTTGTGGGCTTTTTCACCTCATGACCTCTGAGTCTGAAAATAAAATGCTTACTTGGATCCTGTCCCACTCAACCAATTATGACCCCAAGACAGCTGTGGGTCCCTTACCTCTGTTTCCATGATTCAGAGGTCACCGTTTCCTGGGGCTTAGGATGTGACAAAAGATGTATGGTGAAAAGTAGACAAAGAGTAAGAGATATGAGCTCAGCTGGACCACTAGAAGGTCATACAATCTTTGCCAAAAGGAATTATTCTTGAATGTCAGGAATTTCTTTCTCAAACCAATGAGAAAGAAATTTAGAGATAGAAGAATATTCCCAGTGACTGCCCCCAAGTCTTGCCATATATAATAATGATAATGGTATAGTCTTACATGAATATTAATGTTTGCAAAGAGCCTTCACTTATATCACTCATGCTTTTCTTACAACACCAGGTGAGGCAGATGTGATAAGCACAGTTATTCCTGTTTTGTGGAGGGGTAACCCAAGCCTCACAAAGATTACGGAAGCCCAAGGTCACAGGCTAAAAGAGCCAGGCTCTCAGCAACCTGTTAGTCACACCCACTGGGGCCATTGGGTATTTTGTCCACACTTCTGGAGACTGGCCCCTTTCTGGAGTGCGTGGCACTATCAAAACAAAACTCGGACCATAGGGCATGTGTGGAGGCTGGGTCCATTCTGGAGTCTCTGATACTACTAAAGTAAAACTAGGGGCAAAATCTTCAACAAGGGAGGGGCACAGTTATTTGTGATGACATAAGGTCACTTTCTGAGTCTATCCAGGGATGGTCTGTTTATACATTTGCTATGATCCAACTTTCTTCCACATAAGCATCTCCCTCTGACTGATAGGCATATATATGCATGTGCAAACACTAGAAAGGATAAGAGACTAGACCTGGAAAAACTCAGTCAGCTCAAGAAATATTTATAGCATGTGCTCAGTCAAATGCTGGATGATGGGGTAGTGTGAGTGACACGAGAGGAAATGGTCCCTAGTACTTAAGGAACTTAGGATCTAATTAAGAAGACACAGCTTCTACTGCTGAGCTGGCAGTAGAACAATTAGGAACTTAATCACCAAGTCTTGAAGTTTTGATCTACTAGCTCTAAATCATTCACTCCTTACTATGCTATCACTTTCTTCGTCAATTTCTACTCATCCATCTGGCATCCGCCCCAGGAAGCTCCCTGGACATGTGCCACGTCCCAGCCACCATCTAGGATGGATGCTCCTTCTGTGCGAGGTCTCTCAACACTGCATGCATACTTCTTTCTTTGTAGTTTCTACACTGTAGTGAATGTTTATCTGTTTCTCTCACTGAGATGTAAGCTTCTCACAAGAAGGGATCATTACTTTTACATTTTTTAATTTCCTGCATCTAATTCAGAACTGGATATATAGTGTAATAGCTCAAGGAGGAGAGATAGAAGTGAGAGCTAAAATGATCAAGGAGGTCAAGTGATAGTGGGGATTAAATGATATAGAAACGACATTCTTGGTGGGAATAACTGCTTTAGTGAAATCTCAGAGGGGGGAATGATGTGACTGGAATGACCCAGGCAGAATGGGCCACACAGGGAAGGCCCTGAGGTTTATCAAGGGATGGGTTAGGAAAAGGAGAAACAGAAATCAAACCAAAGAGGAGTTTGTCCTATACAGACTCCCAGACAAACATACCTAGAGTTCTGATTTAAAGAAAAAAGCTTATGATGCCACTTACATTCCATTCAAATGCTGCAATGGCGATTCCCGAATCTGCTCCCATCCCTGTCAGCCCCACGAAGTGACACACTGGCGATATTACTGGCAAAGAGAGAGGCGTTCAGCTGGAATCCAAGAAAACAGACTAGGATCAGAGTTAAAAGTCCCAAAACAGACTTCTTGAAAGCAGGTGAATGTTGAGATGTTTCCATCACTTCTCCTTAGGGCAGGAGTCAGCGAGCTAGAGCTCATGGCCTAAATTTAGCCAGTCACCAGTTTTTGCATGGTTGGTAGATAAGAATGTTTTCATACTTTTGAATAGTTTTTAAAAATCTTAAGAAGAATGATATTTTGTGAAATGTGAAATTATATGAAATTCAAATCTCAGTGTCCACAGATAGTTTTATTGGAATACAGCCACACTCATTGGTTTTACATATTGACTAAGGCTGCTTCTGTGCTACAACAGTAGTTGTGTTGTTGCCGCACACTGTATGGCCCATAAGCTCTAAAATACTTACAATCTAGCACTTTATGGAAAAGCTTTCTTTATTTTTTTAAAATAAATTTATTTATTTTTGGCTGCATTGGGTCTTTGTTTTTGGGTCTTTGTTGCTGCGTGCAGGCTTTCTCTAATTGCAGCGAGCAGGGGCTACTCTTCGTTGCAGTGAGCGGGCTTCTCATCGTGGCAGCTTCTCTTGTTGCAGAGCTCAGGCTCTAGGCACGCGGGCTTCAGTAGTTGTGGAGAGCAGCCTTCAGTAGTTGTGGCATGTGGGCTTAGTAGTTGTGGCTCACGGGCTCTACAGCGCAGGCTCAGTAGTTGCTCCATGCCATGTGGGATCTTCCTGGACCAGGGCTCGAACCCATGTCCCCTGCATTGGCAGGCAGATTCTTAACCAGTGCACCACCAGGGAAGCCCCTGTCTATTTGGAAACTTTTGTGGCAGGATTTTTCCCCTATATCTGTGAAAAAATATCATTGGTGTTTTAATGGGGATTTCATTGAATCTACAGATTGCTTTGGGTAGTGTGGATATTTTGACAATATTAATTCTTCCAGTCCATGAACATGGGATATCATCCCATTTATTTATATCTTCTTCAGTTTCTTTCATCAAGGTTTTATAGTTTTCAGTATACAGATTTTTCACTTCCTGGGTTAAATTTATTCCTAAGTATTTTATTCTTTTTGATGCTATTGTAAATGAGACTGTTTCATTTATTTCTTTTTCAGATAGTTCATTGTTAATGTATAGAAATGCAACTGATTTTTGTGTGTTGATTTTGTATCCTCAACTTTACTGAATTTATTAGTTTGAACAGTTTTGTGTGTGTGGAGTCTTTAGGATTTTCTAAATTTTAGGATTTCTTGCCTAATTGTTCTGGCTAGGACTATCAGTACTATGTTAAATAGGAGTGGTGAGAGTGGGTACCCTTGTTTTGATTCCTGATCTTAGAAGAAAAGCTTTCAGGTTTTCACCATTGAGTATGATGTTAGCTGTGGGCTTGTCAGATATGGCCTTTATTGCATTGAGGTAAGTTTCTTCCATACCTGAGAAGTATGAGAGTTGTTGAGAGTTTTAATCATTAAAAGGTGTTGAATTTTGTTAAATGCTTTTTCTGCATCTGTTTTCACATCTGTAGATGGGACTCCAATCAGTGAGTCAGCCACCTGGGCGTGGGCTCACCTTCTAAAAATTTCCCTCCTTGGTCTTGGACTCCATCAGGGATTCACACAATTCCCAAAGGCACTTTTGCCCACGGAAGGATACCACATTATTGTTTCTGAGGAGGAATACTAGCCAGGGACCTCCTATTCCACCATCTTGCTGATGTCACCTCATGAACGCCCATACCATTTTGAAGATGTCTTTTTCTTTGTTGAACATTTGCTTGATTGTTGTCAACCTTTGACTGTTTTCCATTGTTTCCACAATGTTCTGGTTGGTTTTTTGATGTTTCTGTTGGGGAATGAAATCTTGGAATGTCCTAGTCCACCATTTTCCTGGTCATCTCATGGTTATAATGGAGTTCTGTTGACTGAGACATCTCATCAGGTCATTACTGCTCCCTCCCACACTCTCCCAGAGATCCTATCCTGCGTAAGGCATTCGTGCACATCTGTCCTTTCCTCTGCTCTGCAAGCAACATCTGTGTGCATTTCTGACCATTTAAATGCAGGACAAGAAGTAAACTTGATGAAATAAGAGCCTCAAGAGGAGCCGAGAGGAAAATCAAATGGGTCCCAATACAGGAAAGTAGGAGTAGAGCTAAGTTAACTAAACCTTAATTTAACATAAAAGAAGTTTGTGGCACAGCTGTATCTCACTAGGAAAAAAATTTAAAGATCAACCTTAGAATAAGGCAAGAAAAAGTCACTTTTTAGAGAGCTCTGTGAACCTGAGTCCAAGACCCTCATAAAGCATGAGGAAATCTGCACGAGAGAAAGGACTTGGTTAGCTCCCACCAAAGGACACATATTTATAACTTGCCTTTACCAAATAAATAAGCCCATCAAGCAGCAGGTCTCCTTTGGATCATTTTTCTTTCTGAGTAAGAAGTTTCTGTTGGGCATCACATTGTCTTCCACCTATAGGCCTGGAGTTTTGAACCTCTGAGCTCCTACCTCATCCTGTGGGCAGGATGGAGGCTCAAGGTGCTGCATCCCTTCCTTCTGAAGCCCTTGCTCTGCTAGGCTATGTGGCTTCAGCTTCTCTAGTTCCAGCAGCTGCACTCACATACTCTCATCTCATGCCCAGGGACAGGGAGAAGGAGGAGGAGGGAATCTGGGCACGAGGACACCTCAGAGACCTGTGGGTATACAATTCCTGAACATTGACCAGTCTGGAAAAATTGGTAAAGTAACTTTATTAGTTTATTACTCCAGAAGAGGAACAAGCTCTACTGCCTTCTCTGGGAGATCTATAGAGAAGAGTTGGTTTGAAAACTGTTTTTGCATATATATGAGTCTGGGTTAGTCCATGGGAATGGTTCCATCCACCTCCTGTGTCCTCATCTCCCTGCTGAAGTCACAATGCCTTCTGTCTGCTACCTGTCATATAAAGCACCCCTCCCCTCCCCCACCACAAGTCTCTCTTGTTCCTTTTCTCATCTGCCTAGGCTTTTCCCACCTCACCACCTTCGGCAGTTGGCACACACATCAGACTTCTGCCACCTCCTGGATGTCCCTTGACCTTAAATGATGCAGAGGTTTTATGCCTTCTATTTCTTCTCCTTACAATGTCCTTGCTGCTATCCCTTTAGCACTAGAAGAAGTTCTACCTTCTCCAGGAGACCCAGATATAAAGAGCCATATGGTAAGGGGCTGTGTTAATTGTTGTAACATTAAGGCTAGGATAGCGTGTGACAGGTAGGTGTCATGAAAACGATGTGCATTGCAAACTCTTTTAACCCAGTTAGAACAAGAAAAGCCCCAGGATTAATCAGGTCTTTGGAAGAGAGGGAGTTCAACTTGAACCAGGGTGCTGTGGGACTAATCGTGGGTAGTCTGCTCTCAGCTGCTCCCAGGAGGATGAACCCCAAGCTTGAGGGCAGGAGACTTTTGCTCACCATCGGGGACTTTGCAGCTGTGTCCCCCTGGGAGGGGCATCAGTGGAGTCATAGGTGATGATCTATGAATTATTCAGCAGAAGTCTGGGAGCCCTACTCAATTTTTCTTGAGATTTACTGGTTCTAAAATAGTTAGCTTGGTTCTGTGGTCTTCTGTGGTTCAGAATTTTATTTCTTTGGATCCCCAAAGGCATCATTTTTATATAATATTATATATATGATACAATATATAATTTATATTATACCATATCATATTATATATAATATACGATTTATAATATGTAATCTATATTATAGTACAGTATAGTATAATATAACAGGGGTCTCAGAGTGGTTCTTGGGCTCCATATCAGGCAGGTGGCCTTCCTGACCATCTCTGGGCTCCAATCTGAGGAGGAGGCCGATTATTACTGCTCAGTGTGGTACAGCATCCTCAGAGCTCACACAGTGCTTCAGACACAAACCCTGAGCTCCCCCAGCCTCACCCAGCACCTGGGGGAACTCACAGAGCACTGTTTAACTGGCCCATGAAAAGACAAGGGCTGGGTTCCAACTGACAATAGTGTGTGCTATTCAGGAGCATTAAAAATAATATGAGAGAGAAAAAAATATGAGTTAAAATGACTGGACCTACACAATCGGTAAACGTATATTTATCATTGTGAATATATTTGTGGCAACTTAAAGATATATACATTCACACACAGTAAAAATTGGTAAAAAGGAATACAAGGTTTAACTAAGGGAACATATTTATTTCCATATTTTTCTTTTCTATTCCAATTGTAGATGCTAGATTCACATGCTGGGGTCATCAGCCACCAGCCTGCCTTCTTCTTCTGCCCTTGGCACATGCCGTGATATCTGACTCTAGGGATCTTTCTTCCTTTCTGCCATGGAGACCGCTTGACATCCTACAGATCCAAACTTATGCATCAGACTTTTTTGAGACTTCTTTGGCCCAACTTCCCTCTGCTCCTCAACATGCATAAAGGGTAATTTCCCATGTGTGTGTTCCTGTTGCACCCTTTAACTGCCCTTTCACATATGTGTGCAGTGTCTGAAAACAGCAGGCAAAGTTGGAGCTGTAAGGGTACAGTTGACAGAGACGGACATTTAAAAAAATTGATATTTTTCCATCGAAATAAAAATCCAGATGTGAAAGCATCACTGTTCCAGTGGTGGATCTTCTGAGACATCTACTCACTCTGTTATCTGAGGTAATGACACCAGGAAAAAATTACAGTACAAAAAGGACATGTGCTAAGTGTTATCACAGTAACCAGAGGATGTAGCCCCTGTGGCCAGCAGGGGGCGCTTGTGATGTCCAGAGAGCGCAGGTGTGCTAGACAGCTGATAAACCACTCAGCTTGCTCAAGAGTATTTGGGTAAACTGTGTTCTCACTAGTGTGTGACTTTCCTTCACTTGTGATGCCTCCTTATCACCCTACGAGATCCTAGGTCTGGCTCTCCCATGGCTTCAGATTTGAGTCAGATCCTTTTCTTCTAGAGTCTTTGCCCAAATCTGGTCCAGGAAGGACTCATAGACAGTGAGGATCCAGAATGTGGATAGAGTAAGTCTGTTCCTAGGAGAGTCTGGCTAGAGAAGCAAACACAGCTTGTGGGCATAATCCCCACCATGGATCTTCTGGAGACAGAGCTCTGAGGCGTCTCCAATGTGCCCCAGAGCATTTTCCCCTCAGCCTTTTACAAATGGGGCATTTTCCAGGGGTTTAGGTGAAGGGGCTCCCGGGGTCAGACAGGTTCTACCTTTATCCTCTGGTCTATAAGAAGCAGTCCTCTGATACTAGACTCACACCCCTCTGTCTCAGTGTATTGGTCACTTGATTAGAAGGTCACCACCTTCTGCAATGGAAGCCTTAGAAATGTAAGCAATTTTGATGCAGTCTTGCATCAACAGCTGTTATTCTGAAGCACTGTAAATGTGATTGATGTTTTTTGTTCCCTGGACTATGGCCTGAGGGGAAAGACTGATTACTACTGCAGACCTGGAATAATAGCCTTGCACTACGATCTTGGCCTTGGGAAAGTGGGCCAAGGCATCCCCTCTGCACCCTTTGCTCAGTCATTTACTTCCCTATCACAACATGTGACCAACACTAGCTCACTGGGGATATTTCTGCTGTCACTTCTGCCACCAGCACCTGAAGAACTAAAGTATTTGGGTCTTTAGAAATGTCTACTTGTGTGGTCCCATCAAAGCTTAGACCTAATCTTTTTTTTGGCTGTGCAGTGAGGCTTGCAGGATCTTAGTTACCCTGACCAGGGATTGAACCCGGGCCTCGGCAGTGAAAATGCCGACTTCTAACCACTGGACAGCCAGGGAATTCCTGATTACTCTTTTTAAATTGCGTTGTCCGTGGTTACAGAACAATGTTGAATAATAATGGAGGTAATGGGCAACTTTGCCTTTTCCTGATCTTAGTGGAAGGATTAAGTGAGATGCTGACTTTAAGACTAAATTATACATGTGTGCAAGAGAGAGCGTATTACCATATTATAAATGTATCTGTCTGTTTTTATTTTCTTAACTGGTTTTTCTTAGGAAATGTTGTTAAATTTGGTGAAAGGCTCTTTCAGTATCTATTGAGACAATCTGATCTTATCTTTTGATCTATTATTATGGCATATTATATTAAAAGATTTCTTAATATTGATCAAAACTTGCATTTCTGGAATAAATTCCAGTTGGTAATGGCATTTCAATTTATTAATCTGGTATTACATTCCATTTGTTAATATTTTACTTAGAAATTTTATATCCATATTTAATGATATTGATCTGTAACTGTCCTCTTTTTGTATTTCTTTGTCAGGTTTAAGTAGCAGTGTTATAAATCTTTCTATGAGAACTAGGAAATTTTCCCTCTTTTCCAGTGCTTTGGAAAAAATTATGAAGCAAACAAATTGAAATCATCTTATCTTTGAAGATCTGTTAGAAGTTTTCTATTAAGCTACGTGGGCCTCATGTCTTTCTGTGGAGTAGTTCCATAACAACATTCTCTATTTTTTTCCTAAAGAAAGTAGTCTGTTTAGATGTTTTATCTTTAATGGGACCAACTTTGCATTTTCCAAGGATGTATACATTTCATCTAGTTTTTTTTCAATGGAAGTTATCTCTTTAGGATTTTTTTCATTTTAAGTTTTCAGTATTTTCCACATATTTGACTTTATACATTTTCATTGAAAAAGTTAGTAAGTGGTTTTCCTATTCTGTCATTTAAAAAAAGATTTTGATGTGCCAGTTAGATTTACTATTTTTTATCCTCTACCACATAACCTGTTACTTTTCTTGTGATGGGGAGATGGGTTGTTTCTCACTTGTCTTTTTAATTTTCTTGTACCTGGTAGAACTCTAAATTTCTTCCCCTTGCTTGTTTTTTCCTTCACAAGATGGTTCCCACAGAGCTCTCCAGCCTTCCTTTTAAGGAGGAGATGGAATCAACCCAAATGTCCATTGACAGATGAGTGATAAACTAAGTATGGTATATATACATACATCAGAATATTATTCAGCCTTAAAAAGAAAGGAAATCCTGTCACATGCTACAACGTGGATGAGTAGAGGATATTATGATTAGTGATTTAGGCCAGTTATAAAAAGACAAAGACTGTGTGAATCTACTTATATGAAATATTTAAAGTAGTCAGATTCATAGAAACAGAAAGTAGAATTGCAGTTGGGGGAGTTGAGGGGATAGAGAGATGGAGAATTATTGTTTAATGAATATAGAGTTTCAGTTTTTTAAGATGAAAATTTCTGGAGATCTGTCATATAACAATGTCAATATACCCAACACTATTGAACTGCACGCTTAAAAATGGTTAAGACAGTGAGTTTTATATTATTTGTTTTTTAGCAATATTTTCTTAAAAAGAAGCTGGGCCAGAGATGAAGGGTGCTGCTGAAGCATAGGCATGGAGTATGTAACGGAAGTCAGGGTGTGTGAACACTGATAGGAGGTAATACCATCTACATTTTCACTCACCTTGTGTGGCAGAATAGCATGTCCATCCCCTCAGGGTATTGGCAACAAGCCACAGCTGTGGTGACCCTGGCTATGACCATGCCACCAAAGGAAGTCATAGGTGTTTTCATAAGACAACATAGTGGCCATAGAATCTCCAAATACCATTTAACCTCATCCTACTTCAGAATCGCCAACTCTGATAATATAATTTCCTTAATAGAAAGGCCCAAACTGGGCTTAAACTCTTCAACATAAATATAAAAGTAGTAATACCCAACTGGTCCACAAAATGAGAAACTAAAATGTATATGGACTCTTCTTTCTACCCTACCCAGGTATCCAATTGATCACTAACTTTGTAGATTCTCTCTCCAAAGCTCTTTCAAATTCATCAGGTCCTGTTGACTTTCCATTCTAATGTCTTATTTCAAACCTTCATTGCACTTATTGATTATGGGCTATGATTGAATTGACCCCTGATTGACATCTGGCCCCTCCCCTCACTCCTTCTCCTTTCTGGGCATCTGGCATCTTCTGATGGTGAAGTCTGGTCCCAATTCCAGGATTCCTAGCTCTTCTTGCCTGAATAGCTGGGCTCCTTTCAGTGAATCGCTCAGAATCTCACCCCACATGGTCCCTCCTGGAGAGGGGAGTGTCTTTGTTTCCATTTCCTTCCAAACAGAGCTCATTCTGGTGATATTTATCACCTCCTTTAACACAAAGTGACTCTAAATGTCTGGACCAGAGTAGTGGCCCTTGGTGCATCTAGAGAAATGTAAAGGTTTAAATGTATTTTGATCATAGCACGCTGCACAGACACACCCTGGACTCACCGCTGGAATTGTGAGGGGTGCAGATTGGAGAAGGCAGGAGTCCTGAGCAATAGCACCTGCCCAGGGTCGGCATGTGTCCTTCATCCACCAGAGGGCGCTGTGTCCTATGCACCTGCTTGATGCTCTCCAGTTTCTCGGCTGATTCCCTCCCCTCTTGCAGGTGTTCCTGTGACCTCACTGGGGTGAATAACACCTCCCTCCTACAGTCTCTCTTCTTATCAGGTGGAGCCAAGGCTAAGGTTGAAGGAAGGATTTGAACAGCCTCCAGAAAGGGGAATATTTGCATGGAGACCTCCTACCCTCAGGATCAGGGTGACATATAAGAAGGGTTGGTGGGCTCAGGCCTGGCTGTGAGGCTCAGAAAGCAGAGACTGGGGGTGTCTTCACCATGGCCTGGGCTCCTCTCCTCCTCACTCTCTTCGCTCACTGCACAGGTGGATGCCTGCAGGGAATTCTGGGAGGCCTCCTGTTTGTCACCTGGGAGGATGACCTCTCCCCCTTCCCTGGGAATGGGATCTGTCCTGTCCTCACTGGATCTTGGGCAGAGGTTGTGTTGACTCAGCCCCGCTCTGTGTCGGGGTCTCTGGAGCAGAAGGTCACTATCTCTTGCACCCGCAGCAGCGGTAACATTGGGAGTTACTATGTGCACTGGTACCAGCAGCGCCTGGGCAGTGCCCCCACCACTGTAATCTACAAGGATGACCAAAGACCCTCTGGAGTTCCCAATCGTTTCTCTGGCTCCATTGACACTTCCTCCAGTGCTGCCTACCTGACCATCTCTGGGCTGCAGCCTGAGGACAAGGCCAACTACTACTGTCAGTCCGGTTATGACAGCAACAAGGACACAGTGCTCCAGACCCATGGAGAAGTGAGATCAAAATTCCCTAGAGCCTCCCTGTCCTGGGTCTGCCCTTGACCCATCCCCACCAGGGAGGGCTGAGTTTTTCCCTGTGCTCTTCTTGAAAGCTCAAGCTGGAATTTTCATGAGTTCCTCTCTTTTCTTTCCAAAATATAATTTTTTCCTCTCATGTCTTGATAGATGATCTCATAATCCTTTGCAAGCACTGCATGGAGGAGCTTTAGTTCAAATCAGGGTTTCTGAACCTCAGTATTCCTTGTGGAGGGGCTGTTCTGTGTATCAAGGACATTTAGAAGCATCCTTGGGCCCCACACATCCGATGCGAATAACAACTTACTCTCCATATTGTGACACACAAAAAACTTCCAGCCATTTTCAAATGTCCCATAGGAGGGCAAAATCACCCCAGTTTGAGAACTACACGTTTTAAAAGAGCATGATCTCAGCTATTAGGAAGGCTTTGGCTTTGAATCCTGTTTATACCACCAGCTGGGTGTACGGATGTATCATCGCCCTATGCTTCTGTTTTCCCAGCTTAGGCAAAACAATAACACATAATTCAAATGATTGTTTTGATGGATGAATAACATTCTAAGCATCATGAGGTCAGAGAACCTATGACCCAATCATATGGAATCTCCTTCCAACTGGAGTGTGACTTTTGGCCAGATTAGGTGTGTGATTAATATTTTAAAACTTTATACAAAGCACATGAAAATCTCTCTTCATTTATTCCCACAGGGAGCATTTTTCAAGCATGGGATACAAAGATGAAGACATGAAAAGGTCCGGTACTCTAACAGTTTGCATTTTAAGATGGGTATGAGAAAACAGACCAGGACAGCAGCAAAGATGGGTGTATTAAAATGTCCTTTCTTTGGGCTTCCCTGGTGGCACAGTGGTTGAGAGTCCACCTGCTGATGCAGGGGACGCGGGCTCGTGCCCTGGTCCGGGAGAATCCCACATGCCGCGGAGCGGCTGGGCCTGCTGGAGCGGCTGGGCCCGTGAGCCATGGCCGCTGAGCCTGTGTGTCCGGAGCCTGTGCTCCGCAACGGGAGAGGCCACAGCAGTGAGAGGCCCGTGTACCGCAAAAGAAAAAAAAAAGTCCTTTCTTTTACCAGAGTGTTTAGGTTCAAATTTTGGCTCTGGTTCTATTCGGTTCTCTTCAAATTTTGGTCCTTGGACTTCCACTGTTCAGTACATATAGTCTCCACTAGCAGAATGTGGGTATTTATATTTCAATTTATGTTAATTAAAATTAAGTAAAATTTTAAATTCCATTTTCTCAATCACACTTGCTGCACTTCAACTGCTTAATGGCTGCGTGTGCCTCATGGCTACCATTTTTGAGAGTGCAGGTATAGAACATTTCTACCATGGCAGGAAGTTCTACTGGACAGTGCTGACTTGAACAATTCACTTGTCACTCAGGGATAAAGGCAGCCCATTTAGTAAAAAGTATTCTTGTGAAAACTCTTCTGTGTGCTGTGAGGCATGGTTCTTTTGGATACAACTCTAGGGTATCTTTTTTTTTTTTTTTTTTTTTTTGCGGTACGCGGGCCTCTCACTGTTGTGGCCTCTCCCGTTGCGGAGCACAGGCTCCGGACGCACAGGCTCAGCAGCCATGGCTCACGGGCCCAGCCACTTTGCGGCATGTGGGATCTTTCCGGACCGGGGCACGAACCCGTGTCCCCTGCATTGGCAGGTGGACTCTCAACCACTGCGCCACCAGGGAAGCCCGGGTATCGTTTTTTATGTGCATGAATTTTAACCAGGGAGTGATGATAATAAAAAGAGTAAAAGAGAGATCTGGATATGCAGACTGAAAAGTCTCCCGACCATCCTGGCAAGTATCCTATGGGAGACAGGTGGGATTTCTAATGCTCCTGCTGGCCTTTAGGGTTTGCTCCACTCTGTGTCAATGTGGGGCCTTTAAGATCCCAGATTTGTGTCTGTGTGGACTGATCTGGTGTTGGTAGCCGATCTCCAAGATGCTCTTAATGGTCACTGACTCCTGGTGTTCTTGCCCTTGTACATACTGATTAGAGATGACCTGTGAAACTAATGGAATACTGAGGAAATGACCGTGTATGACTTTCGATGCTACATCATAAAGGACTTCCATTGTGCTGTCTTAGATCACTCGCTCCGGGGAAGGCAGTTGCCATGATGTGAAGACTCTCAAGGAGCCCTATGGTGAGGTTCATGTGTCAAGGGACTGAGACCTTGTGCAACCAGCCTTGTGACTCAACCAAACTGGAAGCTGGTCCACCAGCCCCAGTCAAGCCTTTCTATGACCATCACCTGGTCAAAATCTTGACTGTAACCTAATAAACAAACTTGAGCCAGAAACACCCTTCCAGGCTGTTGCCAACTCCCTGATTGACAGAAACTGTGGAATCATACATGTTTTTGTTCTTAGCTTCTAATTTTGGAGAAATCTGATGTGAGGAAATAGATAATGAATACATTACGAGATGGACATGGCGATGTGGAGAGGGTGTAGGCATTGGTGGGGTTAAGCCTTAATGTCTACTGTTAGTGAAATGTGATGAGACCACACTGGACTCCCTCGCTGCATATGATGTCAATGGATTGCCTAATGGCTTTTCCTTATAACCCATGGCTTCATTATAAACGTCCCATATGAATTATGCACAACCATTATGCCTTGTCAAGCTTCTTTGAGTAAATCTTTTTTTTTTTTTTTTTTGCGGTACGCAGGCCTCTCACTGTTGTGGCCTCTCCCGTTGCGGAGCACAGGCTCCGGACGCGCAGGCTCAGCGGCCATGGCTCACGGGCCCAGCCGCTCCGCGGCATGTGGGATCTTCCCGGACCGGGGCACGAACCTGTGTCCCCTGCATCGGCAGGTGGACTCTCAACCATTGTGCCACCAGGGAAGCCCCTTTGGGTAAATCTTTGACTATAAAATAGTCGAAGGACACGGCCCTCTTCCACACTTTGATATTTCAGTATTGAATTCCTTAAAACAAGGTACCTTACCCTCTTTATTATCTTTATTTTTCACTCCCCCACCTTTATCAGACGTAAAGATTTATGTAGACAGTCACCTTATGTATTCCTTTGAATAATAAGAAGCATCTGTGTACATTTCTGCCCCTTAACTAAAAGACAGAGATGTTGCTTTAACAAGAGGGGTCACCCAATGGTAAAGATGAAAAAAATATATATATAGCACGTCCGAATTCAATAGAGCTAGGGAGTGAAGTGAACTTCCCAAAGTAGATTTTAGAAGAGACTCTCATCTTTTTGTCTAACTAATCAGGAGAGAGTCAAGTCCTGGATTTTGATGGAATATGTCCATAATAGGAGGAAAAAACAACACTTTAGAGCTCATCAGCCAATATGGCATTGAAGACCCTCTTCAAGCCAGGAGAGCAAAGGAAGAGGAAGGAAGAGAGAGCCTCTGGTGTTGGCAGTCTTACCACAAAGACAATGGTGAGTTTCACCTCGTGAATATCCGGGGGCCTCACGAAGTGAACTGATGAAGAACATTCGTATCTTCTGTTGACAAAGGCTGGTGTTGCCCCGGGGAACATCTTCACCTCTCTGTCTCTTGTCTCAGCCACAGCGGCCTTCTTTCATCTCCCTCACATCTGGCACACTACTGGCTTGTTCCACTCTTTTCATAAGTATTTCTGGAATGGATGGAAGCATTTTTCTAAGTGAGAAGTATCCATTATGCTGATCTTTTAGGGTCCTTTGTCCAGACTGTGCTGACTCACCCATCCATGGTGTAGGAATGTTAGGAAGAACTTTCTGAAACATGCTGTGGCCTGACAACAAAAGCATCCAGAAAATGCCAGACCCAGAAATATGAGACGTTTTGCCATTTCCCAATACCCTACACTATTTGGTGTCTCTGAATATTTGAACACTCTGCTACACCTTCTGAGAACCCTGCCCTTCTCTAGAAGTGTTGCTTGCTTTGTTGCTCCACAAACAAGACCACTACTCTCCAGTCCATTCCGACCCAGATGACCAGTCACCTCCTTCCTGTTGCCCTCTTGAATGGGCTGCTCAAGTCTTTGTTCCCAAATCCATCTGCTTTCCCACCTCGCTACAGCCTTCGTCACGTGGTATGGTGGTCATATTTCTTTCACCTTAAAATCTAGAAAGAACTCAGTTGAGAAAGATGTTTCTTAATATCAATTATCAATGGACACTACAGGGTGTGGTCCACAGATATTTCTGGAAAGACAGGGACCAGGCTTTCAGACCAACGCCATTAACATAATTTCCACGGAGAAACTGAAGTTCGAATTCATTGCGCAGTAGGGGGCGCTGTGGGATTTCCCCAGGTCTGCACAGTGGGTGCCCTCTGCTGTGTAATCACTCACACTCTCCAGGGCTGGGGCTGTGTTTGCTGGTGGAGACTCAGCTACTGTGTCCTCTCTGGGCTGGGCAGAGTCTCCTGCTCAATGGTCTGTGTCAGGTCCCAGCAGCTGCTTCCTCCCTAGTCACTCCCATGGGGCAGGCTCTGAGTCTCACCCATCAGCCCCTCTGTCTAAAGAACCAAGTGCAGACCTCAGCTGGTCCTCAGGGTGGAACAGAGGTCTCCAGTATGGGAAACAAATTTACATGAATAGCCCCTCCTCCCTGAGGCCACTGGAAGAGATAAGAGATGTCTGGGCAGCCCAGCTCCAGTTCAGGTGTCTCAGGAGGGCTGCATTCACCATGGCCTGGACTCCTCTCCTCCTGATGCTCCTGTCTCACTGCACAGGTGGGGACATTCCTCAGAGACACAGAGCAGCCCCACAGTCTGTGTTAGCCTCTCTGGCTCAGAATCTCAGGCAACTCAACTCTGGTCCCTGCCCCAGCACCCATATGTGTCTATGTTTGCAGGTGCCCTCGCCCAGCCTGTGCTGACTCAGCCACCCTCCCTCTCCTCAAATCTGGGAGCATCAGCCAGACTCACCTGCACCCTGAGCAGTGGCTTCAATGTTGGTGATTTCTGGATACGTTGGTACCAGCAGAAGCCAGGGAACCCTCCCAGGTATCTTCTTACTTTCCACTCAGATTCAGACAAGCACCAGGGCTCCGGAGTCCCCAGCAGATTCACTGGATCCAATGATGCATCAACTAATGCTGGGATTTTGCTCATCTCTGGACTCCAGCCTGAGGACGAGGCCGACTATTACTGTGCTACATATCACGGCAACTCAAAGGCTTTCACAGTGCTCCAGACCCATGGGGAAGTGAGACAAAAATCTCCCCACTGCTCTGCTCTGCTCACAAAGGAAGCCTGGAAGTTTCTTCCACCTCCCCCAGCATCGGGTGGGCCCTCAGAACTGCACAGACAGAACCTCTCAGACATCCCTCAGTCCTGGGCCAGAGACCCTCAGGTTGTGGCCACGTCAGGGTCAGAAGAGACCTTGGCCCACAGGTCCTATCCCCTTGATTCCCCCGGTTCACTTCCTAGCTCCAAAAAGGCCTTAATCTTTGAGTCCTCACCTGTGAAAGGGAGATCAGGACACTGTCTGCTTCATAGGGTTGGGAGAGGATTAAATGAAGTCACAGATATGAACTCATTGCAGTGTGCGGCCCAGACCAGCTGCTGTGATCACCGTCACCACTAATTCAGCCTAGTCTAGGACCAGATGCTCCCAGAATGTTCTCTTCCTATTCCCAGACTCCCGCTCCTCCCCTGCTCCCCATTCTCAAGACTCACCCATCAAGAGAGGGAATTTAAAGAGAACTTGTTTTTCACTTGGAAAAATCTAGATTGAAAACCTGGATCTTTCAAATATTAGACATGCATCATGGACCTGCTTCTGAATTTCCCAGTGTGTCAGTGTCATTGTCTGTAGCATGGACACAAAGTACCCACCTGATCAGCCTGGTGGGTAGAGTGCATGGGATGGGGTACACAGAGTAGTGACAAGAATGGTCAGTGCTATCTTCCCTTCATGACCTCAAATGTCCACTGAACAGTGCTCTTAACTTGAGCCAGCCCTGGCTCCACTATCCAGAGAGCCTGGAAGAGACACCTCCCAATCATACAGACACTTTGGACTCAAGAAAAGAGTCCCAGACCAGGTGGGAGAGGGCGGCAGAGTGTGGGTGCAGCAGGTTGGGGTGGGTGCTGCTGGGTGTTCCCTGTGCTTCACCTGCAGTGTGCACCTGGCGTGACAGGTTTCTCACCCTCAAGAACGACTGTGGGAACTGCAACCTGTTGATGAGAATTATGACCCAGAGGTTCTAAAGAGAAGAGGGCACCAGTGTGATTTCAGGGTTCCCGGCAGTATTTCCAAGGCTTAGAAATGGAACCTACAATGGTGAATCCTGATTAGAAAATCCAAAGAACCACCCCCCTCCAAATTATAGATTTTCTCAACAGCTGCACTGGCTTGTCCCAGAAAGAGTGTGAAGATGCCCTGCAACAAACGGAGTGCTGATAGCCTGGTCTTGTGGGGCTATGAGGAGTGGGCAATTATGCACAGGGGGAAATCTTGTGCCCTGACCTTCACTTCCTTGTGACTGTGACCTCTTAAGGTCTTTGTGGGAACAGAGTACAGGTTTCCCTTGGGCCACCATTTATCACAGATTGCTCCACAGAATAGAACCCTGCAAAGGGCCAGAAAAAGCAGAGTAGGACAGAGATTTGGGTAAAGGGCTGTGTATGATTTATGGTTCTCTTGAGAGACAGAACCAATGGGATGCAACTCTATCTATCTATCTATCCATCCATCCTCCCTGTGGACAAAGTGAGCAGGGACCCCAAATCTCACCTCTCCCTATTTTTTATATCTTTTAGGTTTCTGTTTCTTTCTAGGCTCTGTGGACACATCCATCCATGATGTTGGAGTGAGATCTCAAAAACAAGTTCATTTATAGCAGAAAATCAGCAACATATAAATGAACAAGAAAAGCTTGCTATGGCCTGGCAAGAAAAGCATCAAGGCAAGAGTCCTGAACAGGTGGACTGGGGAGATCTTGACTCAGTGCCATCTGAGACGGAAACTCTGGCTTCAGGTTGGCCAATGGATGGTTCCTGAGGGTCCCTTAGACCCTGTCCTACAAAAAAGCTGGTCATTAGGACCAGACATGGGATGATCTTGACACAGAGTTCCAGACCCTGGAGGACTGGAGACTCAGCCATCCCCTGTCCTCCCACCGTCAGGCTATAAACGTTGGCTGCCTGTGTGTAACATTACGTCAAGGGTGACCTTGCTCCTAACTATGCCACCACCACCTGAGGACCTGAAGACTTTTCAAGGACTTGTGGCTTTGAGGGTGGCTGGACCATTTCTCACCCTCATCACTGCTCCACAGGCAGAAACTTTAGCTTCAGGACACAGAATCCTTTAGGGCAATTGATAGAAGGGCCAGAGGGAGGCTGACACTGGCCGTGCCCAGCATAAGAGTTAAAAACTACTGGAATAAACCATAGGTCATCCATTCAACCAGTACCTGGTCTTCATCTGTTAAGAACCCAAACTACTTTTTCTAATCTGTACTCAAACCCTTCCTGGTGGCCCTCTTCCTGTCCTCCTGAGGCCACAAGCCTTCACCAACTATTCTGGTCTCCTGGGCCTGACCCTCACCTCTGGGTTAACATGTTCCTTGTAAGCTCCCCGCCCTTAGATGCCAGGCTTCCTTGTGAAGACTGGCCCTCCTGCAGACACAGGAAACCAGGGGTGAGGCTACTCTGCGAGTCGGCTGGAGGGAAAGGAGGGGACTGTGATGGCTGCGGATCCACGTCCTTAGTACCGTGTGTCCCTGATCTCTGGGCTGCCAGGACTGCAGATGTGTGGTTCTTTAACTAGATCACGAGAACTATGCTACAGTTCATGAGGGCAAAAAGGAGACAACAGTCCCCATTTTCTTATCATTCAACCAAGGCATTGGCCTCAGGGCTTTCAGTTCCCGGGAAGATTCTAGAAATGGAAGATGAAGGCTGTATAGCAGGAGTTGGGAATCAAACATGAGAATCAGTAAATGTTAAGCTTTATAATAAATCAAAGAGAAATAAAAGGGAGGATCAGTCATGAGGGCAAAATGAATGAATTTGTTTCAAAAACCACCTTTTTTTGGGCTCCTTTCTCAATGCATAAGATTTGAATAGAAAAACACACTTTCCATTTTCAATAAATGCTTTAGAACCTGCCACTTAAATTCTATCACCATTTCTGCCTTTATAAAAATAAATATAGAAATGAAGAAATACAGGAAACTTCCTTAATGGCTTAATGATTATGTATCTTTAAACTGGAGAAGAGCATTGTTCCTCCAGGCGAAATGCTAGAATTGTTTCCATTTTAATCTGACCACACATGATGCCTGCTGGCCTCTCCTGTGAAAGATTTTAACCTGGGATTTGCATCAAATCAATAACAGAAGTAAAAAAATATGAACATATTTTAAAACAAAGAATCAATTTACACAGAAGCCTAGAGATTGTACCGAAAATTCATTGGAATGAATATAAACATTTTCAAATTCTCAATTAATAAAAATACTATATAATTTTAAAATTATATAAATTTAAAAGTACTTCAAAGTGTATGTTGTTCCAGTCCCAGTATTAAAAAAAAAGTAGAAACTTTGACCATATATGCAGGAAAACAAATAAAAATTCAGCAAGGAACATAAAGGAAAATTTGAACAAGGGGTAAAATATTTTCTTACAGGAAAACACTGAGTAAGAATGTCAGAAGTGAGTAGATGGGTTATACAAGCACTTCTATTATTTATATTATTGCTTATTTATACATGTTTTCCCTTGAGAAGGTGCGTGGGTGGGTGTAAGCAGAGGTGACAGTGCAGAGCCCTCCGATGTCAGAAGGAGGGATGGGTAAGTGATCAATGTCAGTAACTGACACCACACAGGGGTTACTGTACCTTCTGGAATGTAAGTCCTAATAAAATTTTATTGTTTTTTAAAATTTATATTTTGTATGAATAATTATTGATTATCATCTTGTATACGGAAAATCTTTTCAAACATAATAACTGTTTATCAAATTCAAAAACTCTAAGTTTAACTTAGAGGGAAGATCCACCCTCATTACTCAGGACCGAAGGGTGTCCTGGGACATGGGACTTCCAGTGGTGAAACCAGGAACATCCAGGGTAAACAGGGATGAGTTATTTACCATATTATAATTGAACATGTGTAATAGATCTTCAAAATGCTTTTCCAGAAATCTCACTTCTGGATGGTGGAATAATTTATCTGCTGAGAATGATAAGGTAGGTGACATATTACAAGTTACAATTAGTAAGTTATAATTCAAATTACACGATCATCTTTATAGGACATGAGAAAGATGCCAATATAATGAAAACTGAATTGGGCTAGTGCTCTGTGGGGAGAGCTATTATGCTCATCTCTGCAGGTGCTTATGCACGATGAGAATTTCCTGAATGAAAACTTTGCACCATCAGAGAGCCACTGTCCAGGTCTGAGAAAAGAGCAGAGATGTGGTAGATTAGATGGATTATGGAAGCCAAGTGAGTAACTGGAATAGACCTTAGGAATTTTATTTAAAAATGTGTAGGATGCCTGAGTTTTAACCTGGCAGAGTGGAGAGACCCTGTATAGCACATGGACTAAACTGGTAATAGAGCTAAACTAGTCATTTAGTAACTCTCATTCATTTCTGGTAGTCATGGAAAACGGTATTGGCCAACTATGGAAGACAGACGAGATTTTTTAGAAAGCTAAGCATACTCTCACCGTACGATCCAGCAGTTGAATTAGGTGTTTATCTACATGAGTTGAAAAGGTGTGTCCACGCAAGAAGCTGCACACAAATGTTTACAGCAGCTTTATTCATAGTTGTTACAATCTGGAATCAAGCAAAATGGCCTCCAATAGCTGAAGGGATAAATAAACTGTGGTACATCCACCCAATGGGACATTATTCAGTGATTAAAAATAAATGAGCTATTGGGCCACAAAAAGAAAGGGCGATACAAAAAGTAAATGTATATTACTAAGTGAAAGAAGCCAAATCTGTAAAAAGTAAAATACAGTTACTGTGTGATTCCAACAATATGATACTACGGAAAAGGCACATTTACTGTCTAGAGACAGTAAAATGATCTAGAGTTGCCAGGAGTTCGGGGATAGGAAAAGGCTGAACAGGTGGAGCAAAAGGGATGTTTAGGGCAGCGAAAATATTCTGTATGTTAATGGGATAGTGGTTAGGTGACATTACGCACTTGGTAAAACCCATAAAACTGTGTGACACCAAGAGCGAACTCCAATGGAGTTTAGTTGATAATAATGTATCAGTATTGGTTTATGCAGTTTTACCAGTTGCCCGAAACAAATGCAAGATGTTAAAATGGTGGAAATGTGGAGGGAGTAGGAGGAATATGTGGGAATGCTCTATAGAACTGGATTTGTATCTGAAGGAATTACACATCTCCTTGTAATTAAAACCCAGACCAAAATTATGTCAACTGTGTATTTACAGCTCTAACCCTGCTCTTGGTTTCCAGCCCCGGAAGAGGTGAAAAACTAAAGAGTGAGGTGGGGCAGGGGCGGGGAGTTGGTCTAAAGAGGCCTAATCAATAGGAGCTGCATCTCATTTGGGATTTTCAAAATCCGAAAGGACTGAGACCGACAAGATGGTACGAGTAGGGGGGAGGGAGTGTAAGAGGTAAGAATTCAAAGAAGGAGATATTGGCCATTCAAGTAACTGAGAACAGTTGCTTTTAGCCTGTGCTGTGGGTTGTTGGGGGTAGGGAAGGCTCCTAGGAGGAGCTCTTTGGAAAGTGGCCGGAGAGCAGGAGAGGCAGGTAGAGACCAGACCACTGTAGTGACCTCAGGGGACGTAGGGTCATTGTTGGACTGTAAGGTGGGGGTGACACACTCCCGTTGGCCTTTCTACACTAACTCTCCAGCTGCAATGGGGATAAAACGCACAAGTCAGGGAGGTGGGTTTGTGGGTCTCATCCTGGGAGGAGAAGGTGGTGGCCAGAATCCAGGTTAGTTTGGGTGGAAACCGGGGTGTGTGAGGCGGGTCTAAAGGTGGTCTCACCCACTGGGCTCAGCTCGGGAATGTCCATCCCAATCCTAAGGGAGCCTGGGTGTGGACCGCAGGGGACGCTGTGCGCCTGTCCCTGAGGGTCTGTGGGGGGACTCTCAGCTGGGAATCCAGGCCCTGGAGCCCTGCCTTGTGCCCTCTGCTCTATGCTCACCGGTCTAGCCGCTGTGACCACGCAGGGCCCAGGGGAGGCTCCCCAGCCCCACTCCACACTCAGGTCTCACCCAATTTCGGCCCATTGTCCCCAGGGGAGGGGTCATTTGCATGGAGGGGTCCTCTGCTCTCCCATGAGGGACAAGGTAAGAGAGATTCTGTGCAGGTCCTCTGTGGGCTCAGAAGCAGAGCTGGGGTGTCTCCACCATGGCCTGGACCCTTCTCCTCCTCGGCCTCCTCGCTCACTGCACAGGTGAGAGGCGGTGGAAGCCGGGAGAAGGGATTCGGGGACACCTGGGCCGCTTTATTCCTTCTTGTGGAGAACATGCTGTGGACAATGGCCCAGACTCACTTCTCTGTGTGTCCCCTCCTCTGTTCCAGGGTCCTGGGCGCAGTCCAGGCTGACGCAGGAAGGCTCCATGTCAGGTTCTGTGGGACAGACGGTCACCCACTCCTGCACCGGAAATGGCAACAACGTTGGAGCTAATATCGTGAACTGGTACCAGCAGATTTTTCACGGGGCCCCCAAAACGGCGATGCTCGCAGGTTCTCTACCCTCAGGGATCCCAGACCTGTGCTCTGGCTCCACGTCTGTCAACACGGCCTCTCTGACCATCTCCAGGCTCCAGCCTGAGGACAAGGCTGATTATTACTGTTCAACGTGGGATGACAGCATCAGTGGTAACACAGCGCATCTGACCCACCGGGAACTGAGACAAAAACCCACCCCCTCCCCCCGTGATCACCCCCGTGACTGCCTGTGACAAATAAGGAGGTGACCGTGGCCCATCTTACAGCGTGAGGGTCTGACTGTCCAGCACCCACCCACTTTAAAGGGTCAGTGACACAGGCTCCATCTCACTGTTTTCATCATAGTTTCATTGAGATACACTGTGCATGCCAACAGGTTCACTGGTTTAATGTGCACAGTACAAGGGTGTTTAGCATATTCACAGAGTTGTGTAACTATCACTATATTCTATATTCTTTTTTTTGGCCTTGCAGCGCGGCATGCAGGATCTTAGTTCCCAAAGCAGGGATTGAACCCATACCCCCTGCAGTGGAAGCTCAGAGTCCTAACCACTGGACCACCAAGGAAGTTCCGGATCACCATATTCTAATTTTAGAACCTGCCCACATTCCTCAGAGAACGTCCCCACCCATTCGTGATCACACCTCATCACATCTCTGCTCAGTCCTAGGGAACCACTGCTCCACTTTCTGTCTTTACAGATTTGCCTGTTCTGGACATTTCATATAGATGGAACCAGAAAATAGGTGTCCTTTGTGACTGTCTTAGTTCAGTTAATTCTTTCGCATAACATTTTGAAGTTCCAACCGTGTGAGTCAATATCCGTTTTTTATTGCCAAATAATACTCCATTGTATGAGCTGACCACCGTTTGTTTACCCTTCAGGGACATTTGAGTTGTTTTTTTCTTCTCTTGGCTATTATGCAAAATGCTGCCAGAAATATTTGTGTACAAGTAGTTAGGTGTTTTGTTTTTGGTGGAAGTATGTTTTCACTTCTCTTGGGTAGATACCTAGGAGTGGCATAGCTGAGTCCTATGGTAACTACGCTAACAGTACATTTTGAGATTTGAGGAACTGTCAGATGTTTTCCAACACGGCTGCCCTGGTTCGCATCTCTACCAGCAATGTATGTGGGTTCCAATTTCTCCCCGCCTTCACCAGCAACTGTTATTATCTCTCACTTTATTTTATAGCCCTTCTAGTCTGGGTGAAGCAATATGTCATTGTAGTTTGCATTCCCCTAATGACCCCTGATGCTGAGTCCCTTTTCATGCTCTGTAGGAGGCTCTGAGGCCCTCCCCAATGGATCACTGACCTTAAGAACCTTTAAAATGAGTCAGTGCTGAAATCACACGCTCAGCTTGTTCCTCTGGACTCAGCAGAAAGCCCTTGTTCAGGGATAGGATCGCTCTCAGAGACCAGGGAATGGGCGGCATGAGGCCCCCTCCCATGTGAGGACCACTAGGCAGGAGTGTTCTGGGATCTGCCTGGGGGGCACTGCAACTTCAGGCTCACACTTTCCACAGGGCTGTTCTGGAGCCTCCCCTCTGAGCACGACTCTCCCTGTCACCACTTCAGGAAAACACCAGCCCAGCAGGCGACTCCCTGATGCCTCAACAGAGGCCCCTCCCCTGGGAACCAGGACTTGGACGCAGCTTGGATACCCCTCACCTCCCCCACACAAGACCGTTGTCAGGAGCCACTCAGTCCACACGGACTCCGACAACCTCCTGACAAAGAAAACGTACAGACATCCCAGGAAAGATGAACATTCCATACAGGGGATAAAACAAGACTTGCATACATGTAGAAACAGATCCATTGATGCTTAGGATGGATTGCAATGAAAAAATCTGAAAATTATGCTTATTTATCTTATCAATAGTTTCTATTTATTTTTAAAAATACCTGTCAGAATTTTGGAGAAATGAGACCTTTTTTCTAATATTTGTGTGAAAAAATGTAAATCCAGGAATAGTCTAGGACATTTTACAAATGAACAAAAATGAAGAGAGATATACATGACTAGATAGTGACACATATTTACAGCAAAAATAATTTAAAGATTGTGAGGCTACTATAGAAACCACACACAACAAACAAAAATCAATGTACACTGTGTGGGAATCCCAGGAACTGGGAACCACCCTGGATGTGTGAAAGGAGACAGGGACCAGGTGAGCTGCAGAACCTGCTGAGCCCTCAGGTCCTCAGGTCACCGCGAAGTTGTGCTCTGTGACCCGCAGGGGGCGCCATGGGACTGCCCTGGGGTCCCTGCACAGCTGCTCAGGGAGGACCTTTCGCTTCAGGAGCTGGGCCTGGGGGCGGGGCCTGTGCTCCCTGGTGGGGACTCAGCAGTGTGTCCTCTCTGGCTGGCAGAGGCCCCTGAGCAGGGACCTGCGTGGTCTCAGCAGGTGCTTCCTCCCAGGGGGTCCCAAGAGGGAAGCCACCCTCCACCCCCTGAGTCTGGGCTGTGAGCTGAGCTCCAGCACCAGGGCTCAGGGAGGGGCTGGGTGGGCCCTGAGTGGACACCCATTTGCACGGGAGCCCCTCCTCTGGCAGAGGCTGGGGGAGAAAAGGAGGCCTGGGGCAGCCCAGCCCCACTGTGGGGACCAGGGGGCTGTGAGCACCATGGCCTAGACTCCTCTCCTGCTCGTGTTCCTCTCTCTCTGCACAGGGAGGGCCAGGCCGCGGGGACCAGGTCTCAGTCCCCAGCCTGCATCAGCCCGTGTGGCTCAGACTCCTGGAATCTTTCCTCCAGCTCCTGCCCTATCTCCCCCCTGTGTCTGTGTCTGCAGGTTCCGTCTCCCAGCCTGTGCTGACTCAGCCTCCCTCCCTCTCTGCATCTCTGGGAGCATCAGCCAGCCTCACCTGCACCCTGAGCAGCGGGTACATTGTGGGCGGCTACCACATATCTGGTACCAGCAGAAGCCAGGGAGCTCTCCCCGGTACCTCCTGAAGTTCAAGTCAGACTCTGATAAGCACCAGGGCTCCGGGGTCCCCAGCTGCTTCTCTGGATCCAAAGAGGCCTCGGCCAATGCAGGGCTTCTGCTCATCGAGGAAGTGAGACAAAAACCCCTGGGCCCACAGACCTTGGCTCTGAGCCTCTTTTCAGTGAGAAGCTTCTGTGGAGGGATCTGCAAGGGAGGCTTCTCTGCACTGAGATCTCTGTGAATGGAGAGAGGAGAAACACAGGGTCGTGCCTGTGACCCGAGACAGCGCAGGTGTCCCAGGAACCCGCACAGAGCCCACCTGCCCCTCCTTCAGCGTCTGGAGTAAATTCACCAGAGTAGGTGCTGTGTCTGGACCCAGAAATGCTCCCAACACAGCGACGTCCCTCCTCATTTCCTTCATCTCATCCCACAAATTGTGAGTCCCAGGCTGTACGGGTGTCCCCACAGCTCAAATACTGACACGAGCTCTGCTTTCTGCTCCCTCCTCCCCCCTCAACCTCTTTACTGTGCTGTAAACAGGGCTGCATTTTCCTAAAACTCAGGGGTCATCCAGCCTCTGAGTAATTGCGTGGGGAAGCTATGGATTATTTCTTCCTTCAGAATTAACTGAGACCCCACACGAGGTGAGTCCTGAGGATTTAGCAGAGGAAGCCCTGGCTCCATCTCTCAAGACGGGCTGTGTTTTCTTCTGCCCCAGGTGATGTTTCCATGAATTCTCCGAAAGCACCTCAACTGCAGAAACATTTTCCTCAGGTCCCTGAAGTCCGAATCCTCCTCTCTTTTCCGAAATCAAACTAGACAATCTCCCCTGGTCCCCCAGCTGCAGACACCTGGACCAAGCAGGGCCCGCGAGCCTTGGCTCTGGTGAGGGCGCAGGAAGATGGGGCTGTGGCCCCCCTGCCCTGTGCTTCCTGGGCCTGCAGACCCACAGCTGTGGTGTCAGGGCTCCATCCTTCCCAGTCCTGCAGGGAGGACAGGGGACAGGCGTCTACACTCCACGTGACCCGGACTTCTGTTCTGTGGAGTTGCTAACAGAAGTGTCACCCTGATTCCTCCTTCCATCTGAAGGAGATCCTGCTCCAGGGACGTGGCTTCCTGCCCATGTGGCTTCCTTCCTCAGCCCCAGCCCCGGAGCCTGGAGGCTCGTACAGAGAAGCCACCCCAGGGATGGGTTTGCTTGGAGACGCAACCTCAGGGGTGGAGAAGCCACAAGAAGGACAGGGGCCACTGGGGCTCAGGGTGGACTTTGAGGGAATGGCTTCCTGAGGACACACGGGCACAGCCTCTGTCACACACACACACACACACACTGTCCTGGATTCTGCAGGTTCCAGGCTTCTCTGTCCCTCCAGGAATCAGGGGTCAGTCTGTGCTCACCCAGCCTTCTTTAGAGTCAGGCTCCCCAGGAGTCAGGATGTCCCTCCACAGAGAACACCAGTGACAGTGACAGTGACAGAACCGGGTCCTGGGTCAGGGATGGCCAGGATGCCCGACCCCCTTCTCTGCTGGGATGAGTCCCAGGGCGAGTCTCTGCTCCCTGTCGGCCACTCACCCCCTGGACAGTCTCTGGGGTCCAGACGGTGCCTGAGGCTGATTGGGACAATTATTCTGGGACGGCGGCCTCAGAGCTGTGCTTCAGGCCCGAGGGGACATGAGGCACAACCCTCGCACCCTGTGCTGTCCAGCCCGGACGCTCACTCAGTCACCACCCCTGACACTCCCACCCAGGCAGAACCTCTGCTCACAAGGCTCCTGTCCCAGCCCAGAGTCACAGGGCCTGTCACCTCAGGGACATTGTCCACATTGTCTCCACTCCCCACGACTCAGACCTGGGACATCTGACAGAAATTCCTGGGTCCAGTGCGAGTGGGAAATAGAAATCCGTTCCTCTAGTGATCGGGTGTTTGGAGAAGGGAGTTCTGTCTCCCTCCTGATAGAGCTGGACACAGGGAGCAAGTGTCACAGATAAGAACAAACACAGTTCCATGCTGGATCTGGTCCTTTCGCTCCAAGGTCTGTGCTGTGTGGCCTGAGCATAGTCAGGCTGGCTCTGCATCTTGAAAAGGAATGCCACCTGCAGCCTAAAATATGCAGAATAGCCCTTTGTCAGGGCTCTGCCTCCCAGGCTTGACATGCGAGGTCAAGGTCTAACACTCTTCATTCATATAGATACAGAAAGGTGCAGAACCAAGAATAACCTTTGTCTTGTTGGAGGTTTCCAGGAACATCCTGACCGGACCTTCGTGGACAGCTGCACAAAGGGTCATCGCATCGCCTCCAGGGTCTGGTCTCCACCAAGAAGTTTGCAACAAGCAGCCACACCCTCTCCCCTTTCAGTTTAAAAGAAGCCTGAATTTTAACTCGGGTAAATGTCTTTGGGGCACTAGACCGCCATCTCCTCTGTCTGCTGGCTTTCCAAGTAAAGTCATTATTCCTGGTCCCAAGACCTCGTCTCTCCATTCATTGGCCTGTCCTGGGGTGAGCAGTATGAGTTTGACTGGGCACCAGTGCAAACAGAATCACCGGGTGCCCAGCTACGAACTATCCCTTGCCTGGTTGGTGGAATGACAGGGAAGTGGACATCCAGCACCTGTGACTGGGAGGCCCGCTGGTCCTCCAACCGCTCCCTGCAGGCCTCCTGCCCTGGTCCAGAGTCTCTGATCTCTCCCTGATCCTGAAGGCTTAAGTGAGCTGAGCTGCTCTGTTTCTCTTGAGCTCTTGAGAAGCTCCTGATCTCCAGGTCCGGGAGACCCTCCTCAGTAAGGACGTGGCCTTCAGATCCTTCGCTTGCTACTTTCTCCAGTTTAACCCCACGACTTTAAATGCAATTCCCACTCTGTTGGGGATGATATTGGATAAATACCAGTTGTCCTGGCCTTGGACCTTATAAATCCAAACCACCATTAAATCCATGAAACTCTTAACAAAAATCATTGATCAGGGACTTCCCTGGTGGTCCAGTGGTTAAGAATACACCTTCCAATGCCAGGGACACAAGTTCGATCCCTAGTTGGGGAACTAAGATCCCACATGCCGCGGGGCAACCAAGCCCGCACACTGCAACTACTGAGCAAGTGGGTCACAACCAGAGGGCCGTGCGCTACAACTAAGACCTGATGCAGCCAAAAATAATATAAATAAATGAATAAACATTAAAAAAAATAATTGATCAGAGGATGACACAGATTAGGGAGCGGATCATGAGGGTTCCTTAGGTCAGAAATGCAGGAAGAACTTCTTAAAAAGGGTGAGAGTTGCATTTACAATAATATTCTTTTTATGTCAACCTCTTCTTGACAGAAATTGTAAATAAATGTCTATAAATTGGAAATGTATACATTTAGTACATTAGAGAGTCAAAAGAAATTAAGTACTGCCAGAATAACAGTCACAGGCCAAGGAGAACCCACAGATGTAATAAAGAACAATAGACATTGTTCCCCTAACATTTTGATATTCTCTGGGCAAAGACATAAATAAAAGTCAAAGAATGTACAGTGGGGACTGGGTGACCAAAACAGGGAACTGTATAACAACAACAAATAAACAAACATGCAATTGTGACCCACGTAGATTTCCTACCAGGTAGCTCCAGGCCTGCGGGAACCGAGACCAGGACTCCTTTCTCATCTGCGGGAGGTGGGGCCACCAGCAGCTTCCTGCTCAGGCTCTGGCTGGAGCTTCTGTTGCTGCTTCTGCTGCCGCCCTGGGTCCATGTTCATCCCTGGGGGCCTGCTGGGGTGTGGAGCCTCCTCTTTCCCCTCTGTCCTCAAAGTCCCTTCAGCAGCCCATTCCTAGGAGAGGGTCTCAAAGGAAACAGAAAGGCCATGTGCCCATCGCTGGGGATGCAGCATTCTTTGCCCTGAAGCTCAGGGGCTGAGGTGGGGGGTCGGTGGAGGTCATCTCCGACCTGAACTCTGACTCGGGAACCCTGAGCCTCCATCATTGGGGTCATCTGCCATTTCCCAGGAGTTTCTAGGGCTATGACCCCCTCTCATCAGCCCTCAGGATGAACGGCTGTGCTTTGCTCACAGGGGAGATTTCTTCGGACACTTTTGCACTGACACTGGAGCATCTAAGGTGCATCACACATTTGGGTCTTTTGGAACAACTACCTCTCCATGCCCCTCAGTGATCCAACCATTGATTCTTCCTGTTTAATTGCGGTGTCTAACACTTGCTGAACGGTGCTGAATAATAATGGAGCTAAAAGTCACATTGGCTGCTCCTGATTTGTGGCGTTTCCACAACTTATCACCATCAGGCACCAATCAGAGGATAACGGGTGCTCTTCCCATGTATGTTTCACAAATCCCTACATAAGTTCTTGATACATTCATGATGTTTTTCTCAAACTGAAAAGAAAAAGTGTTTATGCTTTTCCTTTCCCCCATAATTAGTGGAGGCAGCGCTGGGCCATTGCAGTTCCTTAGATGGTCACACGTCCAGGGCCGCCCCTTTGTGTGGCTCATCTTACTGTCTACGGGCGGCAGACCCCACCTCAATATTCCCTCCTCTCCATTGTTTGTTACCTGCCCTACAAAAAGGAGAAGAAACACTTATCACAAACCCTAACCGGACTCTATCTAGGGTCTCTCACAGGATTAAGAGGAGTAATACCCTATAAAAAGCTGTTGGCTTTCTAGTTACTAAAAATGAAGAAGCACAAAGGATATTTTTTAAAATTCCATTCATGAGGGCATCAAAAAGAATAAAATACTTAGGACTAGGATTAGCTGAGTAGGTGAGAGGCTTATAAACTGAAAACTACAAAACATTGCTGAGAAAAATTAAAGCGGATGTAAATAAGTGCAAGGAGACCTGTTCATGGATTGGAGGACTTCATCCTGTGAAGGTGTTGATCAATCCTGCCCAATTGATCTGCGCGTTCAAAGCAACCCCATCATGTGCTTACTTCTCCCAGTTTAATCCCCAAAGATCCACAGATCACCCCGCTCTGGTTCTTTGGGAGGAAGGTGGAAAAATGTTTGTTCTTTTGGACCTAGATATTAGATACCCAACCCCTGGAATTCTACTCCATGGCAAAGACAGGCATCAGAAGGCCTGTGCCGCCCTACAAATGACAGAAATATAGAGATCCACAGGCAGACACACTCCCAGTAGGGTGAAGAGCAGTCATGTCAAATTGGAGTAGCTGGTAGCCCTCCACCTCTGCACACACTTGGTGAGAGAAAGAGTTACCATGCTCACCCAGCCACATCTCCAGACCCCACCCATCCCCTTGGAGAAGTAAGTGTCCCAGGTAACTGACTACACTCACTAGGAACAGAAAGCCCCCAGACCCAGAAGAAAAACTGGTATACTCCCCCCAGCAACACAGCCTAGCCTCTCACAATCGCTGGGGTCTGGCTGCAGTAAAACACTTCAGCATTCACATAATATTAACAGCTAGTATTTATTAATAACAAACACTGCATTATTCTCATAACATTAAAAGCTAATACTCATTGAGTGCTAGGGATGGGTAATATGGTAGGCTGCATTCCAAAATTTGGCACATGTTAGCCATTTAAAAAAAAAAAGGCCTGTGCCAGGTGGGCTGAGGGGACCCAACAGGAGAATCTACAACAACCACCACAGTGACAACGTCAAACTGTAAGAGAACCACGGAGAATTAGGATGAGGTCTGAGCCACTTTGATACTCACAACCTTACACCTTTGACATGTCTTAAGGTGAAGGTGGACCCGTAATGACCCCAGACCCCCGGTAGGGGCAAACTCACCTGTCAGGTGATCCTGAAATATCTGAGAACAATCACTGTGCAACTATTCCTTCTAATTCTCCCTTTTTCTCTTACGTGTTAAATCCTCCTCGTCTTCAAATCTGATGCACACAAAATTATATATCTTTCCCACTGTAGCAGAGGAACTTTGTTTAATAGGCATCAAAGCATCTAGTGTGGATCTCTGTCTGACAGGATTTGAGGCCTCAGACACAGATAATGAGAAAGGAACACAATTACCACGCACATTGTGTGAAACAGACACTGTAGCAGCAACTCTGAAATGAATATGAAATCACATTTCATATCACACTGTGAGAACAAGAATTTTGTGGCCGTACTTCAAAACTTAACTGGAGAATTTTTCTCTTCCCACACTCCTCTTTCATCCCAACCCCCCTCGCCTGCTCTTACCAGCCCTTCTGCTCCATATCAGACCGTTTAGGGAAATTCAGATAAAAAATGCTCCATGATGTTCACACCAACGTGTTCAGATACAGTATAATTTTAATTTCTGATTATGAGTCATATGTTTTCCTATTTTTATCTGATGTTTTGGAAGAATCTCAAACTTTAATGGTTGTATTATTACTTTTCTTCTAAAAAACTGCAGGTACATTGAAGCCACCCTAGTTTCTTGATGGCTTCTCAGAGAAAAGGGGAGCTGCCCACCACGTCTGGTGCTGGTCTGGGTGTCAGCATGCCCAGCCTGGATGCACTGGACTGTTGTGACCAGCAATGGTGTCAAAGACTGTGTCGGCGGAGACCCCGGTCCCTCCACAGACCACACAGGACTCTGCGGGTCTGCACTGGGTTTCCTGCTGGAGGAAGCAGTGCTCACTGATCCTCCACAAGGAGCAAGAAGTGATTTCACTGGGGAGGGAGCGAGGGTCACAGTCACGGGATGAATGTGACATTTGGGATGAACTAGATCCCTGGGGCCAGGAGGTGGAGAGCACATCCATTTATAACTCAGCCTTCAGGCTCTGCAGAGAAGAATTCAGGTTTGAGAAACGTAGGACGTGGGGGAGCTGATTAGGGGAAGGATGTCAAGCTCATCACTCAGTGTCTCATCCCTGTGCTGTCCCCGGTCTCTGTGAAGCCCCAGCATCTGCCTCCTTCGAGACCTCCCCCAGGGGACATCAGGTGACGCTGGTCACAGAGAGGCAGGAAGCTGATTTGCATGAGGCCCCTCCTCCTCCTAACAGGTCTGGGAGGCGTGAAAAGGCCCGAGGACCCCACACTCCAGCCCAGGAGGCTGAGGAGGCCGTGTCCTTGGAGTGTCCCCACCATGGCCTGGCCAGCGCTTCTGCTCGGGCTCCTCACTTATGGCTTAGGTCAGGCGCTGGGACTCTGCATCCTTGGGGGCACCTACAAGCAGGGCCTCAGGGGATACTGTCTCCATAACAAGCCCTGTCTCTCTCCTGTCAGTTTTAGGGGTGGATTCTCAGACTGTCGTCCAGGAGCCGTCAGTGTCAGTGTCTTCAGGAGGGACGATCACTCTCACCTGTGGCCTTAGCTCCGGGTCAGTCACTACTGGTTACTATCCCACCTGGTACCAGCAGACCCCAGGCCAGGCTCCCAAAACTGTTATCTACAACACAAACAGCCGCCCCTCTGGGGTCCCTGGTCGCTTCTCTGGATCCATCATTGGGAACAAAGGCGCCCTCACCATCACAGGGGCCCAGCCTGAGGACGAGGCTGACTATTACTGTAATCTCTATGTGGATGGTGGTAATTACTATTGCACAGTGATATAAACCCATGGGGAAGTGCTACCAAAACCGACTCATGTGCTCAGAGGGCTCAGCCCTTAGAGGCAGGAGAGGCAGAGAGAGGGTGGAAATGGTCAGCACCCCGTGGGGAGTGAGGCTCTGGGGCCCCATCTCCTGTCCAGTGGTTCGTGGCCACATGCCTCCTCCAGTCTCTCCCAGGTGTGTCCATCTCTCCAAGGGGACCCCTCTCTGACTATAGATGGGGAGGGGGCCCAGCTCCCAATCATATCAACCAACAATGACACTGAGAGACCCCAGTATGACCAGCACGACTATTCTTGTCCAAAGAGAATTAACAGACATACCCAACTTCATTAATTTGATGATGCAGAATAAATTAATATTTATGATTTTTTCATATATGTGCAACAGCTAGATCCACAGCACATTTGCTGATCTGTTTATATGCCACATGCTTACAGTCATTGCGTCGTGAAGCTAATGATGGAAAATAAGCATTTAAAAAATTCCATGTTCTGGGCTTCCCTGGTGGCGCAGTGGTTGAGAGTCCGCCTGCCGATACAGGGGACACGGGTTCGTGCCCCGGTCCGGGAAGATCCCACATGCCGCGGAGTGGCTGGGCCCGTGAGCCATGGCCGCTGAGCCTGCGCGTCCGGAGCCTGTGCTCCGCAACGGGGGAGGCCACAACAGTGAGAGGCCCACGTACAGCAAAAAAAAAAAAAAAATTCCATGTTCGATGGTGTCCTAGAGACAGTTCCTGCTCTTTTATAGCCTTTTCCCACACTTTTTAGCTTTTCTGATTTTGAGCATCACTTAATTAAAGCTGACATAGTTTTATATGTAATTTTATATATAGTTCTATATTTTGTAATGTAATATTAAAATTCTTTTACATTTTACTGATGACTACATTGGTAGATTTTTAAATATGTGTATGTTTCATTTTGGAAAGTGTTGCTTTCTGAGAAATTGAACAATTAGTGTCTATCACTAACTGTGCTCACAGTACAGGGCGTGGTCGTGGATGTTCATGGACTGACAGTGACCAGCCATCAGCCCAGGGCCCCAGCATCACTTCCACCCAGAGCTGGACTTTGACCAGGAGCAGCAGGGGGCGCTGTTGGTCTCCCCAGGGTCTGCAAAATGGGCGCCCCCCTGCTGTGTGACCCCCCCCAAACTCCCAGGTCTGGGGCGTTGGGGCCTGTGTGTGTGATGGGGACTCAGCAGTGTGTCCTCTCTGTGCTGGGCAGGGTTCCTGCTCACAGGTCACTGTGGGTTCCGGTCACTGCTTCCTCCTGCTTCCTCCCAGGGGTCAAACTCTGAGTCTCACCCATCTCACCCCAATTTCCTAAACTCACCCATCTCACCCCAATTCCCTAAACTCACCCATCAAAGGAAGGGAGTCGAAAGAGATCCTGTCGGTACTTTAGAAAAGCAACGACCACAACACAACAGGACTGAAAAAGGGGCTCTGAGGCCATGAGGGACAGTGTGGGACAATCCTGAGATGGCCCCTCCCCACTGGAAAACTGCTCAGGACTCCAGGGGGTCTGGCCACCCGTGTGCTCACTGGGCCACGCTGACCTGCCAGGAACCAGGGGTCACCAGGAGCCAGGCACCTCCCCCCGGTCCCTCCTTCTCCCTGTGGGCACCCAGGGCAGGGAGGCCAGGAGCACAGACAGCAGGTCTATGTGCAGATGTGACTCTGCCGCATGTGGATCTGGGGGATAGAAAGGGACTTTGGGGAGCACGGTCCCTACACCAGCGCTGAGGGCTCCGTGTCTGAGGCTTCACCGTGACCTGGGCGCCCCTCCTGCTCACCTCCTCTCTCCCCACATGGGGGGACGACGTCACCTGGGGGTGGGCCGGGGACCCCCAGCTCTGCTCCTCAGCCCTCTCTCCTGCACAGGGAGCAGGGTCCTGCTCTCAGCCTCCTCTCTGTCCCCTCACAGCGACCGCGTCCCCGGGACAGATGGCCACACTCTCCTGCCCTGGAAACAGCAACAACGTTGGCAGCGAGGGGGCAGCTTGTGCAGCAACAACCTGGCTGGGTCCCCAAAGTCCTGACCCGCAGGAGTCACAACCGGCGCCCAGGGTCTCAGAGAGGTTCTTGGGCTCCAGGTCAGGCGGCGGGGCCTCCCTGAGCATCTCTGGGCTCCAGGCCGAGGCCAAGGCTGATTATTCCTGCTCAGCCTGGGACGGCAGGCCGGCTCCTCACCCGGTGCTTCCTGCCAGGTGGGCGGTGAGCCCCGAGCCCTGAGCTCCCGGCTTCACCGGGCACGTGGGGCTCACAGAGCACCAGTTACTGTCCCCGGACAAGACCGGGCTGGGTTCCCACGGACACTGATGGGTGCGATGCCGGTTATTAAAAGTAATAATGTCAGTGAATGGAGCTGAGGCTGTATAAACATATGCATCTTCACATGCACTAAGACTTAGCAAAAACAGGATTTCAGGGTTTAATTAAGGGGATAATCTTTTCCCTGACTTTTCTTTCTGTTCCATTTGAAGGAGCTGGAGTCACAAGCTCAGAGGGTCCACTTCCCTGACCTCGAGTGAGCGTTCACCAACCTCACCAGGAGCCACCCTCTCCCTTCTTCTGACCTTGGCAAATGCCCTCTGGCCCGAGGGCTCTGCCTGTCTCTGCAGGGGGATCACCTGACTCCTCCCTCACATTCCTGCTGACCCATTACAGCTTTGTTCAGGCTCCTTTGTCCCCACCCCGGAGCACACCCCAACCTGCACACAGGACACGTCACCATGTGTGTGGCCTGCTGCTCCCTGTCGCTGTCCTTTCATACACACGCGCCATGTTTGCACAGCAGGCAGGGCTGGGCTGTGGGGCTACAGTTCACAGAGATGCACATTTTGGAAATATGGTCAGTTTCCATGGAGATGAGAGTCCCAGGGTGAGAGTATTCCTGTCTCCAGGGTGGACCTGGAAAGGCCCCGTCACCCGACTCTCCTGGGAGTAACATCAGCAAAGCCTGCTGTACAATGGGACACTCTGCAAGGGGGCTGGGACATCCCAGTGGCTGGAGGAGGTGCCTGTGGCCAGCAGGGGGCGCAGTGCAGAGTCCCAGAGAGGGGGCTGGGCCAGACAGCGGGGAAACGACTCAGGGCTCCAGAGCGCTGGGCAAACTGTCCTCCCTGATGTGGGACCCTCCTTCCTGTGAGGCCCGGTCACCCAGGAGCTCCTGGTGGCCTCCCTGACCACAGGGTTCAGATTCGGGTCACCTCCTCCGAGTCCTCTGTGGAGTCTTTGCCACGTCTGGGTCAGGGAGGGGCTGTTAGAAGGTGAGGAGTCAGAAGGTGTCTCCAAGGAGGAGCGGGGCTCCTGGGAGCGTCTGTGCCGACGGTGAGACAAGCGTGGGGGGCAGAGGCCCCATAGGGTAACCTGTGTGCACTTAAGCATGTGTGAAGAGTGTGTATTAGCATATTACAAATGTGTTGTTTGATTCTATTTTATGTGGATTTGCTATTATTGGTGTTAAATTTATTTTTTAATGTCTTAATATAAAACACAAGTTGTATATTTGAAAAAATGACTTTTAGATTCAGTATCGATTTACTAAACCAGTATAAATATTTCTTCGTTGACATTTCTTTTGGAACATTTGGATCGATATTCACTGATAGTGGTTTGTCAGTGTTCCTCTTTGGTGTTCAATCTATGTGCTGTATGTATAACTGTTTTAACTGCTATCTCAAAAGAACTAAGAAATTTTACATCTTTTTCAATGTTTTGTAATAAATACACAAAGCAAATGTATTGGAACCATATGATTGCTGAAGATTTCTTAGCTATTCCCAATAAAATGTATATATCATATCTTTCAGCAGAAATTCAATAATAATTTTTTTACTTTGGAAAGTAGTGCATTTACGTATTTTCTCAAATAGAGCCAATGTTACATCTTCATTGAAAAGCATGCATTTTAATCTCTTCTTTCCTACCAGTTATGTGTTATTTTTTCCATTTTCCACATGTTACCAGCTGGCAGCACTGTGGGACTGCCCTGGGGTCCCTCACAGCTCAGGGAGGACCTTTCACTCCAGGAGCTGGGCCTGGGGGCGGGGCCTGTGCTCCCTGGTGAGGACTCAGCAGTGTGTACTCTCTGGCTGGCAGAGGCCCCTGAGCAGGGACCTGCGTGGTCTCAGCAGGTGCTTCCTCCCAGGGGGTCCCAAGGGGGAAGCTGCCCTCCATCCCCTTGAGTCTGGGCTGTGAGCTGAGCTCCAGCACCAGGGCTCAGGGAGGGGCTGGGTGGGCCCTGGGTAGACACCCGTTTGCATGGGAGCCCCTCCTCTGGCAGAGGCTGGGGGAGAAAAGGAGGCCTGGGGCAGCCCAGCCTCACTGTGGGGACCGGGGGGCTGTGAGCACCATGGCCTGGACTCCTCTCCTGCTCGTGTTCCTCTCTCTCTGCACAGGTAAGACAGGTCTCAGAGACCAGGGCCCATCCCAGCCTGAGGAATTCCTTCTGGCTCAGGTCCCCAGGTAGCTGCCTCCTGTCCCTTCTCCTCATCTGATGTGTCTGTGTCTGCAGGGTGCCTCTCCCAGCCTGTGCTGACTCAGCCTCCCTCCCTCTCTGCATCTCCTGGAGCATCAGCCAGACTCACCTGCACCCTGAGCAGTGGGTACATTGTTGGCGGCTACCACATAGTCTGGTACCAGCAGAAGCCAGGGAGCTCTCCCCGGTACCTCCTGAGGTTCAAGTCAGACTCTGATAAGTACCAGGGCTCTGGGGTCCCCAGCCGCTTCTCTGGATCCAAAGATGCCTCGGCCAATGCAGGGCTCCTGCTCATCTCTGCGCTGCAGCCCGAGGACGAGGCTGACTATTACTGTGCTACAGTTCACGGCAACACTGGTACTTACACTGTGCTCCAGACCCACAGGGAAGTGAGACTAAAAGCTCCCCTGTGCCCTCCCCCTGAGACAGTCACTGCTGCTCTGCCTGGACCACGTCTAACTCAGGGTGACCTTCTGTTGTCACTTCTGAATTTCCTGAGAATGACAAATCTGACCCTGTCATATGCTTTTCCTCCCCTCAAATCTGAGACTGACCCATTGCTCTGATACCTCAGCCGGCTCATGTTTTCACAGACAAAACTTCCATGCTCAGAGATAAAAATCTCCAAGTGGGGACTTCCCTGGTGGTGCAGTGGTTGAGAATCTGCCTGCCAATGCAGGGGACACGGGTTTGAGTCCTGTTCTTGGTAGATCCCACATGCCGTGGAGCAACTGAGCCCGTGCGCCACAACTATTGAGCCTGTGCTTTAGAGCCTGTGAGCCACAAATACTGAGCCCACGGGCCACAACTACTGAGGCCCACGTGCCTAGAGCCCATGTTCCGCAACAAGAGAAGCCACCGCGATGAGAAGCCCGTGCACCGCAATGAAGAGTATGCGAGCCCCCGCTCGCCACAACTAGAGAAAGCCCACGCGCAGCAATGAAGACCCAACAACGAAGACCCAATGCAGCCAAAAAAAAAAAAAAAAAAAAAAATCTTCCAGTGGAGATGTTATGAGTGGCAGAGAGAGGTTGGTTCTGGCCCTGCCTCACTCAGACTCCTTTTTCACTTGATAATAAATAAAATTTCATAGGATACCTGTTGTGTCATTTTATTAAAATGTCCTTGATAAAAATACAGTATTTACAAAGATAAATATAGTATTTCAGAAATGTTACACTTGTCAATGCAAAATTAAAATAGAACATAGGTTTTCCTTCAGTTAAATTCATGCACTAGGGCTTCCCTGGTGGTGCAGTGGTTGAGTCCGCCTGCCGATTGAGGGGACATGGGTTCATGCCCCAGTCCCACATGCCGCGGAGTGGCTGGGCCCGTGAGCCATGGCCGCTGAGCCTGCACGTCCGGAGCCTGTGCTCCGCAATGGGAGAGACCACAGCAGTGAGAGGCCCGCGTACAGCAAAAAAAAAAAAAAAAAAAAAAATCTTGCACTAATTTTAAGTAATGACCTTACATTTTGGCAACGCATTTTGGTAAATTGAAAATCTCACAGTCACACACCATCTGTGTAACACACACACGCAGTGCTGGGCAAACTTCAGTCAGGCTGTTCTCTTCCAACCAAACACTCCCCTAACTATGTCTTTTCAAACCCACTATTGGGGCTCTGTTGATCCTAACAGCCCCACGTATCAGGCTCCCTGGGAACAGATGCTGCTCAAAGCCCTTCAGAGTCTCAATAAAAACTGCCAAGAACATCACTAGGCCCTGTTCACTGCAGCCTGTGACGTGTGCCTGCAAGAGAGATTCCCAGGAGGGAGTCACTTCGTAAGACACGACACGGGGGACGGTGGGTCTCGTGTGTGGAGAGCTTCACACACAATAAAGACTGAGGCGTTTAGGAATTCAGGGTCACCCCCAGGCTTCTCCCCACACCCTCACCCCCTCCACAGAGAGGAGCTCCCTCCTCCTCAGGGCTGAGGGGACACACAGAGGAAGGGGGGCTCTGGCCACCAGGGACAAGTCACACAGAGGAGAGGACCCGCTGTCCTGCACAGAAGGGGACGGGCCTCCACGGGGCCAGCACTGCTCTCACTTGATCCTGATCTAAGAGGAATTTGGGTCACAGACGGCCCCTCAATCCTGACCCCTGGGCAGCCAAGGGCGCTGTGGACAGACTCACCCTGAGGGGTCTGAGGGGAGCCCAAAGATGGCTCTGAGGTCACGGGGGACACTGAAGGGGCACCTGGAATGGCCCTAAGGAGGAGACAGTGCACAGAGCAGGGGGCAGGAGCTGACCCTGAGGGGCTCTGGTCACCAGGGCACACGGTGTGTGTTTCAGGGCCTGGACACCAGGGGGCGCGTGGGGGCCATTCCTGAGGGTCTGGGGGGGACGAGAGCTGGGACCAGCCCCCCAGCACTGCCTGGTGGTCTCTGCTCAGGGCTACCTGCTGTGACCTCCCACCCCTGGGCCCCACTCAGCCCCGCCCCTGCCCACCCCCTGGCCACGCTCAGCACGGGGACCTGACCCAGGGCCCAGGGAGGGACCAGAGAGCTGGTGGGGGGGGGGTGTCATTTGCATGAATGGACCCTCCCTCTCTCAGAGTATGAAGAGGGGAAGGAGAGACTTGGGGATGCTCTGCTTCAGCTGTGGGGACACAGAAGGCAGGACCCCGTTACCATGTCCACCATGGCCTGGTCCCCTCTGCTCCTCACCCTGGTTGCTCACTGCACAGGTGACTGGATGCGGGGACAGGGGAAGGGACCCCGGGAAGACCATGGGCCCTGCTTCCTGCTCTTGTGTCTGGACCCCAGAATCACCATCTCTGTCTCTTCCACTTGCAGGATCCTGGGCCCAGGCTGTGCTGACTCAGCCGCGCTCTGTCTCTGGGGCCCTGGGCCAGAGGGTCACCATCTCTTGCACTGGAAGCAGCAGCAACATCGGGAACAATTATGTGAGCTGGTACCAGCAGGTCCCAGGAACGGCCCCCAGACTCCTGATCTATGAAAATAGCAAACGACCCTCGGGGGTCCTGGATCGCTTCTCTGGCTCCAAGTCTGGCAACTCGGGCTCCCTGACCATCACTGGGCTCCAGGCTGAGGACGAGGCTGATTATTACTGCCAGTCTTATGATGACAGCCTGGATGGTCACACAGTGTGCAAGCCAGGGGGGAAGTGAGACAAAAACCTGCTGTCCCCCCAGCACTGGGGCTCCCGGGGCAGAACCATCCTCTACCAAGTCAGCTGCTTCCGTTGTTTGTTTGGCCTAAAACTGGGGTCTGAGACCCACACCAGGGAACTTGGTCCAGAAAATCTGTTTACATCTTAATTCTGTACCCCGCTCCCTCTGCCGCCCAGGCTTTTCCTAGGCAGCAAAACTGTCCAATTTTTCTCAAATTGAGAAGAATCCCTGGATGCCAGGGTAAGGTGCCCTGGGGACAGAGTCCATGATGGGTTAGGTCAGAACCAGGGGCCAGAGTCCAGCTGTGTCCGAATCAGGACACATCAGACTGTCCAGTACGTATCCTGGGACCAGCAGCTCCCAGGATTGGGCCCCAAGCTCCTCATCTCTGATGCTAGTGGGGGACAGACAGTGGTCCCTGATCAGTTCCCTGGTCCCAAGTCTGGCATTTGGCCTCCTTAGCCATCACTGGGCTGAGCTGATACCAGGCTGCTTCTCCCGCCTTTCCTGTGACAGCCTCTCGGGCTCACCCAGAGCTCCAGGCCTGCGGGAACCGAGACCAGGACTCCTTTCTCATCTGCGGGAGGTGGGGCCACCAGCAGCTTCCTGCTCAGGCTCTGGCTGGAGCTTCTGTTGCTGCTTCTGCTGCCGCCCTGGGTCCACGTTCATCCCTGGGGGCCTGCTGGGGTGTGGAGCCTCCTCTTTCCCCTCTGTCCTCAAAGTCCCTTCAGCAGCCCATTCCTAGGAGAGGGTCTCAAAGGAAACAGAAAGGCCATGTGCCCATCGCTGGGGATGCAGCATTCTTTGCCCTGAAGCTCAGGGGCTGAGGTGGGGGGTCGGTGGAGGTCATCTCCGACCTGAACTCTGACTCGGGAACCCTGAGCCTCCATCATTGGGGTCATCTGCCATTTCCCAGGAGTTTCTAGGGCTATGACCCCCTCTCATCAGCCCTCAGGATGAACGGCTGTGCTTTGCTCACAGGGGAGATTTCTTCGGACACTTTTGCACTGACACCGGAGCATCTAAGGTGCATCACACATTTGGGTCTTTTGGAACAACTACCTCTCCATGCCCCTCAGTGATCCAACCATTGATTCTTCCTGTTTAATTGCGGTGTCTAACACTTGCTGAACGGTGCTGAATAACAATGGAGCTAAAAGTCACATTGGCTGCTCCTGATTTGTGGCGTTTCCACAACTTATCACCATCAGGCCCAATCAGAGGATAGTGGGTGCTCTTACCATGTATGTTTCACAATCACTACATAAGTTCTTGATACATTCATGATGTTTTTCTCAAACTGAAAAGAAAAAGTGTTTTATGATTTTCCTTTCCCCCATAATTAGTGGAGGCAGCGCTGGGCCATTTCAGTTCCTTAGATGGTCACACCAGGGCCGCCCTTTTGTGTGGCTCATCTTACTGTCTACGGACGGCAGACCCCACCTCAATATTCCCACCTGCTCCATTGCTTGTTACCTGCCTTACAAACAGGAAAAACAACTCTTATCACAACCCCATACTGGGCTCTAACTAGGATCTTCCACAGTGTTATGAGGAGTAATGACCTACAAAAATTTCTTGGTTTTCTAGTTACTAAAAATGAAGAAGCAAAAGGATATTTTTAAAAATGCCATTCATGAGGGCATCAAAAAGAATAAAATACTTAGGACTAGGATTAGCCGAGTAGGTGAGAAGCTTACAAACTGAGCCAGAAGGAGTTCCTCAGGCTGGGATGGGCCCTGGTCTCTGAGGCCTGTCTTACCTGTGCAGAGAGAGAGGAGCATGAGGAGAGCAGGTGTCCAGGCCATGGTGCTCACAGCCGCTGCTCACGACACAGAGCTGGAGCTGGGCTGCCCCACTCCTCTCTTATGCCTCCCCACTGGCGCCACAGAGGAGGGGCTGTCACGCAAATGTGTCCCCACCCACTGCCTCTCCCCCATGACCCCTGACAGGGTCTGGGGCCCTTGCAATTTTTCTTTTTGCAGAGAAAAATTAAAGCAGATGAAGATAAGGGAAAGGAGACCCGTGTTCATAGATTCGATGACTTCTTACTGTGAAGGTGTCGATCAATCCTGCCCAGTTGATCTGCGCGTTCAAAGCAACCCCATCGTATGTCCCCGGACACTCGGGGATGTGGCCTGTCCTGTGGGGTGATGTGCTCTAGGCGTTATGAACGTTGGGAGATCTTGGAGTCTCTGACCTGTGCTTCCTTAACACTCTGACATCTCAGGGTCTTTGCGGGGACCCGGGGTTCAGACCCTAGCATGTCCTCTGGGATCACCTTCACCCCTGCTGGCCTGGCTCCCCCGCTCCAGGGACCCGGCCCCTGTCCTCGATCCCCATCCTCCCCCTGTGTCTGGTACACGGGAGACAGTCCTTAAATATCTTCTAGAGAATGAATGGCTGGCTGGCTGGATGAATGAATGATGCAGCTAAGTCCCTCATCGGGTGGTGACTTACAGCCCCTGTGTCCTTCCTCTAGCGGAGGACATGAGTCCCTTGTCCTGAGTTTTACTAACATGTTTCCAGGCTTTCCTACCATGGGTCTCTATGTGACAAATGTACACACACCCACCCCCCAGTCCCAACCCCTGCCCTTGCAGCTGCCCTCACCTGTGTCAGTCGGGCATCCACCAGACATCTGGACCACCCGTTCCTGTCCCACGGCCTGGGGTCAGCTGGTCACCACCCTGTGTCCCTCCTCAGGCCACGTGCCATGTCACCCCTTCCTGTTTCCTCTGTGTCCTGTTCGTCCAGTCTCCCCAAATGTCCCCTGGCTGGTTCTCTCTGTCCCAAGTTCTGTCCCAGAGTTTTACTCAGAGCTCGGTCTCTATCTGGCCCCACTGAGGACCAGCACCGCCGGGATTAAAGATCTCCCAGCACACGGGGAAGTGGCAGGACGGCCCGAGGGGTCCCTGCTGGGTGCCCAGGCCCTGCTCCATCCCCAGCCCTGCGCCCCAGGGTGTGTGCAGTCTTCCCCCTGACTTGCTCTGGAAGGACCAGCGTCCCCTCCTTCTGTGTCCTCCTCTGTGAGCGTCCTTGTCCCCTGGAGCTCCTGCTCACAGCACCAGGGCCAGCCCGCCTCCTCTGAGCCCCCGCGTGGGCAGATCCGCTGTGCTCCCTGTTCCCTGAGTCCGGTCCTCAGCTCCGCAGCTGTTCCCACGCCCTCCTGGATCAGGATGTCGCGTGTGCCTCCCGCTAGACCGCCGCCCGCGGAGAAGGGACCCGAATCAGTGAGGCTACACCAGGACCACACCTGCCTCGTGCCCCGTAAGGAGGAGTCACGTGTGGGAAACGCAGGGGTCAGGGACACAGGTGACCGTGAGATTGTGGACCAGAGCGAGAGGAGGAGAGGTTGGCCCTGGGACCAGCAGGGGGCGCTGTGCGGCCATCTCTGGTGGATCGGGCAGGACAGGGGCGCCCAGCTGGGCAGACCTCCTCTGCCGGAGGCCCAGCTCTGCTTCCTTTGGGGAGGGGGCAGCTGTGTCCTCTCTGGGCCTGGCCGAGTCCCCTGCACGTGGCCCGTGTGTGGTCCTGGAAGCTGCCTCCTCCCCGCCCCGGCTCATGGGGGAAACTAGTGCATCAGGCAGGTTCCCTGGGTCCAAGGGCCCCAGACCTGTCAGGTGTCATGGGGGAGAGGCAGTGGGTGGGGACACATTTGCGTGACAGCCCCTCCTCTGTGGCGCCAGCGGGGAGGCATAAGAGAGGAGTTGGGCAGCCCAGCCCCAGCTCTGTGTCGTGAGCAGTGGCTGTGATCACCATGGCCTGGACCCCTGCCCTCCTCATGCTCCCCTCTCTCTGCACAGGTAAGACAGGCCTCAGAGACCAGGGCCCATCCCAGCCTGAGGAATTCCTTCTGGCTCAGGTCCCCGAGTAGCTGCCTCCTGTCCCTTCTCCTCATCTGATGTGTCTGTGTCTGCAGGTGCCTCTCCCAGCCTGTGCTGACTCAGCTGCCCTCCCTCTCTGCATCTCTGGGAGCATCAGCCAGCCTCACCTGCACCCTGAGAGTGACATCAGTGTAGGTGGTAAAGGCATATACTGGTAGCTGCAGAAGCCAGGGAGCCCTCCCCTGAGGTACCTCCTGAGGTTCAAGTCAGACTCTGATAAGCACCAGGGTCCCCAGATGCTTCTCTGGGTCCAAAGAGGCCTCGGCCAATGCAGGGCTCCTGCTCATCTTTGGGCTGCAGCCCGAGGACGAGGCTGACTCTTACTGTCAGGTGTATACAAGTGGTGCTGAGCACCGTGACAGAGACAGATGGCGAATGGGACAAAAACCCTGGGCCCCTCGTTTCCAAGCTTTGGCACGTTTATTGAGGTAGTTAATAGCTTTACTGATAAGATCAACAGAACATTTCTGATGTAGACCGGTGCCACACTAGAACTCTCTACTGTCTATGGAAAATGTGACAACTCTAGAAAGTTTAAACGAACATACTAAAATTTATACCAAAACTGATAATTGAAAAATGACAGTCACTTACATGCAGAATTCAGGACATGTTTCCAATAGTAAAGAGCAATGGAACAGAAGGTGAAACTCATCCAGAGGGCAATCCATGGTACCACACATTTCCTAGGAAAGATGTGTGTGTGTGTGTGTGTGTGTGTGTGTGTGTGGAGAGAGAGAGACAGAGAGACAGAGAGAGACAGAGAGTAACCCCGTGCTCATCCTGGCCCCCAGGCTGTGCTTTCAGCCTCCAAATGAGAAGGCCAACTGCAAACATAAGGCGTTTGACATGTCTCTACTGCAAGAGTGAGATTTCACCAGAGATCAGTGTCAGTGCTGCAGGAACCAGCAATGAACCTGAATGTAGAGACTGCGTGGTGTGAATGTGTGGCTTTGAAAATAAAATGGCATCAATGGGTCAAACATGGATGTAGCCTTGGGACCTCTGTAGATGGGCACTCAGACATTTTTTTAAGTGTTGTATTCCTTCATTTTTTCAGAGTCCAGCAAAGTATCCATGTTGGTAACAGAATTCTGATGGTTCACCCCAGTTGGAAATGTATGTATTTCTTGTAAAGAAATATTAGAAGGATTTTTAAGAGGCTTTTTTTGGACATTGCATCACTATGGATCCCAAAATAAGTCTCCTTGTCCCTTATGAGAGCTTTCTGAATCATGATGTTAATTTCAAAATAAACTGTGCCAAAAACCTTAGAACGGGAGAAGAATAAAGTTTTATAAAATTTCTCGGTACCATAAAATGTGCTTGAAATGTTACACTCCTTTTAAAAGTTTTCCAGCTTAGTAATTCCAGACTCTTCCCTTGTGTTGAATTTAAAGGTGAGAGAGTTTGCGTGGCCGTTTCACCCTTTTTGAAGTGATTTTCCTTCAATAATCAGTATATAAACGTCATGATGCAGTGACCCACAGCGTGGCTCTAGCCAACTGTCAAAAAGATGTTCACTGAACGTGCATCTTTCAATCTGTGTTACTGCAGTTTCACATTCTGACTCCTATTTTGTTTCAAACAATTCACCAGTGTAGATGTACGACCCATGGAGGGAAATGGATTCAGTATTTGTTTATTTTCATACCAACATCACCATGGGAAATTACCCGTCGGGTATTTTTTTCACTTACTAGAATTTCATTTTAGCCACGCCCATAGATACGTAGGGGCATTTCATTGTTGTTGTAATACACATTCCCTAATGAGAAACGATGCTGAGCCTCCTTTCCTGTGCTGATTTGCCACCTGCATATTTGGTTGGCTGAACTATCCAATCTTGAGAGGCTGACTTCCTTTCCCCTCTCCCTCTGCTCATAGACAGACGTGGGGACCAGTCTTATACACCAGGTCTGACACGGACCCCTCTTTCACTGTCTATTTCTCCACCACAGGCATCCTTCAGGCCCTCAGGTGCTCTTGTTGGCTGATCTGATTCCAGGTTAGTCCTGAGACCGAAACCGTGTACAAGCCCCTGTGTCCACGTCTTTTGAAGTAAAATGCTGACTCAGGAGTGAATGATTGGGAAACGTGAAGATGGAGAGACAAAGAATAGCTGTTGGGCTGGGGAACTGGTATCAATTTAGACTATAATTCTGCCATATCGCAGAATCACCAAACTCCCAGTTCCTGCAGAATCACCGAAATCCCAGTTCCCTGAAAGATGAAGGTAGATAAAGGCCTGACACACATTCCTAAGTTGTTTGTACAGGAAGCAGAGCCCCACCAGATGAAAACTGCTGACCACAAGCACATAGACCCTAGACTGGTTGGAACCAGAAGGTTGATGATGCTTGAAACGTCACCTTGATGCCAACCTATCCGAGAATTGTCCACGAGCTGATTATGCCCTGATCCTTGAACACTATAAAACTCCTCACTACCCCCTCCAGGGTGGGTCACACAGTCTTGAGGGCATTAGCCCGCTGTGGCCTCCTTGCCTGGCAAAGCAATAAAAGCGACTCTTTTTTACTTCACCCAAAACTCTGTCTCCGCGTTTCTATTTGTCACTGGTGAACAGAGGCCGAGTTTCAGCAGCAAGACGTCGGCTCAAGACAAGTCGTCTGCTGTGTGTCACAGACCTTGTCTCCAGGGTCCAGAGTCCTGCACGGGGCAGAGTGAGTCCCCAGCCTCTCCCCAGCGCCCCCGTCCATAGCCCCCCTGGGCCCATCACACCAGATGCCTCTTCTGGGGTCCTCGCTTTTCTGCGTCTGCAGAGATGTTCTCATTCTCTTCCCCCTTGAGGATCCCCCATAAAGTGAGGATTGACGTGACTCAGGATGCAGCCTGAGTGGGAGGCAAACTATGCTTCTCACCTTCCAAGGCTCTCTTCACCCTGGGCAGGTGGCCCAGACTCCCCTCTGCCCCCCTGGCTCCACCATCTCTACTTGGTCACCAGCTGTTACCTGTACTAGTCACAGTCTGCAGCTAGTCCCTCAGTGGGGAGACCTCTGCCATCACTTCTGCACCAGCACCGGCCTGTCTGAGGCTGAAATGTCCTTTTGGATCTTTAGGAAGAACTGCTGGTCCTTCCCATCAATGCTACGTCCTCACCATTGACATCATTTCATTCACTGACTTTCTACTACTTGCAGAATAATTGAATAATAATGGAGCTAAAGGTCACCTTCGCCTGTTCCTGATCTTTAACCACCCTAAAATCCTGGCTTAAGGACTAGTTACCTGTGTGTGTGTGAAGATAGTGTGTATTATCATATTATAAAGGTATCTGTCTGTTTGTATTTTTATGTGGATTTTTTAAGGAATTGCTGTTAGGTTGGGTCAAAGTTTCTTTCGTGATCATTTAAGACAATAATATATTGTATTATTATTGGTATTATATTAAAGTATTTCATAATAGGGAACCCAACTTGTATCATGGGAGTAAAAGTATCAATTTATTAATCTAGTAAGAAATCTCTGTTCATATTTTATTTAGAACATTTTCATCAATATTTAATGTTACTATTCTGTAATAGTTTTGTGTAAGGAGTCAGGTGCTTTCATCACTGTTATATGTTTTCTATAAGAACTAGGAAATTGTATATTTTTTCAAACTTTGTGAAAAAATATGAAGCAAATAAGTCAGAACCATCTGATCTCTGAAGTTCTGTTCAATGTTTCCTGTGAAACTATCTGTATCTTATGTCATTCTTTGGAGCAGTTCCATAAAATTTTCTATTTTCTAAGGAAATCGGTCTGTTACTCATGTTATATCTGATGCAGACAATGTTGTACCTTACTAGGCAATGATGCATTTTAGAGGTGTTTTTACTATACATTTTCTGGGATTCTTTTTCCCACATAAAACCAGCAGGGTGAGCTGTGGGACTGCCCTGGATCCCTGCACAGCTGCTCAGGGAGGATCGTTCACTCCAGGAGCTGGGTCTGGGGGCGGGACCTGTGCTCCCTGTTGAGGACTCAGCAGTGTGTACTCTCTGGCTGGCAGAGGCCCCTGAGCAGGGACCTGCGTGGTCTCAGCAGGTGCTTCCTCCCAGGGGGTCCCAAGGGGGAAGCCGCCCTCCATCCCCTTGAGTCTGGGCTGTGAGCTGAGCTCCAGCACCAGGGCTCATGGAGGGGCTGGGTGGGCCCTGGGTGGACACCCATTTGCACGGGAGCCCCTCCTCTGGCAGAGGCTGGGGGAGAAAAGGAGGCCTGGGGCAGCCCAGCCCCACTGTGGGGACCAGGGGGCTGTGAGCACCATGGCCTGGACTCCTCTCCTGCTCGTGTTCCTCTCTCACTGCACAGGGAGGGCCAGGCCGCGGGGACCAGGTCTCAGTCCCCAGCCTGCATCAGCCCGTGTGGCTCAGACTCCTGGAATCTTTCCTCCAGCTCCTGCCCCATCTCCCCCCTGTGTCTGTGTCTGCAGGTGCCGTCTCCCAGCCTGTGCTGACTCAGCCTCCCTCCCTCTCTGCATCTCTGGGAGCATCAGCCAGACTCACCTGCACCCTGAGCAGTGGGTACAGTGTTGCCAGCTATGTTATAACCTGGTACCAGCAGAAGCCAGGGAGGTCTCCCTGGTACCTCCTGTCCTACAACTCAGACTCCATTAAGGACCAGGGCTCCAGGGTCCCCAGGCACTTCTCTGGATCCAAAGAGGCCTCAGCCAATGCAGGGCTTCTACTCATCTCGGCTGCAGCCCAAGGACGAGGCTGACCATTACTGTGCAATCTGGTACAATAGAGACACAGGCAGATGGGAAAGTGGAACAAGAACCTTAGCCTGTCAGAACCTTTTTCATGACAACTTTTAAATTTCACATTAAATTGTATATATACAAAGTGTACTTGGAAGTACATTCTGGTTTGTAATGGATCTACTCCCAATTCTTAATTCAACCCTTCTTAGTTTCCTGAAAACTTAGAACAAAAATAAAACAAAATAATTCATGATGGCACTGAAATACTGCCTGCTTATCCATGTGTAAGCAACCAGAGAGGTAGATCTGGCCTTTCTTCTTACTATAAAGAAATGAGTCATTCCTCGTTTTATCTTCAGCAGAGCCCGGGGACCAGCCCAGCAGGTGGACCGTCCACTAAAGCGTGGACTCTGCTCCTTGAGGGTCAGAGCAGAGAACTTGAGGTGTCAGGGGTACAGCTGACACCTGTCAGGACCCAGGGGACTCCCGGGAGTGGGTTCTCTTGAGCCGACAGGTGCTGGCTGTGTCCTCCTCTCCTCTCTACCCCACTGGAGGATTTCCAACACTGCAGGGTGGGGGTGGGGCTGGGGACCGTCAGGAACAGGGACTCCCCAATACATGCCTGTGCCCCTCCCCCTGTGACGCTCCTGATGAGCCCAGATCTGAGAGCACCTTCTCCTGCACAGGGAGCAGCAGGGACATGGGGGTTATCATGGCAACGGTGACAAGAGATCCCAGACAGAGCCCCTACCTTTGTGACCCAGGACACAGGTGAGTGACGTTGGGGGTTCAGCGCTATTCTCTGGCTCCTGGCTTGTCCGCACGGCCTCCTTGGTCACCTCTGGGCCCCGTCCTGATGAGGAGGCTGGTTATCACATATCTAATCACTACCCACCACCACAAGGGACTCCTGTGCTCTGGGGAAGTGAGATAAAAATCTGCCCTCCACACCCCTGTCTGACCCTGACTGTGACCGACGCCAGCTCAGCTTTGGCCTCTGCTGTCACTTGTGCTGTTGAATCCCGAGACTCATGCTTTCATCCTGGTCCATCTTTATGGCGTCAGTGAAAATGTCTCTATTCCTTACTGGTTTCTCTGTACAAACACAACGACTGTGGGCCCAGATACGAATGATCCACCACAGGTACGGGGCAGGATGACGAGGAAGCAGAGGTCCAGCATCTGTGCCCTGGGAGACCCAGGGGGCCTCTGCCAACCCCCTGCATGTCCCTCTCCTGGTCCAGGCTCTGTGCTCCTGCCCTGAACCCTGACACCTAAGCAAGCTGGGTTCCCCCCTTTCCTGGAGCTTTCACTCTGAGGAGCTCCTCGTCTCCAGGTCCTGGGAGACCCTCCCCATTAAGGACACGGCTTTCAGACCCGTCACTTGCTTACTTTCTCCTCTTTCGCTTCATGACCTGTCATACCTTTCCCCCTCTGGTCCTTTGTTTGGGGTGATATTGGATAAATATCACTATTTTGGACACAGACCTTATATATCCACCCC